>NC_062215.1:2400000-3000000 GCF_902686445.1 Sciurus carolinensis | reverse complement strand
CTCCGGGGCCTCTGAGGACCAGCCGGGACCCAGTAGAAAGCTCTGCACAAAGGGACACGCACCTGTTTGCAGAAGTGGCCGCTCCTGGGACAGGTTCCCACCGAAGGGCCTGCAGACCAGCTCGCTGGGAGGCCGGCAGGGTTTCCTCCAGTGGTTCTGACTTCACGCTGCATTTTAAAAAGAAAACAAGAGAAGGAAATCATTTTCAATCTCTGAATATCTGGAATGCATCAGACACACGCTGTCCTGTGCTCTTGATTAAAAATATCACAGGACCGAGTGTCATGGGAACAGCGTCGTTTGAACACCTCCGACGAGAAAAACGTCAGCCAGGGAGAAGCTTCAATGAGGCACCTCTGTTTACCACCGCACAGCTCAGCGAATTAAAAAAAAAAAAAGTTGCTTTAAATCCTTGCGGTCCCCTTAAGGCCCCAGATTCCGGAGACTGGGGTCTGGGACCCTGAGAGCTGGCCGCACCCCTCTGCAGGCCTCTCCCCACGCCCCTTCCATTCCTGGTGCTAGCCACGGCCTTGCCAGAGCAGACCTCGCCTGTGCACAGAGCCAGCTGTCCAAGCCAGTCCAGGTTCCCGCCCACCCTCCTCCTTCCACATCTTCCCAGGGGGGCCCCTTCCCTCCTGCCCTTCCTCATCCTCCCACCGCGACAGCCCCCAGTGGCTGCCCGCGCCCCCTGCAGAGGTCCTATCTGCAAACACATGGGAGCTAAGGACCTCTACCCGCCCTCCGGCTTCCCGCGTGGCCTCACGGGAAGCCTTCCATGGAGGGAGCAGGCTCTGCCACTCCAGGGAGCCTCAGCTCCCACCCCTTTGCCGTCAAAAAACTAATGAGAGCCAAGGGCCCATTTTCCATAAAACATGCAGAAATGTGAATCCTGTCTCCAGAAGTTCACTGCCCCCAGGCCCATCTATTGATATGCTGGGGTCTTAGGGCATTTGATGGGTTTTTCTCCATTTGGCCAGGCCATCGTCTCCAGGGATCCAGCCCCACACAAATCCAGGTTTTGTTGTGATGGTTTTGAGTGACTGGGTTCACTTCAGTAGAGATGGGCTTCCATAATGGGGTGGTGGGCTTTACCCAATCAGCTGAAGGCCTTAAGAGCAAAATAGACTTTTTTTTTTTTTTTTGGCGCTGGGCATAGAACCCAGGGCCTTGTGCTTACAAGGCAAGCATTCTACCGACTGAGCTATCTCCCCAACCAAAACAGACTTGTTGAGCAACGAAAATGCCTCAAGATCACAGCATCAACCCGGCCGGAGGATCCAAACCAACCTGCCCGCCCACCCTGCAGAGGTCAGCCTGGCAGCCCCCCTGTGTAGGAGCCCATTCTGTAGGGCTCAGACCTACACACAGCTGTGTGTGTCTCTGAATCTGTGTGTACTTGTCTGTCTAGCCATCCATCTGTCAGTCTATCTCTCTTTCTCCTTTAGGTTCTGAGAGTTGATCCTACCGAGCCTCCTGGTACTTCCCAGAGTGGACTCCTAGAATGACCTTGTCCGTCAGTAAATCCACCTCTGCCTCCCACTCTGCCTGGTGCCACTTCTTGCTGGGGGTGGGGAGCAGAACCCCAGCTGTGGCACAGTGGGTCAGGAGGATGGGGACAGCAGGGGCCCTTGCCCAGCTTGGGGACAAGAACAGCACAGTCACCAGCCTGGACCCTCCTGGCTCCCTGCGTCCCCGTGAGGTCGGCAGGGCTGTGTCCGGGACACCCCAGGCCTGGCTTCTGCTTCCCCCCCGCACTGGGCTCCCTGGGGCTGCTGGGCGGTGGCCCACGCCCTCTCCCCCTTGCTGCCTATCGCCTCTCCATTCTGATGACGTATCAATAGCTGCAGGGAAAGCGCCACAGTTAGCGGGCTGCCACGACCAGTCACCTTCAAAATCGATTCCCAGGGTCCTGGCGCAGCGAGGCGGGCGCTTCTCTGCACTGCCGCTGCCCCGCTGGCTCGGGAATCAGGCACGGCAGGCAAGCTTGGAATTAGGGAGCAGGCAAGCTCCCAAGACAGAGGGCGTGGAGAGAGGGAAGCGGAGCACAGGGAAGGAGCAGGTTTTCCAGGAGCGCGAGGAGATCCCCAGTGACGTGGAGATCCAGCGTCTCCCGACTTGCTTGCCAGGGAGGCGCGGGCAGCAAAGGCCCCACAGCCCGTGGGCCTTGGCTGAGGATGGCTCCCAGTGCGGCAGGTTTGTGACCAGAACTGCCGCCAGGGCAGGGGCACCAGACTGCGTCCATCAGGTCAGGACGGCAGGCCCGAGCAGACCAAGGTCCCAGACGGGGCGGATGGCACTGCTGGCTTTCAGGTGGCCCCTGCCCACCGGGGACAGGGTCCACCGACCTGTCCCATGCACATGAAGACTCAGGCACAGGACACCCTCAGGCTCCTCGGAGCATGGCAAAGGCCTCAGGGTCCTCCGGACTTGACACACTTAAGATTTCATTGGCTCCATAAACCACGTTGCTGCGGCCCTGGTCTCCTTGGGGCCCCAGTACCCGTGTAGTGGGTGGGTGCTCTGCCACTCCTGCTTCCTGGAGAGGAGGCCCCAGCAGGAAGGGGAGAGGGCGGCAGGCTGCTCAGACAGAGCCCTCCCACAGCGCCTCTCGATGGCGCTCACGGTGAAGCTGGGGAAACCGAGGCTCGGCACCCCGGAAAAGCCCAGGCTGTGACCACCACAGCCCGCCCTGCCCAGCTCGGCCAGCTGATGACTCGGTTTCCCTCTGTCCTACCAACTCTTGAATGACCGTCTCCTTGGCTTCTAGCACGGAGGGCACAGGTGTGAGAGTGTGGGCAGCAGGGCCAGGGCAGGCTGGCCTGGCCCCCAGGGGCTTGCTCCGCACCGGAGGCGGGACGTTGTGTCTTTGAACTTCCCGGCACACAGCTGCGGCGGAGCTCAGCAAGTCCAGGGCAGGGGGCTCCACACGGCACCCCTTCTCTCCTTCACCCACTGGTTCCTTTGGCCACTGTGCCCGTTGACCTCGAATCTTCCCACCCTGGGTCCTCAGCCTTGCAGACCCCCAGGTAGAGCTCTCTGGGCTCAGGCTGGTGTTGGCCTATGGAGTGTGGGGGAGCCCCTGCAATCCCCAAGCGTCCAGGAATACTCTTGGACAGAGAGAGGGGCTGGGGGCGGCTTGTCTTTCTTGCTGGAGGCTCAGTGCCCAGGGAGGTCCAGGCCTGCTGTCTGCAGCACTGGGCCCAAGTTCTGCTTCCTACCGCAAGCCCCTTGGGGACGGGGCCCTTGCTTCATATCCCGGAAGGCTGCCTGTGGAAGGAGCATCCCTGCCTGGGGAGGGGCCTTGCTCCTAAGCTTCAGGGCCCATCAGGCCACCAAGCACTCCTCAGCTCAGGGACCCCCTGCCCCTCCTCCCACCTCCAGGAGTGACTTTGTATCTTGATGCAAATTCAGTTGCCTTGGTATTCACAGGGGATTGTGGCATGATCCCCACAGACACTAAAACCTGCAGATACTCAAGTCCCGAGCATAAAATGGTGAAATATTTGCATATAATGCACCCACATCCTCCTGCGCACTTTAAATCCTCACTAGATCACTCATAATACCTAACACTGCGTGAGTGCCGTGTGCAGAGCCGCCGTACTGCATTGTTCAGGGAACGGTGCAGGAAGAGAACCCGTACCTGTTCAACACAGAAGCAATTATTTTTTCCGAATATTTCCAATCCATGGCTGGTTGAATACACAGATATAGAGGGTTCGCTGTATTTCCAGCCTCTGGGAAGATCCGCCTCCTCTCCCAGGATTGCTTTGAGAGTCCACAGTCCTGCCAAGGTAAGCCGGGGGTGCTCAGTGGCCAGACTGACTTGGAGGAGGTGAGGGGCCATCTTAGTCACAGGGTCCCGACAGCTCGTGAGGGGCCTCAGGCTTAAGGAGAAAGCCCAGAAATTTGTGAATGGTGTGATTTTTTCATTTTTTAATGAAGTAAAATGGCTTTGAGTTTGCCTTCAGTCTTTCCTAGGTGCGGACCGATGTCCTGAGGGGAGGGAAGGAAGTAGAGGAAGAGTCCCACTTCTTTGCAGATAAGAAAGAAGTGCGGGGATCAGGCAATGCCAACTCTGCCAAGATGCCATCCTGGCAGTCACAAGTGTCAGCACAGACAGGAAGACACAGGGACCAGGGCGCCAGCTGATGGCGACATGGCCTTGGAGAGCCAGGGCTGAATCTGGAATGTTCTGAGACCCAGCCACCCCTTGAGAGGTGCACACCTGGGTACAAGGAGACAGGCACCAAGACCTCATGGAGGCGCTCTCCAAAGTAGCCACAAGACCAGCACAGAGGAGCCCTCGGGTCACAGCGCTGAACAGGAAGCTCGCTGCGGAAAGAGCCCACGTGTGCACTTGAGACACCCCCAGGCTGCCCGTGGGGCGTGCTTACGGGAAGAGGACAGGCCCCTAACGGCTGCCTGGAGCTGCGACGGGTGTGGAGGAGGGCGGGCCGTGCACAGAGGGGCGCAGAGCTGTCGATGTCGCCCTGCCTCTTCAAGCCTTCGTTCCTCAGTGAGGAATGTCAGCCGCGGTTGACCGATGGCCGGACGCAGACATTTATTATGTTTTACCTTGATTATCCAAAGCCCCCGTGTTTGAGGGGAGTGTGGTTGGATTGCAAGCCCTGGAGTGAGGGGCCTGCCTGTCACAGAGCTCCCACGAGCGTGTTCCCAGCCTTCGGTGGTACGACAGCCTGGTTGGCCTGAGGCCCGACGGACGGATACACCATTATGCAAGTGATTCTGGAAGGAACCCGGCGGCCCCACCCAAGAGGGAGTGGACACCGGCACAGTCCCAGCGTGCGCCTCCCGATTCTAGACCACTTGTGCCTCCCCGGCATCCTTCTCCCTGCGCCCCAGGCGTGGCCTTCTGACGTCCACTGAGAAGGACGCCGGAAAGTGCTGGGTGCAGGCATGGCGTCTCCCTCTCCTTGTCATGCCAACAGGAAACCGCAGAGTTCCCGCAGAGGCTGCCTCCTCCACCCCTCGCCCTGGAGGGTGGGGCTGCAGGGTGGGGGCACACGCCCCTGGTGGAGTCTGCGGGGCCAGCTGCTCTGTCCTGGGAGGCTGTCCGCAGCCCTGTGATCTCTGCAGGGGCAGACGGACACAGGGTCCCAGACCCTGGCTCAGGAGGGCTGTGTCTTGCTCCTGCTGGGCCCTTCCCGGCTGCTGCTCAGGCTCCAGCCGCTGCGGCTGGGTAGACGCAAAGCCGGCTCCTGCTTTGATCTCACGTGACGAGGCTTCCAGTGTTACAGGCTACCGAAATGCGCGTGATCAGATTCCAGGTCATTACTCAAGGAGAGGGACCCCTCTGCGGCCGACAGCGGCAGTTTCAAACCAATTAAAATAAGCCTGGTGTTCCTGCGGGCTGCCGCCAGCCGCCACCCCGGAGGTCCCTGATGCACAGGATGTTAATGGAAACGCTTAACCGGCACGTGGAGGGGATTCTGGCAAACAAGGCCGCTGGAAGAGGCTGAGGAGAAGTCTCCTGAGCTAACCCTGGAGGGACTTCGATAAACGCGAGATCGGATTGAAAACGATTCGCACCACAAGGGTGCAGGGCTGGGGGGGGTCTTCAGGGAAGAAAGCCGTTCCGTTTCCTCTTAGTTCCTCTTTGCAAGTGTCTGCTGCCAGGCCTGAACCTGCGAGGGCTGACAGCACCCACGGGGCAGGCTGGGAGGACCAGGGTATAATTTGCCAAGTGAAAATTGGAGGGGGCCTCGGAGGCCGCAAGCAGACAAGGTTCGGGTGGCCTAGGCATGGTGGAACTGTAGGAGAACCCTACAGAAGGCAGGCTGAGCAGTGCATCACAACTGCCAGGCAGCTGCTCTGAGCTCTGGGGTTCAGGGAAGAGCAAACACCACCAGCGAAACAGACGGCGGAGGTTCAAGAAAACACTAGCAGTGCCCAGGTCAATGGGTAGATGGGACCCCTGAGCTGTGGCTACTGCCTTGGCTCCCAGCCAGGGGCCAGGGGCCAGGCTGTCTGCAGCTCAGTTCTGGTCTATGCGGTGGAGACTCCCCTGTCCTGAGAAAGGGAGGAGGCTCCCACCCAGACAGCAACCTGGGAGGCGAGGCTTGCAGAACTGAGTGGCAGTCAGGCCCACTCTTGAGCAGCCCCGCCCCCAGGCCCCTGCACACCTGCTTTTATGCATCTAGCTTTACAACTAAACTCTGTTCCAGCTAGAATTGCCCGATTTAGCAAATCAAGGCACCAGACACCCAGTTCAAATTGACAATATTAGATCAATGCCTTAGTGGCATTAGTATAAGTATGTACCATGCAACATATGGGACATACTTATATGAACAATTATTCATTGTTAATCTGAAATTCAAATTTAACAAGGGACCCAGTAATTTTTTTGCAGCCCTGCTGACAGCTGTCTGCCCAGCCTAAAACACACACACACACACACACACACACATACACACCTTGCACCCTCACACTTACATGCACACATAACCCTCAAAGAAAAGAGCCAACATTCCACGAGGACTCCCCCTGTTTTTCCCAGATCATCCCATGGTCATTCAGACAAAAAGACCAGCCCTGGATGGCCACGAGTCCGAGGCCATGCAGTCAGCGGGTAGCCCGGCTGCACTGCAGACCCCATCACTCCTATTCCAAAGTCTGCGTCTTTCCACCAAACCAGACCTGATGCATCAAATTGTAGATGTTTCTCTCCAAACAAAACAACCGTAAGGAAGTCGCTATTGATTCAGCAGCCAGGTCAATGTGGCTGGCTCAGCCCCACGTGAACCTCGGAGCAAGGCTGCAGCTTCACCCAGCAGAGGCCCTGCTGGCCGGGCACGCTGGATTCACCCCGCCAGGCTGTACGTAGGCACAGGGTGTTTCCATGGCTGCACCCCAGAGTGTCCCGCTGGCCATGGAATCCTGAGCATGTCCTGAAGGCAGCACTGTAGCCGTGGCAGGGGTTATGGAGAAGAGGGTTTCTTCCCTGGACTGTAAAAGGGCAGCATACTCATTCCTCCTTGGGTTCTGAGATGCCTCACGGAGCCACAGGATCGGCCAACTGGCTTCATCTGCTTCCCCTCCCTAATTAGTGAGTTGCTTCCCAGGTAACCAGTGGGTGGTGTAGGTACTTGATAGGTGGTTAGAATCGCATCTTCAAAATGTCTGTTAAAGACTCAGGATCCTTGGTGGGGACCAGGCGAATCAACCCCAGGTAGCCCTCTCTCTTGGGCTGTCCTCCCAGCGGAGCAAGAGCTGAGCCCCAGCTGACAAATCTCACTCAACGTCACGGCTTCCCCGTCGGTTCACGGAGGTTTTCCTAGGAGTGTGAGTTAAGCTCACCACTTCGTCATTTTAAGAAATGTCTTTTTTTTTTTTTTTAACACCCCCCTCCCTTTTAAAACAATTGTGATATGGCTTGGGAAAAGCCTTCAGCACGTCGTCAGCCGCCCTCTCCCAAGCTGCTCGCCTGCTGTCTGTCAGCAGAGTCTACGAGTATCCGGGCTCATGGTCTGAGAGCTGTCAGCTGGAGCCCTGGCGCTGACGGTGGCTAATTCCCATCATGAGTGAAATAAAAGCATTCTGAGCCTGAAGACCTGGATACTCCAGGTGTTATTTGCTTAACCAGCGGCCAAGAAGAAACCCAGCCCAGGGAAAAAAAAGAGGGAGAGAAGGAGGCCAGGGTGGATCATCAGAAACTCCAACACGGAGGATGCCGCTGATCAAATGTTAAAATCCAGGACACGAAACTGCTGAGGGTAGAGGATCCGGCGAGCTCTACGGAATAAAAACAGCACAGGTCCCCTGCGTGCCCCCTGTCCCCAGCCCATAAACCCGACTCCACACTGTTCCGCACCCTCTCTCCACGGTGCGATCGAGAGCCGGTCTGCACCGTAGCGTGGGGATGTTATCATTATTTGCCTAACGAGGCTTTATTGGAAAATGGTGTACCAAGACTGCATTTTGAAATTCAGCCATGGGAGGACGGGAGGCGAGGGACGGGGCTGCAGCCGGCTTTGAGCTCTCCCCAAGAGGGCCCCCTGGAGGGCAGGCTTGATTCCAGGTGGCCTCCTCTCAGGTGACCGACTTTCCACAAGGCTTCCCCTGCTCTTCTTTCCTAACAGTTTTGACAGATTGGAGCAAAGAAGGAAGAAGACTCACACGATGTCACCCAAAGGGGACTCGGGCTCCATGATCCTCTGCAGAAGGGAAAAGGAGAGAACCGCAGGAGAGGCCAAGTGTACAGAGGTAGAGGGGTGAGGAGGAGAGAAAGAACGGGGAGGCTCCTGCTGGTGGCTGAGATGAGACCCTGTACGGGGAGGTCCCCGGGACCATTGGCTTCGGTGGCAATGACCCAGGACGTTACCCGGGACACCACTCTGGTTCTGGTGCAAAGCAGAAGATCAACTTGCCTCTGCTGCTGGGTGATGTCCTGTCCTACTAGCCCATTTGAGTGGCTGGTGGCTCCTGAGACGTAGAGAACTCTCCAGAAGGCTATGGTGGACTTGCCTCCTGACCACTGCTCATGTGACTCTGAGGGGTGACTGGAATTCACTCCTGCATGGAGTCTCTCTTGGTGCCACCATAGGGATCCCTGGCATGAGAACGGCCCACCCCTGGGGCCAGCAGCCACAGCCAGAGGCAGCAGCCTCCACCCTGGCTGCTCAGCAGGACCTGCATTTTTCCTGACTGAAGAACATGGACGTCCACTCTGTGCATTTTCCTGCCTTCAGGCAGGCGCCCTCTTTAACGGACTTTGATCCCTAAGAATCGGTGTGATTTTTAGTGCTGCCCAGCAAGGAGCTCCTGTGCCCGCCCTCCTTTGGCAACCTTTTCCTCACTGCCAGAAACAGTTCTTCTGCTCTATCCAAAATTCTTCATGTCCATCCCCATGCTTGCCCTTGGCGGGCTTGGGGAACGACACTTGCCCACCCCTGCGAGCAGCCAGGAGCACCCTGGACACAGAACAGTGATTCTCAGTGTGTATCCGCCTCGCCCCCGGAAGCCCCAGTAGAATTCCACTGTTTGCGGCAGAAGGTTTGAGGAGGCACCGCAGGTCAGAGCTGCTGCTGGCTCTTGCCGTTGCTGACAGGTAAGCAGCAAAGGGGTTTCCGTCTTCCCAGGAGCCACCTACCCGGCACAAAGGAGGTGGCATGTTCTGCCAGGAGCAACTGGTGGCCCCGCCGGGGTCGCTGTCCACAGATGCAGAGGGTCCCAGGAGAGCACAACCCAAGGCAGCAGTGCCCAAAGCCGAGAACCATGAAAGGCAGCTCAAGGATCTGATTGATGGTCTCTGTTCTGCAGATTCCAGTGGGCAGGGAACACAGGTCTGCTTAAAACAAAGGACATGCTGGAGCCAGGGTGAGTGGACACCAGGGTCTTCTAAGGCCACATTTACCATCCAGGTGTCTTCCCCGTGTGAGATGCCAACTCCTCAATGTCAGGACAAAGTCCAAGGTGCTCACCTGGAACGGCAGCATGGCAGCCAGGACCCCTGGGTCAGATGTCCCGCTCGGCCTCCTCTGGACCCCACCCAGCCCTCCCACTCCCGGCTAAGCTGGACACAAAAGCACTTCCCAGCGGGATGTAAAGCATCCCATCCAGCTTTCCCATGGAGCGCAGGTGGGAGAGTCCTCACCAGAACTGTGGCGTGTGGGCTCTTCCCTTCCTGGGGCCCTAGAGGGGAAGGGGAAGGGTGCAGGCAGCTGAGAGAGAGAGGCAAGGGCCGCTGCTGTGGGCCCGCCCAGCGCAGAGAACTCCAGGTGGACAGCGGAGACGCCCCAGACGGGCTTGTGAGCCCGGCTTCCAGGAGCCCACCTGCTCAGGCAGCAGGAGCTAGCCCTCTGAGCGGCTCGAATGTCAGATACGCCTCTGGTTATGAAACAAGACACAAGAAGTTGCACAGGAAAATGTCAGAGAGCAGGGAGAGAAGAGATGGGCATGGATGGGAGGTGGGGGTGAGCTACAGAACAGCGGGGGGTGCGGGGGGCAGGAGCAGAGAGGCACCTGGGAAGAAGCAGAGCAAGAGCCAGAAGCCGCTCTGCAGAGCAGCGGCGCAGGGCACGGCAGGGGCAGGCTGTGCAGCCGCGTGCGCTGGCCAGAGGAGAGGTCCAAGCCACCAAGAGAGATGGCACAGGTCGCATGCCCAGGCGAGCCTCCAACCACAGAACTTGGCATCCAGCTGGACCTTAGTAAAAGTCAGCTCTGGCTTCCCCTTCCCCACGTAGCACACAGCAGATTGTGGGCAGGGGGTTGTAGAGCTGAGGACCTGGCTGGAGAACCCTGTTTTCCTGGGCACAATGAGCTGTCCTGCGTGTTCAAGAGCAATGGCAGCAAGCAGGATCCCCGGGCTGAAGTGGAGAGGGAGGCAGCCATTTACCCAGCCACCCGGACAGGCATGGCTGGGCAGCAGCTGAGGACCAGGTGGCCTCTGCGGGTCTTGGAAGCTTCAGCCCTCCCGTGTCTATGGGTGCACGTTCTGGAGGAAGAGTAGTAGGGTTGCCTCTGGGTCCCCAAGCGAGGGTGGTCCGTGATGCTCCTTGAGTTCATTGGCAGGGTTGTACCTCCAAGGTCCCTCGCCAGAAGGTCTCCCAGCTCTGGCACTGACTATGCACAGCCCAGTTGCACCCAGAGAAGCCTGCAGGGCTGGTGGTAATGAACCTGGCCCACTGGCCAGTGTCACAGTGAGAGGGACGCAGTGTCGTGCTGCAGGGAGGCAGTGAGGCCTGTGTGCGTGGGTTTCCCGCCATGCCCGCTTTGGTGTACCCTTGCAAAGCTCGTGGCCTCTGTCAGCCCCCCGGGGGAGTCACACGGACTGCTGCTCTTCCACCTCACTGTCACTGGGATGGGAAGGGAGGCTGGCGAAAGACAGAGTGGTCAGGTACCAGGAGATCCACGATTGTTTTCTGTGAAGTCAAGACTGGTGAGATGCATATTGGGCTGGGACATCTCAAAGAGGCCCTAGGGCTCTGGAGGGCTCACCTCCAGGAGCCGCTGTAGCTGTTGCTGGTGCAGATGCAGGGCGGATGCCCCGAGCTCGTCACCATTCTCAGGGTGGTTTCCTGGGCTGGAGATGAGAGTGGGTCACGGAGGATCAACCGCGTTGTGGACTGAGTCCTGAAGGGCCACTTTCCCAGCCCGCTGTGTTGGGCATGGAGGTTACACAGTGGCGGCTGAGTCCCCCGACAGACGCGGGCACTCTGCGGTCCCACTCCCATCCCAGGATGCCCTCCGTCTCCTGCAGCGAGGCCTTGCTTTGCTTTCTGCATGAGCTCAGTGCTACCAGGGTTGCAGACGGGGTGTCGGCCCCGCTCCAAGCACGATGCCCGCTTGCTGAGAGCTGGCGAGAGAGGCGCGCTCTGCCCGAGGCCGGCGGTGCGTGGAGCAGTGCACCCGCGCGAGCCGGCAGCACGGGTTCATTACCATCAGATGCAAGTGGGCGATCTCAGGCCAACTGTTGGATGGACCGCTGCTGCGGAGCTGGAGAGGCAGGCCAAGAAGCGGGCTTTTGCTTTGCCAGGCAATTTGCAAATCTTCAGGTGCCATCTTAGGAGCGGCTGCATCGCTGCTGGTCTGAGCTGCTGGGGGGCAGCTGTGTGAGGGGAGAAGACACGCTTCCTCTGACTGAGCCCCTGGCTCTGGGCACTGCTGGGAGCGTGCCTGAGCCACACGTCTGCTCTGCGTGCCTGGTGGGTGACCAGCCTCCCTGCAGGAGAGGGCTCGGGGGGGAAGGGACCCACCATCCCGCGGATGGCTTGGAAGGAGCCAGATTTGGGGGTTCAGGTCACTATCACCCAGGAGGGAGCCACAGAGCTTCCTCTGTACCAGAGCAATCCGCCATGGGCCAGTGGCAGTGCTGAAGCTGGCCAACATCTGGCGCCTGGCGGGGGGAACAGTGTGAGCTTCTGAGCATGCTCGCCCTGCTCCTGGGAGACCTGGGGTGCCTCTGGGGCCAACTCCATTTTCAAGGGTCAGTGAGGAGGCGCCTTGGGCAGCAGGGCCTCCCGCTGGTAGTGCCCCCTCTGAGGGGAGGGCGAGGGGCTGGCCGCCCCAGTCCTTGGGAGCGGGCCCTCTGCTGGGCTGACAGGCAGCTGATGCTGGCAGACTTTTCTGCAGATGATCTGCAGGTGTCCAGCCTGCGGCCCGCAAGCCAGGCTGCCATGAAAGGAGCAGCCCCGACCTGGCGTGCAGAGGAGGCGGGGAGCCTGGCACAGGCGCAAGGGGAGGGGAGAGCAGGTGGTTTCCTGCCGGCTTCCAGGCACCACCTGGCAGTGTGAGCTGCACCTGTGGGAGGCAAGTGTTCATCTCTCTCCTCAAGGCTCAGCCCTGGCTTCCTCTGCCCTTGCCATGAGACACTGCCCACTGTCCGAGGCTCCTATCCCAAGGACTCTCCCCTGCCTGGGATTCTGCACAAAGATGGAAAGACGACCTGAGAGTTAGGACTCCACCTCTCCAGGGGGAAGGTGTCTGTGAGCTGCAGGGGCTTAATCCAGTGTTTAGCAATGCAGCTCTGAGAGCATCCAGGCCCTTCAGGGATGACGAGTCACCCCTGTCTCTGTCCCCGTTCCTGCTGCATGCCAGACCCTCGGGGAGGGGCAGGCAGAAGAAATGAGCTGAACGAGAAATGGCCACAGGTGAGGCGTCTCCTTGGTGTTCCCGGCCTCCCGTGGGGGAACAGAGCGATGGGTTCATTTCTGAGATTACCCAGGTGGGTTGGCAGACTGCCAGGGCAGGCTTTCCCTGGACAAGCAGCGTTTATAGTTCGTGGGCTGAAGGGTCGCAGAGAACTGGGGGACAACCAGGGCCACCTCTCCAAAGGAGAGCACTGCACCATGGGAGGGGTTTACCTGAGGAGCTGGTAGGAGTCTGCTCATTCCCAAGCCTGAATTTTCTGTTACTTACATTTTCCTAACCAAATGGCCTCTTGACCTCAGTCCTCCTTGGGGAAAGGGCTGAACGGGGGCTCTCTACAAAGGCCACTCAAGAACCACCTCTCCCCAGGACAAAACCACCTGTTCACCCACAAATAATAAAAATAAATAACTAACCAATAAAGAGCACATCAGATATGTAAGTACTGCTGCAGAGGCCCCGCCCTCGCCCCGCCCTGCGTCGGCCTCCTCTGCCTCCTGGCTTTGAGCTCCAACCTCTCGGATATTTATTGTTCGTCCCCCGCTAAATCACTCCTTATGGGAGGGCCGCTCACACTCCATTACGGGGAGAGGCTGTGCAGTTCCGTTTAGCTTGCAGAAAAGGATCCTCAGAGGGAAAACCCGCCCGGGAGCTGTCCGGTGCTGAACTCCAGTATGATGGACGATTATGGACCATCTGCACTTTCAGAGGGGGATAGATTTATGAGCAGGAGAGACAGCTAGAAGAGTGTCCATCGCCATAACTCACGGCCCTCTTCAAAGATATTCTAACCAGGCGTCCTCTCCGACAACCGAGAGCCCGGGTCGAGAGCAGCGAGAGGGGAATCAATTACGAATCTCCGGGTGTTTTTTCCCCCAGAGCATTGCTGTCAGCAGGGCTGGGGGAGAGGGGGTCAGGGGGTGGGGGGCGCAGGGACCCTGGGACGGACAAGGCAGCCTTCCCTCCGCCTCTCCTAGGGTCGCCCCCTTGCACTGCGGCTCTTGGCTTCTTGCAACTGGTGTTGAGAAGAGGAAGTGCCAGGATGCCCGCCCGCACAGATCCTGCTGAGATTTACTGACAAGCCAAAATCCCGCAGAGGATGCAGAGGAGACAGCTGGGTCTTCCTGGAAGCCGGCGCTTTGAGGTTTACCCGCAGGGGGACAGGAAGAGGTGACTGCTCTCGGACGCCCATCCCAGGGCAGGGGCTGCTCACCTCTGTGTTCCTACCACCCTCCTCCTGTTCTGCAGAGCTGCACACCCCCATAGCCCCTCCAGCAGAGGGACACCTGACACCTCTCCTGTGGGCACAGGCCTGCTGCCCTCTGCCGTGGCCCTGGTGTGCAGACAGGAACAGGGCACCCCCAGGCCCTGTCCCCAGGGCCCCAGCCCCTGCAAACTAACCAGCGAGCAGACCCTTCCATCCCCATGGCACTTCAGAGATCTCCAGGCATCTTGACTCTTGGTTCCCCGAGCCCAGGGCAGTAGGTAAACACAGGCACGCTTATCTCCATTTGAAAGATGAGGGACACAAAAGCCCAGAGAAGTTGTGATTTCCTTGATGCCACACAGCTAACCAGCAGCCCAGCAGTCAAGCTGGTGCCTCCTAGCTCTGCGTTTAGGTCCACCTGGTCTTGCTGCCTACTTCCTGAGCACAGTCACCTGGGGACCTCCCCTCCCTGGGGAGCAGCCAGGGCTCCATCTCCCCTGACTTTGGGCTTCTCTCTTCTGTCCCACCCCCTCCCATGAGCCATGGCCCTGCTGAGCCAGGCGGAGAGCCCTGGAATGCAAGTCATGAAGTGACGACCTTTCTCCTGAGGGTCTCTCTGCTCTGCACCCCTCTGGGACAGGGAAGTCATCCAGCTCTGGCAGGGCCCCAGGACAAGCTCTGGGACTCTAGTCAAACCCCTGAATGCCAGAAATTTCTCCAGGATGCCAGGTCAGCAGCAGTGACCGCTGAGCCTCCTGGAGCCACTCCCACCGGGGGCGGGATCAGGCCGCAGCTGAGGGCAGCAGAAGTCCAGGGCGACTTTGATAGCGCTCATTCATTATGTTTTTAAACGACAGTCCTTCCTGCCTCACCCTGAGAGTGTACCTGTGGCTTTTTCACCTGGCACGTGCCTTCTGCCCTTGCCCTGCCCCTGGGTGGCAGTCATTCCTTCTCTCCGTCACCTGCAGGCCCCTGGAGGCAGAGGGGAAGGCTGCACCCAGGAGCAGGTCCCACAGGGCAGGGAGGGCCGTGGAGTCAGGAGCGATCGCAGCAGGAACCACAGCCAGCCACTCTGCCTGAGTGGCGGGGAGGGGACGTGGCAGGGAGGAGGCGGGGCCGAGCAGGACAAGCTCTGCTGTCTCCGGACCCCAGCCTCTTGCCCTGCAGGAGGAGCTGCTGTCTGCCAGGGCGTCCACGGTGCTGACCACACAGTCCGCCACCATAGCAGGCTGCTGGACGGGCTGCCTCTTCCTGCAGACCAGCCTGTCCACTAGGCGGTGAGACCCCGGCTGTGCCTGTGGCTGAGCCCTTGTCACAAGTGGACTTCCAGTGCTTGAAAGGCTTGGTGAGCCAGGCTGCCTGCAGAATGGAATGCATAACTGCATTTCATTTAATTCATGTAAGTCAAAATGGCCACTGGTGGCTAGTGGCCACCATTTGGAATTGTGGCCTCTGGCCTGTGGCTACTGGCCACAGACAACCCAGGGTCTCATGCTGCTGGTTCCAGGAGGTGCTGGTGGAGTGCAGGTCTCCAAGGACCCTCTGACCTGAGCCACAGGAGGGACCTCACCCTCTGCCATGAGACACTTGGCTTCACCTGGGAAAACAGCTTCAACTTGACAAATGGCCAGTTCCTGCACTTTGTGAAATTACATTCTCGGCTTGGACTGAGCAGCATGGGGATAGCCACAGCCGCCCAGGGCCAGGGGCTGGGCACTGGGAGGGAAGCCGGGCAGCCACAGGCTCAGGATCCCAGGTCCTGGCAGACGCCACATGTAGGATGGGCAGGGACAGGTCAGCAGAAGGCAGCCTCAGCAGGTGCCTGGGAGAGGCTGAGGAGGAGCAGGAAAGAAGGGGAATCAGAGAGGGGCCGCCCTGCAGGCAGGCTGGATGGGAACGACCCCCTGTCCGTCCTGCCCTGCCCTGCCCGGCAGTCACACAGTAAGGAGTCTCCAGAGATCGCTTCCATCGGCTCTGACCTTCCCAGGAGCCCTCCCATCTGGGACTCAGGAGAGTTTATGCATCCCTGTTATTCCCAGCACAACTCTGCTCTCCACGGAAACAGAGTCCCCTCCTGCCTCGTTATTATCATCGTCTCCATTAACAGCTGATGTCATGTGGAGTCCATCACGGCCTTCCCAGGGGTGCCTGCAAAGGGCCCTCTCCCTACCTGCCCTCCATCCCAACCCAAGTCGGGCCAGCAATCCTGACCATGGGGCGGGAGGAACAGTAGCGCCTGGCTGCTCCCCCACGGTGGTGATTCCTGCTGACCGTGGTTCATGTCATGCAGTCAACCTGAATCACCAGGCAGAACTGGTCTGCACTAAACCACCACCACGTAACCTGGCTGTCACTCTAAACCCGCGTCCTCCCTCCCTCCCTGGGTCCCCTTCCTCCCCTGAATGGGGCTTGCAGACCCCGCGGGCTCTGGGGAACAGAGTCAGGTGCAGGCCCCTTGGCACTTTGGGAATAGAGAACCAGAAGGCCGCAGAGACCCCTGGCCCCAGCCCGTGATTCACCCCACCCCTCCCTGGAGGCCCGCCCGCAGCCCCGCCCTGGCTCCCTTCACCCAGTTCTCTTTAAAGAGGCAGCAGCCCTCACCCTTGGACGGGCATGTCAGCGGGGGCTCACTGGGAGTCCAGCTCCCCCATGGCCCCTCCAGAACCTCAGCTCTGACCTGTCCAAGCAGAAGACGCCATGGGTTCTAGGGGTCTCTGTTCACACCCTGAGCCAGAGCAGAAAACAGCCGGCCCTACCCCACCAGGGCGGGGCTCTGTCCTGTCTCCATTTACAGCTAGATCATCCTGGAAACCGACCATCCCAGAAACTCCGGAGTGCGTCTGCATGTGGCACAGGGGTGCATGCGTCTGCACGTGACCCTGTGTGCACGTGCATGTGTGCGTCCGTGTGTGTCTCTGTGTGTGTTCAAGGATGTGTGTGCCACTCTGAGATGGACGACCTCTTCCTCTGGCCCCAGGGACCTAATCAGGGTGCCAGGCAGTCGACCCTCATTTGTGGAAAGTAAGGAGAGCTCAGGGTCTCGAGCTGGTTCTGCAACAGGGTGGGGCCTTCCCCCCTGCTCTGGATGCTTCTGGAATTGCCTTAGGACCACCCGTAAGTCCCTGGGTTCTGCTGGCCTTCCCCTCGTAGACCCCAGCTGACTGGCAGAGCCCCTGCTGTGCCCAGCCACCCCCCTCCACGGTTTCCTCCGCTCTCACGGACCTCGCATTGTCCACGGGTCTTCAGACAGAGTGTGCAGGTCCCGCACAACCCCCTGGCCATGCATGGAGTTTCCAGGAGGAGAGACAGCATGACAGCTGTCCCAACCCTGTCCCCTGACTCTCCCTGTGGGTCCTCCCTGGTCTGGAGGTCCTCTGACCACTCCCTGTCCACCCTGGTCCTCTCGCTTAGCCCAGGTCAGGTCCTTCCTGGCCCCTGCCTCCACCATGGAACCCTGGTCTCCACTGTGGCCTGGACAGTCCCTCTGCCTCCTGTCCCTCCTGCCCCTTGCTTGTGCCTTTGTGTCCACACCACCCCGTCCCCCCAATTCCTACCTCACGAGCTCCTAGCAGCGTGGGCTGCAGGGCCATCCCCACTGGCTCTCTCCATCCCAGAGTCCTCCTGCCTCCCAGGCTCAAGCCTCCAGCTCCCTCAACACATGTCGCTGAGACTTGCCCACAACGGGTCCTGTCTCCCAAAGTGACCAGCACCCAGAGGACAGGCACAGTGCCATGATTTCTTGTCCTTTTGGGCACCTGCCCCAGGGCTGGGCACAACTATCTCTGCAGTGAGGCCCGCCGTGGCCGGCCAGTTGTGAACACGGCCCGCACTCGCCGCACTGAGAACACACATCTCCAGGGTCTTTGGGGGACGTGACGGGGACGGGGAGAGCGCACGGCTCAGCTCACTTGGTGTTTGGTCAGCTGTTTTGCTGTTGTGACCAAAACTGGCCAAGAGTGATTTTAGAGGAGGAGAAGCTTACTTGGGGCTCACAGCTTCAGGGTCTCAGTCTATAGACGGCCGATTCCACGGCTCTGGGCCGGAGGCGAGGGAGAAAGGCTTGGAGGAAGGAAGCCGCGGGACACCACCGTCAGGAAGCCCAGAGGCAGCTGCGCTCAGCAGGGACGACACAGAAACCCCAAGGCACGCCGGGGACCCTCCTCCTCCAGCCACACCCTGCCAGCCTACAGTCTCTGCCCAGCCAATCCGTACCAGGGGATCAATGCGCCGATTAGGTGGAGGCTCTCAAAACCCCGTCAGTGCACCTCTAAACTTTCTTGCATTCTTACGCATGAGCTTTTGGGGGTCACTCATACCTAAACCATAACACTTTCCTTAATGCCCATGAAAGTAAACAGCATCCGATAGCCTGCGTGTGAGGAGACCCCCAGAGCCGCGGCCCCCACCCGCCTGGTCTCCTCGGCTGAGATCCACTGTGCCCTGACATGGCCTCCTGCCACCCAGGGCTGCCCTGTCTTTCTGTCCCTTCCCAGGTCTCAGCATAAGGACTTCAGGCGGGTGGCAGCTCCCAGGATGCTGGAAGGCTGTGCCCGGCTACTCCTAACTGGTCCCTGTCCCCTGGGTCACCTGGAGGCCAGAACAGCGCCCCCCCCAGGACCCTCCCACGGCCTCCCCTGCCACCTGGGCTCGATTTCCGTCTCTGAATTGGAGATCACTCCAGGCCCCCGGGCGGAGCTGGAGCCGAGGAGGGTTGGAGCCATGTGCAGTGTGCTCTTTTTTTGTGCTGCTGAGCGAAGCAGGGACCAGGCTGAGCACAGCTGGCAGGGAGGTGTTTTGTGATAAATCAATACACTGCCCGGGGCGGGAGAGGGAGGGATGGTAGGGAGCCCAGGGTGCCGGCAAGAAGGGGAGATGCCAGCCCAGCCTGAGCACCTGAGTCAATGCGGCACGTGGGAGGGGAGGAGAGACAGAGACAGAGACAGGCAAGGGTGGAGAGTCAGGACGGGCAGAGGGGCCCACTGGGGAGGAACACTGCCTCTGAGATCCCATAGGCAGGCAGCAGGTGGCCTCGCGGCCTCCGCACAGGCTGCGCCCATCAGATTGGGCATTTTTTTCTCCTGAAGTATTTTTATTAAAGGAAAAGAAGCCGTGGTGCCGACTGGGCTGCCCCAGCCTCCCCGGGCGTGGTGCACCGTGATAGTCTCAGTTTCTTTTGTTCCGGGGACACAGGACTGTTGAATTCTCATCCTGTAAATCAATACCTGGTGTCATGCCATCTAAAGCCATTATTTTTACACCAGAAAAAAATGGAGACTGAGTACAGTAGAAAGAGAGAGAGGAGACAAAAGTCATCACTGAAGAGGCTGCTAGCAGAACCCTTGCTGGGGACCGCCCAGCCTCTACACCCAGCCTCTGCACCCAGCCTCTGAACCCAGCCTCCACACCCCACCACCAGCTCTGCCGGACCCTGGTCCTGCTGGCAGTGTCTGGAGGGGAAGCAGTTGAAGAGGAGAGTCTCGGGGAGGGTTTGTCTGATATCCACAGCCCCAGGGATTTGTCTGACAGCAAACGACGTCTCCCGAGGACCAGCTGCCCAGATGGAGCACTGGGGCATCTTTCCCAGCTCCCCTGGCCCTCTCCTGCCCCTGCCCCTGGGCTCTCCTCCTCCAGGGTCCTCCCCTCGACCCAAAGCTCGCTCAGCCTCCACGCCCTCCACACTCTCCTCGTCACCCCTCCTGGGAACTGGGGTCGGCTCAAGTTCCTGCCTCACCCTGGTCACAATGGTCCCCCTGGCCAAGCCCAGCCACTCCTACAGTCCTTTCCCATCACGCCCTCCCATGTCTACCCAGCGCCCCCCTCCTGGGAGCTCCGGCCCTTTCCACCTACTTCCTAAATGGAAATCCTCAGCCGGAACCTCTGCGCCTGGCCGGAGTGCCTGTGGAGGGTCCCAGGTCATTTCCATCCGCTCTGATGTGCTCCAGCCTCTGCTCTCCCCGCCAGGACGTGGCCAGCCCCACGGCATCCAGACCACGCCTTGAGTCACGTCGGACCCTGGCCGCCCTCTCTTGGGCTCAGGGGCCCTGGGACTGGAGGGGCCGTGGCCTCGCTCTCCACCTGTCTCTGCAAGGTGGCTGCGCTGTCGCCGAGGTTGCGCCAGGGGTCCTGGACTCGCATCCTCCCTGCTTGGTCTGGGGCAGCTATTTGGGAATCCGCAGCCTCCTCATTCCCTATAAGTGAGACTCTTAGCTCTGGGGACCCCTAGGAGATTATTCCAGAACAGGCACACCTGGGCACCAACGCGACATTTCGCAACCTCTGGGGAGGTGACGGGCCACAGAGTCCACACTCCAGAGCTCTGGTCTGCAGGACACAGGCGAGTTCCCCAGGGCTGCCGGGCCGTCGCAGGGGCTCCTGCCTGTTCCAGTCTCCCGCTCCCCTCTGGAAAATGAGAGCAATAAGGACCCATCGCAAAGCCTGTCTGACCTTAATCCACGCCGGGCGGAGCCCAGCCTGGCGTACAGCAGGCCCCTCTCTCCCGGGCCTCCTGCTCTTCCTCACGCAAGGCACGGGCTCCACTGCCCCACCAGGCCCCAGTGGTCCTTTCTGACTGTCTAGAATATTCTCTACAGTGACTCTCACTTGTCCTCCAAAACTAGGCTCTGATGTCAGCTCCTCTCCTCCCGGGCCTGCCAGACTCTGGTCCAGTCCCTCTGCAGGGCTCTTGGAGTGACGGATGTCACACCACATCTGCTCCAGGGGACGGAGTGGAAGGGCCACGGGGCCCCTCCGAGTGACTGGGCCACAGCGCCTGGATGTGCAGGGCTGCCCACAGGGGGCGTTTCCCGAGGGGTCTTGATCATGGGTAAAGCGCAGAGACTACCTGAGACCCAGGGCAAGGTGCCCAGGACTGGGCCAGGGGACCACTGCACGCAGCCTCTTCCGCCCCGCGGGAGGGGTGGCTGTGAACCCTGGTGTCTGTGTTTTCAGGTGTTGTCACCTTCCCAGGTCCTAGGTCCCGGGTGGGACGGGGCCCTCGAGGCCTCCACTTGATCCTCACTCCAACCCCATGTGACGGCATTACCCTCATCTATGGTGGAGGGGCTGGGCTCTGGGAGAGCCAACCCCTGGCAGGTGTGGTCCTCGCGGATCAGGACTCCCCCAGTCTCTTGCCTGAGGACTCCAGACTCCCCCAGATGTGGGTTTGCACGGAGCCCTGGCCCAGGGTCGCCAGGCTCTGCAGGGAGGCCCAGCTTCCTGCTCTGTCCTGCCTCCTGTGCCCACTCCCTGCGCTCAGAATATGCCGTCCTCCCGCTGTGTGGCCTCTCCCTCGGACCTCAGCGCCCATCTTCCCTGAGCAGCACGCCCAGGTACCCCCGCCCTGGCTGCCACCTTGTGGTGACATGTATCGGAACTTAGATTTTTCTGTTCAGCATCTGAATTTCCCAGAAATCCCTCCCGGGTTCTCATCCTTATCCTATTCATTTATTTTTATTTGCCTATTATTTTCTTATAGAAAAGAAAACCCTCAGCTCCTCACACTTGTGCATCTCCCTGCGCCGAGTCTCCCCGGAGTCCAGGAGACTTCCTGCGCACCCTTCACTTGGTTAACACCTCTGTTCTTGTAAACCCAGATGGGACAGTTGGGTTTCCACAAAGCTGAACAGCACGTGGAGACAGACCAGGGCCAGGGGCTCACAAGAACAGAGGCGAGGCCCCTGGCCAGTCCTCTCTCCTCCACGTCTCACCTCGGACTTTACCCCAGTCCATAAAGACAGTCCCGTGTCCTTGGCTCCCTGGGAGGCAGCTTGCTGACCAGGGCCACACAGGGAAATTCAGATAATGAAGAGCAACGGAGAACCCTCCAGAGTTCTGGGGCTCTTACGTGGCGGAGCCTCAGCGGGCAATCACCAAGGTGCAATCAGAAAGCAGAGCTGCTCAGAGTTCAACAGTCCTGCCCACGCAGGCCGGACGCAGCTCTGCAGGCAGGACAGCAGCTCGGGCCACTTCTCCTGAGGTCGACGGGGCTGAAATTCAGCAAAGGGAAGAAGAGCACACTTGACGACCATGAGTGACCGGGACAGGCCAGGAGGCCCAGCAGAGTCCCCTCACACCATCCTCCTCTCCAGAGCCACTGCTGGGTGCCCAACCAACTGCACCTGCACCCTGGGTTCTGCATTGAAATGCGAGTCTTACCACACACACACACACACACACAGACACACACACACACACACACTCACACACATAAACACACACACACATAGACACACACACACACACATAGACACACACACACAGACATACACACACTCACACACATAGACACACACACACACATAGACACACTCACACACATAGACACACACACATAGACACACACACACATAGACACACACACACACATAGACACACACACACACAGACACGCACACAGACACACACACACACAGACACATACACAGACACACAGACAGACACACAAACACAGACACACACAGACACACACACACACACACACACTCACACACATAGACACACACACACAGACACACACACACACACACACATAGACACACACACAGACACACACACACACTCACACACATAGACACACACACACATAGACACACTCACACACATAGACACACACACACATAGACACACACACACAGACACATACACAGACACACAGACACACAAACACAGACAGACACACACACAGACACACACACATAGTCACACACACACACAGACACAGACACACAAACACAGACAGACACACACACAGACACACACACACAGACACATACACACACAGTCACACACATGGACACACACAGACACACACAGACACACACACACATAGACACACACACACATAGACACACACACAGGTAGACACACACACAGAGACACACACACAGACACACAAACATAGACAGACACATACACACACATACACACACACACACAGACACACACAGACACATACACAGACAGACACATACACACACATAGACACACACACACAGACACACACAGACACACACAGACACATACACAGACACACAGACACACACACAGACACACAAACATAGACAGACACACACACACACAGACACACACACAGACACATACACACACAGTCACACACACATGGACACAGACACACAGACACACAATCACAGACACACACACACATACACACAAACACACACACACACACACACAGACACAGACACAGAGTCGGTCCTCAGAGTCCAACTCTAGAAGAAAAGAAACTGGCCAGTGTGTGTGCTCCTTGCTGAATTTCCACAGCGACCTCCTGCGTCGACTGGCACACCTGTCCACATATTTTCTAATGGGCCGGAAGGAGTAGAGGCCCCAGCTGGTGTCCACAGTGGTAGGAAGGAGGACCAGGACAGGGGTGACCCTGTCCACGGCACTGCCGCAGGCAGAGGAGGTGTGTCGGGCAGGTGATGACTGTGGCTGGAGCAGCGGGGCTTCCGGGGAGGTGCGGGAGAAGGGGAGGCGTCCAGGACTGCCTGTGGCCACGTCCCTGGCCTCTCGCAGCTGCAGTCTGTTTATGCAGGGATCCGCTGCATCTGCCCGGGATGGAACCCTACCCCCAGGAGCAGAATTCACATCGGGATTAACACTGCTGCACTGTCCCCAGGGGTTTCCCCATGGAGGGAGAAGAGGAGCGGGCAGACTGGGCTCCCAATGGAGAGCCAGCTAGAACGCACTTTGCCCGTTCCTGTTCCCTGCCTCCTCCTCAGGCTGTGGTTTTGGCTCCTGAGAACATTTACATCAGAATCCTGAGTTAGAAGGAGGGGTGGTTCCATAACAGTTCCAATTCAGGGCAGCCTCCCTGACCCACAGACAGGAATCCTCTGACAGCCACCAGGAGGTTCTTGCTCACAGGGAGGTTTGCAAAAGCCCTGGTCTGTCTCAGGTGAGCATCGCAGGGCCTGTGAGTACCAAGCAAACACACAAACTCAGCCACCTCGGGATCTCGGGGAGGGCCCCTCAGCATGCAGACCGCTGGGTCCACCCAGCTGACACAGTCCGCGTGCCATCTGAGCATCTGCATCCTGAGCAAGCGGCCAGATGACCGTGCTACTACCTGGGGGCCGAGTTGAGGAGTGAGAGCTGGGGTCTAGTTTGGCCCCCTCGGCTCGTTGGTTTTTAAGGTGAGAGGACAAACCCAGGGCGCCGAGCGTGCTGGGGACACTCTACCACCGAGCTCCATTTCCCGGCCCAGGTCCCCACACTGTGACTTCACACCGGCCACCCGAGCTTCTCCCGCTTCCTGACCCACATCTCTTGAGTGCACACAGAGAGAAGGTGGGATGAGTGAGGGTGAGGGTCCCTTCCAGGCCCTGGTCCCCTGACCCCAGGCACTGCTGAAATGCAGCGGTAACCATCAACCACCAGGCCGCCCTGCCCACAGAACCCACCCAGCTGCCTCTCGCCTCCCTTCCCCTGCTGAGCTCAAACCTCCCAGCACCCGGGAAGCTGCTGGGCGCTGGGCAGCAAGCGCCACAGGCGGCGGCGCCCAGAATGGAATTCCCACTGGCTCCTGCCTGCCAGGCGGGTCTGCCCTGGCTGCAGCCCACTGGGCCCGGCTGAGACGTCCCGCACCTGGGAGAGCTGAGTGTGTGTCCCCGCCTCCCAGCTCGATGGGGCAATGTGACTTCTTGGTGCACCCGATGCATCTGAGAAGTGAGACGATTCTGGGTGATCAAAGGCGGCCAGCACATTTGGTGAGGATGTAATTATCACCCGCTTCAGGACACAGGCCTGGCGCTCAGAATCCTGGGGACGCAGACGCTCCAGTTTTCCACCATGGCCTGACTTCATTTGATGAGTGGGGGGAAGAAAAGTAAGGAAAAGAAAAGATGAAAACATCTGCAGGGACATCTGGCGAAGCGGATTCCTGAGTCAGCGCGCGGGCGAGGGCCGGGAGGGGCGTGTCTATGAACAACTGCAGTACTAAATGGAAGGGCCGGCACCTCCGCTTCCGGGGAGGGGCTTGCCGAGCAGCGGAGCCCGGAGTCGAGCGCTGCGTCTGACGGAGAAGCGGCCACACCTGTGCGTCGGGCGCCGCTCACACTGGCGTAATCACAGCCTCTGGGTCCCGGCAGTTGGTTCCCCAAAAGAGCCATTTGAAGAATGGGCTCCACGTGTCTCTGAGCGTTCGTGGGCAAGCGGGGTCACGCCCACGGGGCCGGCCACAGCTTGGACAGGCACGACGCGGGAGCCTGGGTCTGTGTGCCAGTCTACGCACAGGCCTGTGTGTGGGTCCCTGGACGGGGTCACGTGCACCAGGAGGCAGGCGTGGGCACACGTGTGTGTGCGTGTGAGCAATTGAGCAACGTGAGGTCACACGCGTGTGTGTGCCCAGATGTCCCAGCGGGACACCACACTGCAGCCTGTGGCCACCCTTGCGGCTTCCTTTCTCCTTCCCCGGGTTGTGTGTCTCCCCGGTGTTAATGGCTCTATCACCAAAGGTCTTCCTACTTAAGTGGATCCCTAGGAGGCTGTTGCTGGGGGCTCAACAATCAGGGCCAACTGTGGCTCTGGGGGGCCGGGAGCTGAGTATGGCCGGTGAGGCCACGCTACCTATGTGCATGGAGGCCCCTGCTCCCCCCGAAACCATCAGGGCCCCCGCCCTGCCTGGAAGAGCAGGGGCACCCCCTCGGCACACACGTGGGAACGCAGACCCCGTGCTGCACGCTGCCCCATCGACCCCTCTGGATCCCGGGCTCTCTGCACGACCATCTTAACAGTCAAGGGGTGGACGGCCTGCTGACCCCTGACTGCCCCCCGCGCAGCCCTCTAGGAGCCTGTGGCAGACGCAGGTGATATCCCGATGCAGAAGATGAGAGGAACAGGATTCGTCTGGGAGCCTTCGCCTTTGACCCTGGGGGTCCAGGAGGGTGTCTTCGGTGGCCGCCCTGCCTCCCCAGCTGCCCAGTATTGGGGGTGAGATTGCTGCGCCTGCCTAACCGGGCGCGGCCGTGTTTAGACCCCTGGCTCTACCCGCTTTCATTCTTGTAATATTCATCACACTGGTTTATTTATGGGGCGCTCTTTGGGAAGTTATTTTTCAGGCCTGGTGAATAAAACATCAGGCTCTGTGGCCTGTCAGGGTAGCGCCGAGCCTCTGATGCCAGCCTGGCCAACTGCCGGCTGCTTTTCCCAACGAGCGCACTTTTAGAGAATTTATTTGTGTTTTGTTGGGCGTTTGTCGTTTCTTCCTCTTTTGGCTGGTGGATGTGGGTCCCTGTCAGAGGCTTTTCTCTTCTGATGAAATGGGAGCCCTCGCTTGGTGCTGAGCGGGACCCTGGAGAGCCCCCAATCCCACAGCCGGGACACTCCCAGCCTCAGCCAGCGGCTTCTGCCAGGTGGGAAGAAGGGCCAAAGGTGGCCCGGGGGGGGCCCGGGTGGCGTGGGGGGACACTGACCACTCTGCGGGTACAGCAGGTGGGTCTGGGCATGGGCTCTGAAATCCAGTGAGGATAAGGGAAACCGCAATCCCGATTAATTAAACAGAGCTTGAGTAAGAAAACCCACACTTGAAGAAAACGAGGTGAAATGACTCGCTTCCCGACGGTGGCTGTCATATTTCTTAGTAATTCTACGTGCATTTAAAGTGTAGATCTCCTTTTGTGACTTCTAAAGTTTTATTAAAGAAAAGAAAGGGAAGGAGAAAGGAATGGGAAGGGAGCAAGGAAGAGAGGGAGGAAGAAAGGAATAAAGTCAGTGAGAAAGAAACAGCAAGAGAGCAAGGTCCACTGCTGGGCTTCTATTCAGAGGCACGAGGTCATCTGGCCACCAGGCCTGCCCACCCTGCCTTGCAGATCAATAACACTCAGCATGTATACACAGTGGAATATTATTGAGTCATAAAAAAGAATGCAGTTCTATCACTTGTAACATGAAGTGGAGGTCATATGCAAAGTGAAATAAGCCAGGCACAGAAAGACAAGTCCCACACCCGGAAGCTGAAAGATTGATCTCAGAGCAGTAGAATGGACGCTGGCTGCCAGAGGCCAGGGAGGGAGCAGGGGGAGGGGGAGGGGAGCGGGCCAGGGGAGCAGCTGGATGGGAGAAACACCTTTAGGTGGGGTGCAGCACAGTGGGGTAACCATGGTTGACGGCAATTCAAGGCGCGTCTCAAAATAGCTGGTGGAGAGGATGTGAATGTTCCCAACACAAAGGGGTGATAAATGTCTGCGTTGATGGATGTGCCAACTTCCCTGATCTGATCATTACACGTTGTATGTAAGTATTGAAATGTCACACTGCGCCCCATAAATACGTGTAATTACTATGTGTCAATTAAAAATAAAAAATATATTTTAAAAAAAGAAAGGGGGAGGCGACGGGAAGGCAGGGAGGAGGCTGAGCCGTATTTCAGACGGAGGCTACCGAATCGATCCCTCTCCCTCTTTCTCAAGGAAGGCGCCTCAGAAGACCTCATCAAACTCCAGCCGGGTGCTAGTGGTCCGCCTTACCTTGTTCTTTGCAAAGAGGCCTAGTGCCTGGCAGAGCCTTTACCCCGTGAACGCCCTTCCCAGCAGCATGAAAGTTCAGTGGTTCCTTCAAAACTGGAGGAAGAAAATGTGGTCGAGTTCCTGGCAAGACTACCAAGCACCGCAGACCAAGGACCTGCTTCCCTCCTCAGACCCTCTTGGGATCCAGGGACACCTGGGTTTGCTGTGCATCAACCCTGGATGGTAGGTCCTGCCATTTGTGAGCTGCAGATGATCCCAGGTAGTGAACAAGAGATGATCCCAAACCCCACAGCACGGGTGCTCTCAGCCCATCTTACAGCTGAGGAGCCGAAGCTCAGAGAGGTCAAGGGGCAGCCAGACCCCCCCCGAGGCTTGTGGGCGCAGGATGTGCACACGGCCCGCCCTGTGCTGCTCGGCACTTGGCGTTGCCGCCCTGGGCAGGACGGCGGCTGAACCCGTCTCCCCCAGAGACAGCCACTTGGTGATGGCAGGGGACACCAGGAAGCAGCCACTGGTTTCCTCACGTCCATGGCAATGGCGAACAGCCGCAGACGGCACGTCACACCTCCAAGTGAGGTGAAAGCTGGCTTAGAGAGCTGCCCGAGCCCAGTGGGATGGAGGGTTTGGGGACCAGATGTTCCCAGTCAGCCGGGGCTCCCTGCCCGGAGGCCTGCGTCTGATGACTCCCCCAGACTTCCTGGAGCTAGGGCCCGTACAGCAGCGCAAACGCGTCTTTAAAAAACGCCCTTGGTTGTAGTATTCTCAGCCAGCGGATTCGAGTCTGCATCAATGAGAAAACCCCCAAAATGCCAGTCGGCACCTCCTCGAGACCCACCACCCCCACAGCCTTCAAGTGACCTCCAGTGACCAGTGAGGACATGGATGGCTCAGTCATGACTTGCCAGAGAGACTGCCCCGTTCCCTCCCTACACCGGTCTCTCAATAGGTAGCTGACCCCGGGTGGATCCCTGGCCTCACCTTACATCTGCTCTCCATGCACCCCACTCACCATACCCTCCATCAAAACTCCCATCAAGCTCATCTTGACCTCCTGATTGAAAAGTGGAGGCCACAGTCCCTGCCTTTCCTCAGACTCTACTCCCCCACCCCCACCCTCCTTCCGGAAATCATCTTAGATTTCATGTCGCAACACTGCCAACTGTCCCACGCATGCCTGTTGGGCTCTTTGCTTCTCTGCCTAACTCTAAATTTTGGGGTCCCTCAGAGGCTAGTACTAGCTGCCCTTTCTTCTTCCACTGCCCAGTTCCTTGGGTAGCTCACATTCTCCTCCTCGTGTTTTTGAGGAACTGGTTTATTGCATCCAAGTCGCTGAACGTGTGTGGGAGAGCTCCTTGCAGTGTCCCTTTGGTAGCCTATCGATGGCGGTAGGGTCTGTAGCGGTAGCCCCTGATCCATTCCCAGCACTGGTAATCTGTGTCTTCTCTGCTTTACCTTCGTCAGGGTTGCTACACGCTAACCAATTCCATTGCTCTGTTCAAAGAACCAGCTTTCCGTTTCATTGGTTTTTCTCTACTGTTACTCTCACTCAAATTTCACCAGTTTTGGGCTGGGGATATGACTCAGTCGGTAGAGTGCTTGCCCACAAGCACAAGGCCCTGGGTTCAATCCCCAGCACCGCAAAAAAAAAAAAAAAAAAAAAAAAAAAAAATTCCCCAGTTTCTGGGTTCTTTATTGGTTCCTTTCTTCTGTTGGCTTTGAATTGATTTTGTTCCTCTTTTAATTTCTTGAGATAGAATTTTAGATGATTGATTTGGTTCTTTTCTAATGTTAGCATTTAATGCTATGAATGTCCCCCTCATCACTGCTTTAACTACATCCCACAGATCTTAGTATGTATTTTCATCTCCTTTCAGTTTAAAGTATTTTTAAGTTTTCCTTTGAGACTTTATCTTTGACCCATGAATTGAAAATTACATTTTAAAGATCTCCAAGTGTTCAGACTTCCCTGTTATCTCTTTGTTGATGACTTCTAGTTTGATCCCATGACATGAGAGAACATGCTCCACGTGATCTTAATTCTCTTACATGTGTCCTGTTTTATTTTATGTTCCAGAATAATGTGTACCTTGGTGAGTTTTCTTATTTGAAAAGAGTATTCTGCTGTGGGAAGTAAGAGTTTATAAAGGTCTACTGGATCTTGTTGGTAAATGGTATCGTTTAGTTCTCATATCTCCTAGTTGATTTTCTGTCTAGTGGTTTTATCAATTTCTGAGAGAAAGATATTGAAGTCCCTGACTACAGTTGCAGATTTGTTTATTTCTCCTTTTTATCAAATTTTACCTTGTGTATTTTGAAATCCCAGTGTTCAGTGCATACACATTTGGAATTTCTGTCTCTTGGTGCTGTATCGACCCTTTCATTATTATGTAAAATTTCTTCTTGTCCCTGATAATTTACTTTACTCTAACATCCACTTTTTGTGATAATAATATTGTCTCTCCTGTTTTTCTTTAACTAATGCTTACATCTTTCCCCGTCTGTTTCCTTTAACCTGCCCATATCATTATATTTGAAGTGAGCTTCTTGTAGAGTACATTATAATTAGGTCATTTTTTTTTTTATAAATCAATTCTGTCAATCTATCTTCTAAAAATTCTAAAAATTGTTTGTCACATTTTAAGATAGTAGGATGCCCAGCTCAATCTTTTGAAACTTAAGTGCTCTGATTTGCTTCTCAAACTCACCACGGTGGAGCTAAAATTGGGCTTCAGCAAAGTGCGGCTTCTCCCGGCTGTCATGGCCACCCACGGCCCCCTCCAAGCTGACCCCTCGAGCTGACACTCTGAAACGGAAACGGCCATCTGTCGGGACCCTCTGCTTTGACGACTCTGTGGAACTGATTCAGTAAATCCTCACCTGAACCCTATAGCGACTCTGACTCTGCACTCACCTCTCTGCATCCTGTGACCTCTGCAGCCTCTTGGGCCACTTCTTAGCCTTTCTGTGACCCACTTACATGCCATTGTGTGACGTGTGATATGTGATTTGTACGTTTAGGTATTAGAAATTAAGACTGGACCAAAAGAATTGTCAGCCCCACTCATGACTCCAAAGGACCCACAGGTGTTCAGTGAACTGCCACGGATGGAAGTGGAGTTACCTGTGAACGTATTGTCACTCAACAAATCCTGACACCGTGGAAAGTCACAAAACGTCTCACGTAGGTTGGTGACAGAGCATGCTCACCACACCAGGGTATCATTGAGTCCCCCGTTGGTGGGAACCTGGGTTGTTGCTAAGAGTTTGCCATCATGAACAGTGCTGCTGGGAACGCTGGCACGCAAGTTTTGTACCGTTTGACACATGCCAGTGTCTCCCTCAAGTATGTGCTGGGGAGGAGGGTTGCTGGTCACAGGGTATGTGGAGGTTTAAATTTAGGAGATGACCCCATTTATCTTCCAAAGGGGTCAGACCAACTTACGCTGTCCTGCAGCGAACAAGAAGCCCAATGAGCCTCACCCTGAGGGAAGGTAGAAGATGTAAGGATAGTCGGGAGAGTAAAGGAGGGGAAAGCAACTGTGACTTCAAGCCAAAAAGCTCCACTGACACTCCCGGCTCTGCTCACAGGCCTGTGCTCCTCCAGACCTAAATTCCAGAACACCCCTTGAATCTGGGAGTATTGCGAGTCTGGACCGACCAGGTGCAATGCAATCCTAGCTCGCACGTCTGTGCCAGACTGAGTAGAGCCAAAGGGGAAACATCGTCAGAGACCTTGGATGCAGGTACATTGTGAACGTTATCTAGATAACGTCGACTTAGAGATTCTGAAGAGAGCCGGACCCCTGAAGCCCCTGTGCCCACCAAGAAGGGAACGGAGCTCACCAGGCTGCTCACCCCACGCTCGTCCCATGCTCTCTGATGACTCTGTTTCCTTTAAGAGAAGAGCCCAGGGTCCCGGAGCAGGTCACCTTGAGATGCCTGTGCTCTGTCCCCTCCAGCCTTGTCTCGTGCTTTCCGGAAATCCCTGCTCCTGACTCTTTCTGATGTGTCCTGAAGTTCTATTCAGTGGTGTGTGTGTCTGTGAAGGCTGAGTGGAGGTCACCTTCTCCTTCTGGGGGACTCCCCAGCCCCTAACTGGTAACAATCTTTCTGACATTTGGATTTGTCATGTTTTAAAATTTTTGTCAAACAAATGGAAGGTAAAGGCACCCATTAAGGTCTTAATTTGAATTTCTCAGCTTGTTAATGATGTCGAGCATCTCTTTTTATATTTCTCAGTCATATATTTTATTTTATATAAAATTCCTGTCTGCCTTCTGTCTCTATTGGGATATTTTGTACTTTCTTCCTGATTTGTAGGGGCTTGTTAAATGTTCTTGACACTAATCACCTAAAAACGTTGTTAATATTTTTCCCTCAAAATTGGTCTTTTTGCTTTCGAAAGATTTTCACTTCTTATATACTTCTCAATATATTGATTTTTTTAAAGCTCTTAATTTCTGCTTAATTTTAATGTACTCAAATCTATTGATTTTTAAATACTTACTTTACATGTCTTAAGACCTTTTCCTCTCTATTTTCCTCTAACAGACTTTGGACATTCAACTTCATCCACCTAAGTAAATTTTTAAAAAAGTGGCGTGAGGTAGGGATCCAACATCACACCTTTTATGTGCAGACTTATGCTCTGTTCCTCCCAGCTGATTTTGTTAAGCAACCCCTCCTTCTGTCAGTTGGCTGAAATGCTGCCTCAGCTCTAACCCAAAGTTGCATACACACATGGTGCTGCTTCTGGGGACATGTGACTTGGTCAACTGGTCAATCCCATGACAACACTACACAATCTTGAACACAACATAATAATGAAACTAGAATATAAACATTCTTCTCTTTAGAAGGGTTCTGGCTATTTTTGGTCCCTTGATCTTCTGTATAATAACCTTGCCCGGGTCCATGAAAAACTCCTCTCAGATACTGACCAGACTTGGATTGGCTATAGTCATTTCAGATCAAGATGGAGAAAATGACATTTTAATATTATAGAATCTTCTAATTCATTTATTAAACATCCTCCACTTGTAATTTACAATTTTCCTGCATAGATCTTCAATGTTTTTAAATGACTTCATTCTTGTTTGACATTTATTGATACTACCACAAATGATACCTTTTCTTTAATTATATTTTCTCATCTTTATGCCACTGGTACATAGAATACACCTGACTTTTGTATATCAACCTTATGTTAAGCAACTTGATAAACTTTTCAGTTTTTAAAAGATTTTCTGTAGATTTCAGGGGGTTTCTATGTACACGACCATCTCTGAAAGTAATACAATTTTCCTTCTTTCCAATCCTTTTGTATGTGGTTTCTTTTTTTCTTTATTGCACTGTGCAGGAGAATGTGTAATGGGAGATTTTACTCCATCTCCACATGCGAATGGCAATTTGGCTGTGTATAAAATCCCATGTTCTACATGACTTTTCTTCTGTGTTTTGGAATTGTCCTCCATTGTCTTTCTGCACCTGGTGTTGCTGCTGAAGATCCTGAAGTCCACCTGACCCTTGTTCTTTGTGAATGTCCTTCTCTCCCCTGTTGGACTCTTTCAGAACTTAGCTTAGTTATTCTTAAATGTCACTATCTGTGTGTGGGTTTCATCCCCAGCCTGTCTCTCTGGCCATCTAAGACAATTTCAATCTGAAAATGTCATTTATTTTTTCAATCCTAGAGATTTTACCTCCACATTTCCTTCCAACAGGCCCTCTTAGGGTTTTTATTTTTTCCTCTTTATTGGGTTTCTATTACCCAGATGTGAGCACTTCAACTTCTTTCCTCATTTTGTTATGGCTTCCCTTTGATATGCTCTTTCTTCTTTGGTCTGGGCAGAGATCTCCTGTCTGTCTCCTCCAATTCACCAATTCATTCCTCAGCTGTATTTATGCCCTGCATTTTAAAATTTTCAGCTTACGTCTTAATATCTGATATTCCAGCTTCGCTCTTTACGCTTCCTTGTTCCTGTGTCATGCTGCCACGATGTCCCTGTCTACTATGTTTATTCAGCTGGTTTTAGAACTTTGTCTCTCTGTTCCAGCGTTTCTTCTTCTAATGGGATCTGGAATCTGCAACCCAGTTTTTGGCTTATTTTTTTCTTTTTTTTCAACGCTTGTGCTTCTCAAGTGTCTTCTCTGGCCTATGAGCTCACTTCTGCTGGACGAGAGCCATTCTGCCCTGCAATGTCTACAGGAGGCCAGCCCAGGTGCCCAGGTGAGCTTGAAGGGTGGCAGATGCCCTCTGGGTGGAGAGGCTCAGATCCCTGTACCCCACGCCCCTCGTTCCTCTGACTCGCTCCTCGGGGCAGAGCTTCCCCTTCCCCGGGTGCAATAGAGCAGCCTCTGGGCATCTGCAGGGGAAGGGCGAGCCATCACTCGCAGGGTGGTGCAGGCTTGGCTCCTCAGCACAGGCTCGGCTGCCCTGGGGCTAGGATGCTTGCTCGGAGCTCTGCACTCTGCATGGTCACAGCATGGATGTGGCCGCAGGTGCGGGACATGGTGCAGGGGTGGGCAGGTGCTGTCCCAAGGCCGTGGCTCCTTCCGCTGCTGCACTTCCCCTCCCTTGCCCCGGCCCAAGCCAGCGGGTGCACCGACGGGAGCTCCTCCACTCTCCCCTCTCGTTGTGTCTCTCTGTTGTTCCCCAGGGGGTGACTTCAGAGCAGGTCACCAGAGCCAACCCAGCTGATCCAATGGGACGTGTCCAGAGCGACTGCCTCCACAGCTGGTGCCCTCCCTCTGGAAAACTGCCTCCCAGGCACCTGGTTAGTGGCTTCCCCACCCAAGGCCAGCCTTACCCCACCCCCGCCATCTCAGCAGCAGCAAAGCGGAGGCTCCGTCCCCACAGTGAACCCACCACTTGGCTCACAGGCACCCAGCCCTGCAGCCAGCTCCCCACCCACCCTGCCGACCGCATACCCCATGGTCTCCCTCCCTGAGGGCAGCAGGTGCTGCTGAATGGCCGACTCCTCCCTGCCTGGCCTCTGCACAACCCCTGTCACCTTGGGCTGCCCAGTGCTCTGCGCCCACTGTGCATCTCCCTCCCTGGGTCCATGCTGCTGTTGGCCTTTCTTGGTCCCTGTCCCTGCCGAGCTCTGCCTTCTTGGGGCCCTTGCAGTTGCTCTTTCTCTGCCTGTCACCCGCCTTCACCTACCTGACCCAACTCCTACACACCGTCAGGTCCCCACAGAAGTTCCCCTTCTCAGAGAAGCCTCCTCCCTATAGCCCAACCCAAGCAGATCCTGATGGTCCCCCAGCGTCCCCTGCAGTCCCCCTGACCCTTTGCCACTGTCTGGGGCTCGTCTTTGCATGGCCACTGCCTGCTGTGTCCATCCCCAGGCACGGCTGCAGACAGGCCGCTGCTCACCCCTCTCCCTCCCCTCCTTCAGGGTCAGCTGTCGCAGAGATGCAGCGAGAGCAGAGATGTGTCCTGTAAATCAGTGCTGGAGCCAGAGCCTCAGCTGCGACCTCCGGCAGGGCCCCGTCCCCGGGGCCGGAAGGTCCAGGATGACCCAGCACCAGGGGTCGCTGAGCCGCAAGCACAGGACCCACGTTTGCCCTGCTGCCACTGTGCCAGCCTGTGAGCGTCACCACCCGTCCCTGGTGGATCACTCCCTGCCCCGTCTGCACACAGGGACCCAGGCTCTGTCCTTGGCCTCCAGTCTCCGGAGGGTCGGCCGATGGCTACCTGGGCTTGGGGAGCAGGAGGGAGGCCTGGGCTTCTTGCCGCCCTGAGCATTTCCTGTGGCGGTCTCCGCCTGGCTCTGCCCCCGCGGCCCTGCCCAGGGGCTATTCTGACAGTGACCACTCTGCGCCCCACCGTCTGCCCGTCCTTGGGGGCAGCAGCCCCGCTATCCTTCCACCCGCCCCACGTGTCTGAGCCTCCATAGTAAAGGCTCTCACAACTCAAGGTAGATGGAAAGGCAGTTTTATTCCATGGAACGGGTCCACACTGACAGAGTGACCAAAGCGTCCGGCTGTCTGGGGTGACCCTGACCGTAGAAGTGGAAGTGCACTGCGGGACCCCGTCTGGCTGGGTGCGTCCCACCCGTGATGGACAGGCAGGTGGTGACCCCCGCCCTCCACGTCTGTCCCTAAGGAAGCAGGAGGGACCAGGGGCTCACGGCCGGGGTGGGCTCAGATGGCAGTGGTCTGCAGGAAGAGAGCCCTGTCCAGGGGAGCCTCCAGCAAAGGCCGGGTCCTGGCAGGGGCTCAGCAGAGCCAACAAGCCGGGGGACAGCTGGGTGCGGGCGTGGGGCCAGGGGAAGAAGTCCTCTCGGCCCTGCGGTCCCTCGCTGTCCCTCCCGGCACGTTCTCTAGTGACCTGACCCACTTTCCGTCTCTGAGACGGACGGTTCTAGGTCCTGGAAGAGGCGACTGTCCTTGCTGTCGGCTTCTTTGACCCAGCACATGTCCTCAGGGTCGCAGGGTCTAAATCTCCTTCCCTTGTATGCTGAGCTAAGGCGTGCGTATCCCACACCTGTGGCCGCTCCTCTGTCCATGGCCCCGGCTGCCTCTGACTGTCCGCTGCCGAGAGTCACACCACTAAGAACGTCGGGACCGGCTCTGATTGCGCCCTGGCTTCAGTCCTTCTGGTGAGGAGCTAGAATGGAGTGGCCGGGTCCCAGGACCTCTCTTGTCCAGGTTTTGAGGAACTGCCGTGATATTTTTGAAAGCGGCTGCTTCATCTGACGTCCCACCCGCAGGGTGAGGTCCCCTTCTCTACGTGCGGCCGCTCTCACCGTCCCTCCTGCTGGTGCTCGGGGGACCCTCGCTGTGGCTGTGCTTTGCATCTCCTCGATGCCCGGGGACCTGCTGCATCTTTTCCCGTGCCTGGTGGTCATTTATACAACTTCTATGGAGAAGGGTCTATTTAAGGCCTTGCCCGTCTCTGAAATCGACCTTCCTGTTGAGTCATAGAGGTCCTCGTCCATTCTGAGCACTGAACCAGCAGGACTCCCAGAGGCCACCTTCCCACTTTCCAGCAGGGCCTCTGCCGCACGGAAGTCCTGATGAAATCCGACTTACCTGTTGCCCTCTCTTGCTGTCTGCCAGCCCCTCTCTTTTAAGACTTCTGGCAGTTTTCCTGGAGGGTCTTTGGGGTCCCCGGGGACCTGTGGGAATCGGGATGGGTCAGCAGGCCACAGGCCTGTGAACAGTGGTCCCCCCGAAGGGGCCTCCCTGCACCCTGAGGAGCTCGTGCCCAGGGCCTGGCATCTGCCCGGCTCTGGCTGTGTCCTGGCTGTACCTTGAGGGAGCCGTCTCCAGTCCCTCCTGCCTGCCGCTCGGCTGACACCCAGTCTCATCCCTGGTTTCCCCCTTGAGCATGGCTCTGAAAAGGCCCCTGGGTTTGCAGGGTGGCCCGTGTCCCTGGGGTTCTTACATCTCTGTGAGCGACGAAGCACAAAGAATGGTGTGCAGAGAGCCACGAGGCCATGGGCACAAGGCTATGGGGAGCCACGCTGAACCCAGGACACTGCTGGCCACTGGGACCAGTCAGAGGGTGGTTGGGTCATGGTGGGACTAATCCTGGGGGGCTCTGCAGCCCCATCCTGCTGCACCTGGGAATGGATCCTGCCCCCCACGGGGACCATGTGGGGTCTCTCGTTGAGGTGAAGCACTGTGCCAGCTGTCGGGGGCTCGCAGGGAAGCCAGCTTATTGCCCACCTCCAGGGGCTGGGAGCATCCGCGGGGAGCAGGGGAGCCGGGCTCAGGCAGGGACCATTCTGGGGACACCGTACCACACAGGAGGACTTTATCTATCCATAGACAATAGAGCCACACGCTCCCATTGGCCTGGAGTCTCATGCCCTGAACACCCTGGGGAGCCTGGGGCTGCTGGCCCTGGCCTCCGGGGCTACTGAGGATTTCGCAGTTAGGATCTGCTCGACCTCGCCAGCTGACGCTGGGCTCTGCCTGCGCCCTCCTCCTGGACTCCTCCTCCTAGCTAGCCTGGGGATGAGCTTAGTTTGCTTAAACAAAAAGACTTTTCAACTGATCTTTGCTTACAAAACTTCTGGGAGAACGGAAGAGTCAGGCTTAGAAGTCACTGACTAGAAAGCAAAGCTGCTGAGAGGACCCCACCCTGTGCCGCAAGGGGCGGGCGCCGCCCTCCCCTAAGCCAGCCTCGAGCCAGGCAGGCCCCTGAACGCACCCTCCAGGAAACCCGTCCGCCTCCGGGTCTCAGCAGGGTGCCGCTGCACATCACTCAGCTTTGCTGGACAGCCGCTGAGGGTGGATGGAGCGGGCAGCCTCTGGGGAGAGAGTAGCCCCCCGCCCCCACCTCCCCGCTGGCCAGCCTGCAGGACCCCATCTTACAGACAAGCCTGCAAAGGGCTGTCCACAGCATCCCGCCAGCCCTGCCTGCTTGACCACTGAGCTACATGGCCCTCACACACCTCCAGGTGACTTTTTCTCTCACCAACACGTTCTTGTGTTTGCTCTTAATAGACTATTTTTTTTTTTTCAGTCCTAGGGACAAACCCAGAGACTTGCACATGCTAGGCAAGCCCTCTATCGCTGAGCTCCATCCTCTGCCCTTTTTATTTTATTCTGAAACAGGGTCTCATTAAATTGCTGAGGCTGGCCTCAAGCTTGTAATCCTCCTGCCTCGGCCTCCTGAGGAGCTGGGCTGACAGGAGCGCACTCCCACACCTGGTTGAGACTTAATTTCTTAAAAGAGGGATTTTAGGTTTGTAGTAGTTTGTTTATCAACACAGAGCACATCCTGGTCACCCTGAGCTGTGGTCTTCACAAGGGTTCACTTTTGGTGTTGGACATTCCATGGGTTTGGGCAGATGTACAGTGACGTGGGTCCACAGCCATGGTACAATGCACAGGGGTGTCAGTGTCCCAAACGTCCCCATGCTCCACCTCTGGCGGCCCCTGGGAAGCTCCGACCCCCTTATGGTCTCCATGTTTCACTCCTGGTGTCTTTGGAGTCTCTTGGTGGTGACTTAACTCACAAAGCCTCAGTGGACATGCCCCCACTATGGGATGAGAGTGGCGAGTGAGAGCAACCCAGGGTAATGGCAGCGAGGCCCTCAGCAAGTGCAGGGCAGGCACGGTCCCCGCTTGCTGGTTCCAGCACGCGGGTGTCCCCCTATGCTCCCCCAGGAGGGTAGAAGTCAGCACAGGTGCCCAGCCCCTCCCCCACCGCGGGGCTGATGTCTTCATTATTAGTCACGAATGTGATTATTTTTAGTTCCAAAAGACTGGAAGACGTTTCACACGCTCTGCATTTTGCAAGGTATCCTTGATCCCTCAAAAGTAAGAGTCCGAGACGTAATTAGCTCGTTTCATAGAGAACTGCTCTTGGGTCATTGTCACCTAATGGCTGGCTCCCTCCTTGCTGCTGGATTATTAATGGATGTTATTGCTAATAGACCGCCCCTTTAACGAGGGCTCTTCCCAGTGCCCCCCGTGAGACCCTTCTGACTCAGGGATCCCGCCCTCACGGGCTTAGCAGGGCCCTGGGATCAGCTTCAGCTGAGTTCAGCTGGTGGCCTGCAGGGGCGAGACCGCCCGCCATGCAGCTCAGCGGGAGGACGTGCTGGGGGCCTGGGGCACCAGCCTTTGCCCCTGATCACCCTGATTCTGCACTTTGGAGAGATGCAGGTTTGCACAGCAGCCTGAGTCTGTCTCCAGGAACCCAGCGTGACCCCAGAGGACCCTGCCAGCAGGTATTTCCTCTCTGTGGGGGGCTGCACCCTCTTCCTGTGCTTGAATAGAAGCTCGTGCTGGCCGCTGGCAGGAGGCGCACTCCCCCAGCCCCAGGTCCTGCTGCCTGAGGCACACCTGCTCCTGGACGCTGAGTTGACCCCAAGTCTCACCTCCTGTAAGCACCAGGCAAACTCCAAGCCAGCCAAGTATCCAAAGTCTGTGTTGGAGGTGGCTTCCTGCACTCTGGTGCCCTTGCTTGCTCCCAACTCCAACCTTGCCGAGATGCCATAGACCCTCCCTCCCCCTGAACTGGGGGACAGAGCTTTGGAGCATCCAATCTGAACATGATCTCAGCCTGGCCTTGACGTCCAGCCTGCTGCCCGGTGTTCCAGGAACAGGAAACGCGGGAGAGGCGCTCCCCAGCTGGCTGGGAAGGGCCAGCTGCCCTGGCCCCCCGGAGTCCTCTGCAGGGGGACGTGTGACTCTCTCACTCTCAAACAGGAAAGTCCTGAATTTTTTGATGCCCCCAGAAAAGGACACAATTCAGGAGTAGGTTTGAATAACTACTTAGAGAATGCCAATTTCCTTTCTAAAATGTGACCAAAGAGATGAAGATTATAAACAGACCAAAGTTGGAAACTCGTACAAGTCAGTTCCCAGGGCTCAGGTAAAAAGAGTTACGGGGCCACCGTAGACCAACCCCATTTTTCCTACAGCCCTGGTCCCTCCTCAGCCACACCTGTCTGGTAAGGTCCCAGCTGAACTGAGAGACTGAGAGGGGCTTCGGCCACTGTCCCTTTCTTGAGAAGCTATCATCTAAATTGTCCACCTGGGCACTCCCCTACCGACAGGGTGATGTCAGGGGTCAGGTGGTCCCTTGACGGCAGTCCTGCTCTGGCCCAGCCTTGCCTCAGCCCCAGACCCTCTGCACCTGCTGGTCAGGAGCAGCCGACCAGGTGCCATGTCCCTGTAGTGCATGCGTGTGTGTGTGTGTGTGTGTGTGTGTGTGTGTCCCCTGAAGCCAAGGGCAAGCAGGCTGTGTGCACGCTGGCCCTCACCCACGCCCACCTGGAGGCAGGAGGAGACCACCAGCAGATTGCCTGGAACAGAGGAAAACAACCCCTAGGCGGGCGTCGGAAGCTTGATTCCCAGGTTTAAAATTCCAAGAAAGGATGACGAAGGCCAAATGCATGAAAAGAGTTAAAAGAGAAAGAATGAGGGGCTTCTGGGGTGTTTTTAAAAGGAGAAATATTTTATTAGCTCCATAGGCTATTTTATAGCTAACTGCTTTCCAATTCAATAAAAAAAGTGTTCCCAACTAACTTCACTCTTTGAATCACTACATTAGGGGCTTCCTCCTGTGTTTCAGCAACCTCCACATACAGGGTCCCACCCAAGCTACTTTTCCTGGGGGATTCAGGGACAGGCCAGGAGGGGGATTCCAAGCCAGGCGAGCCCCCCACCCCGTTCACTGTCTTCCACTCCCACCAGAGTCCTGCTTCCAGGAACCCCCGTGCGCCCTCCTGCCTCCCAGCCTGCCCTTCCTGAGCCTCAGCACACAGCTTCTAGCAGGCCTTTGCCCCTCCATAGGCCCTCGGGCTCCCTAACTTCTCAGGGCAGCTGCTCGGTGCCTCACCATGCTCAAGAGTGACTTAGGGACCCAGGAAAATCCTGCCCTGGCCTCTGGTCCCCAGGCACTGCCAGAGCTTGCATGGGGCAGGTGCTGCAAGTGGCCAGCAGCAGTCCAGAGGGGTGGCTCACGACAGCTTGCCTCTCCTCCAGCCCTACCAAGACCTGAGGAAGGACCGAGCTCCAGAAGTTTCCAGAGATGGGTTTGTCCTTCAGGTCAGCCACAGGATGGATGCATCCATCAACACATCATTTGATCCCGCAACAACTTCATTCCATGGGTGAGGAAATCGAGATTCGATGGGGTAGGTGTATTAACCAAATTCAGTTCCCGATGAGGATCCCCAAAGGCGCGGGGAGAGAGGGGAAGAAGGGCGTGGCTAATGGCCAGCACCTTGCCGGCTACGAGCTAGCAAGTGAAAACACAGGTACTCATCTGATTTGAATTTCAGACAGGAAGCAAGTAATTTTTAGTATAAGTACATCCTGTTTATCCTAAATTCCAATTTAACCGAGGTCCTGTCTTTTATCTGGCAGTCTACTCTCCGCATCTCCCCAAAACCCAAACATCAGATATTTTTGCGGGACAGGAGCTGAAGCTGAAGGACCGGACGGTGCATGACCATGTCCTGCCTCATTGCTGGTGTCTGTGAGGCAGGCCAACAACACCAGCACCTGCTAACCAACGCTGCTTGGCAGAGAAAGGAAGCACTGATCTCCCCACCAGGCTGGCAGACAGACTGGGCTCAGGCAGGCCAGCCCCGCCAGGTCACCCGCCCCTGCAGCTGGCACCCGGTTACTTCCATTTCTTTATTTTTAAAATTTATTATATTTTTAAAAGATTTTTATTGTAAGTGGGCACAATACCTTTATTTTATTTATTTATTTTTATGCCGTGCTGAGGATCGAACCCAGGGCCTCACACGTGCCAGGCAAGTGCTCCACCACGGAGCCCCAGCCCAGCCCGATTTCTTTATTTTTTTTTTCATGTGGGCACCCAGTGTCCTGTGACTTCCTGGCACCCAGGGCATCGGTTCCAGCAGGCAGCACAGACCAACATGGTGTTGTGTTCACCGGTAACCTACGCCCCTCCTCCCGCGTACTGTGGACCATCTCTAGGTCACCTGGACATGGAGCAGGCTGCACAGGCTGTGTGAACAGTCGCGGTTCCGTGTTGTTTGGGGAATGATGAGAAAAGAAGAATCTGCGTGTTTATGCAGACACCTTTTTTTCTTGACTATTTCTGATTCACAGTTGGTTGGTCCACGGATGCGGAACCCCTGGATACAGAGGACCAGCTGTCCTCGAGGAGACCGGAGAACTGTGTCAACGTTAGCAACAACACAGCAAAAGCAACAAGGTGCGGCTTGGAAGCCAAGAGAGTGGCGGTCAGCCTGGCCAGCAGGGAGACCCTGGGCTCTGTGCATGGCAGGGCTGCACCCACCCACCCGCAGGCTCTGCGAGTGGAGCTGGACCCGGGGCTCCCACCGGCTGACTTTGCGCGGGGTGCCTGCGCGGGGCAGGGATGCGAACAGCTTCCTTACAGCTGCACCGCGTTGAGCTAAAATCCACACATCCAGCTTCAGGGACCATGAAGCTGGGTCAGCTCTCACCAGTACCAGTGGAGGGAGTCCTGGCCTAGACTCAAAACCCCTATTACAACATCAAACCATCAAAAAACAGCACGGAAGAAGCCAGATTCCCCCCGCCATCTGTTAATTTATAGGGTTACTGGTGTCAGCAGTTTAGGAGAGATTCGATCATCTCGCAGCCCGACTCAGAAGGCGCTGTGGAAGCTCAGAAATGTAATCACAAATTCTAATTGAGAAAAATTGCCCTGGATCAAATTCCTTGTTTTTATTTTTTATTTTATTTTTTCCCAAAGAAAGATTAAATCACGTTGGGGGAAGGGAGTGGCGATATGAGTTTTAACTGCGCTGTAATGAAGTGGAGGTGTGGTTGTGGACTCATTTGTGTGTGGTGTATCGTGAGTGGTTCTTGGGAGAAAGCCGTCTGTCCGGGAAGTTTCCATGCAACGCTGGGCCGTGCATGGGAAGGAAATGGGCTTTGGCCACAGAAGCATCCTCTGCAGACAAAGGAAAGGAGTCCTTCCAGGTCAGGATGGAGGTTTGGAAAAGCCACTGCCTGCTGTCCCCCTCCCTTCCCTTTTGTCCCTACCATTGAGACGCCTGTACCCACCCAGGGCATGGTTTGCCTCAGCCCCCGCTCCCCTAAGCAAAGGCTTTCTCTCTGCACAGGGACCCACCTGCCCATCGGGTCCGGCCATCGGTGCCAGTCAACAGGTGTGCCCACCCACTCAGCCAGTAGAGCTCCACGCAGCCGGCCCACCTTGCCTCCCCCAGCTCCCTGTGCAGACACCGGAGCCGGGAAGCACCCAGATGCTCCAGGCTGACGGATGCACCAGGACTCCCAGCTCCTCTCCAGACCCCTTGGCCACCATGCCCACCCTGAGCTACGTGGCTCCAGGGCTTCTATGAGGGACCTGTGCCCAGGGCCGTCCCTCCTCTTCCTCAGTTGCTTCCTTGTTCATGTCGTGCTGCACTAGCACTTCACATCCTCCTTCCCGTCCTCCTCCTTGAGCCTCGGCCACGCGCCCAGGCCCGCCCAGGCCCGGAGCCGTGTGCTTCCTGATTTTTGGAAGCTGGGGCAGTCAAGGTGTGGTTGGGTCTCGCCATTTGGTGTTGATTTAGTCATTTTTATACAGCTCACCAGGCACACGCAGATTTCTGTTTCTTTATTTGTTCATAAAAACTTCAATAAAAATGTTATAAAAACGTCTCATTTGGGTAGTTAATTGCCATTTCCATTTTAATATGCAAGCGGCGTCCGCCCTCCCCCGAGATTCTCGGGGCTCTCTGTAAACAATACAGCTGTGTTGGACCATGTTCCTGCCTCCTGAGTGTTTGCTCAGCCTTCTGCGCCCAGAGGCGGCAGGTAAGGCAACTCTCGCTTCCAGAGGATCGGCTCCACCGTCCACACGGGGCCGCCCTCCTTGGACCAGCCACTGCAGTCTTCCAGGCCCAGGTGCACCTGAGAGAACTTCCTCTGGTTCTCAGATATCCTCTTACCCTCAGGAAAATGAATGGCGTAACCTGCGTTTCTCTAAAACCAAAATTGTCAGCTCATCACCAATTTAGAGAAGGCCCTGCAGGACTTGGCCAAGATCCCCACCCGGAGTCTGACAGGACAGCGGGAAGGCCAGAGCTGCATCTCTGAGAGCCAAAGGGGCACAGGGCTCTGAAGCACAGGCAGAGACGGCAGCCAGGGACGGGGACCAGGAGGGCAGGCGTGGGTAGCACCCGCGCTGGGGTGAGAGGTGGCTCAGCAGGTGCTGCCAGGCTGTGGCTGAGCTCCCTGCTGGTCCCAGTTGGGGCCGGCTGGAGCACACACTGGGGTGTGGAGGTGCCCAGAGGCCTCTCTGCAGGCTTGGAAGACCTGGCCCTGGGCGACCACATCCTGTGACCGGGCTGCTCCCGGCATGTGCAGAGGCTCTGTGACCTGCCCTCTGCCCTCAGGCTGGAATCTTGCTGAGGCTACAGGACAGGGGTCCCTGGGCCCTTCCAGCTCAGAAGAGGCACGGCTGACCTGTGCAGAAGCCAGGGAACCCGTTCCCTCCCTTTGCCTCCCTCGGTGTCTCTGCAGACAGCACCCACTCAGCCGGCTCAACCCCAGATCCGGCAGTCTCGAATCTCTGTGTCCCTTGCTGCAGGCATCCGGACCACCAGCAGGGGGTCAGGGTCCCTGACGCCTCCAGAGCCCCTGGACTAGAAACACCCCTCCTCCCCACCTGGCCGTCTGGGTCCCATTTAGAGCACACGTCAGCTCATGTCCCCACCCTGCTCAAGCCCTCAGCAGCTGCCCACCCCACCTGGGAGGAATACCGACGGCAGGGCTCCTGCGGTCCCCACCCTCTCCTCGCATGGCCCCCGTGATACCTCGACCACCCTGGCCCTTAGCTCCCGTAGACCAAGCTCAGACCCTCTGCCCTGGGAGTGCCCTCTGCTTCCTTGGTCCCCACAGCTCCTCCTCCTCCAGGCCACACTTCAGATGCCCCTCAGGGAACCTGCCCCTGTCAGCCCCAGCGAGAATCCACCAGCACCGTGCCATGGGGTCTCAGGAAGGCGTGGGCTCCATGAGACTGGGTTCAGCTTCCTCTCTGTGTCTGCCCCAGGCCTAGACAGTATCACCTGACTGAAAGGACAAGAGGGTCCCAAAGCATCTGTGGCTCCTGCCCTGCTCTGCCTTGGAACCCTCTGGGTAGGACGTAGACCTAGAGGTGATGCTCAGATGACACGGGATGGTGGAGGTGAGAGCCCTTTCAGGTGCAGCCGGACTTGGCTCTGCAAGGGAAGGGCAACGCCCCCCGGGGTACCCAGGCCACGCATCAGCAGGATGGGGGCCCAGGGGTGGGAATGTCAGGTGGTTAGCAGGTATTACAAGCACACTGAAGACACAGAAGCCACATGAAGCTCCGAGTGGGCAAAGATAGACAAGGAGGGACCAGAGTGGAGGGAGGGAGGAGCCCAGTGTGAGCAGCCCGGAGAGCCTGTTGCTGGCTTTCTGGTGGAGAAACCAGTTGGCACTGCTGGTGGGCCCAGAGGAACAGCCACGGCTCAGCGCCTCAGCAGCGAAGCCCTGGGTCACGTGCACAGCCCCTCCCACCCCCACGCTGTTGACTCACAGGCTGGGGACGCTGCCCCCATGCGGCGAGGGCCATCTGCCAATGGGATGCTGACCCCTGGTGTCAGGGAGTGGCCGGGGCTGGACCACCTGCTGCAGGTAGCGGCCCAAGGCAGAAAGGCCGTGCCAGTGCAGACGGCGGGGCAGCCCCAGGCCCCGGGGTGGCAGAGCCTGGAGGGAGGGTGGGCAGCAGACACTGGGGAGCCCAGAGGGGAAAGTAGGACAATTGAAAATTGACAGCCAGCATGATTCTGCGGGTCTCAGCCTCATTAGGTGGGTGTGGGGGCTGCAGGGAGGCCTGCCTCCTGGTTTGGGGAGCACGCTGCTCCGCGGAGGCCCCTCCGCCCCAATGCTGCGATTCCTTCTGGCAGGAGCAGAGGCAGCATCTGAGGAAACAAGCTCCTTGCTCTCCTTTTGAAAACCACTCTGCTGCTCCATTTCCTTCCTCATGCAAAGGAGACAGGCCCCAGCAGAACTGGGAGGCCACCACCACTGTGGGGGATGTCACCCCTTTGATGTCACGCAGTACCGAAGACGCCTAAATGGAGTGGCACTAAGAGAAAGGGAAATGGAAAGCTGCCCGGCCGTGGGGACCGGCAGAACGCACTGCTCGGGGACAAGCTCACCGAGTGCCTGGGATGACGCTTGTTTTAATGGTGCATTTAATCCATACCGAATTCCAGTGGGGCTCTACAGTGGCCCCCGCGCTCCCACACGCACCCCAGATGATGGAGCATCGCAACCGGGGGACAGTGAGCCCGCGGACGCCGGCGTGGCGGCAGGCGGACGATGTTTTAACAGATACACGTCCCATGTATGAAGCACAGCGCATTGGATAACACCTTCTCCAGAAGCAAAACTAGAGAACGCGTCCCCCACCCTGACAAGGGTGAAACGGTTCCCCCGTGTGCTCAGCTCGCAGCTGCTCCTTGATTCAGGACTCCGGCGCCACACAGGAAAGCAGGCAGGTCAGCAACCTGCAGAGAGGGCAGGAGCTGGCGAGAGGGCTGCAGCCACACCCCCGGGGGCCCTGCCACCGTGGAGACGGCAGCTCTTCCTGGGTACCCCTCTTGCCCCAGAGAGGCCCTGGCACCAACAGACACTGCAGAAGTTCTGATCAGGAGCAACGGGCAAGAAGGCAGCATTCTGGGACCCTGACACCCACAGGCGACACGCCAGAGCTGTCTGCAGGCTCGTTCTGCCTGCTGAGAGGGAGCGGGGCCACAACAGGAGCCCCTGCGCCGAGAGCCGTATCTTGGAAAGCAAGTAGGTGCAGCAAGGGATTGGTCCACCATGCGACCCAGCCACCAGCAAACCAGCTGGAGAGCCGGTCGGTCGAGAGGAGACCCGGGGCTAGTCTGCAGCTCAAACGAGGACCAGGCCAGCCTAGTCTCCCTGGCAGCGGTCAGCGCTCCAGGGTGCGTCCCTGGTAACACGGCTGCATCCTCTTTCAGGCTCAGCACTGCCGCCAGCGCCTCCTGGCAATACCGCGACACAGCTTCCCTAAGATTCTTTTCCCCTTTCACGTGTTTATTTAATTTTAAAGGAACGGGTGGGCTCCGCAGCCCACACTCACTCTGACCATGAGCTGCCGTCTTAGAGGCTATTGTGCCAGCACCACATCTCCATCTGTTGAAGTCAGTGTCCCCAGAGCCCAAGAAACCAAAACATCAAGAACAGGGCAGCACTCTCTGCCCGGGGCCCGGCCGAGAGCCGCCCGGCAGGCGAGGCTTCCTGGAGGAGGCGTCTATCCCGAGCATCGAATGGCCTCACCACCATCAGTTCCTGCCTCACTAGAGGAGGGCAGAGGAAGTGTGCAAGGGGAGGGACACCAGCCGGTTCTGGGTCATGGCCCCCAGGGGCAGTCTAGTCCTTGCGACTGGACACTGTGGCCACCCACCTGGACCCCTGCAGGGACAGGCACTCCTGCATAGCTGCAGGGCCGTGGGCAGCAGGGACCTCCCAGCTGAGGCCCCACTGGCCTTGTCCTTGGAGAGAGCCACGTGCTTAAGGTCCCGGGGCAGACTGCACGCCATGATGGGGGGGTACAGAGGCCACACTCTGTCCTCCAGGAGGGGCAGCTCCAGAACTGCCACAGGGGGTCCAGGCCCACTGCAAGCCAAGGACTCCTCTGCCTGATTCTGCCGCCCTCACCTGACAGGTGTAGACTCCAGGCCACTTCCTACAAGCTGCGCAGACCACCTCCTCAGAGCAGCTTCCAGGAGCAAGGGACCTCGGGCGCTCCCTCCCGCCTCCTCTGCATCCTCCCCTCCTCGTCCCCTCCTCCCCTTCCTCCTCAGGTACCCTGACCTCACCCACTTCTTGGCCCTCACTCAAATGCTAAGCCCATGACCATATTCATCCACGAGTCAACCAGCATCAATGATCACCAAACGTGAGCCCTGGGCACAGGTGGCTGGAGGGAAACCTGAGAGGAGAAGACGCAGGGAGTAGAAGGGAGTCTCTCAGGCCTCCGAGCTCAGGTTGCACTGGGAGATTAACTCAGAGTAAGTAGCTCCAGCAGCCTGCCTCGGGACCCAGGGTCCACCGCCCACCGAGCGTCCCCTCCCTCAAGAGGACCAGGAGGGAAGGCAGGCTCAGTGCTCACCAGAGAGGCAGGGAGGCTGCCCCTCTGATGGGGGTCATGAGCAACTCAAGCTGGCCTGGTGCCCCCAGGAGTATGCTGCCCCTCCACGCGCCCCTGCTGGAAGGGGCCTGCGCTGGGCCCCAGGCCAGCATCCGCTCCAGATGACTTCTCTTGCCTCCTGCCAGGAGGACATCCAAACACAGCTCTGTGTGCAGGAAGCGGGCACCAATGCCAGTCTAAGGCAAACAACGACACGGGTCCACGGACTCCAGAAATTCTTACAGGAGATCCTAAGCCCATGGGAAGATTAGCCTCAGTGTGATTTGCTTTCATTTCATTCTAATGAGATTAGAGGTGCAGGGACAAAATTCATATCCAAACTGCTCTTTGTCATGCAGGGACCCTGCCTTTTCTCTGAGGACCCAGGAGGAGGAGGCTGTTGGAACAGAACAGTTCTTCCCCTTTCCACGCCCTCTGGTTCTCCAGCAGGGCTGAACCCTACATAAAACAAGGGGAGACTTAAGGATGAGAGGGGCCCAGCGCAGCCCCTCCTGGGCCCAGGGCTTCGCACTGCATGGCCCCATGGTCTGGGACAAGGACCGGGATACTAGTAAGCTTTGGAGCTGCTCTGCTCTGGGTTTCCCAGCATGGCTTCACCATGCTGTATGAGCCGTGCAAATTTCCAACCCAATCGTGCCCGTGTTTGAAGACAGGCAGGAAAGAGAAAATGCCACTCTTGGAAGCATTTGTGGGGATACAGGTTGCCCGTGCCCCAAGCCTGTGTCCTCTGCAGGACCATTGAGACACTCATGGGCAGACCCCCTTGCATCACGGGATGGATCAAGGGGACGTGATCCATTGATCCAAGAAGCCTCTAGGGCCAGTTCAGCCCCCCTGTGAGCAGCAAGCAACCACAAGGTCCTCAAGCTCCAGCCCAGCTGCTGCTCCTCAGCCCAGCACTCAGCTGCCCCGACAGGACCCAGCCAGGAGGGTCAGGCAGAGTCAAAGTCGGGATGCACCCTGTCCTGGCCACCGTGGTGCTGGCAAGGCAGGTTTTCTTGGTGGCCCAGCTCATTCCCCACCTGCTCCCAGGTCCTCTGACCCCACTGACCACATGCTGGCCCTGGCTGACCCACACAGCTCAGTCCTCAAGGCAGCCGGGTGCAGCCCCTCCAAGCCCAGCTCCTCATGCTGGGGGCAGCAGTCGGGCTTCCTGGGAGGCAGGGGGTTCTCCAATACGAGGCCGCTGGCCTGAGAGGGGCCCATCGGCCCCGGGTCCCAACATGGATCTTCCCACTGCTCCTTGTGTCACCAGGAGCATCACTAAGCTCCTCCCACAGAGGAGCCACAAGCCAGGGAGGAGGCAGCTGGGACGGCTGATTTCCCAAGGCCGCTCCCCCTGCCTCGCTGTGCACAAGCAGGAACTGCCTACTGCGGCCTCAGTACTGGCCACCAGGACAGACGCCAGCCACGTGCCCACGGTCACGCACGTGCACACACACTAGCACACATGCAACGTGAGTGTGAGCTAGACACACTCCCTTGCTCACGCCTGCTCCTGTGCATACATGTTCACGCACATGCTTGCTCACTTACTCTCACACACATATACACCCCTCTGGGTCCTTGGATGGGAGACAGGGACCCCAGGTGTGGCAGTGGTGAGTTGGCCTCAGGGTCCTGGCATGGCAGTCCGCAGGGGAAGCATCTTTCCTCCCTCCCCAGGAGCGCGGCAGAGGACTCAGGGATGGAGCAGCGGCAGCATCAGGGGCTGCCTGGGCCAGCGGGCACCTGTCCTGTCTGGTGTCGTGGGGCTGTGTGCCTTACCCTAGCTTGGTCCATGTGCTGACCCCCAGGACAGGCAAGCCCCACTTCCTCTACCCAGGCGCATGGGCTTGAAAGGTGCTGTTACATTCCATTTAAAGTGGGCTTGTCCAGGGGGTGTGAATAACCGGTCACTCCAAACCAAACAAGGAAGTCGACCTGTGGTAACCGGATGCAGGGAAACCCAGCTGCCCACGATCCTCGACTGCGGGCCCTGGTTCCCCTTCCACTCCCTGCTCCCCGTGAGGTGAGCAACTCACACGTAACGGGGCGGACCCTCCTCCATGGGTCAAGGAGACACGCAGATCTGCCAAAATGCACAGGCAGGGCAGGAGATGCCCAGTGGACAGGGGCCACGCCTGGCAGGGAGCACAGGACGGCTGGGCAGTGGTCGTCCTGACGCTGTCCCTACTCCACCCTCCGCCTTCCCTGGGTGGTCACCAGTCCCACACTCCCCCAGGGCACAGCTTTGCCTTGGTAGGACGGATGCTCCCTGTTCCTGGGTCCTCTACGCCCCAGACACAGTCAGACGAACAGCCCAGTTAGCCCAGTCTCCCCAGAGGCTCTTGGACTTCGGGCCAGGCCATGCCTTCCTGGGGACTCGCTCCCCACCCACAGGGCAAGGTAGGAAGGAGGCGACCAGACACGTCAGTTTAAGCCATCCTGGGCCCCAGCGGTGGGGGTCAGGTGGGACAGAGTGGCACTGAGTGGCACCGAGCGCTGTGCCTGATGGGCTGACACAGATTCTGCCTCTCGATTTCTTTCTGGTCAGAGTGTGAGGCTGGGACATGGTTGTGAGTCCAGGACACAGGAGCCACGTGGCCGGGGAGTTCGGGTGTGACTGGCAGGCATGGGAGTCCGGGCCCTGAGGCTGAGCCCAGCCACGGCAGCGAACAAGGCAGCTGGCTTGTCGGAAGGGGACACTATAAGGTCACCCCCCCCTTAGGTGCCAACATGGTGCTGGTCGAGCTCCTCTTCCTGATTTTACTCCTCATAACTTCTTCCCGACAGCGTGAACTCGCATCCAATCGGTGCTTGACACCCCAGGCTCTCCCAATCAACTCTCACCTGTTCATGCCCCAACCAATCAGCCTCTTCCCCGCCCTATATAAGTGTGTGCATTTTTTAAATAAAACGGGCTTCTCCGGTGATTAGCTTTGGACTGTGGCTCCCTGCGCTCCTTTCAGACACTGAGTGTGGCCTTTTGCCAGGGAGCCAGGGTCTGGGCTCCGAAGCTGCAGACTCCAGTGACGCGGCCCTGGGGGTTTCCAACCTTGTTCCTACATGATATTAACGCCCTGGGCAGTCCAGCTATGTCCCCAGATCCCTCCCATGCTCTAACCCCATCCCTGCAGCCTTCACAGCCCCCAGATCTTAGTGGCTGCCATCCCTGCTTCCACAGGGGGAGAACAAGACCCCAGGAGAGGGAGCTGGCCAAGGGCCCAGCCAGAGAACCTGGTTCGCGGACCAGGAATGTCCATGGAAGCAGGGGCCCACCCAAAGCCCCGAGGGACGGATGGGACAGAGCCTCAGCCCACCTCTGCTCCCCCTCGACACACTCCCAGCATGCCCTCAGAGTTCCCTGCGGAAGGGGCCTGAGGGGCCAGAAGGACAGGGGTTCTTCACAAAGCTCCTTCCGAGCACTGGACGTGCCGGCCTGATCCTGTCCAGGCAGGTCTACAGCCCAAGAAGGAGGCTTCCGCAGTGCCAACCTTGATTTAGACATGGGTGTTCCACAGGGCAAGATCTCCAAGGGAGCAGGGCCACCACCTGCCAGGCAAGCGCAGGCCTGGGGAGGAGGCCACCTGCCTTCCTCCAGGGGAACACCCACTCACCACCTCCTTAAGCTCTGGGTGGGGCGGCCCCTCCAGGGCCGCAGGGGCTGGGTGTTTGGGGGTGCAGGCTGCTCTGTGTCCGAGTGGATCGAAGCCAAGCCCGCTCCTCTGGAGAGGACTGGCCTTCCATGCAGAAACAGGGTTTCTAATAGATGAGAATTAAGAAAACTCATTAAGCTAATTAGTTGCTGCATAAGACTTAGGCCAGCAAATACAAACTGGCAGGGAGGGCCTTTCAACATTCACTTTAATTTAAATTGAACTGGAGCAACGAGGAGATGCAAGCCCTGGCTGCACCCGGGTTCCTGCGAGCCAGGGCTGGCACGCCTGAGCACTGCCCTCACCAACGGCTGCCCCTGCGTTGCAGGCTCTTTTGTTTTTACTTATGTAGGTGTGACCTGCCTCGAGAACACTCCCTGTGCAAACAGAAGGGTTCAAGGTGCTTTGCATTGAGCAAAAGGGTGGGTTTTTGGAAAAGATTTCCCACCAGGTTTCTTTACAGAATGAGCCTCCCCTGGTGCGTTTAAAATACAATTTGATGTAAAGAAACTATTTATACACAAGATTCCACAGCCCTTTCCCTCCTCAAGCCAGTGACTTCCCTCTCAAGATCCCAGCCAGAGAACTTCCCTCCTCCCCCTGCCCCAGGCTGGCAGGCTTCAAGGGCTCCTTCTACCCACAGGTTCCTCCCACACAGGGCTCCTTCCACCCACAGGCTCCTCCCACACAGGGCTCCACCCCCAAGGCTCCTCCCATACAGGGCTCCATTCACCCACAGGTTCCTCCCACACAAGGCTCCTCCCACACATGCCTCCTCCTATCACAGGCTCCTCCCACCCACGGCTCCTGCCTGGTGCAGCTTCAGCCCCTGCAATTCTGCCAGCCCTATGTCCCCACTTGCTCTCCTCCAATTCAGCCTCCCCCTCCTCCCCTCACCAGCTCAGGGCTCCCCCAGGAGCCAGAGCGCCAGCTCCATTCCATTGAGAGACCCTGTGTTTCATGGGGAGGTGCTGTCTTGGGTCCAGCCCTCCCAACCCTGGTCGTTTGGTCAAGACAAGTTTCCCCCTAGGAGATTCCTGAGACTGGTGGAGAAAAATCATTTCCCAGACAGTCGGTCAACAAGCATTGATTATTGATTGACCCACTCTGCAGAGGCCTGTGGGGGGCTGGAAGGGTGAGGAAGGGACAGAACAGGGAGGAGGTCTGGCCCCTGCTTCTGTGAAGCTGCTGTTCTAGGTGGGAAGAGAGAGAACACCCCTTCCAAAGAGCCCTGGCCATGTGGAGAGCTCTGGGCATCATCAGGAATAACCAGAAGCAACATCCTTTCAGCCCCGAGGGAGGCCCAGAAGCCGGGGTTGGGCATGAGGCTCTAGAGAGGCAGGGGAGTCCTGAGAGAGACGCATTGCTGTCCAGACCCAGCAAGAACAGCCCTGAGGGCTCCCTTGGGCCCATCGACTTGGGCGAGCAGATGCAGCAAGGGAGCTGGGTGGTGGGAGCTTGGGGTACCCTTTTACCAGTGTGAGGGCACAACTCTGTCCTCTCCTTTGGCTGAGTTCCCAGGGTGATATCCCTGCATGCTCAGAAGAGGGCCACTGAGTTGCAGAGGCTGCAGGAAGCACCTCCCCACCTCTGGTCACCAGCATGCAAAGAGTCTGACTGCATGACTGGGCTCTGATCCTGTCCTATACCTGCTGGGTGACCTCATGCAAATTACTTAACCTCTCTGTGCCAGGCTTCCTTGGCTATAATGCAGGAGTAATAAGGTGCTTTCCTTGCTGTGTGGTGGTGAGCACACTGTGAGGTTCTCTGTGCAGCATCCAAGCCAGGGTCTGGCCTTGGTGAGCATTCTGTGATGCCAACATAGCCAGCACCTGCTGGTGGCCGGGCATGGAGTCAGAAGCCTGACCCAACCGAGGAAGATGAGGGGCTGGGGGCTCAGAAGGGGCTGGGCAGCTGCTCCTGTCCATGGTGCCAGGACAAGGGAAGCAGGGTAGGATTGCCGGGGGACTCCACTGTGTGCAAGTTCTCTCCTGAGAGCAGGGTGTTGGCGTAGCCACCTGGAACCCTAGAATGAGCACCTTGGCCAGGCGCGGGCCGCCTGAGGCTGCAGCTGCCCCTGGGCTTCCGGGACTGCGTTTCGCCTCTCCTGGGCAGGCGAGGCCCACCAGGAGCTGCGGGGCCTGGGAGGTGGCTGTCCTGCACTCCCTCGTCCACCAGTCCCTTCGGGCCGCCTGGGTCACCTGCTGTGTCACCGTGTTAATGCAGCATTTTACACAGTCACCCCAGCTCCTGGGATGGAGACCTAATGGACAACATTTGCTGATTATAGAGCATCGATCTCGGCCTTGCCGCAGTGACCCTCTCCAGGCCCAGGCAGGGAGCTGGGAGAGTCCGGCACCCTCGAGGGCTGGTCCCCTCTGCCCCGCCCACCCTGGGGAGGGCCCTGAGGTCCAGGTCCCGGCCCCAGCCTCGCTGCAGCTGTGCCACCTGTGGGAAGCGGCTGCTCACCTAAAGGCACCCACCCCCACCCGAGCACGGTCCCCCTCCTCTGCCACTTCCAGCCACCTCTCTGACCCACCCAGTGACCACTGCCCCATCGCAGAGGCTGAAAAATCCTCCATTATGAGCACAGAGGTGGAGAGATGCGCCTCCTAGCTCTGACCCTTCGGGATTTGCTCTGTGGTCCTCTGAAGTCCACCTGGGGGAATTCCACGTGTCTCCACATCCCGGACTTTCTACCATAAGTACCTGGACTCTTTCAAGTCACCTTGGTTGGAGAGAACAGCCCTGCCTTGGGATCAGTGGAAACAGAGCTGTGAGCAGGACCCTTCCCAGGGCAGGGGTCCCAGGCTAGTGCTGGCTCCACTGACCCCCCCCCATGGGTGGTCCACACAGCTCGGCCCCCAAGTTCCCTGGGCCTGTTTGCTCCCCACTGGTGGATTCTCTGCACACACAGTCCAGGCTACCAGGAAGCCACCAGGCCCCATGTGTGACCAATCCCCCCCTAGAATTTGCCCCCAGAGCATCATCCTCGAGAGAGCAGGGATCTGTGCGGGCATCTGGACTCCCCTGGAAGCGCCTCCCTCCTCTTCCCCTGGGACGGCAACTCCGCCCCTGCCCCCACCTGCTGTCACTCTGCCTCTCTGTTCTAATCCTACCCTGTCCCTCTTCGAGTCTCTCTGCTAGTTATTCTCTGCACCCCCCGCACCCCTCCCTCTCCCAGGGTCTTACTGCCCTCGTCTCGGTCTTTCCCCAAGTCCTCAGCACCTCCGGCCCTCCCCGCCCGAGCCCCCACCTGACAAGACTGGGCACCCCCTCCCACCTGCTGCCAAGCCCATCTCCAGCTCTCGGGGCAGACCTTACAGCAGAGGGATTTAATTGCATGTCAAAATTAAATCTCTTTTGATGAAGAACAATTCAACTACGGCTCTGCCTAATCAAATTAACAAAGTCTTTTTTGATTTTCAATTATCTCCTTCACAGGAACACTTTATCCGAGGCTCCTGCGATGGTGTCCAACAGCCTGCGCATTCACAATGAGGGGCCTCATCTGATGCGCTGACCAGGGCCCGGGCAGCCTCACCCGGACCTCCAGCCTCCCAGGAGCCCTTCCTCCAGGTGAGTGGGGGATGCGGGCAGGGGCTGCTCTGTGCAGGATCTGTCCTTTGGACATGGGAGCAACCTGGGTGGGGCAGGGACTAGGAGGAGAAGCTGGGGGACACTGGGCACTAACCACAGGTCTCGTTAGGCATCCCACGAGCGATGGAACTCTCCAGTGGGCTTCAGCAGAACCAGGAGCCCCCTGCTCTGCCCCCGGCACCGGCCCGGCTCCCGCCTCACCTTGGGCACACCCCAGTGAGCATTTTGATCCCGTACCTCAGTCGGCTGCTGGGCACCTGTAATTATCAACAGACATCTGTGCCTCCAGACCGGCGCTGTCTCGGCAGACAAACCTCGAGCCCCTTCCGTGGTGTTATATTCCCCTAGTCACATGGAAACCCAAGAGGAACCGGCCAGGTGATTCGACAGGTTATTCCACGGAACCCAAGCCTCTGGCCCGGTCAAGCCAAGGCCGAATCAGAGTGGAAACTACCGCGGGGCCGGTGGTCTTTCTTTAGACCGAGTCCTTGAAATCAGTGTCAGCCACACCCACCGCCCCTCACTGCCGGTGGGGCTCGGGGCCCACGCAGCTCATGGCACCGCCCTGGGCAGTACATTCTAGACCCAGAACTGCTTGCGGTTGGGTGAGTAGGGGGGCTTTGGCTTAGGTGTCCCCACTGGCTGTCACGGGGCTTGGCACCCAGGAGTGCTGAGCAAGGGCTTGTCACTGGGTCACCAGCCGCCTGTGCAGATATGGTCCTTACCGGAGTGCTCGCGGGGTGGGGCTGGCAGCGGAATTCTCCTTAGGACCCTGTCCCCTTCTTCGCCCCAGAAAGGGTCCAGCAAGGTTCAACTCGTGCCCTTGCTGGCTTTGTAAACTTGCACCCAGGTGGCCTGGGCACATGGCCCCTGGGCGTGGAGGCTGGTGCTCTGGCAATGGAGCAACGGTCACGCCCTCCTCGAGACACCTGCCGGGGAGGGAGACCGGCCATCTGTAAGGCGCCTCTCCGCCTGCCCTGGGGACGGGAGCTCTGGCCTCTCTGCCTGTCCCCCTGAACCCAACTGTGTCACCAAAACCCTCTGTGACGGTGGCAAGGAAGCTGGACTTTCTCAAGAGCCTGCGTCCCACAACCCACAGCAGGGACCTTGGCCAGGAGGGCCAGCACAGGCTGGACACTCCAGCCATCGGGCTGAGGGACGGAACCCCATGCAGCCACCAGCACCCTATTCTCCTCACCTAAGACCTTTCCAAACTGGCCTGAGCCACAGACACGGAGGCCTCTGCCCAGCGGGCCCGCAGACGGCTGGGCAGCCCTGCCTTACCCTAGCCCCCAGGCCCCTGCGCCTCCTGTTCCCTGGACATGTGCTGCGGACCCCAGGTCAGGGGGCAGGGGCCTGGCTGGGTGTTCCAGAGTGCCACTGAGGCTGCGCTGAGGTGGGGAGGGCAGGATGGCCTGCTTCGGTGGCTGGTGGAGGCCGCCATGCCGGCCGTCGGCCCCTGGGGACCACGCTCTGGGACTGGGGGCGCATTTCCGAATCCACCTCTCCTCTCACACAGGCTCACTCCCGCTCCCGCTCACTGTCCCCGAGGCCATGACGTGGATGGTGGGGAACAGGTGTGTCCCTAGAGCAGACACAGCACTGGTCACACAGCCTCCTGCCCCTCCTCCTCTCCTTCACCTGTCCCCTCTAAGGCTGGCTTTGCCCCAGGAGAGCCATCGTCCAGAGCCCCGCGATGGCCAGTCACATGGCCGCTGTGACCCAGGGACTAGGAGGGGCGAAGGCACCGTCCAACCCTCCGCGGAGGCACCCGTCATCGCGGCGGCCACCGCGGCCTTCAGCACGCACGCTTGTTTGATGGAAGATTTAGTCCCTTTCTCTGCCCTTCCAGCACCAAATCCCGGCTTTCTTGACAGAATTAATTGCTGCTGATTACGTTTCACTGCTGAAGGACCCAGCTTCCCTGCAGGACCCCTCCCCAGACGGCTGGCTCCTGCCCCAGCCTGTGGAGTTGGGCTTGGCCCGGGGACCAGCCACAGGTGCTGCAGCAGGAGAGCACCAAGCCTGCGGCGGCCGATCTGGGGGCTCGGCCCCACCCCACCTGTGTCCAAGGGACGGCCCCAGGCCTCCTGCATCCTGGGCCAGAGAGAGGCCTTATGGACGACCCTGGGTCCCAGCATTCCCGGCCTCTCATTTCAGAGGTGCCGGGAACCCCAAGACCCCACATGTGGGAGGAGTCAGGGCCGCTGTGTGCGGGAGGCAGTGAGGAGCGAGACGGCCTCTTTCCCAAGGCCAGGCTGGGCTAAGGCTGTGTTCTCCAGCAGGCTCCCCTCCAGGAGTTCCTGCCGCTGCCAGCACCCTCCCGACCCCCAGCCAGGACAGGTGGCCTGCAGCTGTGCCGAGGCCAGCACAGGGTCAAGGCCGTCCAGTCCAGGAGGAGACCGGGTGGAGGGGGTTCTGAGCCTGCAGGGCGCCTTGGCCACGGAGACAGGCGAGGTGAGCCTCCCAGGGGGTGCACCCGCAGGGGCTGGCCTGCCGCGCAGTCTCCCTGGAGGGCTTGTGAGGGGAGACTGCACCTCGGGGCCGCTGGGCCCTCCCAGAGCCCCTCTCTGCAGCTCCTGAAGGACAGCTTCCCAGCCCATGAGACCTGCTACCCAGGAATGGAAGGGCAGGAGCCTGCTAGCTACCTACTCGAGCCCACCTGGGCTGCCCACCCAGGACCCGGGCCACTGCCCCAAGAGCCAGAACGAGCCCAGCAGGTTGGAGAGGGGACTACAGAGGGCTGTGCTGCCCACCCAGCTGCTGGGACTCCCCCACGCCGGCCACCAAATGTGAAGCCTCTGGACGCTGGCCAGCTGGTGTTGGCCAACCGTCCAGAGGCCAGAGGACTTTCTGGGGGATATTTTGAGGCTGGACAGGGGAGGGAGCAACTCTACCCAGCAGCCACGTGCTGGCTGCTCCCCACCCCGGATTCCCAGCATTTTCCAGGAACAACCGGAGGCTGTTCACCAGAATCCCTTTCCAGGGCCTGGGGCCTCGTGCTGGGATTGACCCTGGCCGACCCTCCCAGGTTCTTTGCCTCCCTGGCCACCTGCCTCCAACACCTGCCACTTGCCCCAAGGGACAACATGTGGGGAGATAATAGAAAGAGGCAGAGCCTGGGAGGGAACTCCCTGCAGCCCTGGGGAGCAGGAGTAAGCCAGCAGTCATCAGGCCCTCCGCGGAGGGGACACAGGACGAGCCTAGGCCCTGCTTCCACAGGACTGGACACTCAAGGATGCTCACCAGAGAGTCCAGAGCCCTCGAGGGGCTACAGGACAGAAAGCCAGGGGACCTGACAGTGTCCTCATCCAGCCAGGGTGGGAGGGGCCATGGTGTCAGCTGCCCTGCGGGTCCTCGAGCCCACAGCATGCACGCTTGCACAGCCCCTGGTTCCATGAGATACCCTCCTGTGGGCCTGTCACCTCCTGGGTAAGACAGTGCAACTGGATAGGAGATGGTCTCTCTGGTCAACAGCCAGCAAGTGGCAGAGTTGGGGTCCACCCAGAATCTGTCACCGAGACTTGAAGGACACAGCCTCATACACCTGGGAGCAGAGGAGGGAGGGCCCAGGCACAAGTTCCCTCAAGGGCCCTTGGAGCAGGGAGCCCCTCTCCAGGGAATCCCAGATCTCCCAGCCTTCATGGCTCCAGCTGCTCCCACGTCCCAGGCCCCACTGCCCCCGGCGGGATCCCCAGTTCTAGCCCCAGAAGGAGACTGAGTTTGTGCATCCCTGTGACTCTGGCTGGCAGCAGCTCGCAGGGAATGGCAGAGCCCATGTTTTGTCACTGTCTTCCTCACAAAGGACGGTGAAACTCCTGCTCTTACAAAATCCCTTTCCACTATTCCCCTCCCCACCCACAGGCCAGGACCTCGGGGTCATCAGGCTGAGGGGTCAGGGGAGCAGGATTCAGGGCCTCCAAGGCTCCGGGCCCCTTAGGTTCCAGAAGCCTCCCTAGTGCTGCAGCCATGCTCACGCCCCGTGCTCGGGCGCGGGTAATGGACGTTTGTCCCTGATGCTGCAGGCCCACGTGGGCTCTGGGTCTGAGTGCTCTCCACCACAGAGCAGCACCCTGACGCGGAGACCGTGGGCTGGAACGCCAGCGACCGCCAGGCCCCAGGCAGGACATGGAGGCCACGGCCCGGGGGGACGCCTCCCTAGACCCCCTGTGGACTGTCCCAGGCCTTCACATGCTGCCTCGGCTCTGCAGCAGAGCCCGCCCAGCACAATACCACCCTGGCCCACAGAGCCACCCGCTAAGCAGGGCCGGTCACCTCAGGCAGCTCTCAGGGTCCAGATAAGGAGGCCAAGGCCCAGAGGTGACAGGCATAGAGGCTGAGGCAGCCACATTGAGGGGCTGGCAGGCTCCCCCATGTCTCAGAGCCAAGCACCTGGCAGGAGGGGCACAGATGAGCATCTTCCTTTGGCAACAGATAAAGTTCTTCCCACTCCGGCAACCCCCAGCACAGGACCCAGGCACGTGGAGCCCAGGGACGTGCCTCCTCTGCTGAGCTCACGCCAGCCCAGGGCAGGACCAGGGCACTTCGTGTGCATGGTGAGTGTGCCTGTGCTGGGTGCATGCATGTGTGCGTGTGTGTGTGAGAGCACGCCCCTTGTGCACCTGTGTATTGTACGCACGTGCATGGGTACCTGAATGTGTGTGTGTGTGTGTGTGTGTGTATGAGAATGCCCTGTGTACACATGTGTGCTATACGCACGTGTGTGGGTACCCATGTGTGTGTGTATGTGTATGAGCATGCCCTGTGTGCACATGTGTGCTATACGCATGTGTGTGGGTACCCATGTGCGTGCATGTGTGTGTGTGTGTGTGTGTGTATGAGAGAGAGAGAGAGCATGCCCCATGTGCAATGTGTGTTGTGTTGTTCGCACATGCATGGGTACCTGAGTGTGTGTGTGTGTGTGTGTGTGTGTGAGAGAGAGCATGCCCCATGTGCAATGTGTGTTGTGTTGTTCGCACATGCATGGGTACCCGAGTGTGTGTGTGTGTGTGTGTGTGTGTGTGAGAAAGAGAGAGAGCATACCCCATGTGCACACGTGTGCTATATGCACATGCATGGGTACCCAAGCGTGTGTGTGTTGTACGCACGTGCATGGGTACCCAAGTGTGTGTGTGTGTGTGCACGTGTGTGTGTGAGCATGCCCCTTGTGCACGTGTGTGCTGTACACACGTGTATGGGTACCTGAGTGTGTGTGTGAGTGTGTGAGAGAGAGAGCATACCCCATGTGCAATGTGTGTTGTACTCACATGCATGGGTACCCGAGTGTGTGTGTGTGTGTGTAAGAGAGAGAGCATACCCCATGTGCACATGTGTGCTATACGCACATGCATGGGTACCCAAGCGTGTGTGTGTTGTACGCACGTGCATGGGTACCCAAGTGTGTGTGTGTGTGTGTGTGCACGTGTGTGTGTGAGCATGCCCCTTGTGCACACGTGTGCTGTACACACATGCGTGGGTACCCGAGTGTGTGCCCACATGTGCTACCAGATACTCTGACCACACAGGCTTCCTGCTGATGCCCCTGGACCCTGGGACGGCTCCGCCCACAGGCCATGACCCAGGCTCTGTCATGGCTGGACTTGAGGGAATCACACCCAGGCCAGAACAGGTTTCTCTGGAGCCTTGAAAGCACCCAGGCGCGGCCACGGCCAAAGCAGGTGCCAGGACCAGGGCAGAGGCCCTTTCCGAGGGAAGCTTGTCGAGGGCTGGTCCTCTCCCAACTCCTGGAGCCTGTTCCTTATTTTTTCAGAAACACAGAGTGGTTTCCAGCTGTGTCCACATGCCCTCTGCCTGCACACGCCTTCCTTAGCCACCAAAACCAGGCGCTTTCCAAGAGGAGACTCTTCTTTAAAATGTGGGATTTTAAACATTTAACACCTGACCCAGCAGGTGAGCCAGTGTGCCCTCACTCCCCCTGCAACCACACTGCCCCCTAGTGGCCAGGCTGGGAGGCCTTGTCCCCAGCCAAGCCCCCAGGAGAGGAGGCAGGTGGCAGCTGGGCAAGGTCCCTGCTGGACCACACCCCTCCTGCCAGGAGCCCCACGGCCACCCAGGTCTCCTGCCACCCAAGCGTCACTTCCTTGTCCCCCATGTCTCTGCAAGCTGCTGCGGCCACCCTCCTTACTCTCGGCCTTTCCAGGGACAGGGGCAGCCCACCCCTGGCTTTCCCAGGAGCCTGGTCCTCTAACCCTTTCAGCACTGAGCCTGCCCCTCAAATTCCTAGGCCTCTGGAAATCAGCACTTTGGAGAGAGGCCCTGGCCCTGCCCACGGCAGGTCATGTATGTGTTCCTGCTGCCCCAGGCCTGCCCAGGCCAGAGACGGGCACTGCTGTGTTCTGAGCTGCCTCTCCAGGCGTGACGGGGATGCGCCTGCAACAGTCTGCAAACTCACCTGGCGATGAGCATCCCCGGTGGGGACAGACAATCCCACCCCAGTGGAGTCGCCAAGCTTGGCCATCCTCATCTCCTGGCCAGTGAGCCTGTGATCACCCTGCCCCACTGTGGTCCTGAGACTGGTCCCCATCTGCCCAGCAGCCAGGTGCTCAGCATGGGGCAGCTCCACCCAGAGAGCTCGGCCATCCTCTTCAGCCCCGACCTCTCCCCACCTTTGGCTGCGGGGTAGAGAAGGGCCGCAGTCTGCTCCCACGAAGGACAGAGCCACCACCCTGGGCTCTCTGAGCCTGCACCCCTGCGCCCTGGGCCCGGGCCTGCACCCTGCTTCCCCTCCTCCCCCAGGGCTCCACCCAACCAGCACCCCTCCTCCAGCCGCCGGGACTTCCTGCTTCCGTCTGGAGGATCACTTAAGTGTCCTGCCATGAATCCAGATGGTCCTGCGGGCCTGTTCTACAGGGAGCCAGGAGGCCCAGGTGAGGGAGTGGAAGCTTCTGGATTCTTCTGAAGTTGTGCCTTCCTCTTTCTAGAGCGGGCATCGGGTGACCCCTGCCCCGATGACTGCCTTTCTGACAAATTCGTTCCCTACGCGAATCACACACAGGGGCGGGGTGGGGGACACGCGGGTGGGACCAGGAGCTCTCCCCGCGCAGAGGACGAGCACCTTGGAGGCTGGGCCCTTCCCCCTCCTGCTGCCCCTCCCGGGACCACTAACAAAGGGCCCCACCATGCGACTCTCGGGTTCCATGAGGGTCAGTGTGTGTGGCGCGTGGAGACACGAAGGGTTGAGGACCCCTGAGTGGCGCCCAAATACACCGTGGCTGGATGGTCTCCCACAGCCCCAGGCCCGCGAGCCCCTCCCGGGCTCCCAGGCTGCCCTGCCGGCCTGTGCCCAAGCTGACTCCCTCGGCCCTGGAGGGGACGAGGCTCCATGGGACCCTGTGGGGCACTGTGTGGAGGGCCTGTTGGGCCCTCACAGCCCACACCCAGCTCCAGCATCCGCACCCCCAGGGCCCAGCGTGGCGCCCACTTCCGGGATGCCTGACCCATGGCTCTGGGCTGGAATGGGTGAGTCACATGTCTAGTAAGTTCCGGGCCAATGCTGAGGGCCCGGGAGCCACACTTGGGATCACGAACATGGACTGCTTGATTCGAAACACACAAGGAAACGACTTGTGTCTTGAAAGAGAAAGGACTTAGGGGACAGGGCCAGCTTCCAATCCCCAAGGGCCACGAATGCGTGTTTTCGGGTTCCAAAGCAGTGCAGCTCCTGGCTCAGCAGGGCTCTTGTGGCCGTTAGGGCCAGTTGGCGCCCACAAAGCCACCAGCTGGGTGTCTCCCGAGGGAACCTGAGCAGGGCAGGGCCAGCAGGACGGAGGTCCACAGGCCTCGGGTTCCTGTGCCAACCGTCCAGCGCCCCCACGGCCCCTCGTGGCACACGTCTGCCCGTGCCCGGCAGTCTGCACAGGTCCACCAGGCACCGGCTGGCTCCTGAGCGCAGCACGCCTCAGGGGGCCCTGCCTGGCCCTCTCAGTCGGCCTGTTTCCCTGGCTGCACAGCCTCTGGTGTACAATGGGTCGGCGGCTCAGCCTGAGCACTGGCCCTGCAAGATGCGCTCCCAATCCAGCCAGCGTGGAAGCCCCTCTGCACGAGGCCCCTTCTAGATTTTCCACAGGATGGTGCAGGGTGAGAGTCAGGCAGTGGGCAGCTCAGGCGGACAGGTGGGGCCTTGGGGACCACTGAGGCTGGGCAGCCTCACCAGGAGGCATCTTCCCTAACAGACGCTAGGGGGTGGAGCCACCTCTGCTCCAGCATGGGGGTGCCGCTGGGCCTCTGGGCCCCCAACCCACTCTGCGTCCTCCCTCCCCCGGCCCCTTCCTGCTCCTTAGCCAGTTCCTGTCACTTCTTCTTGGAAGTCTCTCTTGCTGTCTCTGCAGAGTCCCTCCCACCCACTCTGGTCAGAGTCCTCCCACCTGCTGTCCCATGGCCTGTGACCCCTTCCAGCCAGGCCCCTGCTCCTCCTCTAGGACACACCCCAGCTGGCTTTCCTGAATCCCGTCTTCCCATCACCTCCTCCTGCCCCTCAGTGACCCCCACTGTCATGGGGCAAAACCCAAATCCCCAGCCTGCCACCAAGGCAGACACCACCCCTGCCTCGTCTTACTCCCAGCAGCGCCCCTGACACCTGACCAGGCCAGAGAGGGGAAGAGAGGAGTGGGAGAAAATCTTTGCCACTCATACTTCAGATAGAGCACTAATTTCCAGAATCTACAAAGAACTCAAGAAACTCTACACCAAGAATACAAATAACCCAATCAACAAATGGGCTAAAGATATGAACAGACACCTCACAGAAGAAGATCTACAAGCAATCAACAAACATATGAAAAAATGTTCAACATCTTTAGCAATAAGAGAAATGCAAATCAAAACTACACTAAGATTCCATCTCACTCCAATTAGCATGGCGATTATCAAGAATACAAGCAACAACAGGTGTTGGCGAGGATGTGGGGAAAAAGGTACACTCATACATTGCTGGTGGGGCTGCAAATTAGTGCAACCACTCTGGAAAGTAGTGTGGAGATTCCTTAGAAAACTTGGAATGGACCCACCATTTGACCCAGCTATCCCACTCCTCGGCCTATACCCAAAGGACTTAAAATCAGCATACTACAGAGATACAGCCACATCAATGTTCGTAGCTGCTCAACTCACAATAGCCAGACTGTGGAACCAACATAGATGTCCTTCAATTGATGAATGGATAAAGAAACTGTGGTATATATATACGATGGAATATTACTCAGCCATAAAGAATAATAAAATTATGGCATTTGCAGGCAAATGGATGAAATTGGAGAATATCATGCTAAGTGAGATAAGCCAATCTCAAAAATCCAAAAGACGAATGATCTCACTGATAAGTGGATGATGACACATAAAGGGGGGTGGGAGGGGGCAAGAATGGAGGAAGGAGGGACTGTATAGAGGGAAAAGAGGGGTGGGAGGGGTGGGGAGGAAGGAAAAAATAACAGAATGAATCAAACATCATTACCCTATGTAAATGTATGATTATGCAAATGGTATGCTGTTACTCCATGTACAACATGCATCCCATTTGTTTACAATAAAAATAAATTAAAAAAATAAAAAATAAATAAATAAATAAATAAATAATCAGCACAGCTGGGCCAAGCTTCTAGCTCCCGACCCTGTGGCCGTGAGAAGCAGGCAGCTAATCGACCTTCCCCGAGGTTCAGTTCCCACATACCGGTCCCGGGTATTGTGACGACACCTCTTGCATCATTAGGTCCAGCTTCAAGTTCATGACTTGTCTACCAAATACAACGGGCGCACATGTGTGCCTGTGCCCAAGCACGTGCCTGCGTGTGCATGGACGTGTGCATGTGTGCGTGAGTCCGGGGGGGCATGTGGGGACGCCAGGCCCTGTGAGACAGCCCCTGTGCTGTTTGGGGCAGCTCACCTGCTTTCTGAACCTGCTTCTTCATCTGCAAGAGGAGGAGCTGGGCTGGGGGACGTGTCCCCTCCCACCCCGATCCCAGGCACCCTGGACTGTGGCGGCGGAGGATGTGTGCTGCCACCTGGTGGAGGAAACGCGCATGGCACAGCTCCCCACACGTGCCGTGGCCGCTTCCAGAGCCCTGGCCCCGGGTGCCTGCTGCCCGATGGTAGCCAGTGCCTGGGTCCCAGCCTCGGCGTCCACCTGTGCAGTGGAGCTGTGGCGGCATTCTTAGCAAGCAGGGGCTGAGGGCCTTCAGCAGAGCACCGAGGGTGCTGCCTGCTCCCTTCTCCACTCCAACCTGGGTCGCCGAGACTGTCCCCAGACATTCCGAGAAAAACGAAGCGTGTGCTGAGCTCCACCCCAGGCGGCCTCGTGGCTGCCCTGCTTCCCTCTCTGAGGCTTACCCTCCTGCTGCTGTGCCCCGGCTGCTGTCAGGACAAGGAAGCGTGCAGAGAGACAAATGCAGGAACGCAGACAAATGCAGGAGGCAGCCCCTCGCCCTCCCCTCCTCCTCCTACCCAGGCCGTTAGCCAGTGGTGACTCCCGAATGCCCAGGCAGGTGGGGAGGTGGTTCTGCACCTGGGCTTTGCAGCTCCCGAGCTTGAGGTCCCAGTTCTGCCACTCAGTCACCTGTGCTCCCGAGCGCACTGTCTAACCCTCTGTGCTCTTAGAGTGGAGACAGCTCATGGGTTACCTGGTGCAGGGCTGAGCTCCCAGCCTGGCGACTCGCAGGTGCTGCTGGAGTTTGTGGCCATTACTGGAGCTTCACATGGCCTTCCAGCTCCTTCTCCTGCAGGGGCCAGCACAGGACTGCCCTTCCCACCCACTTGAAGTTAGACCCCTCCATGTGACTTGCTTTGGTCAACAAGATGGGGTTGGGGCTGTGTTGCTTCTGGCAGAAGTTTGCAGAACATGGTTCAGAGACTACATTCTCTTTCCTTCTATCTAGCAACCAGCAGTTGGGCCCTAGCGTGGGGACCACAACAGGGCAGACTGGCCCCAGCCACCTGCACTGCCATGTGAACCAGAAATAAAACAGAATTTTTAAATAGAACTTGATTTGGGGCTGTTGGTTACTGAGTACAACCTGGCATATGTTGACTGATACATGTTCCTACCCCTCCAGAGTTTCTCTGAAGAAAAATAATTCCTTCTCACTTATCTTAACATACACTTACTAAATAGGAATTAATGGACACACAAGTTTCCTCTTCCAAATTTAGACTGCCAAGCAAGAGTACCAGAAAATTTGCAATTCAAAGTGTATCATGAACAGAGATGAGCAAGAGATCACATGCGGCTCTGAGGTGTCTCCCTCGGTCACAGGGAAGGCTTTCCCAGAGACTGACGGGGGCTTCACAAGGGGGTCCTTGTGCTCACTGCAGAGCTGCCTGCCAGCAGCAAAGGGCAAAGCTGGGGTTGCCCTCTCCCGCTAGCGGTTCCTCTCCACTCCCCGGGGCCACCTCCCTCGTCTTAAGGACAACATGTCAGGAAGGGAAGCAGAGCCAGCCTACACTGAAGCTGCAGGGTGAGCAGGGGAGGCTGCCCGGGAAAGGCTGTCTGCATGGTCCCTGGTGCCACCTAGTGGTGCTGGTCGGCACTGCTGGGAGCCCGCGGGCAGGAGGCACCTGCTGTTCTCTGGCTGGCAGAGTGGCCAGCACTCTGATGGTCACGAATCTGACTCCTCCCTGGGACCTGGGCAACTGGAGGAGAGGACAGAAGGCACAGGGAGGAGGGGCACCAGGCGACCCGGGGACAGCAGCACGTCCAGGTGCTGGGAGCGGCCCAAATCACTCAGACCCAGCGGCAATGCAGAACAGGCCCCGAGGCCGAAGCCCGGCCACGCTGGCCGCATCCCTGGGACGGGGCCTCTGAGTCCACCCCATGGTGCTCGGCTGAGAAATGAGTAAGCCTGGCCAGCAGCACCGGCCCGTCCTGTGTCCACGCAGACCTGCAAGTCAGACCTCCCAGGGCTGAGCAGTGAAGAGACCAGCGGGAAGCAAGCAGGGGCACGGTACCCACAGTGCCCCACCCTCCAGTGGCCGTGTCCGGAAGCTTTGGGCACGCCGCTCCCTTCCTCCAAGTCACTTAGAGACGTCCTTGATCCAAATGATGAGCCACCCCGCGCTGTCCCAGGCACCCAGCCTCCACCCGCCCGGGGCCCCGCTGCCGGGAAGTGCCAGGTGTCAGGGCACCTCTGGCTAAGGGAGCGGGAGCGGAGCAGAGGGGAGCCGAGGGGCCTTCGCACACAGGAGGGCCCTTCGCCTAAGCTGGGCGTGAAGTCAGAGTCTGGGGAGACGCGTGAGCCTGGGAGCAGGAAGGACCCCGGGAGGTCACCCGTAATACTGCGAAGGGGGGATGGGCCTCCAGGGCCAGGAACAGCCGTCCAGGGCACCCCTGAGGATGGCGGCCCATCCCAAGGGTGACCATGGCCACCGCCATTGGCTGGGACTGACAGGGACCAGGGCTCCCTAAGCAGAGCTCCCCTCGAGCCTCATGCCAGCCCAGTGCGGGGACCAGGGCTTTGCAGAGGAGCAGGTTCCAACCATCCCGGGCCACACCAGACACCGCACGGGCCTCACCTCCTCAGGTGACAACTCAGAACCTATTCAGTGACAGGTCCACTGGTCCCTGCTCAGTGGTACCACAATGGCAAAGTCCAGCCAGAGTTCTGGAACCTCACGGTTCCTGTGCGCATCGAGGGCTGGCAGTGAGCAGCCCAGGGCAAGCAGCCTGAGGGAGCGTGAGTCTCTCCACGTGCCCTCGGGAAGCATGTCCCCTGTGGTGTGCTCCTGAGTGGACGCAACGCTGTCCCGCCCTCCCAGGAGGGACCGTGCTCAGCCTTACTCTTCCAGGAGTGGCCAGGAGCTTGCCAAGTGTCGGCACTGCCAGGGATTCTGGTCCTAGTGCCGCTGGGGGCAGCAGAGAGCTGCCGTGTGGCCCGCTGTGCAAGGGGGCTGTGTCTGCTGTGTCCTGCCCCCTGCCCCAGCACACAGCCGGAGCTCAAAGCATGCAGAGAGGATGGCGGGGCCCAGGCCCAGGCAGCGGCTCTGCAGGTGAGGGGTGCCCCCACTTGGGGCAGGGATGCGTGAGGGGCACAGGTGGCAGGGGAGGCATGGCACGGAGCGGGGTCCCAGCGGGGGGAGGGCACTGGCAACGTGCAAGGGCCTCAGTCAAGAGAGTCTTAAGGCTCCCTCCTGAGCAAACCTCTTGCCTGCCCTAGGGACAGGCTCACCACTAGGGGACGGGCCACCTGACTGGAAGGAGCATGATGGAGTTGACCATAGTGTCTGCAGGAACCGCCCTTCCTGGGGGTCTACTATGTGCGCCTCCGTCCTCACAGGGAGCGTCATCCAGTCCTGGAGCGTCCCTGTCCTGAACCAGGATCAGCACCCATGCTGAGAGCCCCAGTCATGGAGCGTGAGGTCCCCTTGGAGTCAGAGGGCCACAGCTGCCCCTCCGCTAGCAGTGTGTGGAGGGGAACAGAAGGGACAGTGAGCACAGGGCAGAAGCTCCCTGCCCAAGGTCAACGGCAGAAGTGGCCAAGCTGTGAGGTGAGCACAGTCCAGCCTGGCCCCTGCGTCTCGGCTGCCTCTGGAAGGCACAGGAAGCCTATGGCACCATCCTGGCTGTGGGCATGGTTGCCCTGTGGACCACGGGACCCTCCTGCAGGGGGAAGAGGAGCTTGTTTGCTGAGCCTGCCAGCAGGGCTGCAGGTCCAGGTGGCCCACTGCACCAAGAGCAGCCTCGCTGCCCTGGCTTCCTGCACCGCAGCCGGGCCCCGGGTCAGCCAGGCGTGAGGGCTGAGAGGCCACCGAACCCTCCCCAGGACTGTGGGCACTTCAGGAGAAATGGCGCAGGGAGCAAAGCCCCAGCTCCACCCAGGCCAGGAGGGCCCGTTCTTCAAAATCCACCCCCAGCTCCGGGCAGCTCTGGGGTCCTGGGGCCTCCAGCAGAAAGGAAATCCTTGGGGTGAGTGGAGGCTGTAGGAGACCCAGTGGGGGAAGAGAGAGGCGTCTGCCATCAGAGCCCCTCTCCTGCTCACTGAGGGCCACCAGAGCCCCCTCAGCAGCCCGTGCAGCCCCCTGCACTCTGGGGTCCCCGCTTTCTCTGACCACGGTCTTTAAAGTGCTGGGTCCTATGGACAGGGGCTCCCCTCCCCAGAGCGAGCCTCTGCCTCCTCTACCATCGCGGCTCCAGGTGAACTCAGGGCTTCTCTTCAGAAGCGGGAAGGCCCTCTCTCCTCATTTTCTTCTACTCTCATGCAGCCCCTCTCCACCCTGCTCACTCCCAGATGCTGAGGACACACCCCAGTGGACGCTTCCGCCACTTTCCACAAGAAAAAAGGGACCAAACTCAGGAGGGCTGCAGCTGACCAGCAGCACTGGGCAGGCCCACCTGGTGCTCAGAGGGACCGGGAGGTGTCCTCTCTTGGCCTCTGGGTCTGCAGAGCCAGCCTTTCAAGATGGCGTCTGCAGAGCTTCAGCTGAGTGCGGGTGCCGGGAGGAGCTGGTCCTGGCACGACCACCCACGCACTTCAGGTGAATTACTCTTCTCTTGAGAAGTCAACCCCTGGAGGAGTGTAGAGGAGCCGCCGAAATCCTGCTCACACACTGATTCCCCATTAAACCACGAGGGCCACGGTGATCCAGGCTGGGCGGCGGGTCACAGGGTCTGACTTGGGGAGGCCTGCTGGCTCTCCTTGCTCCTCTGCCTCACAAACTGGTCCAGCGCTGAGAAAACCCAGCAGGCAGAAGACGCAGCAGGGATCTGCTGCGCCCCTGGGTCCCCCAGGGCCCTTGTCTTTCTGGGTGCATCCCTCTTGGTAGGATGGGCAGCCAGCATCTCTGCCCGTGACGGGGGGGCGGTGCCAGCACGAGATGGCGGGTGCTCTGAGCCTACGCCAGAAGGCATGACCACAGTCCAAGGCCCTGGGCTGGAAAGATGCATTGTCCACTATGGTGACCCAATGCTGTCAAGAAGGCGTCCAGTCTCAGGGCTTTAGGGCCTCACGTCTGTGCTCCTGCACCCCCTGACCGCCCTGGGGTACAGATGCCATCACTGGGTTAAAACCCAGGCTTCGTGGAGTCTGAGCCTGGTTCTGGGGACCCCCTGCAGTCAGGGCTTCGCAGCCGAGAGGCCAGGGGACTCAGTCTATGGCTCTGCAAACGGTTGTTTTGGGGGCCTGAGAGCTGCCTGGGCCCCTGGGCTGAGCCCAGCACATGCCACAGTGTCCAGCCCCGGGCACCCCTGGCCTGGACGGAGGCCTGACCACCACTGGAAAGGTAGCAGAGGAGGAAGCCGTCCTGTTGTCCAGCGTGTGAGACCAGCAGGGGTTGCAGCCTGGTAAGGCGGTGAGAAGCGGTTTGGAATACTACATGGTTCAAATACCAAGACCATAAACGACACAAACACTCAAGCTACGTCAGTGACTCAGCCAGGCGACACTGGACCTCCTGGGGACACGGGCGGTGTCTGGAGACACTTGGTTGTCACACTGGGGGGGTTCCTGGTACCGGGACTCCCCTCTGCACAGGAGGCCACCAGCCCCAGCTGCTGAGAGCCAGGCTCCCAGGAGGCTTGCCTGAACACGAGGACAGCACAGCTGGGCGCCTCCCGAGGGCCAGGCGGCCTCCGCCACTCCTCCCACCGGCACCCGCTTCCCCGCCCACTGCGCATCAGGTGGGCACTTGGGGCTTGTTGTGTCCCCAGAGGATAGGCTGGCCTCCCAGCCCCAGCAGCCACAGGGCCCTTGCAGATGTCCTCAGGCAACGCCCGACCCCATACCACGGCGTCCCTAGGAGAAGGGGAGAATGTCAGGTGGAGGTGGAGACCCACGCAGGGGACGCCACATGGCAATGGGCCTGCAAGCCTGGGTCCCAAGGACTGTGGCAGCCCCCGACCCAGGGCCTGGGGTGCAGTCAGCTGGCACCCCGACTGTGGACTTCTGCCTCCCCAACAGGGAATAACTCACGAGCCTCCCAGTGTGTGGCCCTTGGTCATATGGTCCCGGGCTCTCGTCTGTGGACAACACTGTCCCCATTTACAACGTGGGATGGGGATGGTGAGGTTGTGGCCCACGCACAGGACCATGCCCCCTCAGTGCCCCTGCAGCTGGCGCCACTGCTGGTCAGCCCGAGTGCTCGTGTGGCTCTGTGACAGGTTTGCATGTGCAGAGACTCCAGGGCCTTTGCTAGGGCTTTGTCTTCCTGCAGTGGCTCTGAGGGACCAACCAGTGGGGCCATGACGGTGGACAGAGCCCTTCCTCGTGGCAGGTGAGGCTGCCAGGTGAATGCCCCCAGCAGCGGAGCGGACGAGAGGGGAAGCTGCCTTTGACATGGTGGGGGACGTGGCTGGACAGACCCTGCCTGGGAGCTGGGTGAGTCTCCTGCCCGGTTCTCGGCCACAGGGAGAAAAGGCACCCCGGCAGACTTCCAGCTGCTCCCGGCCACCAGAGCTCGGACTGCCCGCCCCGTGTCCCCTCCACCCCACCCCACTTCTGCAGCCCAGAAGCAGCCAGGCTGTGACTGGAGACGCCAGGTTCTCCCGTCCTCCTCCCAAGCCCTGGACACTTTGTGGGGACAGGGACAATGGATTCACAGGTGGGATTAGGATTGGAACAGGATTTTCCGGGAGCAGAAGTCTGACAGTACACGGACAAGCCCAGGGACCCCAAAACTCAGGTGCGCAGGGTCTCAGCTTCCCTGAAACAGCCTGCGTGGGGTGGGGCGGGGCGGGTGCCCAGGAGGGAGCCCAGGATAAGGGACGCAGCAGGCTCACACCCGGGACAAAGCCCTGCTGATCACCCACATCGGGGGCCACACACCGCACCTGCTGACTGAGGAGGCGGGACCTCGGCCGCCTCACCTGGGGGGCTCTGCGTCAGGGCCAGGCACCCTGCGCTCTCCTGAGCGGGGCTGGGCCTCTGAGCCAGCTCAGGTTCTCCGCAGAGAGCGCGTTCCCGGGTGTCCACAGCGCTGCGCCGGCCCGAGAAACCTCCTCCGAACCAGACAGACACCCGGGACCCCCAATTCCCAGAGCTTGAGTTCACAGCCGGGCCTCCGGAAGCCTGTGTTGCGGGGCAGGCAGTCCTGGTGTGGCTCCCGGATGGGCCGTTTCAAGAAGGACAAGTTCCGCGGGGAGAGAAGTTCAAACCCAGACGAGTGGACGGAAAGGTGAGAAGCCGGCACTCCAGGCTCCCGGGCTCTGGGCTCGGGGTCACCCCACCCGGTGCTGAGGTCTGCCCTCGCTGGCTGCTCGCGCGCGCCACCCGGTGGTGAAATGTGGGCACTACTACCTCTAAACCGGTCGACCTCAATGAAGCCTGGAGAAGAGCCTCCCGCCCCAGACTCCGCCCCAGACTCCGCCCCAGACCACGCCCAGGGGCAATCCATCCATCCATCAATCAATCAGCCAGTCACGACACAACCTTGAGAGAATCCTCGAATACAGACGTTCCCCACCACCCCCGCATCCTGGGTGCTCCCCAGCGTGCCCCCGAGAGCCTGCTTTTGGGTACAGAGGGACAGGGAGGGAGAGGGAGGATGTTCCCCTTTCAAAGGGAGGATGCCCTGGTTCCCCTTCCCCACAACCCCATGCCCTCTGGGCACCCGTGAGCCTGCCCTTGACAAGTTTGCTGCTGGGCCCCTCTAGAGCTCCGGAGCACCTGGCCAAGGCCCACTCAGACGGCACTGTGGCCTGGGCCGCCAGCCCCAAGCTCCAGACGCTGGCCCGCCCTGCTGCAGCGGGTCGCTCTGGGCGTGTGGATGAAGTCTCCTGGACCCTGGAGGTGCCAGATGGGCACCTGGTGAAGCATCGACCCCCGTGGTGGCTTGAATTGTGCCACCTTCCCCCTGAGAGGTGTCTGAGCCCTAAGCCCAGGACCCCCAAATGGTTCCTCATTTGGAAAGAAGGGCTTGGCAGGGGTACAGTCGCCCCCCTCCTCGGGGCACAGACAGGTTCCAAGACCCCTGTGGGACCTGCAGCCCTGATGACACCACGCACCACGCACAGGCACTTTCCTCCACCCACGTCCCCACGATGGACGATCCACAGACCAGGCCCAGCAAGACACGAACCGCACCAGCAGCCATCAGAGAGAGTGGTTATAAGGATACGCCGCCATCAAGGTCATCTAAAGCCTATGACTTTATTTCTGGAACTTTCCACCTAATATGTTCGGACTCCAGGTAGCTGGAAGTGGCAGGCATGATCTCGACTGAGGGAAACGACGACTCTCCCTGGACGAGGGACAGGGAGAGGCGGGGACTCCTCACAGGGACACTGGGAGGAAGCAAAGGCCCTGTGGTGACCAGGGGCAGGCATCCAGGGCACACCAAGGGACTCCAGGGGCCACGACCTGGGAGAGAGCAGGGGCAGGTGACTCCCTCGCTGCTAGGGTGGGGGCGGAGGACCTGAGCAGAGCCCGGCATCCTCAGAGCTGCCGTCCCCCTGTGCCACTCAAGAGGGAAGGGACCCCGGAGAGAGCCCAGGGGCCGGGGCCACGGCGAGGGATGCGGATCCGCTTGGCAGCTGCTCAGATTTAGTTTGCACCTCCTTTGCCAGCGCCGAGGAAAACAAACGACCCGCGCGCTGAGTGGGAGCGGTGATTCATTACCCCTGACGCGCCATGATGGCTTAATTATTTTTCTAACTGGGGAGAGACGCTTTCTGACAGCAGGTGCAAATGAATTCTCCACTGTTTTAAGGAGTGATTGGCCCAGGACAGGCGGAAAACTGGAAAACCTAATTAAATCGGGAGCCTGTGAAATAAATGGAGCGGGGAGTTTGTTTGCTTGCTGCTGACGGGTATTAACGACGGCTCCCCGAGAAACCGGGAGGGCTCCTGCCGAGGGGCGCAGTGGGACCCTGCGTGGGGACGCGAGGAAGGCGGAGCCAGGAGAGGGTGGGCGGGGTCTGGACGCTAGCCGACCTCCAAGGAGGGACACCTGCCGAAACTGGGATGTTCCTGCGACTTTTTATCTTCGGCTCTCAGTTTTCTCATCTGTGAAACGGTGGGGGGTGGGGCTGGACCATCAGTGACAAATGACGGGTCTGCCAGGTCCTGAGATCTGACCCTGCAGTGCAGGTCAGACAGGCCTGGGTTCAGCGCACCTTCTGACCTGGGTCTGGCTTGTGTGGCCTCTGTGAGCCTCAGTTTCCCTTTCTGTAATACGGGCACAGAAGCAGCCCCCACCCTCCAGATGCCATGGGCTAAACCTGCAGAGTCCTCAGCAGAGCCTGTTGGGGGACCCTCCAGCCAGGACGGCCCTTGTCCCCTTCTCTCTTGCTGAAAAGAAGAAGCATGCCCCTCCCTTGCCTGGAGCCCTGCTCAGACCTTCCCTGGTGCCTACCCTCGACTCCCATCATGAAGACTCCCCAAGGCCCTGGTGGCTGCTCCCTGGCCTGCAGACCACCCCACGAGGCCCCCAGCAAGGTTGGCCTTGCTGGCCTGCACCCGTCCTCTCCAGGTGCCCCCTGAAATCAGGCCTCTGTGGAAACTCGGGGAGGACAGCCCTGCCCTCCTCGAGCCCTGACGCCTGCCCAAACTCCCGCAAAGCCAGGGTGCGGGCCAGGTCGGGCCAGGGCGTTGGGCAGGAGCCAGGCTCGGCACCCGAGCGCCCACATCCCTGCTGTCCCTCCCGGCCGACCCTGTCTCTCCAGAAAGAGTCCCCTGCACCTAGTTTGAAGTTGACTTCGCCTCCCACGTGTTGCAGCGAACACTTCACAGACAGCGGAGAGGGAGGGGCTTGACAGGCTGGCCCACCAACCCCACCGCCAGCGGCAGTCCACCTGCCTGCCCCTCCCACCCTGGGTGCGCCCAGCAACCTCACTTTTGATTACTTTTGATGCGTCTGAAAGTAAGCTGCAGGCCTCCAGCACGGCCCCAGACACGGGCATGTGTTACCTGTATGACCCACACCTCACCAAGGAGACCACGACCCTGCCCTCGTGTCCGTTCCCCGGCTCTCCCACCCAGCGGCAACCACGGCCTCAACTTTTCTCCACTTGGTTTAGCTCTTCCTGTTCTGGAACTCCCTGTGAGTGGAACCACATCTTTCCATTGGGGCTTCTTCCACCTGAAGTGGGCCTCAAGACTCATTCCTTCCCTCACATCAGGCCTTTGCTCCTTTTTCACCACTGTGTAACATTCCCACGTCTCATGGTTTATTTACTCATGCCCCTGCTGATGGGCACTTGGTGGCTTTCAATTCAGGTTCTTTGGAACAGGGCTGCCGTGAACATCTTCCCATGCATCTTTGGGTCATGATTCACCTTGAGGAGCTACTTCCGCTTCCTTTGCATTCTGTTTCTTGCAAGAGCGGAAACCAAGGGAGAACAGACTCCTGCTTGCTCTCCCAGGGACGGGGCTGGAGTCAGCACTGGTGGAGCCCCCAATTGCCACCTGCAGCTCTGGCCATGGGATCCCAGCTCTGCCCCGTCACCCTGCCTGCCCAGCAGGAGCAGCCCTCTGAGTGGGTCCTGCCTCTTCCCAGCCGTGGGGATGATGTCTCCCCCGCCTTGCTCTCCGTTGCTGTGGCTTCTCCCGCCTACGTCCCCACTCCACTTCCAGTTGCTGGGAACCGGGGCGAGGGAGGCACGCCTGTCAGGACAGGGACACCCAGCGACGGAGCCCCGGTTCCCTTTCACACCTGCGGATGCGATGCCCTCGGCACGTCATCTCCCTGCGTCCTGTTTCCCGAAGGCCAAGGACCAGACCGCGTGGAGTCGGCTCCCATGGCGAGGAGCTTTGTCTCGGACCATTCTAGGCCTGCTTCCCGGGTGTGAGCAGCACGGCCCTGGACAGGAAGGGTGGACACCCAGACAGCTCCCGGTATTCACCAAGTGCCCAGAACCTGTGGCAATGCCCTGGGCATCAGGGTTGGTGGACACAACGCCGGCTCTGACCTCCAGACAGAGCTTCCTGGAGGGAGCCACTTCAGGGCGGAAGCGAGTTGCGGCCCGTCCACACCCGCCTGTGTCCACACCCGCCTGTGTCGCTGTTAGCCTGTTGTTAGTAAAAGTAACAATGAGGATTTCCAGGAGTGAACAAACAAGTCCCTTGGACACTGGACGGAGCACAGGGAGGACCTGCCCTGTTGTTAAGGGAGGACCCCGGGGGGCGGATGGGAGGAGCAGGTCCCTGGCACCACCTGGTGGCGGGGCTGCTGTGGCTGGTGACCCCATCCTGCCTTCTCCTCAGGGTGCAGTCTGACTGGACGGCCGGGTGGAAAGGCCGTGGTGCCCGGTCCAGGCCACTCGTCAGTTCCCACATTTGGCTTCAGTTTCAACCAGAGAGAGTTGTGGCGGGACGGGAGGCCCCGCGGTGGGGTGCCGGGCGGGAGCGAGGAGGGGCTCTGCAGAACCCGGGGGAGGCGGGTCCACTCCGGGGGGGAGGTGGTGCCCAGACCAGAGCCGGAGCCTCTGCGGTGCGCAGGTGGGTCCCCATCTGGCCTCTTCCTGGGCAGGAGGGAAACCTGGTTCTCGCACTCATTACGTGACAGGGACCCTGGGACTGGGCCCTGGCGGGGGCGGAGGGACAGCACTTGGGCGGGTCCCAGCACGGCTCCGGGCAGCCCGCGCCCTGCCACCTGCAGCCCTTGCCGGGTTGGCGCCTCCGCCAGTGCTCCTGCCCCGGCTTCCCTCTCCCCGTCTGCGCAGCCGGCAAGGGCAGGCCGCTCCTGGGCTAGGGTGGGCGGGCGCCGAGGTACTGGGCTCAGACGCTGTCGGCAGGGGCCGCCTCCTAAGGGCTGAGGCTGAGGAGGCTGAGGAGGACACCGAGCCCGGGAGGCACCGTGTGGCAGCCTCTGTGCAGCCGCAGCGGCAGCGGAGCCCAGCTCAGGTGGCGTCGCCATGCAAGTCACCCACGCAGGCTCCCGGCCCCAGGCCAGCAGATCTGGTCACTGAGGGGCGCCAGTCAGGGGGTGGGAGATCACTAAGAGGCATGGCGGTGAGGTCACCGGGCTGCGTCTGAAGCCCAGCCATGGCGTCCCCTCTGCTCGACTGGAGCGAGTGGCCTGTGAGTGCAGGGCCCACTTCACCTGGGGGCCGCCAGCCCTGAGCCTCCGCCTCAGTTTCCTCCTTTAGAACAGGGGCAGCGAGGGCACCTGGCAGCCGCTGGTTCCCGCCGCCCAGCGTCCCGCAGGCCTCGTTGCTCGGGGCTCCTGTGCTCCCAGGTCCTGCCTCCTCGCTGTCACCTGAGGATTTATTTTTATTTACTTATGTCCCGGTGGGACCAGGGATTGAGCCGGGGCTCCGGCACTGAGCTCAGCCCCCGTCCTTCCCATTTCTGATCTGGAGACGGGGCCTCGCCGCACTGCCCAGGCTGGCCGGGAACTCGGGGCTGCTGGGGCCACTGCGGCGTCTCACGCGTGTTCTGGCGTCCAGCCTGACGGAAGAGTCCTGGAGGGCTCCTGTGGGCCCCTCGGAGCACCTCGCTGGCCAAGCGCAGACGCAGTGCCCCTGGGCAGTGAGGGCCTGAGCTGACCCACTGCCTGAGCTCAAGGCACCGACGTCCACCGTGCCCGGGAGGCAGCAGACCTGCCAGCGACCCGGCTGGACGGCCCCAGCCTCTCGGAGGACTGGTTTTCCCCAGGTGCTTCTGGGGCTGACTGGGAGCCTGGCTCGCGGCCACCGCCCAGCGTCCCGAGAGACCTGCAGGGCACCCGGCCCACCTGGAGAGGAGCGAACTCAGACTCGACGCGTCACCGTCACGCCGTCAAAAATGGAAAATCTTAAGCCATCGTAAGCTGGGGACCTTCTGTACCAAAGCTACCACACCTCGTTCTTCCCGGCGGCCGCCCCAGCCCCAGCTTCCTGTGGGGCTCTGCGGCCCCTCCAGCCAGAGCAGCCGGCGGTCCGCCCGGGGCCCCTCCTCCGGGTCCCCGTCCCCCGCCCCCTCCCTCTGCACGTCACCCCTCCTGCCTGCCTGACGCTCCCGTCCCCACCTGCCCTAGGAGGCTGGAAGTCCACAAACAGGGCTGGGGCCCTTTCTCCCGTGTATCCTTGCCCTTCAGTTCACACACAGGAGTTTATAGAGCAACTACTATGTGCCAGGCACGAAGAAGCCAAGCCCAGGCCTCAGCCGGCAGTGGGAGCAGGCGGTCTGTTTGCTGAGAGAACACGCGTGAACATGGAGCCCAGGAATGAGAAGGGTGGAGAGCGTGTGTGTGTGCACATGTATGCTCTGTGTTGTGTGTGTGTATGTGCACCTGTGGCATGTGGTGTGTGGATGTGATATGCATGCCGAGCATCATGTGCTGAATGTGTGTGTGCATGTAGAAGGCATGTGAGTCCATGAATACGAATGAGTGTGCTTACGTGTGCATGGGGTGCCCATATGTGTGTGTGGCAAGTACATGTGTGCGGGGCACGTGTGTGGACGTGCCTGTGAACATGAGCACAGAAGTTTGTGCATGTGTGTGCGTATGAAACGTGGTGTGCGTGCTGAGTGTGTAGGATGCGTGTGGCAGGTATGTGTGCATACGTGCACATGAAGGTATGTGGCATGTGTGTGTCACATGTGCCTGTGTGGTGGCCCCTGCATGTGGACACGTGCGTGGTGAGTGGGTGTGGCATGATCTCTGTGAGCCACGGGCCTTCCTCCCTCCTGCTGGGATCCCAGGAGCCCTGGGCCAGCTGGGCAGGCAGGGCACCCCGCTGCCCCCTTCCTGTCCTGGGCACTTTCCCCAGGGCCCTGCTTATCGGCAGGGGAGGAGCTGCCTGCAAATACCCCTTCCAGAGAGGATAAAAACGTGGGAGACCAGAACCCACCTGGCCCAGGCCCGCGAGGGAGGCTGCGGCCAAGGCCTGTTTCTCTGCAGAACCTGCTTTGGCTGCCACTGGGCCTGGGCTCCTCGGTCTCCTGCCCAAGACTCATCACAGGCACACACGCTGGATCACAGGTGCACGGCGGAGTGGCTCAGGCCGGTGGGCAGCACCAGGTCACCTGCTCTCCGGCCAGAGGTCAAGGCCAGCCTCCAGTTCTTCCTGAGGACAGTGCCCCAGGTAGCAGGTGTTCAGCAGAGTGTGGCCAGGCAGGGCCAGCGCCCGTGGGAAGAGACCCTGACGGAACCACAGCCACGGCGCCCCTCTGCAGGCGCAGCCTCGGTGGTAGGAGGCCGGGGGTGCTAGAAGGTGGCCCACTGGCCTAGGCAGCCCGCCTGCTGGGGCCGTGGCCCGGGAGTGATCCCACCTGCAGGCCCAGCCTGGGCCGTCCTTCTGGGGGCCTGGCTAGCGTCCATGCGCATTGGCTTCACGAGGCAGGCGGCTGCCATCCCATCTGCACCTCAGCTGGTGACCTGGGCTCTGTGCCGAGCGGCCCCCACCTGCCTGGCCTGGGCAGAAGGTGGAGACACGGGGGCCCGGCCTGCTGGAGTGTCCTGGGGCGGGCGGGGGACTGTAGGCATGGGGGGCAGCCCCAGGCCCACTTGTAGGAAGGGGAAGGGAGAGCGGGGGGCTCCCAAGGCCCGCTGGCCATGGCTTGCTGTCCTGCAGGGCTGGCTGGAGCCCACCGAGGCCCCGGCAGCCCACAGCCCCTCCCGGGTCACCCGCAGGGCCACTCCTGTCCATATCAGAGACTTGCCAGCAGCATTTTCTAATAAAATGCAAATTAGCAATTGCCTTGCTGTAGAACGAGGGGGAAAAAAATCACTGTAAACAAAATCTCTGTCACCATGGAGACCATTAAAAATAGATCGCCTGCCCTCCCCCTTCTTTCTGGGTAATGTGCAGCTGAGTTCCTTCACACCACATTATTATTACTTTTTAATTATGAATAATTTCCTCCCTTCCAGAGGAAGATGGATTAACACAGAGCTTCCCGAAGGAAGCCCCTCAGGACGGACTTCAACAGGCAGAGGCAGGTGGGCCAAGCGCTGGTGCCCCTGGGTGCAGGCCAGCGCTAACCAGTCCCACCTGCTCTCGGTCCCTGCCTCTGTCTGCCTGTCCATCCACCTGCTGCCTTGGTTCAGGCTGTGACTCAGAACACAGGCTCAGGACAAGAGTCCTGGTGTCGCTGCAGAACTGCTAGGGACCGTCTCCCCTGCAGACCATGAGCCCTCAGGGCAGGGCCTGGCACCCTGAGGGGCCTGCCGGCTGGGGATGCAGCCAGCTCTGGTGCAATCCTCCACTGGGTTCTGTGGCTCCTTACTGGCACCTGTCCACTGGGCCCAGACAACTGCTGACTGCCCCTGACTCGGAGGAGCCATTTGGCCACAGCGGGCACAGCGTCTGTGCAGGCAGGAGCTGGGGCCACAGGAGGGGACACACGGTCCAGCCCTGCATTCCCAGAGTGCTCCCCACCATTGATGCCCGTGCTATGGACACACACGCCACCAGCCAGGAGAAGTAGGGGCTCCCTGTCACATGTGGAGGGAGAAAACCCACAGAGCATCAGAGGCCCAGCTCCACCCGAGTCCTGAGTCTGGGGGTTCAGGTGCCCGAACCCACCCATGCCGCTCAGGGCTCAGTGGGCCCCATGCCACCTGTGTGGGCTGCCCAGGCTAAGGCCCAGCAAGGTGAGACCGCACCTTCGTGCTACCTTATGCCCGATGGGTTTCACAGAGCCCACCCGGGAGACTGCCGGCCTGTGGCCTGAGGGACCCCACAGGAACCTGGGCCTGCAGCACCCCAGGGCCCCTCTTCTGTTCCTGTGGGTCCTTCAAGGGCATCGTAAGAGTGAAGGTGGGGCAGGGACAGGGCACTGTGTGAACTTGAGCTGACCCCAGCTGCTGTTGAAGGGCCGGCAAACCCGGAGGCCCCAGGCCTTTCAGCTCTCGGACACTCCAGCACAGAGGAAGGTGGGCAGGCGAGGAGGGCCTCCTCCGGTTACCCACCTCTAGGTTCCCCACGCCACGCTGCTGGCTCCTGAGGCCCAGAGCAGCTCTGTGGCGGGTATTCAGAGTCAGAGGCAGCTGGGTTGCGGACGGGCACGCAGAGAGCCAGTCCTTGGAGGGAAAGGACTCCGAGTAGTTTGCCTCATGCCTCCAGAAGTCAGCTTTAGTGGACGGCAGGACACTAGGGTGAGACAGGAGGCAGAGGCTGGTGTGGGTCACCAGGCAGTGTGCGTGTGGGTGTGCGTGAGCCCACGCGTGTGCAGGGGGGAGAGAAAGGTACTGCCGGGGTCTCTGGTAGGCTGGCATCCCCAGACAGCCCCTGTCACCTCAAGTGCAGATGTGCCCAGCTTCCGGGAGTCTCTGCTCCCTCCCCATGCGCCTGGACCCCGGGAGTCCCAGAAGGGACCTGGGCACTGCCAGCCCCTGTGCCTCCCTCTGCTGGTCACCTTCCCGCACCTGCCATGGAATCCTGTCCAGAGTTGCCTTCAAAGGTCCAGCCCCCTGCGTGGACAGGTCTGGGCATACCTGGAAGGGCTGAGGGGCAGCTTGGGTCCCTTCTGCAAGCAGCCCCTGCATCTGCAGTCCTTGGGTGGGGGAGTGGCATGCAGGACAGTCGCCAGTCCGGGCTTAGTCTCTGTCCCGGCCTTGACTGGGTCTCCAGGTCGCCCCTTCTGCTCCAGCCCCTGCCCCCTGCCCCTCACAGCACTCGTAAGTGCACCATCAAGCGGGCCGCGCCTCACTGCCTGGTCCCCCCACCCATGAAGGACGCTGCTGGTTTCAGCACCCAGGACAGCGACACAACCCAGCACTGCCAGAGCGGCCCACGCCGTGGGGTGACCACTGTGATGAAGGGGACCCCAGTTCACATGAGCCGGGGCCTTGACCCCGGGCCTGGTCCCAGGAGTCTTCTGCAGAGAAGAGAAGCCAAAGAGAGAGCACAGTCTGCCCTCCTTGGACCACCTCTCCATCGGGAAGGGGCCCTGCTCAGATTTCAGACGCCACTGGAATCTGCTGGCCTGAACGCTGACCCTGGGTACTGACCAGCAGAGCAAGCTGCAAGGAGAAACCCCTCATGATGAAAGTCTAGATGCAAACTAGACCAGAGGGACCTGCCCCTGCCCTGCTAATTGCCTGGTGGGCAAGCCAGGCAGAGCCTAGGAGGAGTCAGAAGTGGCCCACGTGCCCCAGGCCCGGGCTTGGTTCCCATGGCAGGCAGCAGAGCAGCCTGCACCTTCCCTCCCTGCCCCTTGCTCTTCCCCCACCTCTGCAGGGACAGGGTCTCCCTCCACGCCCAGCTAAGGGGCAAGAGAGGGGGCAGCAGTGGGGGTCCCACAGGTGCCACCTGCCCAGCTCAGAGGGGGAGAGGGTGACGGTGCCGCGGCCTGGCCTCACCTCCGCCACACCCGCCAGCGCAGACTCTGCCCACCTGCACGGCCCCAGCTGCAACTCCCGGGAAACAAGTGGCCGAGAGGACTCCCTGGCCCTGCCGCCATCCCTCCTGACTTGTCCCTGGGTGGGGAAGAGGTGCCCCCAGAGCCTAGCTCAGAGACTCACACCAGAGACTCCGGGAAAAGGGACCGGGCACCTCATGCCATCAGGATGATTCACAGCAATGCTGCGAATGCCACCCTGTGGGCAGGATGTGGGCAGCCGGGACCAGTGTGCCCTGCTGGCGGGAGTGGGAAATGGCTCCTCTGAGTGCTGACGCAGAACCCCAGGCCCCAGCAATCCCAGGCAGTGTGTACCTGAAGGGTTTGAGAAGACATGCACCCCACACCACTGCAGCATCCTCCACAAAAGCCAACAGCGGAAACCACCAGAGTACCCGCAGATGGACCCATGAGCAAGATGGCTCCGTCCACACCATGGGACATTATTCAGCCTTGAAGAGGAAGGGAAATCTGACCCCTGCCTGTGTGCATGCACCTCGAAGGCACCGTGCTGAGCACAGTAAGACAGACGGGCACCAGAGTTCCTCTCACGAGGTCCCTCCAGGAGTCCAGCTCACAGGAGGGAGAGCCGGGTGCCCGGGGCTGGGAGTCACACATCAGTATGAACAGCAAGGCAGGTCTGGAGGTGGACAGCGTCAAGGGCAGGACACCGTCACGAGGTGTCTTACCACAATCATAAGTGACACATGTTAAAGTCACTGGGGTGTCCCTCACTTCACCCAGCGGGCCCCCCACCACGCTTGCACATGCTCACGCACGCGCGCGCACGCACACACACACACGAGTGCACATTCATGACATGCTGCCCACGTTCTTTCTACAGCTAAGGAAAGGCCCCTGCCCCAGGCCTTCCCGTCACATGCCCTCCTTCAGCCAGGTGGACCCACGCTGCTGCAGGCTGACCTCGCCCCAGGAGCTGCTCAGCAGAGAAAGCTGCTCGTCCGGAAGGGTTGGGGAAGGCCGAGAGGCCAACCAGGAGCCTGCGCCCTCCGGCTGAGAGTGAGAAAGGCTGACCGACCCTCACTGGGCCAGGCCAGCTGAGCTCCGTCCACTCTGCATCCCAGCCTGGGTGCCTCCCAGGAGAAAGCAGAGGGGCTGACCATGGCAGAGGCTGGGAGAGGGGCCCTGCCAAATGCCCACCGCATCCCACCCGCGCCGGCCGCTGCCTGAGGAGGAGGCTGGGAGCAGCACCGCTGCCCAGCAGTGAGGGAGGGGACCCAGGGCAGGCAGGGCTGCCAGCCCCTCCTGACGCAGACGGGCGGGGGCAGGGAGGTCTGCCGGCCAGGGCGCAGGTTGGCAGAGCCAGCACCATCCTCTGCACTAACTCCCTTCGGGTCACGGCCCAGCTACAAATGCATCCTGATTTAATTTACAGTGATTATACTCACATTCTGCTGGACAAATAGAGTTGACAAGCCCTCGGTTAAATGTGGATAATCAGGGCTGCTGGTGTCCAGGGACTATCGCCCAGCACTGGGGAAGAACTGCCTCCCAAGCCTCCTAACTCGGCCACGGAGGGGCGGCTGAGCGATCGGCACTTCACTTCCCGCAAGCCACCTCCCGCCACGCGCCTCTGCCACGCTGTGTACACAGTTTGCAGCAGGCACTGCTGCGTGTGGCTGGCCGCCCCCCCACCTCTGGAGGCCGGTCCTGCATCAGGAGGCAGCTCTGCCTGGCCTGGAACCAGCCGTGTGAAAGCAGCGCATGTGCACCCCAGGTGCAGAGTACCACCAACCTGCCCGCTGCCCAGGCCACCTTCCTCCTGAGGACGGCCAAGGATGACCCAGAACTGCAGACCTGCACGTGGGTGCCTTTCATGCAGATGCAGGAGATAAAACTGGGAACTCAGAAATGCACGGGAGCCACCAGAGCTGCCAGCTGCTGCCCTAGGCCCCTGTGTGTGCACACGCACGTGTGGGTGCCAGGGCACAGATGCACGCAGCTCTGCGCTCAGACAGCACAGTCCCGGAAGCCCCACCCTGGACCTCTGTGACTTCACCGTCAGTGGGAGAAGCAACGCCGCCACTGGCCCCACGGGAGGGCGCACCCGGGTGGGACGGCGCCCTGGCCAGGCGGAGCACCAGTGAGTGCCAGGCAGGGCTGCAGGGCTGCGGCAGCTCCTCTAGCAGATTCAGAGAGGCCCAGGGTGGTGAGCAGGCGCACCTCCTTCCGGGCAAATCCGCTGTTTAAAAAGCACAAATCGACCGACCAGCCGCCTCCCAAAGGTCCCTCCACATGGAAACAGAAAGTTTCAGGGTGCTTTCGAAGCCACCTCCATTTAAAGAAGTGCTGCTTGTCTACAAGTTTCCCAGAACACAGTGAGCGCTCAGGAGGGGCTCCGCAGGAGAGTGCCCGCCACGCAGGGGAAGGGGGGAAGGGAAGCCCAGTGGGCGTGCCCAGCACAGTGTTGGCAAGTGGTATCCTTGGCAGGTATGGAGGGTCTGCCTGGACCTTCTCCCTCCAGAGCCACGTCCAGGCCCAGTCCAGCTCTTCTGCCCTCAGGGAGGGGACACACGGGACAGGAAGAACTGCCCGGTCTCGGGGGCTGTCCATGACAGGCCCCAGGAGGACTGTGGACTCCAAGGCTGGGGGAGCATCCCTGGCTGGTGCTGTTCCTTGATGCTTGTCACCAGGGATGCCAGAAAGGTGCCACTGTCTCCACCTCTCAGAAGGGGCTGAGGGAGACCCTGTTCTGCTCCTGCCGGGTTCTGCCTGCTCCGCTGTCCTTCAGCCTGCTCCCATCTGGGCCGGTCACTGACACAACATGGCCACGGCCACGGCTTCCTGAGCTCCGTGGGTCCTTCTAGAGAGTGGGTGAAGCTGAGGGGGGTCTTGGAGCCCTCTGAACTTGAGGTTGGGGTTAGGAGCAATGTGGTCAGGTATGGATGGTCCCTGATGTAGGAGGCTGAGTCACCCCCACCGGCCCAGCCACAGGGTCCCTGCTAGGGCTGCCTGTCCCCAACCACATCCCCTCCCAAGCCTTCCCTCTGAAGAGGCCACAGGGGAGGAGGGTGACAGGCCTCACTGGACATGCAGCAACAGGCTCAAAGAGCACCATCGCACTGGGTAACAGGCAGGGCACCGGCAGAAGCTGGGGTCACAGGGATGGGGCCTATCGGGGGCGTTAGAAAAAACAAGGCGCCGGGTCAAATCAGACACGCGGTTGGAGCGGGTCACCCAGGCACGTCTGTGCTTCTCAACAGGGGCGTGCCAGGCGGGCAGTCCGCCGATGCTTATCCCTCCGGAGGTACCGGCTCCCCCGACAGCAAGAGCTCGGAGGTACCATCGACGGGATGCTCTAATTTAAAATGTGGGGCTGGCGTGGAAAAGGGCGACAGCTGTGATTGGATGCTTAGGGAATTAAGAACAGGGCCACTCTTGTCACGTGATTCCCTTATCTAAGATGGCTCCATTCTGACCACATGGTGCCCTAACTTAAGATGGCTCCGTCACACTCGTGAAACTGAAGTCCCAGTAATCCGGCCTGTGCTGCATGACCAGGGCTTAATGTTGATGGAAAACATAAACCTTACAGGGGACCCTGTGGGCACATTCCACACGGTTTCCAGAGGACCGAGGGAGGCATCATAGGCCCCAGGTGAGGTCCAGGCCTGGGCAGCAGCAGTGCTTTCCCCTCCTGTGGGAGAGGGGTCGCCTTTGAGGTCACAGAAAGGGGAGAGGGCAGGGCAGAAAGGGGAAGAGACCCTGTGATTGGTCCAGGAGGCTGTCCATTTCCCAGGGTTCCCCTCTGAGGTCCCTGCCCAGTCCCAGCCTCTGCGACCACTCCAGGGCAGGCACCCTCCCCTGCCGTCCTGGACAGACGCCAGGTGCCTCCGGCAGGGCCAGCCAGCGAAAAACTAAGAAGGAGGAGATGGCCCATTTTCCCATGCCGTGTGCCCTTGTCTCATCGAGCTGTGGTCCCAGGGACGATGGCGCCGTGGGCCTGGCAGAGGCTCTCCTGAGCGCCCCTCCCCTCCGAGGCCACCCTCTGTGGGCTGCGAGGAAGGGAGGGCCCTGCCACTCGGGCCCCCCTGCCACTTGTCTTGGATCCATCCGAGGCCACGGCCACTTCCCCAGGTGTCCACAGGGCTTTATGAAAACCCTGCCCAGGGTGAAGGAGGGTATGCTGCTGCCTTTCTGGGAAAGAGCCGCCAGCCTGGTGGGGACAGGGGACCCAGGTGGGGACAGGGGACCCAGGGAGGCAGCTGGGGGAGAGGAGACCTTAGCACGGGGTGTTCCGGGAAAGGCAGGGCCCCAGAGAAGCGGGTGGCAGGGAGGACAGGCGAGGTGACAGGGAGACAAGGAGCCCCTCTAAGAGAGCAGCCAGCCTGGAGAGGCGAGGGAAGCACAGGGATCCAGGGGCTGTCAGCGCTGCCAGGCACTGGGCTGGTTCCCAGCAGGGCCAGGCCACCCACCTCCCTTATGAGATGGTCCCACCCACCTTGCTGCCACCTGGGTCTCAATGCCCAGCCTCACACATGCCTGCGACCCCCATTCATCTCAGCACGCCGCCCCTTCCTCCATCCGTGGGTCCTCCCCACCATGTGTGCAGGGGTGGCCCTGTGGCCAGGCTGCTGCCTCCAGAAGCCAGGGAGGCTCCTGCCCTGGAGCGCTCCTGGCCCAGCCTGCCTGGCCCACACACCCTCGTCTGCGGCTGGCCAGGGAAGGTCCTCGGGCTCTGTGCGCACCTCAGCCCACCTGGGTGCCCGAGCTGGACCCCAGAGTTCTCCCAGCTCTCCCTCCATGTTCCCTGCTGAAGCTCTAACCCTCCAGTGACCACTGGGATGGGCCCTCCAGGAGGTCACAGAGCGGGGCTCCGTCTGAGAGGGTTAGTGCCCCCTCTCCCCCTCCAGTGTGCAGCGGGGACACAGGGAGAAGGCGGGCAGAGGGGCCCTCACCAGACGTGGAACTTGCAAGCACCTGGATTGGACTTGAAGTACCCCATGCACTGCTGACTCCCCTCTTTCTGCCCTCAGCCTAGATTGCCTCTTCGAGCTCCTGAACCCCAGGTCCAGCTGCCAATTGGTCATTCCCACCAGGGTCCAAAGGCATCTTGAGATTCACATGTCCAAAATCAGACTCATCCTGTGGAAAGTGCATCTCTCCAGTTTATCAGGCAAAGTGCCTGCGCTGTTGCCGACTCCTCGGATTTCCCGCCCGCGCCCCTCGTGCCCCCTCCCTGTGGATTCTGCCAGCCAGGCTTCTCCAGAATCCTCCCCACCCACTCCAGCCACTCTCAGGGCCAGCGCCCCGTCCCCTGAGGATCTGTGTGTCCCTGCTCCCTGCCTCTCCCATCGGTTCAGCACAGTTGTCCAGGGTCCTTTGCGAGGGACGCCGCTCATGCCAAACCTACTCTCTCGAATGTTGCCTCTCCCAAGCCAGGCCACCCTACGGAAGAGCCCAAGTCTAGTCTTACTCTCAGGAACAGGAGCATCCACTGCTTCTGACCCACAGCACAGTCAGTGAGGGCAGCATGGTCTGTGGCCCCTGTGGACAGCTGCTTTGGTGCAGCACTGGAGCCCACAGACCTGTTCACCTCGATACCTGTGTGTTCAGTAAGGACAAGCCCAGTCGGGTCACTGCCTGGGAGAATCTCCCCATCAGCCTCCCCGACAGGCACAGCCCACTGCTGGAGAAGTGTGCTCCACTTCTCCAGCAGCCCACGGGCTCTTGGGGTCCCAGTCCTGGACACCCTGCCAGCCACACTTGACTGCAGTGCTGCCCAGAGCACACAGGGTCTCTGGGCAGCCCCAGACCCTGCACCTGCTCTGCCTTCCCGGGCACCTCCCTCCCGCTCTCCAGGTGGCTTCTGGCCACACCATGGTCCAGGCGTAGGTACCACTGTAGCCAAGGCCTCTCAGCCCACCCAGGTCACCCTTCTTGTGCCCCCTCCCAGGTCCTCGACCCACCATGTGCCACCATGTGGCCTGCCTGTCCCCTCAGACCACAGGCTCCGACGGCCGGAGTCCCGTCCCCACCCTTTCCCAGCCTCAGACAGAATCCCCCACACCGTCCTCCCCTGATGAGGGAGGGAGTGAGCAGACCACGGGGCCTCCCAGGAGGGTGGTGTGGGAGGCAGCCGCTGGCCTCCCGCCCGGTCCTGGGAGGGCAGCAGATGTGCCTGTCCCTCCCTCTCCTGACCTGGATGGAGAGGAGGCCTGCAACCAGGGAGCCCCTGAAACGAAGCCGGTGGGCAGGGTAACCGTGAGCTCCCGTGCGCTGCTGCCCAGGCCTGCGGACCTTTGTTTTGGGCCACGGTCCTCCTCCTGGAGATGCCCAGGGAGCACCATCCACAAAAGCCCCAGGGAAGCGTGCGTTAGACCGTCAGGCTCAACCCCGAGTCTCCAGCGTTTACCTGCTGATACCTCAACTCCCCCGGCTGAGGCCACCTGGGAGGACTCGCTGGGAACAGCCTCAGGGTCCCAAGTGCAAAGAGCAGCGCAGGGAGAGGGTCCTGCTCACAGCCTCGCACCACGCGCAGGCCCACGTGCACACACTGCTCCTTCGGCAAGGCGGCTGTCGGCAGGACCCAGGCCCCCGCACACGGAGCTCACCGCGTGTTCTGCCTGACCCTTCACCCTGACGTGGCCGCCACAGAATCACTGTCGGGCCAGGTCTCCAGTGGCCAGCACCACACCACCCCTTCCTCCTTTTAGGGTGTCTGGGTTGCTTCTCCTGCTTGGCCTTGAGCGAGGTGGCTGCGGGACAGTCGCTGTGCAGGACACCTGCTTGCCCGCTGGGATGTCCCCTGCCTCTGTGCTGCCCACGCCCCTCCCTCCCCGGCTCCTCCCTGCACTCCTGCCCCGCAGGTCCTGGCTGCCTCAGGGTGCCCAGGCCCAGCACAAGCCACCTGTCTCCAGCCACACCTGGAGCCCTGCTAGGAGCCGAGGGCACACCCGCCTGCCTGAGGTGCCCTGGGGGCTGAAGGGACAAGGCCAGCTCTCCTGCAGCCCTCGTGGCCAGGACACAGCCACGGGGCGGGCCGCTCCCTCCCAGCGCCTGGCACCTTCCCAGGCCGGCCCTGTTCCCCACTTGCCCCCTGATCTCCATGGCACCAGGGCCGTGCCACCCGCTCATGTGCAGCCTCCCGCTCTTCTGCTCTGGCTGAGTCACACCTTGGTTCAGAAGCAATCAGCCCAGAAAGCTTTCCCCACCGTGTCTGTGCCCCTCGTGTCCACACGACCTCTGCCAGGACCCCTCCTGCCCCAGCAGGGCGGCCTCCTGCCCTTCCCGGCTCAGGACACAGGGCAGGCCTCCCTTCCCTCCCACTCCAGCTCCTCTCCCAGAACGAGGACACCGAGGTGGCCCTTGCCCTGTGAACCATCAGAGTTCCCAGCCATCCTTCCTATTCTCCCCTGTCCCCTCCTATGCCATCGGCCACCCAGTGACTGCCCCCCCACCACTGTTGATGCTGTGGACACCTCTGCAAAGCAGCCGCAGGGCCAGCACGCCGTCTGCACACTCAGGCCAGAGTGCACGTGCACCACACTCGTCCCCACACGGCCCTGACCCTCAGCTCCTGTGCCTCCACGTGGTTCCCAGGCGCCACGGAGGCTGGTTGGGGCACAGTCCTGCGTGCACGCCAGGGTCTCGCTCCAGGGGGCCAGAGCCCGCAGCCCCGCAGGCTTTCTTCTTTCAGGAGGAGGGGATCTAAGCAATACCCCAGCTCTCCACACACTCCTGCTTCTGCACAAGCCAGGCCCTGTGCGGGGCTGCTTGCCCTTGGCCCGGGAGGCTTGGCCTCTGAGAGTCCAGACGGGAAGGTGGGAGACCGAGGGCACGGCCTGCAGCACACAGACCACCCCACAGGAGGCCGCCGAGACCCAGGGTCCCCAGGCTTCACCCCAGCTGCCCCGGACGCATCCTGAGTGTGCACACGGGCTGGCCTGGCTGTAGGACAGGTTCAGAGAGAGCATGTGGCCCCAAGAATGGCCCAGTCACAGGGAGACCATTGTGTTCACAGAGGAAGCCTGTCTGAGGTCTCTTCCAAGGAAGAAGAAGAAGAAGAAGAAAAAAGGCACAAAATAAAGACTCGGGCATATTGTGCCTCAAAATCCTTCAACACACCAACGAAGGGAGAAAACCACCTCAGCCGAGCCCTCCAGCCCTCGCTCATTCAACTGTCCTTTTCAGGGGTCTTTCAATCAGAAAGGTGATTTCTAAATCAAACACGTTTGCAAAAGTACTTCTGTTCCCGGAGTAAGATATAAACACAAAGCGCCCCACGCCACACTCAGCAAATATTATTTTTCGTCTGCCAACAGCTTTCCTCATAAGAGCATCCAGCCTGAGGTCAAAACAGATGTGCAAGGCACGCACAAAGCCCTGCGTTCAGATTGCCGCCCGCAGACATGCGCCTTGGACACGCGTGGGCTGCAGGCAGGCCTGACAGGTGCCAAAGACTGGCACTTTGCTCTCTGCGACCCAAAGAACAACTTGAAACTTCCCAGGTAAAGTCAGAGGATCTTCTTTGAAGTACGAAGACATTAGGTCGGCCTTGAGCCCATGTGCCAAGTGTCAGCACAGGAGAGGGGACCCAGAGCCCCTCTAACAACACAAGAGGCGCAGGACAGAACCCTGTCGGCCACACAGTCCGGCTCAAGACTGCAGCAGCTGTTTCTACAGCATCTCCACTAATGCTACCTCAGCAAACGCTGGAGCAGTGCTCAACGGGAGCCACCAGCCAGGTATCCCCAAGCACTGGCATCCACCCATCAAGACGCAACCACTTTACTTGAGCCGTTTTAGCCATTTCTAAGGGCGCATTCATAAGGCTGGGCAGCCTCAAGCCAGCCATCTTCAAACCCTTTCCTTTCCATCATCCCTTCTGAAACTCTACCCCCATCCAACAACGCCCTTCCCTGTGCTGGGCAGCTGTGGGACTGTCCTTCCTGTAAACCAAACAGGAGCCCACGTGTCCACCTGTCCACCTGTCCACCGACACCTGGGTTGCTTCTGCCTTCTGGGTGTGCAAGAATCAATCTGAGCTCCTGCTCTCGGTTCTTTCGACTGTCCACCCTGGGGGCAGTGGACTACTGGGGGAGCACAGTTATTTTTTTTCACTAGCAGGAATAAGCTCTTGCCTGGAGCTCCGCTTCTTGGGCCAGGCTGCAAATTCCAGGCACTCACTCATGGAGGGGCCTCCGCCATGCTCATCAGACCCCTGGGGCGGGGGCGTCTGGAGATGCCCGCTTCCCTTCGGGAGCCCCTTCTCCTTTTTTAATGGTCACTAATGGCCTATTATCAGTGTGCAACGTGTTCCATTAAAAAGTTACCTTATCCGTTTAAAGTGAAAAGAAAGGACATTAATTAATTTGTTAATCCCTCCCTCCTCCTCCCCTCACACGCTGGTGTCCAAGGCCCTGGGAGGGACGGGAGGGGAGCAGCTTCCTTGGCTGCTAAGGAGCCCAGGGAACTGCCTGAGGCGGTGCAGGGAAGCCCAGGTTGTGCCCGCGTTCCAGAGCGACGGTTAGTCGGGAGGCTCCAAGCGTGGGCGTGGGATCAGGCCCTCAGCCTGGGCTTGGTGCTCCACCCAACGAGCAGGAGATGGACCCCAGGCACACGTTTCAGTGGCCCTCACTGCTCCTTCCTCTTGCTCCCAGCGCCCCAGCGTTAATTAACTAGCCTCGGTCCCTCTCTCTCCCAGCGCAGTTCCAGGCCATGCACGCGGGGGACAGCTGTCCTCGTCCCACGGGGCGGGTGAGGCTGGCAAGCTCGCCTGTGTTGTCAGTGGGATGAGATGTCTCTGCAGAAATGCTGCCGGTCACTGCAGGCTGTCTGTCCACGGTGACAAGATGCCTGACATAATCGACTTAAAGGAGGAGAGGTTTGCTTGGGCTCGTGGTCTCAGTTCCAGTCCACCGTTGGTGGCCCTGTTGCTTTGGGCCTGTGGTGGCCCCGTGCACCACGCGGGAGTGTGCAGTGGAGGAGACCTGTTAGCTCATGCAGCAGGGAAGCAGCGAGAGAGACAGAAAGGCGCCGGGGCCCCATGTCCCCTCCAGGGCCCATCCCCAGTGACCCGACTCCCTCTGAGCCACTGTGGCTCCCGACAGCAGTTGCTGAAGGCCACACCTTTAATACACGGGCCCTGGGGAACATTCCAGATCTAAACATGGCAGACACTCAGCCCTGCCATGGCTGGGGGACCAGGTGCAACCAGGACAGCTGTGGGGCTCCCCACCCCACCTTGCATCCCTGGGACCCCCCAGAGCATGCCCTCCCCTGGCCAGGGCTCCTCCCCGCGTTCCCCAACACCGGTGTGGGGTCTGCTGGCGTGGCCCTCCTGCCCACCCTCCACCTCAGAGGTAACACGTGAGCATCCAGGAGTGGCCCCAACGTTCCACCCCACTGTGGCTGTGCGGTGGCTCCCACAGAGGCAGTGCAGTGGCCCCAGCCCTCAGGGCCGGCTGGGAGGCGATGCACTTGGACCAGAGGATGCTGGCGGGCTGAGGGCCGGGGGTTCTGATGCCCGGGCAGGGCCTGTGCCGGAGAACCTGCCCCAGAGCCGCAGTGCCTCCCACCAGCCCGCGGGCCAGCAGCACCCAGCCCAGCACCCACCTGCCGACTCACAGACACCTGAGCCACATACAGCTGCTCTCATTATTCACTTAGTTCTTTGCATAAAGTCGCAGCGAACAGCAAATTCGCCAACACTGATCGGAGGCTCCCACGGAAATGCAGGGCTGGGTTCCTTCACGCCTTCGGCCGCAAGCGTTGTGTCAATCAATATGTAACCTTATTTTCACGGTGTTGGTTTAAATGCACCTTGTTTAATCCACACTGTTGGTTTGCCAGTGCTGACCTCATGGCCAACAGCCCTCTGCACCCTAGCCTGCAGGACGCCTCCTCCGCACACCAGTTCAAGCCTCTTTGCGCTTGGGATCTCCAGACAACCCTTCGGCGCCACACTGGGTGGCACAGTGAGCAGGAAAACCACCAAGGAAAAGCAGAGCACCGAACAGACCTGGAAAGACTCTTGCTTTCAGTATTTTGAGAACCACAACAGGAGGGGAAGGCCACCGTGTCCACCCTGCCTAGGGAGACAGGCCCACGCGGCTCAAAGCCTGTGCCCTCCACGCGTTGGTGGATGACCACAGAAGTGCTGCTGCCCTTGACCTGAGGGTCACAAATAAACTCAACAAGTGGGGGAATTTGAAAAAACAGAAGCTGTGAATAACGAGAACTGGCTGTACATGTCTGCAGTGTTGACTTATGGGAAGCTAATCATGCAGCAAGAACTGACCGTTACAAACAGCGAGGACCTGAGGACACGGCCCCTCAGCTTCCGAGAGGGGAAAGTCGTGAACTATCGAAAGCCCAGGACAGGCTGAGGGCGAGGGAGCCAGCCAGGGTTCTCCGTGTCCTGCAACAGGGCAGTTCCCGGTGTCTCTGAGACGGCGGGCTCTCTGGGAGGGAGAAGAGACCTTACCAGATGGAGGCCCAGGTCTGCGTGCATGACCAGCCCTGCTTGCCTCCTTAGTTCGATGAAGTATTTTCAGATTTGATGTGCCCACAGCTGACGCATGACTGAACAGTCTAACCAGGAAGAAACACTCTGAACCCCAATATCCGACCATCGACATGGGATTGGATTCTCATGAAAGCTTGCCTGGAAAACTGCACTTTTCATTCCGGGAAAATTCTACATCCAGCCAGAGAGTCAAACCTGGGCCTGGGACCCCCTTCCTCTGAGCGACCAAGGGTATCCACACCTGGGCTTTGGGCGTGCACATCTTGGCTCTGCTACCCTTTACCAGATCTTTGCTTGGGCTGGCTTTGACACGTCCTGGAATTCTTTTCAGCAGCCAAAGTCAAGAACCTGTCTGGAGTGAGTTGAGGCCCCACTGCCCCTTGGAAGGACCTCCTCCAACCCCCGTCTGGTGACATTGCCACCATGATAGCAAAGAAAAACCCATGAGCTCTCCCCAGGCGTGGTTCCAGGCCTGCCCCCAAATCTCCAGTGACCAGCGTCCGTGGGAGCTCCAGGTGGCTCCGCGCCTGGACGCCAGGGCAGAACGGTGTGCTTCCCGTCCTCAGGGGTTTCCAACAGCCAGGTGTCCCCTGGACACTCAGATAGGGGACGTGGTGGCTGCTCCCCTCTGCATCAGCTCTGGGTCCTGCGAGTGGGACTATAGAACTTGAGGAGTCGGGGGTCCCCCCAGCGCCCCCACCTCGTCCCTTTCAGAGGAGCACCATGCCCAGGCTCCTCCTCTCTCATGGCTGGTTCTGCCTGCAAAACCAACCACCTCGGCACTGGCAGAGAAACTGGGGACGCTTCCTGCCGTAGGAAGCCAGACTGACAGCAAAACCCCGTGAATTTCCTGACAGCGTGGACTTGAAGCTCAGTAAGCTGCCCTGTCAGTCCTCCCGCCTGGAGCGTGGAGGTGGAGGGTGACAAAGGCCTCAGCCTTGCAGACAAGCCCTCACAAAGTCAGCAGCCACCTCCACTGTGACTGCAACGGCACCACAGTCTGGTGGCCTCTGGCACAGCCAGGCCACGTGAAATGGGGACAGGGTGAGGGGCAGGCCGCCTTTGGCACCCGCAGCCTGTCTGATTCCATACAGAAGATTCGGTCAAGAGGGAAAGAGGCCCAATCCCGAGCCTCGCCTTGCAGGGCAGTGTCCACCCCTCAGCTTCAGGCCCACAGGGTGCTGAGCTCTGGAGGGGGAGCACCTTCCTGAGGTGCATTGGGGGTGAGGGCTTGCCTTCAAATACGAGCACTGGCCCTGGGGGTCAGGGATGGTTGAGCACAGCTGGGACCCTGGGGACGGGTCAAACTCCCAGGGAAAGACTGTCCATGCCCCAGCAGGCTCTCATCCAAGAGAGACACACAAGGCCTAAGTCCAGAGGCGTGATCATCTGCATAGAACACCAGGGATTTGATTTCTCCTTTGCAAAATGAAAACCTCAAAGCGTCCCCAGACTGTAGCCTGCTCCCCGGTGGCGGGACCCTGGGCGTCTGGGGGTAGCAGCAAGCCTTCCAGAGCTCTCAGACTTGTCTCCTGGTCCCCGGGAAGCAGCTCTCAGGTCAGCCTCTGTCTCACCCGACACAGGACCCCAGGGAGACTTTGGGCGTGGGCTCAGAAACGAGGGTCCCAGGTCTGCCTCACCTGGGAACCAGGGTCCCAGGTCACACGTTGGGACCTCCAGGCTGTGGCTCTTCTCTGTGAAAGAACAACCAGTGTCCACCTCACTGAGTGGCTGCAGGGTTACACAGGGGTCAATGCAAGGAGGATGCCTGGTACCAGCAGGCACCAGAGACGCCAGCCCCGGGGCTATGGCCAGGCCCTGGCCTCCACCGCCCCCGACCTCGGATGCCTGGGCACACACGGCCTCTGCTGGTGCCTGTTTGCTCACAGGTGTCTCTGTGCCCGCGGCTCTGGTCACTGGTGTGTGGCCTCTCCTTGACAGCCTTTAAATCCGGTGTCTTCTCCCGCCACCTCCCACGTCCCCGGGCGCCTCCCACGCCCCAGGCTTGTGTACGCAGGGAATGCTAAACAATTTCAACACTGTTCTAAGCCAAACGTAATTAGGAAGGTAAGTCCACAGCGACTCCTAAACCCCACGACACAGTCCAAGTCCAAGGAACCCTCGCTGGGGGTGGCACGGTCTTGGGCACTCAGAAACACACAGTGACAGCCATGTGCCCCTGGCCGTGCCCATCCTCCCACGCCCTCACCAGCAGCCTGCAGCCTGCAGGAGAGCAGGTTACTTGGGTTCTCCATGCTGGGGAGGTACATATGGCAGATGGGGCTTCTGGAAACACTAGCAACGGCTCGCTGTGCAGGAGGCTGCTGGGCGTCTGCCAGGGGCTGGCACTGTGGAGGTGAACGGGGCAGGGGGCTGCCTGCAGAACACCCACCCCGCGGGCCGGCGACCCACTGGTGATGCTCTATGGCAGAACCATGGACAGGACGGGGAGGTGGGGCTCATCTGAAGGGAGGTGTGTTTGATGCATCCAAGGCGAGTAGGGTGGGACGGGAGGCCGTACAGCAGCCTGGCAGCAGGGGGCAGCCTGGACGTCCAGCCCGTGTGGCTGTAGCCAGGATGCGCACAAGACAGGGCTGGAGGGCAGCTGGAGGACGGCTAGCCAGGACCCTTGGGAAGGAGCTGCACCTGCAGGCCAGCAAGATCAGGTGGAGACGGGACCGGTGGGTCTGTGTTGGGAGGGAACATAGGGGCAGTGGGACGCCCTGAAGGAGACCCGAGGGAAAGGAAGCCGGGGAGCTGGAGGCACAGCGGGTGGCAACCCGCCACCTGAGGAATAACAGGCTCCTGCTCAAGCCAGGAGCAAGGACGGCTGCCTGTCAATCAAGAGGAGCAGAACACCAAGCCAGCAGGCTGCCTGCTCCCAGCCACGTCCATGGAGGCCTCAGAGCGATTCCAGCCCTGGCTCCCGCGGGACGGGCCACCAGCCTGGGCCTTTGCTGGGTGATAAGACTGGACTGTGACTTGAGCAGACGCCCTTCACCCCGCGCCCCTGGCAGTGCTGGGACTTCCCAAGGAGGACTGGCAGAGGGGCGCGGACGGGCCTCCTCCCTCTCCCGGGACCGAGGCCCCACGTGGAGCCTACAGATTCTGGCTTTCCACCGAGGGCCCACGTGGGGCACCAGCCTCCAGGCCGCCCAGACTCCCTCCCCAGGAGAGGCCCCGGAAGTGCACCGGCTCCCTGGGCATCTGGGCTGGAGGCCCCGCCCTCCTTACAGGCATTTCTCACAAGACCTCAGGAACAGCCCTAAAGCGGAGCCCTCCTCTGTCGGGCCACCTGGCCCTGGCCCTGGCTCTGGCCCGGAGGTCCGATGGTGTCCTGCCCCATTGCAGGCTGGCCTTTTCTGACAGCTTCTTGTCCCAGCCCCTTTCCAAGGTTCCAGGTCCCTCGGCCCAGCCCCTGCCCGGTGACATGCTCAGAATCGAGAAGACAGGATTAAATAAGTCATGAGCAAGGGGCAGCAGAGAGCCAGTGGCACCTCTGCCCTGGAGCTGTCAATCACAGGCGCCCCATCCTGCCCTCCTGCACCTGGCGCTGGGGTCCCCAGGGCTGGCCCTGAGCACTCTGGAGGCAGGAGCCCCTTTCCTGACACCCAGTTCCCAAACACCCCACCCCAGCAGATGTCTCCAGCGGGTGTTTGGCTCTGGATTTCTTTGCCCTTTGGGAATCTGCCAAACCATTTGTTCCAGTGCACAACACACCATCCTTCATGGAGCAGACGTGGACACCCACGTGGGCACACACAGACACGCACACTGTCACAAGCACAGGTGTGCACACACGCTGTCACCACCAGGGGCTCCAAATGGAGCCAAAGGGAGCATCATGTTTAAAAGCAAAGCCAGCCCCCTTGGTGCTGCTGGACAGGGTCACGGGGCTCCCTTGCAGTGGACCCTGAGGCAGGCTCCACACCAGCAGGGGCCCCACACACTGGGGTTCCTGTCTTAGCTCCTTGCCTAGCCCAAGCAGCTCCTCCACAATAATAACTGTGAAATAAAACCAACCTGTCTTCATGGAAGGATCTAAAGGCTACCCACCCTCCTTCCTCTCCAAGGTCAAAGGGCAAGCTGCAGCAGCATCTGGCTCTGGACTCACAGCACCCTCTACCTGCCCAGCTCTAAGCATGAAGCGGCTCTCCTGGACAATTCTCCCCAGGCGCACCACACAGCCGGGGCAGTCCCCTCCCCTCGGGGCTGCTCCTCCTCCCTGGGGAAGCCTGGACCAGCGTGCAGGGCCAGGAAAGGGGCAGGCGGGCAGGGTCGTCTGGGTGCCAGAGAGGCTGCTTGCCTGGCGGGACCTGCAGCTGCCTCCTGCAATCAGCTGCGGCTCAGATCTCGCCATTCCGCCCTGGCAGCTCAGCTCACTCCTGCTTCGCTCTTTCTCTTCAGCCGTGACTGTCACCTCAGCTTCCTCCAGGAGGGAGGGACCCCTGCCCCCGGAGCAGGGGCAGAGGGGAGGGGCGGGGCGCGTGGGGGAGGCTGCCGAGAGCGCATCCTCAGCGCGGCAATAAGAGGAAATGAGTTCTGGGTGTGAAGTCCCCACTGCTCGATATTGTGGTCCTTCCATCGTGGGGCAGGGAGCTGGGGAAATATCTTTCTTTCCCTTCTTCCCGAACCCCCAGCTTCTTTACAAATTCCCCAGTTCCCATGATTTTAATTTTACGGTTCACATTTTCTCCCAGCAGAATCCCGGGATGACAAGGTAGAAAGTCTGCCTTGATTAACTGTCCCTCTGGCGCTGAGGCAGGGCCTGGCGTGATAAATAGCAGGAATAAAACCGAGAGAGGCGTGTGGCAGGCAATCGGCAGGCCCGGCCGTAAATCCCAGCTCTGATGGGGCCCGAGATGGGCTGGTTATTTCATGGAGGGGAGAGAGGCTGGGGGCAGAGGTGGCTCACAGAGCAGCGCCCCCCACCCCAGGTCCCCGCGCCATGCTGTGGATATTGTTTAAGTAAGATAGAGTGGAATCGCTCTGTCGTGTCATTGATTTTTAATAAAAACAGGTAACATGCTGCAAATCTCACAGTTATTTCATTTCTCCTCTCCTTCCCCCAATGTCCAGGAACGTCCCCCAAGGGCTCCATCCACTGGGCAGCAGCCATGACTGGCGTGTCTGGCAGGGGTGGGCCCAGGGTTTTGAGAGGTTTCTGGGAGGTCTGGGTTCTCTTGCCTCTGTACACACATGCACACACACACACACACACACACACACACACAGGCCAAGCACACACACATGCACACACACATGCACACACACATGCACACACAGACACATGCCAAGCACACACACACACACATCAAGCACACACACATGCACACACACACATACACAGATGCATGTGCATAGCAGTACACAAGGCACACACAGACTGCACATGCGTGTGCATGTGTGACCACATGTACACATGCATATGTATACATGCACATACTGGGTGCATACGCATAAGCCCCCATGTGCACATGTTGGCAAACATGCATATGTACACCTGTGTGCACACACATACACACAGGCACACACACCAGACCAGCCGAAGGAGGGACAAACCAGTCCTGAGCTCTCCTCTTGACTCAACTCGACTCTGCTGACCTTGAGTCTGACATGAATATGCTAGAACATTCTAGAAGTAGGAAAAGACATATAGATGAGGACAGGAAAGCAGAGTCAGAGAACGCCCTGCAGGAGAGACTCACAGGAAGAGAGGGGTGTGTCCCATGAGATTTGTGAGGGCCCGAGCCCCACACCCCTGAGGTGGAGGTCACTCAGGCGGGAAGGCTGGTCAGCAACAAGAATGCTGGCCAGCAGCAACGGCCAGGCCCCCCAGTGGGTTCAGTGGAATTGCTGGACATGGCTAACGCTCTCCGCGTTTCCTGTTGAAGCAGCGGGTGGTTTACCTGCTGTCGCCAGCTAGCAGCCTGCATCTGCGCCGAGGAGACAGCCCTGCCCTGCAGAGGAGCTGGGCAGCTCCATGCGCTTCCCAAGTCTCCAGAGCATCTCAGCAAATGGCACCTCCTTTTAGTGACACATTACTGTCCCCCGTGACTACAGAGAGGCAGGCACCATCATCCTCACCTCACAAGCCGGGGACCTCAGCAGCTTCCTGCCTGCAGAGTTCTATCCGGGCTTCCTGGAGCCCTGGTCAGGGCGGGGAGCTCCGCACACCCCCCACCGTCCCTTCCTGAGCAGCTCCCCGCATGTTTTCATTGTTGGCCTTCCCGTTGGATTTCATCTCAACTGTAGAGTATGCAGCTGAATCACACTTGGGTCCCCAGACTGTGTCCCCGCCCCCAACACCAACACAGCATGGCCCAGGAGGCTGGCCTCTACCCTGCTACTCTGCCTCCCTAACACAGCCCGCTACTGGAGGCTCGTCACCCTGGATCCCACCCCTGTGGACACACTCCCCACCCTAAACCCACCAGCACCTGGAGGCCAACCACCTCCCTCATCAGCACCCGAATCCCTACTTCCCTGGCCTTACTTTAGCTCAGTGCTCACAAGCCTGTCTGGAGTCTCTTCAGGCCACTGGGACCAGATTTGAGATGTCCACCCTCATGCCACGGCTAGCTCCAGCCCCAGGTTCAGTATCTCAGGCTGGTCACATACCTGAGGGACCCAGTGATGAGGGATGCTGAGTGGACCAGGAGGAGGAGGCAAGCAGAGGCAGAGGAAGAGGAATCTACAGGGAGAGAAGTCACAGGGAAGGACCCCCAGGAGGGGAAGCAGGGGGGCCAGCGACCTCCTAGTGTGAGGAAGGCTGGCAGGGCCCCCCAGGCTGGAAGCAGGTGGTCTCGGGTGTGTTGGCCCCCTGGAGCCCTGAATCTTCAAGAGGTTATAGTGTCCACTGAAGATTCACACTGAAGGGTCCCTGTCCAGCTCAGGCCCATTCTCAGAGCACTCCGAGTCCAGCCGGGCCAGGGATGGCTGGTGCATGCCACCAAAGACCTGTGAACTCGCGTCACTCATGACAAGGAATCTGACCCCAGAGCTAGTGGGCTAGGCGAACCGCACCCCTCGAGGTCAGGAGGCAGCGTCCAGGGCCCTGGGCAGAACACCCTCATCTTGCCATCTCCCCACTGAGCGGAAGCCCCCTGGAGTCCTCATGACCCCCGAGTGTGGCTTTCTCGGAGCACCACCCAGATCCGCCTTCCACACCCGTGTCTGGACGTGTCCCTGACCAGTGCTTTGCTCCCGCTGAACCAAGCGCCCTTCTCAGCTGTCTCTGGGGCTGGGCACTGGAACACACCGACACCGCTCCAAGCAACCAGCCTCGCGGTCCCCACTCCGGCTGGCCCCGCCTCCACGGCAGCCACGCCCACTCCCTCCGCCAGGCCACCGCCAATCACATTCGTGGCTACAGACGGGCCTTCTGGACCCTCCCCACCAATGGCATCACACACGCGGCCTGCAGGCCTGGCTTCCTCCCGCAGGCCGCAGTCAAGGCCCCTCCGCGTGGCAGCGCAGACGGGCTCCGTTCTTATTTTGGCCACAAGATCTCCCCTCCTGCAGACAGACCTGTTTGGTGTATCCACTCATTGCTTGATGGACACATGGCTGCTTCCACTTTGGGGCCAGTGTGACTCGGCTGCCGTATACTCGGGTGGACACATGTCGCTGGGACATGGTGTTCATTGGTCTTGGGTCATGGGGAGAGCATTTTCCTGTGAGGAGGCCCACTGTCCAGTGGCCTGGGGCAGGTGCGTGGGAGTGACAGGCCTCTGATGCCCAAGGGGCATGGCAGAGCCCACATTCCCAGGGAGGAAGATCACTGCTGCCACGCTTCAGCCCCAGGCCTTGGAGCAGGGGTAGTCCACATGCAGGGCTGCTGACCCTGGCCCCGCTAGCAGAGCCTGTTTACATGGGACCTGGTCTGGGTCATGGCCATGTGAGGGCAGCAGGTCTCAACATCAGGGTCAGAGGAGTCCATGCGGGGTCTTTCCTAAGGCCACCCTGGTCTGTGAGCTCAGAGTTCCAGGAGGCTGCTTAGCTGGACATGGTCATCTTTTATTGCCAGACCTTCCCATTCAGCTGGGCCTGCATGACCGGCCCCAGGACACGTGGCCTTGGGAGGGCTGGCAAAGGCCTGGAGCTCTGTGTGTCTGACTGGGGGCCCATGCGGGCCTTGTCTGGGTGGGACTGCCCCTGGGCCATGGGACACTTCAGATGTTTCTGGTTGTTACAACAGGAGGCCAGGAGCTACTGGCTTCTAGTGGGAGGAGGCCAGGGTGCTGTTGAACGCCCTGCAGTGCCCTGGACGGACCCCACACGGGACCACCTGCAGTGCTCAGGTTCAGAAGCCCACCCAAGAGGAGCTCTGGAGGCGGCATCCTCTCTGGACCCTGAAGGCCTGCACCACCACATCCAGACAACACTACCCCAGCCCCCATGTACTCCAAGGACACAGGAGTCCACATTGTAGGGAAGCTCCAGCGGCGCTTCCATCCAGTTCTGAGCCAGGATCACGTCCCTGGCTTCCTCCAGGCAGTGCTATCTGGGAGGATGGGGGTACAGTCATACCCTGGGCCCCACACAAACCCCACACCCAGAACCCAGGCACAGTTAAGCCCAACGTGGGTGAGGACTGGGCCTCCAAGCCCAGCCTCCCTTTATGTGCCTCCATTGCTCCCAAGAGCACCTCAGCTGTGTGTGTGGTGAGTGTGAATCTGTCAGCAGTGCACATTTAACACAGATCTCAGTGGCTGTAACCTACTTCTGGCCTGTCCCTTCCCTTTAAGGCAACTGGGGCCTCCGCAAGCGGACAGAGCCCAGGCCTGTGCAACTTCTGACAGGCCCTAGGGCAACTCTTGGGACTTGAGCTCCAAGTCACAGGGAAATTACGCTCTGCAGCCTCCTCAAGCGTCCTCGCTGCACAAATAGCCCCAGGAAGTGCCGTTCTCCCCCATCGGGCAACGCGCTTCCTGCTGGGCACCGGTGAAGGCCCGCCCTGCCAGTGCTGTGCACCTGGATCCTCCTGTCTGCTGGGGCAAGGCCAGTACTACTGCACGTCTGCCTTCTGCAGGAGGGCCCCTGAGGCAAGCAGAAGCCAGAGCTGCCTGAGGAGGGAGGGCCCAGGGCTGGAATCCAGGGCTGCAGGGCCCCAAGCCTGGGCTCACTCCACCGCTCTCGCTCCCTCCCACCCTGAGCCTGCGGGATTTCCTCTACAGGCAGCCATGGGTGAATTTGAGCCTTCCACTCAGTTGAACTTTGTGCTGGCCATTTTCTCAAAATAGAAAATAAAAAGGGCTGGGGGTGTGGCTCAGTGGTTAAATGCCCCTGGGCCACCTGACACCTTGCTGTCTGCCCCCTGCCCTCAGAAACTGTGTTTAAGCTGCAGTGTGTGGCCCTCTGTTTCTGCAGCCACGGGAGACTCACGCTGACGGGGTGGAGGGCTGGGGGTGAAGGGGCCACTGCTCGGAGAAGCTCCCGGGAAGACAGCCGGCACCAGGCGCTCGTTCTTGCCATAAGCTGAGAAATAGCCAGCCCACCTTCCCTGGCTGGACGGCGGCCCAAGGCCTCTGTCCTGGAGGTGCCCTGACAGAAAAGGCCCAGGATGTGTGGACCTGCCCAGCATGTGGCTGGGGTTGGCATCCTGGCCAGGGTTATTCTGCTGGCCATACTCCTGACATGGCCGCCCACCTGTCCACCTGCCTCCGCCGGCTTGTCCAGACGCGGGGTGGGAGGTATTGCTCAGAACCTGGGCCATCTTCCTGTCTGTCCCTGAGGTCCCTTCCCAGTGAGAGGAGGGAGCACGCAAAGCCCCACGTGGTCCTGAGGCCGCGAGACAGGAGAGCTGGATCCAGATCAGATCAGTTACCACGCGGCTTCCCTCGCTTCCATGACGAGAATGAGCATCTAATTACGGTAGGAGCTGAACAAAACCGACTCTGGAGAGGGCTGTGGGCTTGTCACTCAGCTGCCTCTGCCTGTCCCCGCTCGCATTAGCTCCTTCCCCCTCCGCAGCCTCCTCCCTGGAACTCAGGACGTCCCGAGCCTCTTCCTTGCTGGCTCTGGGTCCCTCTCTCAACCTTCCGCAGGGCGAGTCAGCAAGAATTCCCAAAGCCCTCCCCAACCCTCCCCACATCCTCCAGCCCAATTTATCCAAGAAAACCCATTCCGCACCCTGTGACATCTTCCATTCGAAAATATTGTAAATTTTTGCATAATTGCCAATTTAGATCAGTTTTCATCTTTCAATTATGAGTGAATGTTGCTACGTGTTTATTCGAAACTGCACACACACAAACACACGCACACTTTGGGAATCTGACCACTGGTAGATGCTACAGAGCACACGCCTCGGTGGACAGTGCATGTGGATGCTGGGTGGGGCAGGTGGCCCTGCTCTGTGGCCACTGCGCTGGCTGGCACACACCTGCATTGATGCACCTCGGCACCTGTGCACAGAGAGGCGAGCGGCTGGGCAGGGGTGGACTCCAGGGCTAAAGGTGGGTGACTGCAGCCCTGGGTGCTGCTGGCCGGGTGCCCCTGCCACTGTTCAGCAGCGTCAGCACCTCCATTGTCTCGCAAGCCTACTTGTTAATTTATCACTCGTTAGACTAATCACAGCTCTCCCACTTCCCTCCAGGGGACGATGTTAGAACAGTGGAATGCCAAGCGCCAGATACCTCTGGTGGCTCTGCCTGAAGGCAGAGGGAGAAGTCCAAAACTATGGGTCACTGCTGACCCCTTGCATGCGCGCACGCACACCACAGAGCAACAGAAGCCGCGTGCAAGGGGAGACCCACTGGCCGTGTGCAGATTCCACCTGCAGGTGCCCGGACACCGCGGGCCACCCTCCCGTCCTCTCCGGGCAAGTTGGGCAGGGGAGGGAGGGAAGGAGGGAGGCTCTTCCAGTACCGATTCTCACCAGTTCCCTCCTCGGGTTGTGGACTGAGGCCCAGGCTTGGAGAGTTGCTTGGGGCTAGGAAGATTAAGAGAGAAGGGGAACCCAGCGGCCTGTAGGAACATGTCCCTATCAATACGGGGAGGCGAAGCCAAGGTACTGAGCAGAGGACCCACTGGCAAAACCCCGGGCGGTGACTCCAGGACAATGAATGTCATCCCTAAAGGTCCAATAGGAATTACAAGTTCACCCTACTATGGACCAAAAAAGAAGAAGAGAGGAGGAATGCTATTAGCAACGCACCAGGATCCCAGGCTAGACCGTTAGCAGGAACCTTCAGCCAGCAAGAACAGGCAGGAGCGCCAGGGCCACCGCCAAGGGATCGGCAGCACGCACCATGTTGTCACCCATGCCCAGGACTGTCCCAAAGCCTAGGTCCACAAAGACAGATCCCAAGAGGACAGACGTGAAACCCCGGCTGAGGGAGCAAACCAGAGGAAAACGGACTCTTGGGAAAGCACAGGGCGGGCTCTGCCGAGCAGGGCCAGCTCCGTCAGGGAGAAGCTGCTGGGGCTGCCTCTGCGGGGCCAGCTGCTCACCAGAGCCCAGTCTCTCCCCACGAGGCCCCACCACAGATGCGCCGCGTCCTCTCTGTTGCCTGCCTCACTTCATTAGCACTATTTGCTATCAAAATGTACAATTATTAGGGGACATAATGATGTTTAGGTACATCATTTGGAAGAAATTAAATCTAAACACCTGGGTAGTAAATGAGAAAGAAAATACATTAGGAAATTTGGTTTTACATGTTTTATGCTAATTTATTCAGCTCAGTCAAGTGTAGTCAGCCCTGAACCCCAGGGACTGTCAGTGTGGGTAACAATCACCGGCGATGACGTGCAGGGAAGAAGTTGTCACCCTCGCCGTGCTCCGAGGCCAGAAGACAAGCTCGTCAGTGTCACAGAGGCATCATCCTGGGGACACAGAGGAAGCCAGGGAAGTCTGTTCAAATCCTCCCAGGAGACAAATCTTTTTCGCCTTGACTGCAATTCAACTGTGCAGCCTGAATCACAGGGCAAGGCAGACCCTCGAGTCAAAGCCGGCCGGAGGGAAAGCCACCCGCAGCCGGACAGTGGGCCTGTGCCCAGCCCAGAACCGCTCTGCACCCGAGAGGCAGCCAGGAGCACCCGGCGACCCTGGGGTCAGGCGTCTGCTCTGTCACTCACCAGCAGTGAGAGCTGGTCAAGCTGACTGATCCCCAAACCTTGCATTTCATCCTCTGAGGAAACAGTGACAATAACAGGGCGATGTCACCATCTCGATGTCACCATGCGGACGGTGACAGTGCGCGAATGTGTTAAGTCTGGATACTATTCCTGGCAGCTCACAGGAGCCTCGTCATGGAGACACATCCAGGGGGCACCTTCCTCCACGCCGGACATCCCACCCGTCCAGTGTGGGCGACACCGGCCCCCAAGCCACAGGGTGGTCAGCGGCCTGCCCACCAGGGCTCTTAGCACCATGGAGCTGGGTGCTTTCTGCACTGCTGTCCCTCGACACAGGGGCGCCCTGGGAGGACCCTGAGAGGGGCTGGGATTCCCGATTCGCTGGAGAAGGTTGTGGTGAGAGCCAGCAGGCGGAGGTGTGGAGTGGAGTGGGCAGCAGTGGGATCTGGCAGGGATCGGGGGACCCAGGCGGGAGGAGGGAATGAGGGGCAAAGCCAGACGGATGGGCTCGTCCCAGCAGCACCTGCCCTCTGGGCGTGAGCCTTGGCCGGGGCCCTGGAAGAGCAGGCCGCGCCACGTTCTGCAGCAGCCTGGCTGGAGGGCAGCACAAGAGTCGGGCGGACCGAGCGTGGGCAGGGTTGGCTTCATCCACACGCTTTGGAAACAAGCCCTTGGACACTCAGCTGCCCTGAGTTAGATGCCCCGGAGTGGACGTGGGCGTGTCGTTGCCCAGGCAGAGGTGGGCTCTGTTCTCCCGGGAGATGTTCCCCGGCTCTTCACCAACGAGCAGGGTCTTTAAACAGGATGGAGAGGAGAGCAGAGAGCCCGCGTTGGCTTCGGGGTGAGGACTCCGGCCTAGGGCAAGTGGACGAAGGAATGTGGAGCCTCGAAGGGAGACGGGCAGTGGCCGGGCCGCAGAGGAAGGCAGGAGGCTCCAGAGAGACCGAAACCGTGTGGCGGAGAAGCTGGCAGGGTCCGCGGGGCTGGGAGGCCCATGCTGCTGCCCGGAGCCCATGCCTGTCTCAGTGGGGGGTGGGGGCAGGGCGGGCGGAGACTGGCAGGAAGAGTGGCTCAGTGAAGAGCAGCCCAGCAGGCCGAGGCCGGCGGGCAGAGGAAGCCCCCGCAGAGCCCCACCCACTCCCCACACCTTGGCTCTCTGCTCCCCGCAAGCCGTGTGCGCAGCTGTGAGCCAGTGGTCACCTCTCGCTGCGTCTCGAGTTTACCGCCCGTGCAGAGAACAGTGCCCAGGTCCTTGGAGGCGGGCAGCCTCACCTCCAGCGGGACCCCAAGCGCTCTTGGCACAGTGTGATGTGGCCAGGCTCAGGCTGGCGACCCTGCGGCATCCTCGCCTCGTCCTCTTATCCAGGACTCCCTCCTGCCAGTTCAGCTCCTCCTCCTCCAAACTCCCGGCTCCCTTTCTCCTCCTGCCAGGGGCGTCTGGGGTTGGGTCGTTCTTTAAGGTGGCCCATCCTGTGCACTGTGGGGTGTCCCCCGCATCCAGGCCGCGGCCCACCAGGAGCCACTGGCCACGCCTCACCTCGCAAGCTCAGACAGCGCCAGCTGACCCTGCGGCGGCAGAGGCCCTCCGTGGGGCCCAGCACCTCTCACCTGGACCCCACCCTGGGTTCCTAGCTGTGTCCAGCCTCTGACCTAGTTCCCTGCCACCCAGGACCAGGCCATTCTTGTAAAATACTAATTGATGCAGTTCAGAGATGCCGCTGTTCTAGAAGGACACAGAATTGAGGCTGAATGATTATTTGTACAAAAAGCCCCCAAGCCAGAGCCTGCACTTTCCCTGTTGAACAGCCCCAGGCAGCAGGCAGCCCCCGCTCCATCTCTAACTGACCCCCAGGCCCTCCTGCCCGTGACCGCCGGGCCCACTCACACCTGGGCAGGCCCGCCTCCTCTCTGAGGCCCTTGCGCACAGCTGTCTGCTCAGTCTCAGCTGCACAGTTGGCCTCACTCCTAAGGCATCCATCCCCCTGCCCCAGGCTGCCCACGCTGTGCGGCTGGATGTGACCACAGCCCCTGTCCACCCTCAACGACGCACACTGACTGTGTGTATTTTAGACCTGTGGGTCACACCCCGGCAGGAGGAGAAAGGGAGCCGGGAGTTTGGAGGAAGAAGGAGCCGAACTGGCAGGAGGGAGTCCCAGGTAAGAGGACAGGGCGAGGATGCCACAGGGTCGCCAGTAGACTCAGGTCTAGGTCTAAAGGTACCCATTCGGGTGACACAGGTACGGATGTGGCAGTGTGGTCCCTGCTGTCCGTGGGGGAGCGGTCCCCATGGGTGCCAAGGTCCTCGGACACTCCAGTCCCTGCGTCACGTGCTGCTGGAGCCCACCTCGTGTTGTTATGCCGTACTGTTTAGGAAACAGCGGTCAGAGGAAAGTCAGCCCAGGGTCGGGACAGCTTCTCAGCACTTCTTCTCAGCAATTTTCCCTGATACCTTCCACCTACGGCTGGTCGGCTTCACTGTTGTGGAACCACCATCCTGAGGCAACTGCATCCTTGGACGCAGGACAGACGGAGATGCCTGGTGGCGTGGCCACCCTCCTCCCAGGGCCAGCCTGCTTCCCGCTCACCTGGATGCTCCGAGCCTGGCACAGATCAGACCTCAGGGTGCTTTCTGGCTGAGGACCAGATCTCCAGCAGCAGGGGAGCATCTGCCATGGGGACTTCCCAGAGCACGTGGGACCCTTCACCGCAGCTCGGGCAGGAGGGTGGCCTCACTGTGCCTCATGACAGGGAAGCCTCCAGAGGCCGTGACATCGCCCGACCAGCCCATGGCTGCTAGTGTCCTCTGACATGCTGGGTGTCCTTCTCTTCATTTTGACGGCTCCTCCGGCCCAGGCCCTGAGCTTCCCTCCAGTCAGCACCCGCCACCCAGGAGCATGGCAGCACCCAACCCGAGGGCCACAGTTGACCTCTGCTCTGAGCACGAGGCACTGAACAGACCTGTCCTGAGTCTGCCTGCACAGGGTGACCCACACCCACGCACGACCGGGGCTGTCCACAGGCCCCCAGCCCAGAACACAAGGGGGCAGCAGGCAAGTCTGGCAGCAAGGCCTCCCCCTGCAACGGCCGGCGTGTCGAACAGAGGGCCTGGGGTGGGTGTCACGGGATGAGCACCTCAACCCCAGGAGAACAAGGGGCAGGGAGCCCAGAGGTCCCCACCGCAAGACGGCCAGGCCCCTGTGCAACCCCCCTGGCCCGGAGGTTGTGCCCTTGTCCCCATGCAGATGTGACCAAGTCCTGCAGTCTCTGCAGACTGGGGGACCTGGAGACACCACAGAGCCACCCAGGTGTGCCAGAGTGGGAGGCTGGGACACCAGGTGAGGGACTGGCATCGAGGGCAGCTTGTTCCCAGGGAGGTCACGTCCCCTTCCCCACCCCCAGGATCCTGGAACCTTGCAGACCACCCTTGACACACCACACAAGCAAAGGCCCCTCGACACAAGGCCAGCTGTTGGGCGCCCATTCCCTGGACCTGGGGTGCTGAGCCGGGTGGTGGGTGTGGGGAGGGGCTGAGGGAGAGTTATGGGGCTCAGGGTTAAAGTTCTTTGTTCTCACTCAACAAATATGTGTTGAGTGCTAGAACTCCCCCTGGAGACTGGCCGTGAGGGATGAGTGGATACACAAGGCGTCCATCCCACAGAATCTTATCCAGTGAGAACAAGACCGCAGTCCCCATGCCTGCTGTGACATGCGACTGAAGGCCAGACTCCTTCCACGTGGAACATAGAAGAGGAGAATCCGGCAAGACGAGGGAACGGAGGCTCGCCAGGGGCTGGGGAGGGGACGGAGGGCTGCTGTGGGTGCAGGGGTCCTTTGGGGTGAGGGAACGTCCTAGAGTTGGTTAGAGGTGGAGCCTGCACAAATGTGAAGGGCTAAAGGGCCCTGAACCTCACACCTGGAGACGGCTGAGGGTCCTTTATTTTGCAGGGGCAGGGGGCGGCACTAGAGATTGAACGCAGGATTCTCGACCACTGAGCCACATCCCAGTCCTATCTTGTATTTTATTTAGAGACAGGGTCTCACTGAGTTGCTTAGCACCTCGTGGGTGCTGAAGCTGCTTTTGAATTCACAATCCTCCCATCTCAGCCTCCCGAGCTGCTGGGATTATAGGTGCGCGCCCCTGCCTGGCCTGAGGGTTCGTTTTATACTGTGTACATTCTACTTCAATTTTTTCAAAGTTAGGCCCTCTCTGCCTCTCCTGCCCAGCAGGGTCAGACTTTCCTCCTGTCCCGTCCAGTTCCAGAAGCAGCTTCCTGAAAGGCCTCTGGTCCACAGTCTACTCCACTGCCACCAGTCAGCTCCTGGAAAGCCGACCCCCCTGGCAGGGTACAGGACCACCACCTGCCTCGTGTTCTGCACGGCCAGCTCTGGCCACCCTTTCCCCTGCTAATGGACTCTCACTTTGCTCTGTGTGCAGCTCTCTGCCAATCTTTCCTCCCAGAATACTCCTATGCGTCCTTCAAAACCCAGCTCAAAGGCCCTTCCATTGGGCTCCCAAAGCTCTTGCTTGCCTCTATACAGTCCTGTCCTCAGCGTGCCTGTCTCTTCCATGAAAGAGCATGTTCCTCCAGGGGAGGGGACACATGGGTTCCTCTGCAGTCCCCAGGACCTAGCATGATGCTAACACAGATACGGCCAGAGGCTGGGGTCCAGTGAGCAGTGGGTAGAGGGTGAGTCCTGGGGACCTCTGACCGCAAGGGGAAGCCCTGTTTCCTGCTCAGACCCTCCCTGTCCAGCTCTGGACGCCACCGCCGAGCCCACTGCTCTTTCTGGCTCAGTGAGCTGGGAGGCCAGGGAGGCGAGGAGCAAAGATGGAGAAGTTGCCTCTCCAGTCCTGCTTGGAACTCTGACGCTCTCTAAGGGGAGCCTCACCATCAGCTACAGGGCACGCGCTGCGCTCCGCGAGGCGCCCACCCGCTCAGTGCACAGCCGGGCGACCACTCCACTGTTTTCTGTGGTGAGCACTGTGGGTGTGCAGGCTGAATGTCCCCCCAACCTGGTGTATGTTCCCCCAGGACCTCAGAGCATTACCTAGTTTGGAAACAGGATCTCTGCAGAGGTATGTAATTAAGGACCTAGTGATGAAGTCATCCTAGATTTAGGAAGGGCCCCGCTTCCAAAGACCAGTGTCTTCAGGAGAGGGGAGATCTGGACATCAGAGACACAGAGGTAAAGGCCACGTGAGGACAGAGCCGAGAGAGGCCACGGGGCCACAGGCCCAGGAACACTGAGTGCTGCTGGCCACGCCAAGGTTGGAAGAGGCAGGCCCCCTCTCTGCCACCCAGAAACCGCCCTGACCACTTGACTCCTCACTCTGGGCTCCAGAACTGCAAGGCAATAAAACTCTGCTGTTTCCTGCGGCCCAGACTGTGGTGATGTGCTGTGCATCCCTGGGGCACGACCCACCTGCCAACCTGTCACTCAGCCCTCCACTCACAGGGCATGCTCCACGAAGGCTGGTTTCTGTCTGTCCTCCAGGGAGGCCCTCCCAGGACAGTGTCAGATGGACAGCAGGCAGTACCACAAACACACAGGCTGCCTGGGTCCAGCTCCAGCTGCAGGGCCATGGACGCACAGTGCTGACCGTGGGCAAGTCCTCGACCCTGGGAACCGCGGGTTCTCTCCTGCGAGGCAGAATGAAAACAGCAGCTGCCCCAGGAGTTGCCACCTGGATCAAAGGCTCCCGAAGGCTCGGGCAGTCCCCACACACTGAGCACTCGCGCCTCACGCACCTGGACACAGAGCCACTCAGACAGAAGCTGTGGTCCCCAGTGGGTGCGCGTGGCCGGCTCCAGACACCGCCGGTGGTCACAACTTGTCTGAGGGGACTGCACAGGGCCTAGGTGGGCCCGAGCTAGGAACACTGCTCCATATCCTGCAGGCAAAGTCCAGCTCCCAGTAACAGGAGTGACCAGCCCCCAAGGCCCACAGCACCCAGGCACAGGGACACTGCGTAAAGCAAAATAAGGTTTCTGCAGAGAAAGGAGCAGGACGTGGAGGTGAAAAGAAGTCTCAGACTCTTCAACCACCCGGGCCACTTTTCCAAGGCGAGGCGAAACCAAGCCGCCAGCTGCCATGTGTCAGCTCCCGCAGACCCCAGCCTCCTGGGGACACTCAGCCCACTTCTGCCTGGGTGGAGATGAGGACAGGGACAAGCCTCTTACTACCCTGCCATCGCTCTCACCTCCTCCACCTCCGCAGCAGCTGCACTTTCCTAGGGCTCTTCGGCAATAACTGTCTCCTCCTGGCTCAGCCCTGAGGCCCTGGCAACCGGCAGTCCTGGGGATCTCAGCTGCAGGTTTGCTGGACACACACCAGGAAACCCAGATGGGAAGACGCAGGTGCACAGGGGCCGCTCGCTCTCTGTGGTAAGGCTGCCACCAGACAGGGACACATCGCAAGACCTTCACGCCCCCTTGTCCACCCAAGGGACCTCTGGAAGTCATCCCCTCCACACCGCTTCCAACACAGCGGGCGACCCGCCATGAAGCGTTCTGGAGAAGTGAGCGCGCTGGCCTGGGGGAGAGGGCAGCCTTTGCTGAGAGGGCCCCACGCGCCACACCATCCAAGCCGCGGGTCTGGGGAGGATGCCCATCAAGACCGAGCACGGACAGTGCGCCGTGTGGACCTGGCAGAGGAGCGCTCCTTAGCCTGCGGAGGAAGGCGCCCCTGGGGAGCACGGGACATCTGTCGGGGCAGCCTCAGGACGGGGACAGATTACCCCGCAGACATCTGCCATAGAGGCAGGGGCTGAGGTGCAGCCTGGGGGAGGCCATGCAAGCTGGTTGCTGCCTGCCGAGGGGGAGGGAGGCAGCGCTTTTTATAGCAAGAAAGCAAACAAACAAACTGTTTTGCTTTAAGAAGCCAAAACTGAAAAAAGAACGAGAATAAGTCTCTGCCGGCTGCTGGGAGAGTAATGAGTGCCATCCCGGCTGGCCAAGGGGACACAGGCAAAGTGCCAAGGACTCTGTGGCCAGAGCCTCCCCCAACGCCGACGGACAGCTGGAACAAGGCCGGCCCTGCCACTTGGGCAGCGCATGCACTGGGCACGGCTCCGGCCTGCACGTGAATGACCCCTCGCTCCGCAGAGGCCCAGTGAAGCCCGACAGCCGCTCCCCAGATTTGCAGGTGAACAGCCCGGGACTCCTGCAGGCACTGAGGGGAACCAGGACCTGGGCCTGGCTCCGCGCCCGGCTCCCGTGTGCCTGAGGGTCTCACACTCAGGAGCCCAGCCCGGGGGTCAATTGGAGGGCGGGGGCTGCAGGCTCCTCTGGCCCCACAGCGCGCCTGCGACCTTGGCTTCCGGCCGCCTCCCTGGCCCAGCGAGCTGGCGCCCTGCATTCTGTGCAGCCCTGCCTTTGTTCGTGCCGCAGAGAAGCCAGGGCTGCTCGTCGGAGAGGAGAGCTCCATCCCATAATAAACAGCATGAACTATTTATAACCCTGAAAACATCTTTATTATTATTTTTCTTCCCTCCAGAAACAATCTCACACAATCCTGTTAAGTACACGCCACCAAGGACTGGAGGGCCGAGGGCCGGGCCGCTTCCCCGGCCCTGCCCAGCCGAGCAGATGGCGGCGTGGGCGTTAGGTACCAGCCTCCTGGCAATCCGAACATCTGTTCCCGTTAGAAAATGCTAATTGCCATCAATCAGGACAGCACCTACCCACATTTACATGCAAGCACACATGCAAAAAAAAAATACATCTAAATTTCCCCGAGCACAGCGCTCCCTGCATGTTAACGAGCCCAGGCTGTGCCTGCCACAGGAGGAAGCTCCAGCCAGGGCCGCGCAGCCCCTCGGGACCTGCCCTGCACCCACCGCAAGGAGAGAGGCCGGGAGCCTCCCAGGGACCCATGCCAGGGGCACACGGGGTCTGCGATTCCAGGTAGCCCAGGTGGCTGAACCGACGACTCCCTGGGCCCGGTGCTCCCCCAGGACCTCCACCACGCTGCTCTTCCCACTGCATCCCTGGTCCTCACCGTGGCCCGTCCCCAGCAGAGGCTGAGCCTCCACATCTCCCAGGAACACACCGCTGGGTGCTGCAGCTCAGAGTCTGCTCCACGTCTGCCCCTGCAGGGCTGGAGTCTCCCCTGCCTGCTTGTGTGAGAGACTCAGCCCGGGCTGGCCTCCTCCAGCTCCGGTTTCCTACCCCAGGACCTTCCCCAGCGCATGGAGTGGGGCAGGTGCCCTGAGACCATGTCCATCCTCTGACCCCAGGTTCCTAGGCTTGGCTAGGCCCTCAGAGCCCTCCCTGGACATCTGGTTGACAGTCACTCAGCTTCCCAAGCCCTGGTACTCTGGGCCAGCACTGGGGGCCAGAGGTGACCTCAGGGTCCAGGAGCAGAGACTGTGCTGCCCCCTCTTCTGGGAGAGGGAAGGGAAGGGAGGCACTGCTCTCACTCACGCGGGAGGTGGGGGAGAAAGGAGTGGAGCTCCCGCCTTCCTCCCTCGGCTCCCTGCAGTCCAACCCCTCCCGGAAGAGCTGACCGGCCACCCATTCGGACCAGGAGAGTCATCTGCGGCTCCCAGGGGACTCTCGTCCATGTGTGCAATCCCAGGGCCTTCCTGCTTCCAGAAGGTGGGCCCGAGAGATGAGCCTATTATGCAATGAGAAAGGACGATCTTCCTGAGTGCGCCCCACCCCGCCTCACACACCCTCCCCAAAAGAAAGTGATTTTGCTAATTTTTATCCCGGGTGCCAGGCGCCGTTGCCAGCCTCGGTTGCTATGGGGCCTGCGACTGGCTCAAGAGGTAAATTCTGAGGATTGGAGGAGAGGTTTCCATGGGGAGCCACAGTGACCTGTCACCTGGGCCACAGACACCCTGGGTGGACTCAGACCTGGCAGGAGGCCTCGCCACAGGTGCCCGCCAGCCCCATGATGTGATGGGAGGGTATGTTATGGAGCTTTGCCGTCTGAACAAGGTACAGGGGGCCTCCGGCACACGTATGGTGTGAGTGGGGCACAGCAATGGGGTGTCCCTGTCAGAGGCACTACTGGCCTGCCGTGGGTGCATCGCCGAGAGATGGCCGAGAGGCTCCCTTCCCCAGGGCAGAATGTCCTCCAAGCCTGCAGGTCCTAAGTGAGAACCTAGGAAGGGAGCGGGGAAGGCAGAAACCCAGCCGACCTTGCCAGAACATTCCTTCCTCATTTATTCCTCTTTGAATGAGAGCCCTGCTCTCAAGCAGGGTGTGGAATGCACACCTACAATCCCAGCGGCTCGGGAGGCTGAGGTAGGAGGATCAAGAGTTCAAAGCCAGCCTCAGCAACTTAGCAAGGCCCTAGGCAACTCAGTGAGACCCTGTCTCTAAATAAAAAATTGAAAGGGCTGGGGATGTGGCTCAGCGGTTAAGCGCCCCTGGGTTCAATCTCCAGTACCAGGAAAAAGAAAAAGATAAAACAAGGTCCCTGCTCTGTACCAGGGAAACAGACCCGATGTTAGGGACACAGGCCAACGGTGTTTGCAGGCCACACCTGGGACACACACCTGCCCCAAGGAGAGGCTTCAAACCCCAATAGCTCCCCCAACACGTGCTAACTGCAGCAGCACCTGTGCCTGGCTGCTCTCACCTCCAGCCCGGTCCCCAGGCGTCACCCCAGTGGAGCGCCAGCCCGTACCCGTCTCTGGCCAGCCTCCACCACGGGCAACTTTGTTTCCCAAGTTCCGCTTGAACAGGGCTCACTGACGTCTGTGTTCAGGACTTGGAGGGCTTCTCTCTGCAAAGGGCTCTCCACCTCCAGGGCAGGGGGCATGAGCGAGGCCGGTAGGGAGCCGTCGTCCCTCTGGCCCCTGCAGCCCCCAAGCGGCCTGACTCCGGGCTGAAACCTAGAGGCTGGGCCTCCAACTCCAGGGCCCTGACGCCGCCTCCCTCCGCTCACCTCCCCCTTCCCAGCCTCGCTGAGGCTCCAGGGAAGTACGAGCGCCTGCAGCAGGGGAACATGATCTTGATCGTGTGCCCTTCCCACCCCAAAACAACCAGAAGAGGGGGAGGCTTTAAAAATAGAGCTCGTGATAATGGTAGAATTCAATGACTTCCAGATAGATAGAAAGATAGGTGGACAGACAGAGGATGAGTAGGTGGATACGTAACGCCTATATGGATGACGGATGGCTGGGTCAAGGACGGAGAGCTAATGGACACACGGATGGAGGCATAGATGATCGATAATAGATAACAGATGGATGGATAGATGCAGAAACGAAAGTTCCGTAGCCGAGTGGCTGAACAGGCGTGCATAACAGGTAGCTGGGTGTGTGCATCTACATGCACAGATGGATAAGTGATAAATACAGAGACACAGAGAGATAAATAGATAACAGGTACGCGGACAGATGATGGACACACAGAAAATGACGGCTGGAGGGTGAGATGGATGATAGGTAGACAGAGAGACAGGTGGATGGACACAGGCAGATGCAGGCTCAGCCAGAGCCCACATCCCTCTCTCCTGTCCACCATGGTCCACTTCAGGGAAGTGGCTGGGGCTCTGATGCTGAGCTGGTGCAGACAGGCCCAGGGCACAGCCAGACTGATCCTCGAGATAGTCAGACTTCTGGGTTGGGTGGGCCCCAGTCCGGCCCAGTGCCCACGGTCTCTCAGCAGCCCTGGGCCCCTCAACAGCTGCTGTGGTCTTGAAAGCCCCTGCCGGCCCCAGGACTGCCCCGGTCTGGAGTGGGTGTGCTTGGAGCCACCTGTCCCGTCTGACACCCTGGCCTGGATGACTGTGCCCTTGGCTCGGTCCCTGTCCAGGCATCCTGCCGACAAGGCCGGGCCCCTTGCTCGCAGGCCCCCCGGAGGGAGGGGAAGGGCTGACCTCTTGGCAGACACACATTGGCTGATCTTCCCGTCTGACCTGTTCACCCTGGAGGTGCTGCCCTGCCCTGTGGTGCTGGACTTCCCTGCCCCCCAGGGCAGGGCGATCGGGGCCTAGACATGGCAGGAGCCCTGGGTAGGTGTGCGGGTGGTGGGTGGGAGTGGTGTCTGAAGTTCGAAGGCCCTCTGCCGGAGGAGCACAGTGGCAGGCCTGGGCCCCAGCCTGGTGGCCCCGAGCGTTCTGAGGGCCATGGGCCCAGTGGGTCAGAGAGCCACACCACAGCCTGTGTTCTCCTGCGCTCGGGGCCTCTCAGAGAGCCCGGACTTGGTTGCCTCTGGATCGCCCGGTGCTCACCCTGAGACCCCAGCACCAGGCCCCCTCCTGCTCCCAAAGGTTCGGGGAGTGAAAGAGTGTGCACTTCACGTCCTCCTAATCCAGAAGGCCCCAGTGTGAGAGGCCCCCCCAGGGCCGACGAGCGGTGTACCCAAGCTACCTGACGGGGAAGGAGAGAGGCAGCTGGTGAGGCGGGCTTCACTCCATAGCTGCGCGGGACCGCCAGGCGCCCTCCCAAATACCCGGCCTCTGTCTCAGAGACTCTCACGGCAAGATGGCATTAAGAGGCACCACGTCAGCCCACGCTCCGTGCCGCTCACGCTGGAATGCCCGCGGCCCAACCAAGTGCCTCTCGACCTGGGGCACCCAGCCACAGCCCCTCGAGATGCGCAGGGCAGGGACGAGGGGACCTGAGTGTCCAGGACCCCATAGCCAAGCCTATGCCTCTGACAGAAGCATGGATTTTAGTCCGAATGGCTCAGGGAAATATCACAGCTATGTCGCAGCCGGCGAGGCACATTGTGGATTCAGTGTAAGATGTGTGTGAATTTTTAAGATAACAAATAAGACTTCAAAGAAATGTCATGCTTCCTCTGTCCCCCTCTGGCACCAACGCCGGTTCCCCAGGGGAGTAGGTTTAATATTCCCTCTCTCTGGATCCTCGGGAGGAAAAGTGCACACCTCCAGTGCAGCCGTGCATCCTCTGTCACCCTGGACAGGCCATTTAATCGCCGCTGCCTGAGCACAGCCCGCCACGCAGCACACACTCCAGCTCCGTGACACGCCGTCGTGTTAGAAAATGAAAAAAGAAAAAAACCCGGTCCTTCCTTTACACTCAGTAAAGGAGAAAAACGCTGCAGAATCAACTCCAGAGACAGACAAAAGATTTCTGCCCGCCTCAGCAAAAACACTTGGCGTCTCCATCTGCAGGGTCGGGGTGCGGGCCTAGGGCACCCCTGCACTGGAGGCTGGGAGGGAAGAAGCGTCTTGCAGGAATGGCCCTCCGTGGCCCTCAGCCCGAGGACAGTCCCTCCATCACTCTCCGTGGGCAAACACAGCCCACTGTCTCCAAGAGCAAGGGACTTCCAGAGAGCTCCCTTCAGGGCTGCCGGCCAGAGTGTGAGGCTCGGGGTATTTGCGCTGAGATGAGGGGATGCATCCTGCAGAGTTCCAGCTCCGGAACTCTGTGAGCAACAGAGTGGTATCAGCAACGACCACAGTGACCTTCTGACTCGCAGCCAAGAAACGGCCTTCGCAGACCACCGCTGGTCAGCCCTGCCTGGTGCCCAGGAGGACAAGGCACCCAGCACGCAGGGCCCGTGCGTCGGCATCCCCAGCCACAGACGGACTGCAGGTGCAGTAAAGGAGGCCCGAGGACCAGGCCCTCTCGGCAGCCCAGGTCCAGGGGCTTGCCGGCACCTGGAGTCCTCCGCACGAGGAGGTGCCCCTTGAGAGGAGAGTCCCTAGGGGACCCTGATCTCCATGTCCAGGGGCAAGGGAGACCTGGAGAGGGTGACCAGGCAGCGTCAGACCCTTACATCAAAGGCTCTGTGGAAAGCCCTTCCTGGAACCCTACCTCAACCGCGGGGAGCCGCGAGCCGCAAACCCGTGCCCCTCAGGAACCCAAGACAGGGAGGAAGACAAGGGGCTGCCCCGTGGGTGGGTCCTGCAGTGGGCAGGCCAGCCCCTCTCCACTCACCCTCCACAGCCACAGGCAGGCACAGAAGGTCGGGGGCCAGGCCCACGGGATACCCACCCCAAGGGACACTTCCTCCAACCCCAGGGCCACGGGCCTGCCTGCTGGGACTCCATCCAGACCAACCACGGTGGCCACGATGCCAGGAGGGATTTCCTCTTAAAAATAACCATTTATTTTGAAATAATTTAAGGCTCATAAGATGTTGTAAAAATAGTACAGAGAATTCCGTGTACCCTTCTGTTATGGACTGAACTGTGTTAAGAAATGTGCCCACTAAAGCCCTTGCCCTCAGGACTTTGCAATGCCACTGCGGCTGGGGACAGGGCCCTGGTGCAGGGGAGTCAGGTGAAGTGAGGTCACTGGGGGGTCCTAGCTCTGTAGGATTGTCACTCTACAAGGGGGCAAGACACAGGCACACAGGGACCACGGCCAGCCATCACAGACATGCCTCGGGAGGACCCACCCTGTGGGCACCTTGGACACCGGGCCTCTTGGGTCTCGAGGAGATTGCCTGCTGTGGACCCTGGTGTGGCAGACTCCAACGGCCTTGTCCATCTCCTCAGTCTCATTGGGGGCCTGCCCGGGCCCAGCAGAGCTCACACGAACGTCACCTGCTTGGTGCGTGGGCTTGAGCCCCCTCTGTGGGAGCCCTCTAGAGCACCTATAGCAGAAGAGTCAGCGCCTGAGTCAGACCCGCTGTGGACCAGTACCTGTGCTTTTAAAAATGATCACCAAAAAGGAGCTCACCAGGAAAATGGAGTGAATTTACGGGAAAAATAGAATAAAAAAAGACATACAAATGACAAAGCCCAATTTCTTATTAGATTCAACAGACCTCAAATCACTCTTTCAAACTGCTGTGAAAGATTCTAGATACTTATTGCTGTGATTGGGATTTGGTGTCAGTGTGTCCCCAAGATTCACATGTTGGGCACTTGGTACCCAGTGTGGCAATGTCAAGAGGTAGTGGAACCTTCAGGAAGGGTGGCCTGGTGGGAAGTCCTCCAGCCACTGGGGCCTGACATTGGAAATGATTAAGGTGGTCATCACAAGAACACTGACTTGGCTCCATGAGAACCCCTCCCTCTCTCTGGTTTCCTATCTGACCACATAATCCCTCCCTCTCCTGCCAGTGTGATGCCATCCACCAGGAGATCTCCACCAGAGTCAAGCAAATGCAGGCTTCATGCCCTTGATCCTCTAGAACTGTGAGCTAAATAAACCTCTTTTCTTTATAAAGTTATCCAGTCTTAGGTATTTTATTATAGCAACAGAAAACAGACTAAAGCACTTGCTCTCAAGTTCCACATTCAATTGCAGAGACCAGCAGCAGCAGCTCACAGATAAGTACTGACCTGTGGACCTCACTTTGAGTAGCTTTGATATGAATCATTGAGACACATGTTTCACATGAATGTCTGCTAGAGAATTGATAAGGGATCAAATTCCGAATGGTCCTGTACTCATCCTTTGCCTGTGGCTCAGTCTTCTCAGGGAACCAGTTCAGAGTTGTTGTGAAGATTAACAGGGTGATGATACAGGCAAACCTGCGGATGATGGCTGTCTCAGCTAAGATGACCCATGCTCAGGCGCCATGCAGGTCAGCAGGTGTCTTCACGCGGGATATTATGTTATGAGAGTGTTATGACCTTTGTTCATCCTGGGTTTATCTTTGACTGCCTCCAGGTCCTTCCACAACGTTGACATCCTGATTAACCCTCACTGGTAGCTGCAGGTGGCCACACCCTGTGAGCTTCCTGCATTTCCAGCCATTACTCAGCAATGCACACTGGCTCAAGGTCACCTACGCACCATCTGTCCACGCTCCTCCCTCCCACCCCAGGGAAAGGAGAGAGATTATTCTCCACCTCCATCTCTCTTCTCCCTACACACATACGCGCGCACGCACACACGCACCTCCACTTCTAAATCAACTTGTCTCCCTCAGGCATTTGCCAACACCCCTCTTCCCTGCTCCCCTCTCCCGCACACAGACGTGGCGGAGAGCACCAGGCCTGAAACTTGGTGTGTGCCGGCAAATCAGAAGAGAAATGACTCCCTCCCCAGCATACGGCCCTGCAGTCCGTTCACCCTAAGCGGAGCCCGCTGGCAGCTGCACGCGGTGATGGGTGTACCTGCATACCTGTGTGGAGAACAGAGTGAAGACTGTGGAACGGACCCCGGGACCTGCCTGGGTCCTGCCCAGAGTCAGAGGGTGAGCTCAGTGCCGGCCAGGACCCAGGCCCTCGGGGCCTCAATGACAGACCGTCCACGCCTAGAACCAACGGATGGACATAAGTCCACGCAAACCCAAGGTGGCTTCTCTGTCCAGGATGTCTCCCTTGAGTCACAGTCCCACCCAGTCACTATCACATGACAAGCCCTGGGTAGGTCATCACCCCAAAAGAAAGGGGTTGTGACAGAGAGAGGGTACCATTCCCTAGACACTGCTGACCGCTGGCTCCATCCAGTGCAATGCAGCCCGTGCCCCATTTCTGCACCAAGCTCCCATCTGCCTGGGGGGCCACCTGTTCCTTCTCCTGAGTCCTGTGGGTGTGGTGGGTTCCAGATGTTCACCTCCACTGCCAGGTGGTTCTGCTCCTCCCCACGCCATCGGCCCTGCCTCTGCAGAGCCATGGCACCCCCCTCCCAGGCTCGGCCACCCAAACCACCTGCCGGGTGGCCCCTAGCCTCCTCAGGCCAGCGCCCCTCCTTCCCTAGTGCACCTCCAGGCCTCCTGGGCCCCAGAGACCCTCCCCTGCCGTGGGAGGAGCAGGAGCGGCTTCCTCTCCTCCTGACAGCAGTGCGTGCTCAGAACCTGCAGCGGAAACCGTTGGTCTTTAGGCTTAGATTCGGGGTCTGGCTTTTAGATTCTTAACTGGCGCTCGAGGCGCCAAGTCTGGGGGCTCCAGCAGGTCTCAGTCAATCCTGGCCCCGCCGCCGCCTCCGTCTGTGGAGGATCTTCTGACCGTGGGTCTTGGGATTCTCTAGAAGTTGCCCTGGGGTATAAATGTGACCCCCAAAGTCCACGAGTCAAAAAGGTAATCTCCAAACTCGGGTGTCGATGGCATTGGGGTGGGGGGCTCTGGGAGGGGACTGGGTGGGGAGGTCCCGAGTGCTCATGACTGCGTGAACGGCTTAGTAAGCGCTGCTCACGGTCTTACCACGTTCTGCCGCAGAAGAAGCCCCACCAGGTGCCACGCTCTCGGACTTCCCAGCCTCCAGAGCCAGGAGCCGAATAAACTTCTATTCTTTGTAAGTTCTCCTCCCTCTGGTATTTTGCTATAGCAACAGAAACTTAACTGAGATGCTCCCCTCACAGCCCAGAGACCTCGTCCCTTCCTACCACCATCACAAAGCCCTCTGTGCCATGGTCCTCGTGAGCACCCCGTCTGCCTGAGGTTAGTGGGGGCGGGGCGATGCCTGGAGCTGACCCCGGGCCTGGGTCAAGGCCACATGTCCAGGGTCACCTTCCCTGATGGAGCTGTGGAGGATACAGTAGGTAGAACTGCGTCCCCTGAAAGATGTGCTCAAACCCTGGCCTCCAGGACCTGGAACCAGACCTTATTTAGAACCAGGGCCTTTGCAGGTGCTATGGAGATGAGGCCGAGCCGGAGCGGGCAGGCCCAGCGCAGCGACTGACATCCTCATAGAACAAGGGGCCCTGGGACGCACACACACACAGAGGACTCTCACGTGGAGACACAGAGACACAGAGGGGAGCCTGCCACGTGACCACAGAGGCAGAAACGGCAGACATGTCCACAAGCCACCGAAGGCCAAGCACTGCCACAACCAGCAAGAGCCCAGAGACGGGCATGGGCTTTGGGGCTTGTGGCCTCCAGGGCCGTGGGAGAACACCTAACCAGTCTGTGGCTCCCAGTTACAGCGGCCACAGGACCCTGAGACGGAGGGCTGGACCTGAAGCCACCAGCCAGGCCCACCTTCCCAGGTGCCACATCCAGCGCCCGGGGCTCCAAGGACCAGGCCGCCCCCTGCGCTCTCAGACGGCAGCCAGCGCAGCCTCCCCTTCCCGGACGCAGCTCTGGAGCCACATCTGGAGAGTCCTCTCACCCTTAATTGTTCTTAATGCTTTAACACACGATGACTAATGGGCTCTAATTGGCAGCCTCGCAGGAGCGGTGGCCTGGGGGACTCTCTGCGGCGCCCTCCGCGACCTGCAGGGCCTCCTCACCGCGCACTCCCAAAGCTCAAGAGTCACTGGGAAAAAATGCTGGCCCGCTTTTCTATGTTTTAAAAAAGTCACAGCAGTGCCATCAAGCAGTTTTACCCTTCAACCAACAAACACAGGGCGAAGAAAAGGGTAGAGGAGAAGCCAAAAGCAGAGGGGACAGAATATCACAAACGCTACTGAGGTCTGCGACACCTGTCTGGAGACAAACAGGAGGCCCCTGGAGCAAACCCAGCCCCAGTCAATTAGGGAGCGTTCCAGAGAGCCTGGAAGATTCCAGCCCCAGATTTCCCCTTGAAGGGAAGGGACAGGGCATCTCTGATACCTCCCCATCCCTTCCCTGACCCCGAGGGTGCTGCGCGCACCTGTCCCTTCCCAGAACCGCAGAGAAGAAGTCAGAAGGTGGAGGGGCCGGGGAAGAGGCGGTTGACAGAATCAGGGGGTCTCGGAGGAGAGTGCAGAAAAGCGTGAGGCGCGCAGATCCTCAATAGGGTGGGGAGGAGGAGGGGCAGCGGGCGCAGGCCCATCAGCAGGGCTCACTGCAGAGCCAGCCCGGGACAGGCGTTTGGAGGACGGGATTGGAGAGGGGCAGCCCAGCGCCTGCCCTCGGCTTCCTTCCCGAATCCATTTACCAGGAGAAGAGGAGCCACTGGTGCTTCAGACGGATCCAAGTCTCCAAAGGTTGGCGCAAGCTAAAGAGTCCACGGCGGGCACCAGAAGGTAGACAACCAGGCCGTGCCCCACACCTGGGGCGACAGCTGCAAGTGTCACAGAGATACCTCCGTGGATCCCGGTGCCTCTTGGCAAAGACACGCTGCCCCCTCCTCACCCTGGGTGACCACCCCTCCAGAGAGTGCTGGGCACACCTGCCACTGACGCAGGCCGTGCCGTCTCAGCTCAGCCTGGTGCCAAGGGCCCCTGTGATGGATGCTGGTTTAACAGCTTTTAAAAACAAGCAGACAAGAGACGGGTGTGATGGATGAGCGCAGGAAACCGCCTCATTTGGGGATGATTTATGGGGAGGTGCGTGCTGCGCTCAGGGGTGCAGCCCGAGGACGGGCCAGGGGAGATGGATGAGCCCCAACCTAGAGCCCCTCCAGGGCACCGCGCTCACGCTCAGCCCAGCCTCTGCCACCTGGCCATCAGGGTGGCCATGGCTTCCCAAGACTAAAGGCCCTCCTGCCCTGTAACACGTCAGGAGAAGGGATAGCTAGCCACGCCTTCGGGTCCTCTGAGTGACCCCAGGATGCCCAGTGGGTCAGGAGAATTCTGACTCCCGAGAGTGGCTGGGGAAGGCCAGGAGGGAGAGCGGGAAGCCCCCCACCAGCTCCTGTCCCTGCGTGGGGCCGTCTCCTCCCACATCTGAAGGCCCGTCAGCCCCTGGCCTCAGCCACTGCATGTAGTAGACAAATCTCATTTTGCAGCAGATTAATTTCCATCCATGTTTTTAATAAAGACTGGGAATTTACGACACGGTAAGATCCAAATTGAATCCATATTTAAAGGGATGAGCCTTATGACGGCCCTAACCCACGGGACCTGTCTGCGGCTGACGGAAGGCAGGGGTGCGGAGCGGCCTGGGAGGAGACAGCGAGATGCCACGCCTCCTCCGACGCCAGGCTGCGTCTGCGTGAGGGGCCACTCCCTGGGGCCTCCACGTCCAGGCCTTTCCTGAGCCAGCAGCCGAGCCCTGCCTGCGCTCCTGCAGCCTTTTCTGGCCCTGACGTCCCCGTCCACCCTTGACCTTAAAGCCACTCTGCCCCTCTCCCCCGGCGACCTTCCGCTGCCTCTGAGCCCGGCGGGCACCTGCGTGCAGGAGCTCTGTGCAGTAGGCCCCGCGTGGGCTTGGCAGTCCCTCTTAGGAGCCCACCACTCGGTCGAATGCACTGGTCCTGGGGGGAGGGTGCATGCAGGGGTCAGGAGCACAGCACCCCTGGCCACTGGCCTGCTTGCCTGGGCTCCTCCTTCACAGACCTGCCACCACCCTCCCAGAGCCCACTGAAAGAAAGCGCCTCGAGGCCACACCCAGGTGGCTGGACACCCCACACCAGAAGGGCCAGACTCAAACGCATGGCACTCACGTCACCACTGCAGGGCACGCCCTTGGAGTCCAAGAGGGGCCCCAGGGTGAATCAGCTCGGGTGGAAGGACGCCTGGGCAGTGACCCTCCCGCCCAGCCCTGCCGCCTGGGATGGGCTTTCCGCTTTGATGGCCCCAAGGATGTACTTATGCACTTTGGGTGGGGAGGGGGACACTGGTTCTCAGATCCTCAGCAAGGAGAGGTTGGGCCTTGCTGCCTCCTCAGAGGAGGCCATAGGGGAGTAGGTGGACCTGCTGCTCCTGCCCACAGGACATCCAGGTTCTGCTGTTTTTCCGGGGGCAGAGTCTCATACATACAGCTGCTTGGAACTAGGAGCCCAAGGCTTCGAGGACAGTGACCCCAAGGGCTTGCCTGCCCTGCAGTGAGGTCAGGCCCAAACAGGCCTCCAGCAAGGTCCTGGAGCCGCAAGGCCAGGATCCCGGCAGTGAGCAGGCCACAGCGCAGACAGGTCCTGGTGCCCTTCACAGCAGCACTGTGGGCCTGGCCACTGTGGAAGGACCGCTGGTCAGGGGCTCACTCCACTGCTCGCCCGTGCACGGCCCAACCAGCCCCCCAAACAGAGCAGCCTCTCCACCTGCCCCGTCTGCCCCACGAGAGGCTCGACGTCCTCACGCAACCAAGCCGGGTCGTCCAGCCCCTTCCTCCAGCCCTCAGCGGCTCCCATTGCCCCCACGAGACAAAATCCACAACTCTTAACCCCGGCGTAGAGGCCACTGACCCTGGCCAGGGACGCCGAGGCCTCACCTCCTCCCCCGCCCTGCTCCACAGCTCGGCCCCACACACGGTTCTCAGGACTTCAACACCTGCAGGCTGCGGCCTCGGCCTCGGCACTGGCTGGTCCCACTGGCTGGCGGTCAGAGCCCCTCCAGGTTCTCCCTCCGGCTCCCACGCGCAGCTCAGCACCCGGGGCCTGCCCACCAGCAACAGCAGCGCCTCCGTGCTCCACGCCTCCGTCCACTTCCGGCCCCCCACAGCCTCCCTTTCCCAGTATGACTTTAAACACACGTCTGCTCGTGGTCCAGGTCCACCCTGGAGTACAAACACTGCCAGGGCCACACCTGGGCTGCTCCTTCTGCATCTCCAAAGCCCCTCATGGGCTCAGTTCATCAGAGGTGTTCAAAGGCAGGAGCCCCTCAACGGTGACGGACGACACTCCATAAACCAGTCGGCAGCGGAAGCTGCGTCTGCACATCTGACCTGCTGAGCATCATGGCTCGGCACCGGCATGCCGCAGAGGGTCGCCGCCCAGCACGGCATGCCTCAGATCACCAACCCGCCCCAGAGAGGGTCCCCCGGGAACCTGAGGTCAGCTGCTCTGGCGCACAGCCCTCTCACACCCTGGTAAGTCAGGACCATCTCCTGGGGGTGGACGAACACAGGTCAGCCGTGGAGACTTGAGCCTGGGGCAGGAGGGAGCCAGCACCTTGGAGGAAGGCAGTGAGCACTGGGCAGCACCAGAGCTGGGCACAGGGATCTGCAGCAAGAGCCTGGGAAGGGCCTTTGCATGGGTACCGGAGAAGCCAGCCTGCGCCCAGGTCCCTACCCAGGGCTCGCTGGCATCGCAGTCAGCCCAGAAAGCCCACTGCACTGTGTCCACAGCAAGCCCTCCCTGCCTCCGATGACTCTGCCTGGCCAGCTTTGGCTGGTCATTAGCAGGGAGCAGGGCTGTGCTGAACTTCTTCACGGCAAATAAAGAATCCCTCTGGGTTCTGTCCTGGCTCCTGGGCAGGCACCTCTAGAAACTCTGGCATTTTGGAGGCATAGGAATGTACTTTGTTATGCATGAGGGGCCCCTTGATCATTGGTTCGTATGCTGACAGGGCTCTTGGTGGGCTGCCCGTGGTTTGGGGGCATGAAACTGTCCATGCACGTGACAAGAGGGTTGGACATTTCCCTCCGCACCTCAGGGAGGGAAAAGGGACTGGAGATGAGTTCCAGCACGTGGCCAAGGATGTATCGAGACCCCTGGAGAGCCCTGGACACCCAAGCTCAGGGCGTCTTCTGGCTGGTGAACACCTGGCTGGGCCGGGAGGGTGGTGCATCCTAGCCCGGCGGGAGAGGACAGGCCAGCTGCGTCCGGACCCTCGAGACCTCATGCTCTTTATCCAAACCCACCAGTGCAGCATTTTCCTGAGACGCGGGAGCCGCTCTAGCAACCCATCCAAACAAGTGGTCACGGGAACCCTCAGGTGCAGATGTCTGAGAGGAGTCCCAGGACTCGTGGCCAGCGCGGGAGGCCAGGGAGGTCCTGTGGAGCTCGCCTAGACCTGGAGTCGCATGCCAACCCCAGGGCCCATGACAGAATCGAACTGCAGACACAGTGAGGAGCACGCAGCCCCTGCACCCCCCAGCTCCAGCCAGGAGACAGTGCAGCGCCTCCCGCAGGGACGCAGTGACCTGGGCAGTGAGCAGAACACGGAGCCCACCCTGGCCTCTGTGGCGTCTCATGCTGACGCCAGGCAGTGACCCCTCGCCCCGTCCACCCTCCTTCCCCATGGTCAGGCCGATGGGTTCCAGGGTTCCCCCACCGATCCCTGAAACCACAAAGACGCCATGTTCTGAAAACTAGAAACGCGCTGCACCCCCCAACCCTGCGCCTCCATCTGTGAAGTGACATCCCCACGCCAAAGCTTTTCCGTCGCAAATGCAAACTCCGAAGGCGCTGCGGAGCGCGGGCAGCCTTACCTGGCCGGGGAGGCGAGGGCTGCTTTGCTGAGGCAGGGAGGCCCGCAGGTTCTTCCGGGAACTCGCCTGGGGGGAGCAAGGTTGCTGGGAAGAGCACTAGGTTCTCAGGGCAGGCTCTCCACCTGGAGGAAAAGAGAAGAAGGTAAGACAACGAACACAAACCGAAGACCTCTGAGGCCTCCTCGTTTGGATTCAAAACAAATACTGGCATCAACAGACAAGAGTGTCCAAGAGTTGTCCACCAGGGATCAGTGACCCTAGGGGTCTCCAAGCCCAGGGGAGTAGGGGAATCCAGGGGAAATGGGCCACCAGACTCTACTGCCCAACTGCTGCGCACAAGGCCGCTCGCTGCTGGCCCTCCTGCTCTTGCTGCCCACGCGCTCCGCTCCGTGGGGCCCCACCGAGCCAGCCCGCATCGTCTCTGAGGCCATCCTGTCCCCACTTCCTGCCTCCTCCAGCCGGGATCCCACAGCCGGTCACTACTGTCCCTCCCTCCCACGAGGCTCCTCAGATAACACCCCTGCCCTCCCACAGCCCTCAACGGTCAACACCCAGGTCACGTCGATGGCTTGGTAAATCCAGTTCTCAGACCCCCGAGGCTTACAGGACTCGGGTGGGGGGCTCTCAGAACCAGACAAGGGGACAGAGGCAAGGCTCAAACGCAGGCCCTTGCACAGGGCTCCCACGTTCATACGCAGCGTCCTGGTAAATCCTCCTCTGCCTACCGGACCCCTGGCCCCATGGCCCCCGGGTACCCCTTCAGGCTTGAGCATGCCTGCCCCACCGCACCGTGCCTCTGCACGGCCTGCTTCGTGAAATGCTCTTCCCGACATACGTGGCTCACGCGCCACTCCCATCCCGCTCCCAGTCCTCAGGGACTCTGCACAAGGCCTCTCCCACGAGGCCCTCCAGGGACAGGACTCCCTATAAAAGCACCACCAAATCTTGGTACACCCAATCCCTTGCCCCACAAATTCTCCCCGGGAGAATCTGAGGTCTGAATCCCCAGGGCCTAGAAGTTTCTGTGTGCATGAAGAGGCTGCTTGGGGCACTGAGTTGGTGGGTAAGCAAGTGGACTCCCACTTTTACTCTGCCCACCAACATTTCTAGATTTATGTAGAACAGTACCCCACTTCTCTTTGGTTACTTTATTCCAACCCAAATGTGCACCATGGGGCAGGTAGGAGGCTAAGACAGCGGGGAGATCCACTCCCATGGGCCTGGAGACTGGCTCTGGAGTAGTAATGAGCTCGTCAGTCATGACTGGATGAGCCCCCACCTGGTCCCACCAACGGCAACACACCCACCAGCTCATCCCCAGAAATCTCTTTAGATAAGAACACCACTAGTAAGGCTAGCGGTTTTTTTTCGTTTCCTAAAATCCAGTTACTTGACCGAGCATGACCCCCATCCAAATAGTAGGAAGGCCCTCATAGAGGACTCATCTGGCTCCAGAAAAGGCCCAGCAATGCCTGCCTGCTCCCTGACCACCTTTGCCAGGCACAGTGCTGGCTGCAAGGCACAGATGGGCACCAGCACCCGGCTCCAGGAGGCCGCTCCTCCACGGAACAGCAGGCTGGCCGGAACACCCTGTCCCATCTCAGTGGGCCACATGCAGCCAGGGAGGGGTCTGGCAGAGGACACAGGACAGGGGCCAGGTGGAGAGCTCAGGGGGAGGAGGACGGGGACACAGGTCAGGTGGAAACGGCTGAGGAGGGGGACCAAAGCTGAGGGGGCAGAAAGGACACGCTGCTCTCAGACCTCAGGACTGGATTCCAGCTGCCAGCTCAAAAGACAAGACCTGGACTTCACTTCGTACCAACAGGGCCTCCAGGGTCAGAGGTCCAGGGGCTGAGCCTGGCAAGCCCGGGGCGTGACCTTCAGTGCTGGGTCTGCTCAGACCAATGGCACAGGGAGGAGCAGCTGCATCCAAGCCCCAGCCCAGCCTCTGCTGCCATCTTGCAGGTTCCGGGCAGATCATCCTGAAAGTCATTCCCGAGCCTCTGCTCTTGTTCTCAGTGTTGCCTGCTTTAGAGATCTCCCCAAAGAACATGGGGGAGGTGGTCCCTGGAGACCCCTGCTCTGCTCACTCTCCCTCTACTTTCTCCCACCACCCCCAACGCAAACAGGGCCCAGGACCTAAGTGGAATGGGTCAGGTGGGTCTGCTTGTGGGTTCCCTGGGCTTTGGGGCAGATAGAACTGCCTCACCAGTAGCAGAGGAGAGGCCAGGGGAGGCACTCAGACAGGTGAGCCAGGGGGCCACCCCACCAGGAAACAGAGAGGAGAACGAGTCCCAGGGATCCCAAGCTGCATGGGGACACATGGACATGTAGAAGCTGTCCCACCTGGTGGCCCATGCAGAGTCCTGAGTACCTTAGCCCCGGAAGGAGACAGAGAGGGCACAAAGACAGGAAGGGAAGGCACAGTAAAGGAACCCAGGAGGTGCCCCACGCCCTGCTCCCCAGTACACTGATCTTTACCTAGGGTTCCTGAAGCCCTGGCGACATTGCATCCCCCACCCACAGACTGAGTCTCATGTGCACCCCAAAAGCAAAGCCTCAAGCACCCCGCACATTTCCAAGCTGCGCCTCCAAAACCAGTTCCCTGAGACAAGATGTAATTTCATTTAACACATTGTGCCCGGCCCCTCCACGGCCGCTGGCTTAGAGGACGGATGGGCAGGCTTCAGAGCGAGGGGTGGGGGCTCATCCTGGCGGCCCCCTCCTGGGCCCAGTCTAAACTGGGATGGGTAGGTCTAGGGCTGGGGGCGGCCAGTGCACCCTGGGCCCCTCCCCACTGTGCGGTCAGCAGAGGCACTACGCCCAGCCCCACAGAGAGGCCCAGCCTGCTTTTGTTTTCTCGATGGAGCTGAGTGGGAGATAATTCAGAGGCCTGTCCTGACCGTAGGGCACATTTTTCCTGGCTCCGCAGTAGGAGACACCATCCATCACCCACAGCGCAGAACACAGGCTGCTTCCTGCCGCACCACCCTGCGCCCTGTACCCCAGCCACTGCAGATTTAGGGGACCGCCAGGCTCTCCCCCACCCCAGCATGCCCCCCAGCTGCAGGATGCCAGAGGGATCAAAGGGGCGGGTGGGAGGGACAAAGCGCCCCAAGCCTGTCTCAAGGTTCTGGCTGGGCTGCCCTCAGGCAGGGTGGGGAGGAGCAGGGCTGGTGGGTCCAGGAGGGAGGAGAGGGACCCAGGGTCAAGGTCTCAGTCCACTCTTCCCCCATTAGTCACCGGTGGGGACAAAGGGTCTGGCCTTTTGAGGTGGGAGCCACGTTGTTCTCATCCTCGGAACCACATTTCTCGTGTCCCACTGTGTGCGGAGAGCAGTGCCAGGCCCCCACGGTGCCTGCCTTGGCAAGCTCGCTGCCCAGCACAAGAGCGTGCAGGCGCCAACTGTTGACCTTCAAGCAGGGATGTGTCCCGGGCCTTTCTCCTTTTTCAGCTGTGGGGAAGTCCAGCACATGTGCAGTGCACGCCCCCCAACACACACACAGGCTGCCTGCAGGAACCCCCGGGGGTCAGTGGGATGCAGAGCGTCTCTGTTGACCACTACTCTTGTCTCTTCCCCAGGATCCTCTACTTGCTTTTTCAGGATCCAGCCCCTTTGCTTTAGTGGTGAGGACCCCAAAATAACTTGGGGGTGCTGAAAGGCTTAAGTTTCCCAGAAAGGCTGGACATGGGGTGGGCAGGAGAGCTGAAGAGTGTGAGGTGTGGCCCTGCAAGGGTCAGCTGGGCCAGGCTAGGGGAAGAGCCATCTCAGAAAGGGACAGCTCTGGAAAGAGCGCCCCACGGCAGCCCATCAACCAAAGTCCCCCTGCCACGGCTTGGGTGGGCTGCCCCAGCCTGCGGCCTCTGAGCCGGCTAGCGCCTGACGTGCCGGAGGCCAGGGGCTCTCTGCAGTGCTTGTGCCCCGGGAGGCCTGCCTCCTTCCAGACTCTTGTCATTGAGAGAGAAGATGGAAAAGGAGACTTCTAGATGTCTGCAAGCCAGTACGCAGAGGAAGAAGGGGTGAGGGACAGGAGAGAAGAGGGACAGAGGCAGAAGGGCCACAGGGAGAAACACCCCTGGGGACACGAGACACAGTCGTCCAGCCTGGACGTGGGAGGGACGTGGCAGAGATGCGACTAAAACACGCACTGTAGTTGGAGCAGACGCCACAGACAGACAGGCAGGCGAGGGTGCTGTCCTGCAGGGACACGAGGCCTGGGTGGGGTAGGAGAAAGGCAAGGGAGCAGCCCTGGCGGCCACAAGGGCTGAGCAGAGAGCCTGGGCTGAGGCGCAGGAGTTCAAAGGGGCCCAGAGCAGCAGGTCAGCACTTGCTAGGAAGAGCAGGCCAGGAAGAGGGGGGACAGACCTTCCACTGTCACCAGCCTGTCATCGACACGGGACAGACATCAGGCACAGGAGGGCAGGCCAGGCCAGTCTCTGTGCTGACACGCAGTGGACACTCAGCCTGTTCTGGGGAGAGGAAGGACGGAAAGCAGAGGGAAGCCAACAGGTGAGCAGCGTGGGTGGAGCCGCGCCTCGCCAGAGCTCCGAGCTGACGTGAGCGTGGAGCCGGGGACGAGAGGAGCCTGCCAGGCACACTCCTGCCCCAGGACGGCTGGCTCTAGGGGACGGGGCAACGGAGAACGACCCCAAAGAACCCTGGCATCCCAAGACCCCTCGCGCTCTCAGCTGCCCCTGCAGAGCCCCAACAATCCATCTAGATTTTCCCCCAAATCCCCAAAGAGGACACACTTGGACTTGAGGACCCAAGGACAGGCTGGGCATGTCACTAGTCCTTTATAAATCAGGGATCATCTTAGGAAGTGAGTTTATTTACAGGGTTCAAGACGAGGTGCTACAAAGAAGCAGAAAGGACCTGTGAGTGAAGAAGTCCCCAGCCCCAGCTCAGGGGCTGGTATTTGGGGAGAACAAGAGCGCCACCTCTGGGAAGATGCAGTCCTGCAGGTAAATTCAGGGGCTCTTTATCCATAGGCTCAAGGCCCCTGTCCAGTCTGTGATAAGCTTGGTGACACCCCTTGGAGTTCTGGGGTGATGGGGTGGAGGAGCCCCCAGGCCTCCCAGCCCACCTCTCATGGGCCCTATGGCCTGGACCAGCCAAAGAGCCCTCCCTGATGCTTTCCCATCCACAGTAGGCACTACACCACGTGCCCAGCGCAGACCCAGGAGCCGGGCACTCGACACCTGCAGTAGCCACCCAGTCCCTGTCCATACTGTCTGGCTCTCGCCTTTCCTCACTGCCAGCAGGAGGCCCAGGGACGGTCCATCAGAGGGGGTACTGGGCGGGGCAGCACCAGCTCCTCGCACCCAGGGACTCAGATTCCCACGGGCCACCAGGGCTGCAGGCTTCTGGTGAAGGTCAGCCATGCACTCGAGCAGAGACACTGGCAGGGGTGGGCAGGAGGCAAAGGACACCGGGATCCTCAGAAGTCAAGTTGGGTTGTTCCTTCATTTCATTTCCTCGCTTGTTTTCAGTGGAGATATGAACAGGCCGGAAACATGCCAGCATCCTCTCTTGCCTCCCGGGGGGACCCAGGCAATGGCTCCCCCAGGTCCCAGTTCAGGTCTGGTGTGTCTCAGAGCTGGGCCCCTCTCCCAGCCACACCTTCGGTTTCATTGCACAGAAAGAAACGTGGGCTCCAGTCCTGCCTCGCGGAAAGTCAAAAGGAAAAAAGAATTCTGAGTAATGGCAAGGATTTGGAATCCATGTTTTAAAAGGATGCGGTCCTGAGCACACGGAAGCGCAGGGTGTGGGATCCTGGTCACGTGCCCGCTCGAGCTCAGCAGGCACCCTTCCCTTCCCTCCTCTTTCTCACACTAGCTGTTCCCCGCCTGCCCAGGTCCCTCCCACTGTCCCCCATCCGTCCATGGCACATTTCAATTCCTCCTCTTCCTCCACCTTCCCCCTGAAACATAAGCACCAACATCAAGTTAAAATGAGACCAAGACCAAGAAAGCGCCACTCGCTCTGTCTTTAGCCAAGAGGGGAAGAGCGCAGGCCGGGCATTTCCGCGCACGTGATAGTGGAGATTACAGAGAATGTGCAAGACTCGCAGTAGATGAACCTCCTCCTCCACTTCCAAGCCACTCTGGCAAAGCCAGCCTCACCCCCTGCTCCCCTCGTGCCTTATGAATCCTGTCTCCGGCAAAAATAATTTGGGTTTTATTATTCTGGCATCTGGTGGGAGTCTGTGACAATGTGACTATAGCTGCACCTCTTTTTTAACACCAGCCTGTTTTAATAATACATTGTACCTTTTGGTATTGTTGAAATGTTACATTATTCAACGCATCCAACAGGAACGGGAAGGGCCTTATGTAATTTATGTGTCCTCGGCGCTGTGTTTAAGGCTCCCAAAGTAGAGGGGTGTAATTTGGGAAAAGCTTTTCCCCAAGGTCGGGTAACAGCTTCTGGAGGGAAGACTGGTTGGTGGCTGTTTGCACCAAGCTCAGGCTGGAGGCCCAGCTGGGATCGGCAGCTGGGGAACTCCAGACCGCAAATCGAAAATGTCCCCCAAGTACAAGAACCCCTGGCCCAGCTGTGCCTGGCTTGCTAGAACCCCCGCCTTTCAAGCAGCTCTTGGTGAACAGGGCTGGCAAGGACTTTCCTGCCATTTCCCTGCCTCCCCCACCAAAGCAGCGCAGGTTCCTGCCTCTGCAATCCAGGCCTGAGACCCTGGCACGGAAGACCAGGTCTGCCTCAAGCATCCGGAGGGACTCCAGGTCATCCAGCTCCCAGGTTCCGGCCGTTCCAGAAAGGTGCTCTGCTGAGATCACAAGTCCCTCTGTGCTAGACGCTGAGGACACGGGAATACCCGAGGAACCAGCCTGGAAGTGTGTAGTGGATAGATGCCAGGCACCCAGCTACCCCAGAAGAGGTGGGGCAGGCTCTCACGATTCTGCAGCACAGAGTGGAACCTTGTTCTGATCCACACCAAACCCAAGGCATTGGGCACAGTGCGTGGCACACAATAGGGGCCAGATCACTGCCTGTGAACAAGTGAGTGGACTCAAGAAGAGCCCTTGGGAGACGGGCACCCAAGTTGGGGCATGGTGCTCCGGGCGGGAGGGTGCTTGGGTTTCCTCCTGGTGCCAACAAAAGAGAGGGGTGGGGAAGCACAGGGGAGAGGAGAGGAGAAAGAGACACCCCTGGACGGGCTGCGGGCACGCGGGGGTCTGGGACTGGGTGTGCCAGAAGATGAGGCTGGCCATGTGAGTCAGGAACCAGATCATGAAGCACCTTGAACGCCTGGCCAAGGACTTTAAAAAGCCATCTGAAGAATTTTAAGCAGGAAACTATGCAGATGTGTGTCTTAGGAAGCGTGCTCTGGTGTCAATATGGACCAGGCGCACAGGGTAAAAACAAGGCAGGAATCTCAATCGGCTGCCGCGAGAGACCAGATGTGAAATGAAGACTCGCGAAGGGCTGGTGGCGACCAGTGAGTGAGATGGTGGCCTCAGAGACCAGGCCCATGAGGCAGATGAGCCGTACAGAAGGGAGAAGCCACCGCCTAGGTTTCTGGTCTGCCCCACTACGCAGCAAAGAGTGCCCAGGCCAGATGGGGTGGAGAGGGGCGGGCGGATCAGGGAAGCTCGACTCATCAGGGAGGTCCTGGTGCAGTGGGCTTCGGCGGGGCTGATAACGCCGTATGATGATGTGCAGCACATTCTGTTATTTTTCACACCTTTTCCCGTGTTCAAAATGGCGCAATTCAATGCTTTAAGACTAGTGGGGCTGAGTGCAGATGGATGTGAGTCAGAGGAGACCCCAGGGCTAGGGAAGGGGGTTGGCAGGTGGTTGGGTGCTGGGATCTAAGGCTTAGGAGCCATCTTGTCTGCCTTGGGGACTGGAGGCCAGCCTCAAGAAGGCCCCTGTAAGCCTGTTTCCAGCTCCTGCCCGTCATGGCAGGTTGGTCTGTGGGAAGAATGGAATCCAGTAGGTGAAGGTGCCATCAGTTCCCAGATTAGGTCACAAGAGACACCATGTCTTCCTTCCTTCCCCCACTTTGGAGGAAGCCAGCCTCATGTCAAGACCCTGGGCAGCAGCACTGGAGGCTGGCAGCCCCTTCATGAGGACTACCTCAGAAGCAGAGCCTCCAGCCCCAGGCGGGCTTCTGAAGCCTGCAGCCCAGCCCGACCTTCCGACTAAAATCTCCTTAAAGACCTTGAGCCAAAAGCACCCACTAAGCCACGCCCAGATTCCCAAACCCCAGGAACCAGGAGCTAATAAACGATTGCTGTTTGAGGCCATTAAATATGGGACTATCTACCACACAGCAATAGCCACTTACACAGAGGTTATGAAAAGCAAATGCTGGCCACAGCCACAGTCCCCGGCGGGATCCACAGGTGAGAACGGTCAAAGGTGATACAGGGCCTCACCGGAACCCACCAGGGGCTGGAGGGTGGGAGAGGAAGGCCTGAGAGGAGGAAGAAGAAGGAGCCCCAAGAGGACAGAAGACAAAATGAGAGCCCCCAGGGATGGGGTGCTTCCAGAGCAGGGGCCTCAATGCTGCACAGGGCCTGGTGGACACAGGTATCCAGGGACCAGAGAGGCCTTCCCTGCCACCTCTTCGCTGGCTGATGCTCCTTGGCATCTCCCAGACCTCAGGGGGAAATCACATCTTTGATGAGTGACCCCCGACCACCCCAGCGGAAGCAGGTGCCCCACCCCGTTCCCTAGTCACTCTGTGATCACATGTCAGTGTGTTTCCTTGCTCGACCACGATCTAAGGACAGGGAACTGTGTTTTGCTCACCACTACAAGCCCCACGACTGCGGGAGCCTACGTTCTCCTTGTTGGACGAGAGGATGGAAGGATAGATGGGAGGAAAAATCAAAATCCCGAGTTCAGCTGGTGGCCAGGTGACCAGGTGCACCAACCATTTCCCTCCGCACCACTGCACGCACGTCCCTGGGGAAACAGCTGGAAAGGCGAGGAGGAGGAGAAGGGGCCACACGCCAGGTGGCCCCAGGCTCTCCCGGTGCTAAGAACAGGCAGGAGCCCCAGCTGGGGCCACACTTCCTTCAGGTGCTCAACACACATGGGCAGCCTGTGCCACTCTGTGCCAGGTGAGGGGACATCACGTGTGACCCCTCGGCAATTCAGTCCGGTGGGGAAGCAGGAAGCCAGATGGGGGAGGTAGAATGTCCAGGCTGCGGTGGCCTGGAGGCTGGCCGTGCCCTCCAGCCTGCTCCCAGCCCTGTGAGACCCCGGGCACAGTGCATGCCCCTCGCCCTGGGCCCTCGCCTGTGGCTGGTAGAGCACCAGTCTTCGTCCTTTACCAGCACAGGGGTGAGCAAGAAGACCAGAGCCGGAGGGAACAGGGGGTGCCGGCGTGAGGGCGGGGCTGGTGCCCAGTGGCCCCCTTTGCAGAGAGCAGCTGGTGCCCACTGCTCCACGGCCCCAGTATCTGCTGTGGAAACAGGTGACAGGATTTTGATGTTGAACAGCAGGCTTTCTCCAAGACCTCTCAAGTGGAGGGGACCACGACCTCAGTAGGATTCTGAAGTTTTAGAAAGTGGATAGAAGTCGAGAGAGCGAGTGGAAGCACAGAGCCTATGTGGGTCGGGTGGCCTGGGGTCACACCTGTGGCCTGGGGAATTCTGGGTGACAAAGACAGGCTGGGAGGGGGTGTTCATCCTTGGCTCCAACAGGACCAGGAATGACCGCTTACCCCCCACTGGCCTGGGGTCTCCCTAGCTGGCTCTGAGACGCCCCTCTCTGCCCACAGCTTGGCCGCCATCTCCTGGGAGATTGTCTTGAGCGCTCCAATCCTGGAGAGGGGCTCCCTGCTCTGGGCATGGCTCACTCTTCAGCCTGGGCGTTCAGGAAATAACTCAGACAGCAGCATGCTTTAAAAAAAAAAAGCTTCGTATTGCTAGCGATTGCAATAACATTTGCTGTGCACAAACATCCAAGAGAAGTCCCCAGACAGCCCTGCTCTGGGAGAACTCTAGCCACGTCTAGCCACGGGGAGGAAGCTGCCCAGGGCGGTGTGGGCAGCAAGTCCTCGCCTGTCCCCCAGCTCCCTGGCAAACAAGAGGCAAATAGGGGGCAGAGACTGCAGCCAGAGGGGTTTGGGGCAGAAACCTCTGGGCAGCACAGCCCTGCGCCCTGCCTGGGTAGCTGGTAGAGTCCCTTTTCCTGCCGCCTAGGTACAGGGAGACCCGCTGGGTGGCCCAGGCTTCATCTCAGGTGTTCACAAGATGGTCAGGGGAACGCTGAGTGCCCGCCTGTCTTCCCCAAGTCTGAGGGCCAGGCGGGCCCCCCCTGGGGAGGTGCATGGACATCTCCCTGGCTGACGTGGGTCATGACACTGGTGTGGAGGCAGGGGGATTGCTGATGGCGTTCTTTGGCCTATCACTGCCTCGGGACTTTTTCCTGGCTAGCTGCCCCTTGCTGCCGGCTCCTGGCCTGACCATCAGTGCAGAGGAGCAGGGCTCTAGCTGGCCAATGCAGGTCGAGGCCAGCAGGGGTTCCTGCTAAGGCAGACACTTACGTCCCAGGTCCACCCGCCTGCCTTGCGTGGCCCCACCAGGGGCTTCAGCATCCCCTAACCTGCCCCTGAACTCTAGGAAGATGGGAAAGAGAAAAAGTTCTACATCTCAATCTAGGCAATGGCTACAATGTTAAGCACATTTGTCAAAACTCATTGGACTGGACTGAGCCCTACACATGCATAGTATGTAAATTACTCTCCACTTTTAATTAAAAAACCCACCCCCCAGACAGAACTAGAGTGGAGTCAAGCTGCTCTGGGGCCCCTGAGGTTACTGAAGGCTGCAGAGCCTCTTCATGGGCAAAGACAGCCCTGGAGCCCAGTTGGTATGTCTGGGCCAAGTGATAAGCACTGTCCCACCCTTGGGCTGAGAGCCCCAGCGGCCCCCCACCAGTGGTGGCAGGGAGGCCACAGCCACAGTGTGCCACCCAGAGCCCCCATGCTTGTTCATCAGCTCCTGGGTGAGAAGAGAGAGGAAGGAACCCAGGCATCTAGGACAGGACCCTAGCTCAGACCAGTGCCGGCCACCTGTGTATGGAGCAAGGCCCGGGCCTGGCCTCCACGGGGTGGCACCACCTTGAGACACCAGGCAGGCCAAGAGCATGCACAGGGCTGGGCACTGAAGGGGTCTCCAACGTGCTGTGCGAGAGCAGCCCAGCGGGGCACCAGGCCCCTTCTCTTCTGTGGCACAACAGCCACCCCAGCAGCCACCAAGAAACACCTGGAGTCTTCCCAAGGCCTTCCCAGGCAAGGCAGGCAGCCGGTGGGCTCGAGGCCCCTTGGGCAGCTGCAGGCCCTGGTCTTGCAGTGGCCTCCCTCAGCCTCCCTGGAGGCAGCAGATGTCAGGCAGATGTGCAGGAGGCTTTGGAAGGGTTATGGTCTGAACAGCTGTGGGTGCTGAGAAGCGACAAAAGACAACCTGCAGATGCTCGTCTGCTGTGGGCAGTGGGCTGACCCCCCAGCCCGCAGCAGAGTCACTGAACTGGCTCCCAGGCCCACGAGGGGCCCAGCCAGGGTCAGCTGACCCCAACGGACCCACAGATTTAGAAGCAATCGAAAGAAACAATTGGGGCTGTATGTACGTGGCCCTGGGGGTCATTTGTTGTGTAGCAATAGCTAACTGATACACCTGCCCCGTTGTTTCCCCGTATCAAGGACGTTGGTTCCAGAACTTCTGCAAGCAGACCATGTGAGGCCTCAACTTCCCTGCCTGGAGCCCTGGCCACTCATTGGAGACAGGAAGTGAAATCACAGCCCTGGAGAGGAACAGGATTGGCACGGCCTAAAAATGCAAATCCCAGCACTGGGGGTCTGTTTGCTGCTTTGCCTGTCTACCTGTTTATTTACTTTTAATTCAAGGTAACCCAATTTTCGAAATCTCCAGGGAGTGGGCTCTTGGGTGGTGGGGAAGCGGGAGGATTTGCCGTGTAAATTGCTGCTGCGAGGAGATTATGGCTTCGGCGGGAAGGCCGCAGCGCTGCCCTGCAGGCGCATTAGGGATTCGGCCCAGCACACTTGCAGTAAATCACTCCCTATTCAGGCCTGCAGCTGAGGGGCTCAAAGGTCGATTTTCCATGGTTATGACAACAAAAACTAGAATTGGGTCAAACCTGAAAGGTATTATCTCCCCCGAGCTGCTAAATGCACAAGAGTAATGAGGTTGGTTAAGCAATGTACCCTGGGCCCGTGTGAGCTGCTCTGCAGACAGATGAGCCGGTTAAGTGGGTGGGCCCAGCCGCCCAGCCACACCTCCACCTGTCCAACAGCAGGTCCCAGGCTCTTTGTCTGCTGGCACCAGAGTACTCTCTGACCACAGAGCTCGGACACCTGCCTGGGAAACCCTCACAGCTACCAAAGAACAGAGATGTCAACAGCTCCAGGACACCGGAGTCAAGGACAGAGAGGCCAGGCTTGTTCCCACGTCCCTTCCTTGCCTGCTTCTCTGTGCCACCATCAACAGCCAGTCTCGACCTGGAAGAATGGAGGGGCTACCGAAGCTCTCCAGCCCAGCCCCTCCTGCTGAGGAAGCCAGCCTTGAGCTGCCCACACCCTGGATTCGCATAGGATGCCCTTCTCTGGTAAATCCTCCATTTGCATTCCACGGAGCACCGCCCTGCCTGGAACCTATCCTTCAAAACCTCGCTGTCACAGGCTCAGATGGGACCCCTCGTCTCGGGTCACGTGGTGCGTGTAGCCGGCCTGCCCTGCTCTTGCCATTATCCCTGGAAAGCGCCTGGCTCGCTCAGGAGACGGGGAGCAGGAGGTGCGCGGTGAACAGGGGTCGCTCCTCTCGAGCGGGTTTTAGTTTTTGAATTATGTGACAGTCATTCATTCAAACAGCAGTGGAGGGGGCATGTTGGCCACGGGCAGGGGGAGTGGACAGAGACTGACAGGTCCAAGAACCTGGGTCACTGCTCCATTCACAGGCGTGTGACCAGGAAGCAGCTTCCCATGAGCCCCGACGGTGAGCGACTGGTTCCTGGGGTCTGGCAAGGACAGAGTGGGCTTCCCATTCCGGGTGAATGGGGCAGAGTTCCAGTTCAGGAAGTCACGGAGGTGGCCGGTGGTGAGGGCTGCGTGGTGTGCGTGGCTTACACCACCAGACTGCACCACCCAGGATGGACGGCTGGTCCCTTGTCGTGTGTTTCTGACCACAGTGAGAGAGCTGCTATTTAACTACTGTACAAATGCAGAGGGATGCTGTGGTTCGCCTGTGACTTTTCTAGAACACATCACCTGTTCCTCCCTGACTGGACACCTCCTTGGGCAGGCAGGGCTCAAACCTTGCTTTGGAACTGGAGAAACTCGTGATTCTGTTCCTGCTGCTGCCTCCTCTGGCCTCACTGCAATTTGCGCAGGCCACCTGCAAGCAAGCGTTCCTGCTGCTGAGCAGGGAACTGGAGAGGGAGGCTGGTCCTCCCCACGCCTGCCTGTGAGGCCCAGGAAAGAAGACACCACCCCGTCCGTCCCTTGCCAGCCTCCCCCGTGTTCCACAGTGATTCCCGTCAAGTCCCATCTAAACAGTTCAGGCCACCAGAACGATGCCACGGACTGGGGCTCAAACAGCACATGTTTACTTCCGGCAGTTCTGGAGGCTGGAACACCAAGAGCAGAGGGTCAGCACTGGCCAGTCTGGCGAGGACGCTTCCTGCTTGCAGACCGCAGCCTTCTGGCTGTGTGTTCACAAGGCAGAGGAGTGAGCCCTCCCGTGTCTCTTCTTGTGCTCTAATACCAGCACAAGGTCCCCAACCTCATGACCTCATCTAGCCTAACTTCCTCCAAAGGCCCATCTCCAAATACCATCCATGGGGCTCAGAGACTGGGCATATGAATTGGGCAGGGCACCATCTAGCACACTGCAGGACCCGTCAGACAGAGAGCAAACGAGACCAGTCCCCATGCCCGGGGCTGGCCTAGCCAAGTGAGAGCTGCGTGGTTCCACAGAAGCCTGGGAAGATGTCTAATCGAACATTTTCTAGTAGCCACCTTGAAAAAAATTAAAAATCAGGAAGCAGAAGTCATCTTTATGATCTTTTTTATTGAACACGGCATATTCAAAGTAGTATCATTTTGACACGTAATCACATAAAATCAATGAGAGATTTTATGCCCCATGCCTCGCGCACGTCACTAGGTCCTGTGTGCGTTCTACGCCTTCCACCTCTCTCGGTTCACACTCGCCACGTCCCCAGCACTCTGCAGCTACGTGGGCTTTGTGGCCGCCATATTGGGTGGGGCAGGTGAGAGGTTCCTCCCCGTCCTATGGCCCCATGGCCAAAGACACATGCAGAAGAAACGAGTGGGAAGGAGCTGACCAGCAGGAAGGACCATCCCCTGTCCAGCTCCCACACTCAGGCACTGCACACAAGCTTCCCCAATCAGTGGGGTGCAGCTCTCTGAAGGAGGGTGCTCACTCTATGGAGCAGGGCCATTCGAGGAGGAGTCCTGGGCCAGGACGGGAATGCAAACCCTCCAGCAGCTCTGTCGCTCATGGACACCCACATGTTCACCTGCAGGGAAGGAGAGGCAAAAGGACTGTGGGGAGGGACGCCCAGGCCCCTCACCTTGAGCTCCTGTCGTGGGGCCCGGGGAGGCAGACCTCACCACAGCCACCAAGTCAGAGGCTGCCCGCCGCGGAACTGCTCCTCACAGAAGCTGCTATAGTACCGACATGTCCCCAGGCAAAACACGGCAGAGGGGAAGCAAGAGGGAGACGCCCAGAGCCGACAGCAGCACACACTTAAAACCTTGTCAAGAAGAGCTGGAAGGACTCCCTCGTGCCCAGGGCAGGTCATCGCTGTCCCTGAGGTGCCCCTACGCTTGGTGCAGTGACCATGACCGTGACCAAGAACAACACAAGTCCGTTCTCACAGGAGGAGGCCACAAGTCCACAGCCTTGCTGGACAGAAACCAAGGTGTGGGCCAGGTCACGCTCCTTCCAGAGGTTCCACCAAGGGTCCTTTCTGCCTCTTCCGGCTTCTGGGGGCTCCAGGCGTTCACTGTGACCACATGGGCTGCTTCTCACCTGTCCATTTCAAACCGCCCCCTAGTTTCCCCTCATAAATCACTTGGTGGTTGCATTTAGGGTTTATCTGGATACCGTAGCACAGTCTGCACTCAGGATCCTTAACCACATCTGAAAGTCTGCGAATGCCAAGTACAGTAACGTCCACGGGTTCCAGGTGCAGGGAGGGGGCATCCTCAGGGGCTCTGATGCAGCCAGCCAGGGCGTACCCAAGACCACTGTAGTGTGCACATTCATGTGGGGGTCAGGTCAGAGCAGACTACCGTTGTTCCCTGGTGACAAAGCTGGCCATTTGCCATAAGGAAATGGTTCTTGGGGAGGTGCCACATGGCCTTGGAAAGGCCCGCACCCCACAAGGTTGAGCACCCACAGCCCAGGCACCCGAGACCCGGGCAGGTGGCAAGGCTGCTGGGGAGATGACAACCCGGAGCTGCCGGCAGAGCTGGCGGGAGGCTCGGCCGCTCTGCGTTTATCAGCTGCCAGCGCCATCTCAACATGCCGGCACCGTGTCGCCCAGGTGGGTGTGCAGGAGAGCCGCCAGCCCACCCTCTCCTCACCTTGGTTCTCAACGCACACAGCCATTCCCAGCTGCCAGCACTCGCAGGGCTCTCTGCCTGCCAGGGCCAGATGGCCAGCAGTGCCCGGGCACCATGCTCCAGAGCCTGGGCCAATGAACGAGAGGCAGGTGAGCACAGCTGCCTCCTCTTGGAGAACCTGGTGTACGCTCCACACTGGCTCTCAGGGTGTCCAGGGGGCTTTGGCTCCGGGGCCCGTGGAGGTCCCTGGCTGCCTCTCATCCCTGCCCACGTCCCCAGCTCCCCTTCCTGTCTCATTTAAGTCTCCAGAGCTGCTTGTGCACGAATCTCAGGATCTGCTTCTCAAGCACCCAGCTGAGGCCCAGGCACTGTCAGAGAACACAGGGATGCCAAGGCCCAGCTCAGAGTGAGGGCAGAGGCAGAGCTGTCTGAGGTCAGCGTGGAAGGCCGGAAGCAGCCCAGAGGGCAGCACTACCCTGCTCTGAGGGTCGCCACCCAGGGCTCCCTCCAAGGGGTTAAAGTGCACTTGGAAACTGACACTGATCTACAGTCACCCCCTTATCTGAGGGGGGTACATTCCAAGGCCTACAGTGGATGCCTGAAACTGGATGGTAACAAACCAGCAGTTCCGTGCTGCTTTCCCTATTCACACCTATGGTGCCCATGGTGTGGTTTAATCCATCAAGCAGGCACAGCAAGAGAGTAACAACTAATACAACAGTCAGAACAATACACCCCAGTAAAATCACCAACATGGCTACTCCTGTGCTCTGGGGGCATTTTAAATAAAATAAGGGTTACTTGAACACAAGCCCTGCAGGACCCAGAATGTCCCTGTGATACTGGGACAGCTAAATGACTAACAGGCGTGTGGCATATACAGGGTGGATACTGTGGACAGATGACTCCTGCCGCAGGCAGGATGGAGTGGGGCAGCACGGGATTTATCACAGTTCTCAGACTGGCATGCGGCACACATCTTATGACACATTTATATCTGAAATTTTCCACTTAATATTTTCAGACTGTAGTTGACTGCAGGGAACTGAAACTGCAGACCAGGAGAACTCCTGCTTATTGCCACCCCTGACCTATCACGTGCTTCACGCTCTAAGCACTAGACGCCGAGCTGGAAGCTTTGTCTGCGTTGGTCATCGAATCCAAGGCAGGTTCTGCCATTGTCCCATTCTATAGAAGGACGGGGAGGCTGGGGGCATGACCCATGTAGGGTCACGTGACTCCCAAGCGGCTGAGGGTGGGCTTTGAGCCCCGGATGCATCCCCACCCCTCAGTCTCTCAGGTACTGCACACATCAGCACCATGGCAAACTCTTCAGGGTCCAGCCTGGGGATGCAGAGTGACAAGAGGAAAGCAGGCACGTGAGGAAGAAAGAGAAACCCAGACACCGAGTCCCTACAGACCCTGCAGCCAGGACAGCAGCCCTGGACTTGCCTAGTGGCCTTGCCGGCAGCCTGGGAAAAGAGAGGAGGAGGCACAGGCAGGGGGTCCGAGGAGGGGCCGAGGGTCTCAGGGAGCCGGTTTCCCACTTGGCTGGATTGCTGGATCTACTCAAGAAGTAGAGAAGGGACAGGGACACTGGGATTGTGATTCGGCGCCTGTGATCCCTGAATCACGAATCAGGGGGACGCCCAAGGAGAAGCGGAGTGGCCATCTGCTCCAGTTCTGGGAAGCAGAGGCCGGGCAGGAAGCCAGGCCACCCGACCTCCTCCCTCCCGCCACCCTCGGGTTCTGCTTGTGGCCAAATTCCACTCAAGGGGACCCCATAGGAGACCCCGCCCCAGCGGCCAGATGCCACCTGAGGCCAGAGAGGACTGAACTGAGGATGCCCCCTCTTCTGCTCTGCCCTGTTTGTTATGAGGTGCAAGCTACAGGGCCAAGTTGGGGTTCAGGTCAGGGTCTGCAAGCCCAGATGGGGGGTAGCACGAAGCAGCTGGTCACTGGAGGAAAAGGGAGCAGGGTGGGGGGACAGTGCAGAGACTGCTTCCTGGGGAGTGTGGGCTCGGGTGCTGCTGACTGGGAGGCTGGGACTCCCTGTGCCCCGGGCTCTGGAGGACTGCAAGAGCTAGAGAGGAGTCTCCAGACCCAGTTTCATCCCTGGGGAGCCTTGAGGCTCTCTGGCTGGTACTCTAGGCCATCTGCTGTTGGCATCTCCTGGGAGTTAAGTGGCTGGGGCCCTGCGGTGGACTTTGACACCTGCTGGGCACCATGGACGAGAGACAGAGGAGCCTGGCTGAAGCTCTGGGGGACCCAGGTCCATTACCCACCACGACCAGCCAGAGGGGCCCCTCGCCCTGCAGCATAGGAGGAGGCGGGAGGAGGCCCTGCAGCCCCAGGTCTGCTCCTCCCTGCTGACTTCTTGCCCCACGTTGGAGTCTAATGCCACGATTCCAGGGGCTCTGCTCTTGTTTCAAGCAGTGACTCTGGATCCACACCACTGTCTCCCTACACAGGGCCTCCCTCAAGGTGAGCAGAGGCCAGGACGGCCTCACTGCTCCTCCTGCTACCCTGGCCTCCATCAAGGTGAGCACAGGCCAGGACGGCCTCGCTGCTCCTCCTGCTACCCTGGCCTCCCTCAAGGTGACCACAGGCCAGGATGGCCTCGCTGCTCCTCCTGCTACCCTGGCCTCCATCAAGGTGAGCACAGGCCAGGACGGCCTCCCTGCTCCTCCTGCTACCCTGGCCTCCATCAAGGTGACCACAGGCCAGGATGGCCTCGCTGCTCCTCCTGCTACCCTGGCCTCCATCAAGGTGAGCAGAGGCCAGGACGGCCTCGCTGCTCCTCCTGCTACCCTGGCCTCCATCAAGGTGACCACAGGCCAGGACAGCCCCGCTGCTCCCCCAGGTACCCTGGCCTCCATCAAGGTGACCACAGGCCAGGACGGCCCCGCTGCTCCTCCTGCTACCCTGGCCTCCCTCAAGGTGAGCAGAGGCCAGGACAGCCCCGCTGCTCCCCCAGCTACCCTGGCCTCCCTCAAGGTGACCACAGGCCAGGATAGCCGAGCTGCTCCTCTAGCTCCAACCCCCAGCAAGCTCTACGGCACCAGCTGCCTGCCATGCAGGCAGGTTCCTAACACCTCCAGCCCTCCCAGCAGCACTGGGTCAAGCTGGGTGTGGGGAATTGTCCTCTCAGTGCTGGTGAGACTTGACCTTTGGCCAGTCCAGAGGAGCCACTAGGATGGAACTCTGGCCTGGCAGCCCTGACTTGCCACATCAGGGCCCCATGTCCTCAGCCTCCAAGTGGGGGAGTGGTCCTATTGGCCACCTCTCAGCTGACCATTCCAGTGGCCCAGGAGGAATACCCCACACCCACGCGTCCCCAAGGACTCTACCACTCACATAGGTGGCAAATTACAGTGTGCTCTAAGTGCCTCGGCAGGGTCCACCCCCTCTGCTGCCGGACCTGGAGGAACCCCCCCCCCACGCCTCCTCACACCAGACCCCTGCTCTCAGGAGTGGGCCCCATCCCGCATCCCCAGGAGGTGTGCCCAGGACAAATTCCATGATGACAGAATCCTTCTCAACAACCACCACACAGAGGAAGAATGTCCTCTTTCCTCAGCCCTTGAGAAAGCAGAGGCAGAGCACAACTTGCCACCCTGAGCAAGTCGGGGAGGCCCAGCCCAGAAGAGCAGGCACGTCTGGCCTGGAATCCGCCAGTGGGGAGCTCGGGAAAGCCTGGTGCTCCAGCCCACCCACCAGCACCTCAGCAAAAGGCCTCCTTGGGTCCTGCTCACTGAGACCTGGAAGCAGCCTCGAGGACCCTGGGTCAACAAGTCGGGATCGTGAGCACTGACCGGGATCTAGAAGGCCCAGGGCAGAAGTTCTAGGTTTGCCAACGGCCTGGCTCCGTGCAGAACGCAGCACCTCCAGATGCCGGGAGGACCAGCTGGAGGGTGCAGACGGAAAGTGGGCCGAGAACGCCCCGAGCCAGGCCCCCACCGGGCCAACCCGCGGCAGAGCCGTCCTGAGCAGCATCGGCCCCCAGGAGGGGCTCCTCCGGCCCCGGGCCGCTGGGGTTGGGCTTGTGTCTTTGTTGATCTGTCCTGAGCTGCTGCCGGGTGCTGCAGCTGGTCCGAGCCCTGTCTGTGGGCCTCAGGACTGGAGGCCAGGCCCCAGGGTCAGAATGAAAGTGTGCTGCTGCAACAGGGACCCGCCGTGGCTGCTGGGGGTGGGCAGATGAGGGCGTGGACGCCTGCAGGTTGGCCAGCTTTGGGCCCCTCCCACTGGAGGTTTGCCAACAGGGCGGCACCCAGGGCTCTGGGCACAGCCACCCCCACCTGTGCACGGGTGGGGCGCCTCCCGCAGCCTCAGCGCCTCGGTGCCTCCTGCCCCTCTGCAGCCCACTCTGGCCCTGCCGCAGCTGACGGGTTTTAGTGGCCCCCTCCACCCAGGCCTGCCTAGCCCTGTCCTCGTCAGCCGGCGGGCCCCACAGGGAGCACTCAGGTGCCCGTGCCCACCTGGGTGGCAACCTGGGAGCCCACCCCTCCCTGCACACCTGCTGTGGCCTGGCCAGAGCCACCTGCCCCACCGCAGTGGCTGCAGCCATAGACTTTAACCTTCCACTGCAGCCTCAGATCACTTCTTTCCCCAAAAGGGCTCCACTCCATGCAAGTCAGGGTGCTCACCAGAGACCCCTGGGGAGCTGTGGAAGCCCCGAGGTCCGGGCTGCACCCCGGGCCAGCAGAGCTGGAATCCAGGGCAGGCAGGCACTGGTTTTAAAGTGTCCTGGCAAGCTCTCAGCGGCACTCAATGGCCCGGCCCTATGACCCCCGCCCTGGGGTCTGGATCAACCACCACATTCACGAACCCGCAGGAGGGTCTGGGCAAGGCGTCCGGCAAAGCCAGGATGTGGCAAGCAGACAGCCCAGGGTCAACGGTGTGCAGGGAGGACAGAAGGTCACACCTACACTTAGCGTGGGCCGCCATCACCAGTACAGGCAGAACCCGCAGGATGAGATGAACAGATGGGAAGAGGCGCACCCCACCCTTCCCGCGTCCCGCGGCCCCGTGAGCATCTCGGGAAAGCCGAGGCCCACTCGGATTCTGAGGAGGTGTCTGTTTCTCATGACCTGGACCCCCACTCCAGCTCTGTCCTACACTGCAGGGCTCTCCCAGGCAGGGTCAGCACGCAGAGACTGCAGGGGCTCCCCCATCCCCTGTATGGCGTCACACCTTCAGACCACACTCATTTCTCTGCACCGTCAGGCCCGCCAAATCCCTTAACCTTGGCATCGGGGGCCACAGGGAGTGGGGCACCTTGCGTGGCAGCCCCTCCATCCGAGGCATCCATTAACATTCCCCGTGTGAAGTCGGGCTGTAATTACAGCCAGTGATTAACAGGCCCGAGGTAGCCTGTCTCGGAGGGAGCAGATTAGCAGCGAGCCTGGGGAGGCCTGGTTCACCTCGGAACCACCGGTGCATCTTAAACAGGGCCCAGCGCCCCCGCGAGCCCATGATTAATGGAGGGGACGCGGGCAGAGGACGTCTCCTTGGCACCCATCCCTGGACTTTCTCCTGGGGGCCCTCACCTTGCTGGCCAGTGAGGGGGAGGAGAGCAGAGGGCAGCCAGGGCTCCAGGCAAGCACCTGGAAACCCCAGGTGAGGCCCCAGCACATCTCACTCCACCTCCCCTCCAAGTGGGCCCCCGGGCAGGCGCTTCTGGTGCAGGGAGGTGGAGGAGGCAGAGTCCACACAGTCAGGAGCCCAGACTCAGCCCCCCATCCTAGGAAGTGAGACCCCTGCTGCACACCGAACCTCCCCCACTCCAGAGAGCCTCTGAGGCTTCACAGGTGGACACTCCTGCCAGGATTGCCACCGTCCACCCGAGCTGCCAAGGTCAGGCAGAACACCTGCCCAGCTGACAGAGGGCATGGAAGAGCCTCCAGCTGGGCTGTGTCCTCCTGAGGTCAAGGGAAGAAAGGACAGGACTCCTGGGGCAAGTGGGTGTTTGCAAGTTCACAACGCTCTGACACCCACATAGGTGAGCTGGGGTGTGTGTGTCTGTGTGTGTGTGTGTGTGTATTGTGCAGTGTGAGACCCTGTTTATTCACTTAGCTATTAATTGGCCACTTATTACACGTCCATCACATGCCTATGGCTGGAAACACGAAGGTGACATATGGACAATAGTCCTGCCCATGAGAAGAAAGTCCCATGAGTCCTGCACAAGAAGAAAGTTCTGGAAATGCAATAAGTGCTGGAGGGCTCAGTAGCAAGGCCACTCAGTAGAAAGCAGAGGGGAATCATCGGTTCTGCCCAGGAGTGGGGTGGGCAGGAAAGGGACAGTGGGGGAGGTGACCCCAACGTGAGCCATGAGGTCAGCAGGGATTCATGTGTCAGGTGATCGCTACCTGGTGCCTGCCACCACACAACACAGCCACCATGGCTAAGCCTGACCTCTAGGGGGCCCAGCCTCCCAGTGATAATGCACAGCAAGGTGGCAAAGGGGCCTCTTTGGAGCCAGGTTGTCTGGGTTCATGTCCCAACTGGTGGTCCAGGCAGGCTGCTGGTCCCCACACCTCAGTCCTCTGCCACTCAAGAGAGCCATGGGCCTCCACCTAGGGAACCCTGGGTGGCATGAGAGAGGCAGCAGAGTGCTGGGCCCTCGGCACAGTGGGCACCGTAGTGCCCAGATCTGTTTTCCCTGGGGTTTCCTCTGTTGGACACACTGCCCTCGGGGACCTCTGAGACTGGTTTACGCCAGCAGTCCCTGCTGTGTGCTGACCAACCAGCCCATTTCTCTATTCAGCCTTGGGATTCTAGGGCTGCCAGTCAAAATGCCCCACACACCATGGGCGGATGACCAGCCCTGCCAATCCTTGAGGTACCATGATTGTTTGGGTGGCCATGTGACTCCACCCTGCTAGTCCTACAGCACCGTGATTGGTCCGGGGATGGGCACGTGACCTCACCCTGACCAATCAGTGCTCTTCCCTGATATTCTAACTTTCTGAATGGATGATGGGGAGGGGCCCTCCACCACAGATCTGCCAGGTGGGGCCCATGTAACTAGAGTCGTCTGGACGTGGTGTACCCCTCAAACCTGAAGCCATGGCAAGTGGGAGGGAACAGCCAGCACCCTGGGAGCCTCTCCCCTGCCGAGTCCCACACCCAGGGCTCCACTCCAGCCTTCCAGAGCCACAGCCCTCTGGGGCAGGCTGTGTCCAGCCCTGCCGTGGGGAGGTTCCTGACCCGGCACACACACGTCACTCTCTTCAGTCACACACAGGTGTCGCTGCGGGTGCAGCACGGGTCTGAGCAGTGGGCAGTTCCCGCTTCACCACGGCCTCCCAGGACCTGAGAGGTGAATCTCAACCACCCATTTCACAGAGGTGTGGTGCCTGTCACAGCCACACGCACTCCAGGTGGTCTGAGTAGGACCTGGCAGGCCGCAGCCTCCTCAAGCCTCAGCAGCCCCTGGATGCCAGTGATGCCCAGTGATGTCCTCGGCCAGGTTGCAGCCTCTGCCCAACAGGCCAGAGGGCCACAGGCAGAGTTCTTTGGACTCCACCCTGCCTGTATCACTCAGCAAAGCCCCCTGCCACCCCGCTTCTAGCACAAGCTGCTGGGCATCTGAAGCACGCCAGAGCCCTTCTACACCCCAGCACCCGGGCACAGGAGGGCCAGCGTGAGATGGTTCCTTGCGCAGCATAAAATGGAACCCTGCTAAAGTCACGCAGCTCATGTGGCGCTTTTCTCTTAGGACCTGGTGGGGAAGAATGGAGGCAGGGATGTTTTAGAAACCCCAGGTGGGACGCCACCCCTGCCCAGCTAGCCGTGCCTCCCTGTTGTGGGGGCTGGGAGTTCTCTGGATTCAGCAACATGCTCTCGGGCATCCTGAGGCAGAGGCCGGCCTCTGCCAAGTCACTCTGCAAAGTGCATCTGATAGGACTGGATCCCCCCTGAACAGCTCTGGTGGAGGCAGAATTCAGCAGATGGGGAGAGGGGTCATTTCTGAGGTCACCATGCTGGGGCAGAGGCTGTGCTTTCCCGGCAGGACATTCAGGGCATAGCCTGCAGCCCAGGACACAGTGCAGAGTAGTTCACACAGGGCTAACTGAACCAGTGCTTCTCCAGGGGACCCGTGAGGCCCCCTGCCCAGCATCTAGCCACTGTCCCCCTGACCTCCTGCATCAGACGGCCCCTCCGTGAGCCTCACGGCAGTAACCACACTGGGGTTACCAGAGAACAGCCAGCAGAGAAGAGCTCCCAGCCACGGGGGCAGGCGGACCCCGTCAGCTCTGGTCTCACCGTTCTTACTCTGTCTCTGTTCTGCTCGTCTCTCAGTCTAGAACGTTCTCCCTGCCCTTTTGTACCAGCAAACCTGTTCATTTCTTTGGTCCACTCGATGCCAACCCCACATCACCCCTGGCCCTCGTCAGTTCCCTGGGCAGTGCCCACGGGCTCTGCCAGAGTGCCACAGGCAGGTACTAAGGAGCCAGCTTCAGGCCCCTGCGGAGCAAGATGCCGCCCTTTACCCCCACACGGGGCCCCGCACACCACCTGGCAGGCCAGGGCGCCCCCACAGCCAGGAGGTCAGGCCAAGCCTTCCCAGCAGGGCACTCGCCATCGTTCCAGAAACTGCTTCCTTTAAGGCGCTGGCCACCAGGACCCAAGTCAAGGTCTCACACTCCAGCCCCGAGCCCCTGTTCCACCTGCCGTGACCAAGAGCACCGCCCAGGACACGGGGCACGAGCGCGGGTGACCGGCCAGGAGCACCAGCTGCTGCCCCAGCCGCCGCCAGCGTTCTCTGGGCATGGCGAACGCCCAGCACAACAAATGAAGAAAAACGAACTATTTCCACTGCCTAAAACACTCCTGTCCCCACAGGGCTTACGATAAACAGTGAGAAGGGACGGACGCTGAGTTGGGAGAAGCCAGGCACAAGCCCTGAGCCGCCCAAGGCAGCCCTGCTCCCCAGCACGCGCCCCATCGGCTCGGCCCCTGCCCTGGAATCCCCAGAGGCTCCGCTCCTAGGCACAGAGGCACAGGCCCCCGACCCGTGTGAAGGCCGCCTGAGCCGGCTCAAAGGTGCCCGTCACCAATCCTCACGCCCAGGCAGACCCACAAGGCCCAGGACACCCACAACACCCAGAGCTCTGCTCCAGCTTCTGAGGCCAGAGGTGACCCCAGAGAGGCCAGGGACGCTTGGCCCCACAAGGCCCCAAGATCACGGCCCAGCCAACTTGGAGGAGAAGCTACGAGCAGCTAGTTGGACCATCTCGGGCCTTCCCAGACTCGTCCTCAGAAAACGGGCTGGAAAGATCGCAGGTCCACCAGTAGGTGCATGGATAGACCACGTGTGCTATGGCCATGCAGTGAACGGTCCCTCGGCTGGCAAAGGGGACGCAGTGCTGACCCCTGCCACACCACGGTGAGCCTCCAAAAGATCAGGCGGAGTGCAGGAGCCAGAGGGAAGGCCAGTGTGTGAGCCCCAAAACAGGAAAAGTCACCAAGAGGCAGAGTCGGGCGGCCGGGGCCTGGGGCAGGGGTGCAGAGTCAGTGTTCGCTGGGGACAGAGTTGAAATGGGGAGGACGAAAGTCCAGCGCCAGTTGGTGGCGATGGTGCACAGCAAGGTGAACAGGCTCAAGGCCACGGCACCGCACACTGAAGTGATGGGCGGAAACCCCCACAGAGAAAGCAGGGAGAAGGAAGCAGGGCAGGCGGGCTCCGGGAACGCAGTGCAGAGGCGGTGCTGCCACGGGCACCCAGGAGAGGCCTGAGGATGCAGCGCCAACCACCCACAGCGCTGTGGAACCCACCGAACCAACCGCAGCCTGGAACCCCAACACTAAAGAGGGGAGGGAGGGGCCCCCCACGGTCGCCCAGGCGGCGTGGGGCAGGGACGGCTATCACTCTGGCAGCGGGGACCGCAGCGGTCAGGAGATTCCCACTTGTGAGGGCACGTCCCCCACCCTCCTCCCCACCACGACTCCGGGAGCCCTCTCCTGTTCCGACCACAGCGCTGCTCCCGGCCGCTGGCTCATCTCCCTGAAAACTGCTGGCCCCAGGTCTGACCCGGCATCGATCCCTGGAGTGCAGACGGAAGCAGACGGAGCAGCCGACGAGACTCCCGTAATTACACGGAGATAAGACTATCAGGTGTAATTAAACAGTATCCACAGGCGGACCCCTGGCTGGGCCGCGCGTTCTCCCTGCCTCCCTCCCGCCCTCCTTCTTTCCCCAGGACTGCAAAATAAATTATCCTGTGAAGTCTGCAGAGGTTGAGCTATGGAAACAATTAAACAGAAATTAAATCTAATTCATTTATACTCTGAGCACAAAGTGGATAATGTAGGTTTTTTCTCCCTCGCCTCTTTTCGCCTTGGTGTTAGAGAGGACCATTATGGGAAATTAATCACGAGGCAAAGCGATGCAAGCAATCTATCACGCGTCCGAGAGCTCGGCCAGCTACCGTCTATCACAGCGGCTGGAACATCGGGAGGCCACACCGTGCGGGAGAAGCTGAGCGAGGCACCGGGGAGCCCACCTGCCGGCCATGCGGTCTGGGGCACTGGTTGGCCAGGATGGATGGTGCTGGAAGAAGCCCAAGGCCAGGGAACTCGGGCCTGGGGCCTCACGGAGAGCACCCTGCTCCTCACCAGAAGGGTGGACAGGGAGGAGTAGCCCCTGGGAGGATGGCCCCGGCCTCAGCTTCCCCATCACAGCCAGGGGCTGAAACCCTGCTCCCCTCCCAGACTCCCTCGAGGATCAAACAAGCAGATCAACAGGAAGGCGTCCAGGAATGAAAAGCAGAGAGGAGCCGCGTGCCTGGCAGCCGGCCCAGCAAGGCATGTTCCCGGTTTCCTGCTTTCAAGAGAAACAATTTGGAAGATTGTTTTCCGATCGTACGGAGGGCGGAGATGGAAGAGATGGAACGTTTCCTCTGAAGGAGGGAAGGCCGGGCTGCCCAATGAGCAGCGCTGTGGTGGAAACGCCCAGGAGGAGGAAGCTGCCCGCTGCAGGGGATGAGGTTCCCGGACACCGTGCCCGGGAAGCGCCAAGCGAAGTCCAGGGCTGGCGGCTCCCCACAAACCCTGAGGGCACCGGCCCGACACAGGTGCTCCCAGGAGCTCAGGAACTAGGACGCTGAACCTTGAACTCACCGTGAAAACAGGAAGGAACCGGTCCCATGCTGCTCCCTCAAGAGCAGGCGGCCTCAGCAGAGGGGCCTTCGGGAGCCCACAGCCCTGCCGCGTCCCCGGGGCTCCTGCACCCCGCAGAGGCCGATGCCGCAGCTCCCGCAGGTGCCAGGGGACAGCCAGTGGGGAAGCAGGGAGGGACAGACCATCCTGGCGATGGGCCAGGGAGGGCGAGACTCAGGGAGGGAACGGAGTCCCAGGTGGGGAGGGGAATGTCACTGACCTCCTCCTCCCACTGGAAAGGCGGCCGTCCCCCGGCCCACCCCTTACCCTCCTCTCTCCTCTGCACTCAGGACCTCTCAAGTCCCGAGCAGCAGAATGTCAGCCTAGCCCATAAGGCCCGACCCTTGTCCCTGGATCCTGGGAGGTCACCTCTCAGCCCCTGGAACAACCTGCCTGATCAGTGTCTGCCCACCTGGGCCTTGGGCCACCCCAGGTAGACGGGGCCTCCATGTGGCTCACGGCAGGGGCCTCGGGCTACACGGTACCAGCCCAAGTTCTGGAGGGCCACAGACCACGGTGGGCCACGTAGGGTCAGTCCTGTCCATGTGACCGACCCCCAGGGAAAGTTCTGGACACCGAGGCTCGGGGACTCCCACTGGCTCTGCTCTGTGTGTGCGGTCACAGCTGGGAGCTGGGAGAGTCAGCGCTGTCCCTGTGACTCCACTGGAAGGACAAGGGAAGCCTCGGCTGGTCTCCTGGGCCCTGCCCCGGCCTCGTCCCTTGGCAGATCGCACAGGTGCCACTGTGGTCAACTGTACTGTGGCCGAGACGGCCACGGCGAGCTCCTGTGGGGCTGTGGAGCGTGAGCCACGCAGGGGCCCCCGGGGCAGGGGCCTGGCGGCTTTGCAGGAGCGCAGGAACCGCCGGCAGAGCCCTCTTGGTGTCTGGTCACGAGACACAGCTCGTCCCCAACGCACCAGGTGTGGCCAGGGGCCTTCGGCTCACGGGCACCTGCTCGTGACCTCTCGGCACACGCACCCACAGCACACACAGGCACACGCATGCCCACCTAGAGCTTCGGCCCAAGAGTCCTCCCTGGACACTCCTGGAATGGCACATGCCCTGGCCACAGTGGCTAAAATGTCAGCCAAGGCGACATCAGGGAGCAACTGTCCCAAGCAAAGCCTGGGCAGTACCCCAAAGACAGGGGGCAAGACAGCACCCCGTCCAGAGTGGGCCGCAATGCCCACAGCTAGAAGCCTGTGTCCCTGTGCAGGAAGGAACCCAAGCCGTGGAGGCCCAGGGGAGAGGCAGCGTAGGGGGCCAGGTGGCGGCTCGCAGGGCTCCAGCCCTCTCCCGGGCAGGCAGAGCTGCGCAGGGCTTCCCAGGCTGCCCTGTCCTCTGGGCCCTGTCCCTGGCCAGGTGTGCTGTGTTCAGAGTCCCAACACGGCCACCCAGGGCAGGGCTGGTCCTCCTCCTGCCAGAGGGTCCTAGGAGTGGCGGCTGGGTGGCCAAGCGGGCAGGACATCAGCAGCAGACCAGCACCCGGGGCAACCAGCCACCTCCTGCAGCCGAGGCCCGAAGACCACTGTCCACTCGGCCCACGATGAGAGTCTGCAGAGGCCCTCGCCTCACGGGCCATCCGATTGCGGCGTCCCAGCTACAGAGGTCACACGATTACTGAGGCCCAGAGTCACCCTGCCTGCAGCTCCCCAGCGTGCGGGTGAGCACGTGACGTGCAGGGGACACGGGCCGGGCCTGGCCCCGGGCGAGGCGCGGACAGTGCTGCCACTGGAGTGCTGGACAAGGGCCCCCAGTGCACTGGACAGTCAAGCCCGGGTGGACTTTCACCTGGAGCGAAGGCCGGGGAGAACCAGGTGGGCTCCTCTGGGCCTGGGAGCGGCCAGGGCAGGGACCCCGTCTGAGCCACTCAGCCCGGTCCTCCCGCTGGGACAGGCCGGGACACAGTAGGCGCTCAGTAAATACTGTGGAGAAGCACATTCACGTTCTGGGGCGGCAGAACGATGGATGGATGATGCTTCTCTTCTTCCAGATTTTTGGTAATTTTCCCTTTTTCTACAATAGGCATTATTGAGATCATAATAGGAAATGCGATATAAAAATAAGAGCCTTATTTTGCAGGCCAGAACATAAAAGAGGATGCAAACAAAAGCACCTCCGACGCAGCCGCGGGACGTGGGGCACGGGCCAGGGCGGGCTGGGCTCCCGCTGCAGGGCTGTCCTGCGGAGGCTGTGAGGCTCCAGGCGGGGAGCACACCCTCTCTGGCCTCACGCGCTGCAGCTGTGAAATGGGCCGGTGTTCCCTCTCTCCCTGGGTCAGGAGGAAGGCATGGCGTGACGAAGGCAGGGCGGGAGCAGGGAGCATGGTGTCCCCAAACACGGGCTCTGCTCCTGCCATCGTCCCAGCAGAGGGGCTGGGGCCAGAGTACAAGGAAATTATCAGAAAATAAGTACAAGCTCGGCCCAAGTGACCGTGCACTGGACACTCGGGTGCCTGCTAGGAAGCCAGCCTCCCCCAACATTGGGACTGAGGAGTGGCTGAGGTTCATGCTGCAGATGGTGGGCTCAGGACAGCGGACTGGACTCACAGGAAGATGAGCCCAAATCCCCCTCTGTGGCCCCCAGACCCGCCTGCCAACCCCTCTCCCAGACCCCCAGCCTGGCGAGGGCACGAGGCAGGGGCCTGAGGTCCAGGCTCCCATGGCCTCTGGAATCCACAGGAGGTATGGGGCGGAGGCTGGAGGAGAGGCCGGGAGCCTTGGCATCCTCTTCTCCTTAACGAGGCTGGATTTCCTTTTCCTGGCTAGAGAGGACTCAGATTATCTTTCTCTTAAAAATATTTAGGGATGAATTGGGCACCAGTGGCAATTAAACAATGAACAGACTATGAGACGTGGGTTCGGTGGGAGCAGAAGCCAGACCCAGAGATGGCAGGTGGTGGCCGCGAGGCAGGAAGCGGCAGCACAGCAGATCCACAGGCAGGGGTAGCGGCGCTGGCAGGGGGCGGGGGCGGGTGGCCACAGCTGAGGCGGGGGCGAGGACATGCTCACAGCACGGGCCACAGCTACCCGGCTCAGAAGGCACTAGAGCCACTGGGTTGTGTCCCCGACGCAGGTGAATCGTACAGGTGTATGTAAATTCCGTCTCATTAAAGCTCTTACCAAAAACGTCTGTTTTTTTAAATGACAGTCAAGCACACCAATGTGACGGCAGCAGGCGCTCACTGCTGGTCTCGGAGGCTGCCTGGCTCCTACTCTCTGCCACAAGGAGCCGAGGGCAGTCCGGCATCATGCCGATCCCTCCTCGCCTGCTACCCCAGAGCCTTTGCACAGCCCCTGCACCCCACCCCCTGGACACTCTCTTCCTCTTGCTCTGGCTTCTCCTTAGCCATCTACTCCCCAGAACAGATGCCCCAGGACAAGACGGCAGGAGCTCTCCCCAGGCACCCACGCTGCAGGGCTCTGGTTACCAGCCCTGGACAGTGGCTGTCGGCTGAGCTGCCTCGGACCCCCCAAGACCACGGGCCCTCAGCTCCCCCTCACATTTCCCCATGGCCGGAAATCTGTTTTATTTTTAACTTGATGATGTTCCAAGAGATTGTGCTGTGTAAACGTTATCAGGATATTTGTCATTTGCCCAGCAACGTGCTCGAACCCTGTGTTTTGGCCACATCCCGACATGGCGTTTGGGTGGTCTCTGTCCCCCCCGTTATCAGACACGAGTCTGGGCCCTCAGCTCCGCGTCCCGCGGTGATCTCGGGATCAGCGGCATTGGCCGCTCTGGGATTCCTCGCGTGCGGGAGAGCGGGCGTGGAGGAGGGCGGAGCGGGGAGTATTTTTATACGGTCCTGCTGGGACTCTATATTTATATACTCTTAAGGTACATTTTTTGCTAATATATATTAGCAAAAGTTATTTGGGTCATTCAAGTCATAAATTATTTCAGGTCATTTTAAAATCCTAAATAGTTTCACCTTGCATGGTGTGGCCTTGAGACTTCCCAGTTACCACCGAGTCAGGGGCTGTGCGCAGGGACAGGAGAGAAGGGGAGGGAGGCTGGCCTCAGCCCAGCAAGGAGGCCGGGACCAGCAAAGGCCCTGTGGTGGGCAGACCCGGCAAGGAAGGCGCGTGGACTGCCGGAAACACTCTGGCCCTGCGGCAGTGCCACAGGGTCTGCAGCCTCAGCCACTGTCCAGGAGGGGCGCGCTCTGGAGCCTGTCCTTCTGAAACGGCCCCATGCAGGGAGACCCTGCAGCGACTCCTGCTAAGGGCATCCCTGTGCCCAGCCCGGCGGCCTGAAGACGCCCTCCCCGCTCGAGTGCACCCTCGGGACGCTGGCCCACGCTCCCGGAGAGGGGCTTAGAGACGCGCCCAGAAGCCTGAACGGGAAGGCCAGCCCAGGGCGGCGGGGCCACCACCACCGCTCACCTGTGCCTGTGTCCTTCCACCTGGCATCTCGGGGAGCCGGGATGTCACCAGAAGGCACTCTTCCAGCTGCATACACCTCGGGATCTGGGTGGAACTCAGACACCCAGAGCCGCAAGACGGGCAGGAGCTGCACCCATGAGGCCCCAGCCAGTGTCCACTCCCAGCAGCCGTAGGTGGCAAGTTGAGGGCCGGGGCGCAGCTCAGGGTAGAGCTCCTGCTTAGCACGCACGGGCCCCGCCCCCCGGAAAAGCCTGACTATTCAGCAGTTCCAGGCAGAGGGGGAGGCCCTAGTCAGTCTGGTGTTCTCAGAGGGGGTCCGCTTTCTGCGGGTGGGCGTCCCTGCGAGCTGGTCAAGGTGACTGGGGAATCCGTGGGACTGTGGAGGCTCACGGAGCCCAGGGTGAGCTCAGGCAGTGACACAGATGCCAGGGGTGGGACAGGCCGGGCAGTGCCAGGGAGAGAGCCCAGCGGCTACGAGGAAAACCCGGCCTGACGGAAGGCGCCCCAGCGAGGCGAGGCCCCGCCCAGCTGTGAGCCTGGGTGCCCTTCTGCCCAGAAGCTTCCTGTCCAGAACAGCCCAGTGTCCTGGTCCACCCCGCAGCACCACGCCCTCAGCTCGCTGTCCCCCGGAGCCTCGGTGTCACCAGCGCAGTCAGGCGCACTGCGGGCTGTTTTCCTGGGAGCCTGAGGCCCGGATCTGGGACCTGTGCTCAGGACCGCCATGTTGGTCTCTCCTCCTGAGCCTCAGTTTCTCCATCCTTCCAGTCAGGGATTTGCGTTAGAGCCACTCGGATCCCGAGGAGGTCCCCAGTCCATGTCAGGGCCTTCCAGTCTTGCTCGAGAGAGAGGAGCCCAGGACTGTGGGAGTTCTGAGATGATTAATAAGCTGACCACCCCCGTGTGCACAGGGAAGGAGCTGGCCAGAGGGCACCGAGGGGCTGCTGGGCAGGTCGGAGCCTCTCCCCAGAGCCAGCATCACCAACGCTGCCGGACACTGGTGGCCAGTGGCTTCCAGTGCATCTACTAGAGGTTTCTCCTCGCTGGCAGCTCAACAGAGGCACGAAGCCCGTTCTTCTCACAACCTGTTGTGGTTGTAGAGACTCCTTGGCTCCAGGGCCAGCACCAGGCCCGCCCTGGCCTGTCACTGCCAAATGACTTCCTTGAGGGGCAGCAACATTCCCCTCCCCAGAATGCCACCCCCGAGCTGCCATAGCCCCTTCCCCTCCCCTAAAGTGTGCAGAATATGGGGGGCGGCGGGGCAGAGCCTGCTGTTCCCCGCAGGGCTCGGGGCCTGGAACCGCTCAGAGTGTGGCAGCAGTAGCCAGAGCCCTAGAAGGAACATGTCTCAAGGAGGCCAGTTCACCCTGAGCCTGGACAGAGGGGCCAGCGCCGCCTCCCAGTGTCCTGGGTGGGTTCCAGCAGAACGTCCCCGGTCGTCACCAAGTACTTCAGATCTGCATAACTGGTCAAGAAGGGGCCTTGGGTATGATTCACCATCAAGCATGAGAGTCCTGGAGCTGAAGGGTTAGGGAGCCCAACCCTGCTGGACACCTGGAAAAGCAGTTTCCCACTTCAGCAGGAGACGAGGGGCCAGGTCACTCTTGGGGCAGGGGCTCCCGTGCAGGAAGGACGTTGAGAGCACCGTGGCCTTGACCCACAATGCACTAGCACCCAGCCCCACTCATAGCAACCCTGTCTCCAGACACAGCCCAACATCCCCGGGAGCAAGCTGGCCCCTGGGACAACACAGCTATAAAGTAAAGTGCATGGCTGCATCAGGTGGCAAGAGCACCAGTCTGCCCAAAACAGAATCCGCCACAAGGCAAAGACCCCCACGGTGCCCAGCAGCCTGACTTCCCTCCCCCACGGTCACAACAGTTTTCTGAAAAGCCAGAAAGACCTCCATCCTCCTTCCCAGGAGCACTGCCCTCTCTCTCACCTCCATTCCAGAATCATCCACACCTCTGAAAAGTCTTCTATAATCACAGACATGTAACTCAGGAAGGTTGCTATGCACCAGGCAGCTCGATGTTCAAAGGAACTCGGGACGCTTTGGAAAGTATATCATAACACAAGCGTTCGTCATCTGTTTTCCTGAGCATGGGGTTTGTGTTCTGCAGTGCTGGGGACTATACCCAGAGCTGCTCTACCACTGAGCCACATCCCCAGAGCCCTTTTAATTTTTATATTGAAACAGAGTCTCACTAGGTTGCTTAGGGCCTCACTAAGTTGCTGAGGCTGACCTTGAACTTGTCAACCTCCTATCTCAGCCTCCAAGTCACTGGGATTACAGGGGTGCGCCACTGTGCCGGCCTCAGCTAGGGTTATTGTCCTAGGAATTGCTTTCCTTTTTGACTCGTTGATATGATCTATACATAAATCTCAATTCAAAGGGATGAGATTCATTTTGGAATTTTGACCCAATCTCTTTCGATGACACTGGGGATTTCCCAGCATGGAAATCTCTGACCTAGAGCCAACGGTAGGAAAGCCTGGGAAGCGGCTGGTCCAGGGGGGAAGCCACGTGCTGCAACGAGCCCCTTTGACCCGAGCACCCTGGGCCTCAGAGGTTGGCCCCTGGAGACCCAGGACCCAGGAGGCCGCACCCTCTGTCACTTCACGGCCCTGGCATGCTTCAGCCAGAGCCAGGGCGGGCCCAGGGGGTCTCTACCTTCACCTCCACTCACCATCCACCAGGGAGACCTGAGTGGCTATGTGGCCCCACTGAGAATGTCACCCCGTGCAGCCTCTTCCCGGCGACAAGCAGGCACTGTGAAGGGGACAGTGTGGCCAGAGCAGAACGAGAACACCCCCAGTCACCACTCGGCGACGGCACCCGAGGTTCTCGATGAAGCCAGCCTCATCTGCGAGGCTGGACCATGGTGTTGAGCCCTACGACTTCCTTCCCAAGAGGGGAGATCCAGGACTGTCATCCACGTGTCTTGTCACCTTTCCCAGGACACCAGCTCCTAGGGAGTCACCACGGGGTTCTGAGCGCCCTGTGACAGATGCAAGCAGAGACTTCCTGGCCCGGGTGCCAGAGTGGTCCCATCACCACCTGAGCCAGGTCACAGAGCAGGAAGCGCTGGACCAGCAGAGCTGTGGGGTCGGCCACAGGGAGGGGGACGGCGGGCACTGCCGTCTCCGCTCAGCCCGGTCCCAGGGACTGCATGCAGCCCTGAACCAAGTTCCAGACAGGTCATCCAGGGTCCTGGTGCAAATGCACCTCACATCTGCAGAGGGCTTAGTACAGACCAGGGTTCACCTGCTGCCAGCCACGCTGGCCCCACCACCGTGCCCAGCACCCAGGGTCAGCTGTCCACCCCACTCCTGCCTCCACCTCCCTTCTCCTGGCGGGACCCTGCCTCCACTCCAGCCTCATCTCCAGCCTCATCTGCTGCCTGCCCACAGAGGAGGGGTCCAGCTCCTCTTCCCCGTCCCCTGCCTGCACCTGGGGCGGCAGAGAGCTGCCCGCTCCTTCCTGCCAGCGTCTTCAAGGCAGCTTGCTGGGGAGGACGTGCCCCTTTCTCTTGTCCTTCTTTTCTTTTTCCAATCGCCCTTCTGAGAGAGAGAAGAAAAGCCAGGTCTTTCAGAAACGCCCGTCCTGCCGGCACACAAATAAGATCCCTGGAGCTGAAATCTCAACACTGTCGCTGTGCCCAGACTTCTGTGCCGCGGCCGGCCGTGCTTTGTACCCTCTGGCGAGCCCTCGCCGGCCGGCTCTCCTGGACCTATTTTGGTAGCTGATCGGTGTGCCTGTTTCCCAGACGCGGCTCACGTGTGTGTATTTCTATACATCACTGCCTTGCGGAGGCTCCGAGCCATGGAAATGGCACCTTATGCAAATCAAGGGCTCCTCCATCTGCTTCCGATACTCCCCACTTCCCCTTAATAACCTGCTTTAAGGGGATCGGTAGAGGCAGCAGATGATGCGACTTTATTTTTGTAAACCCAGTTGGTCCTGGAGCGCTGGCAGCCACAATAATGGGAGGGTGTGCCTGTTACCGCCTCTGGGTGGGTGAGTCTACTGTCAGGCTGCACCTCCTTACAGCGGCCAGCGGGAGGGGCTCCCCAACACGGGAGGGCAGCGGGGTCCCAGCAAGAGGCGCCGCGGCCTGGCTGCCCCCCTCCCTGCTCCTTGGGCAGGGCTCGCTGTGGGTTGAACCGTGTCCCCTAGAAGGATGGCCTGGACACTGACCCTGGTACCTCGAAATGTGACCTTATTTGGAAATGTGATTAAAAGACAGGCTTGTATCGGAGTGAGGGGGGTCTTGACCAAGATGACCAGTGTCCTTACAAGGAGAGGACACGGCGACTCAGGAGGGAAGGGACAGCAGGGGGCGCGGGAGCTGCTGGGAAGGGCTGCTTTCCTCACCTCACCCCACTCCCCGTGCCGCAGCCCTGCAGAGGGAGGCGCTCGCGAGGCACCTGGCAGCAGAGGCGGGCGCGTTAAGCAGCGTCCAGCAGACGGTGCGGGGGCGGGCAGAGCGGGCACACCCTTGCTGAGTGTCAGCCTGCTCTTCCTCCCAAGACCCCTGCGACTCCCACAAGGGGCACCCAGGGTCCTGCGAGCTGCTGGTGCAACTTCCCCGGGGTCTGTGGCCATCCAAAAGGGAAATTCTGGCTGGCAGGGTCTCGTTTCCCTTGTGTGTTGACCATAGGCTGCAGGGCCCAGCAAGTGTCCACTGCCACACCCCAGGGACTCCACCTGATGCTCTGGTGGATTTGAGGCCTGAGAGCAGAGCCAGGCTGCCCTCCCGGGAAGGCAGAAGGAAGCTCAGGGGAGCCCTGCGTTTTCAAGCATCCTCGGGGCCAGCAGGGTGGCTCACGGGAAAGAGGATCCAGGAGTGAGTCTTACAGAGAAGGGGAGAGAGGTAAAGAGAGGGGTGGGCAGTTGGGCAGAGGTGTGGTGCCCATGTGAGGTGGCCCATCCTGAAGTGAGGAGGGGCAGAGCACTCAAGTGACCCATGAAATGGAGACGGGGTTTGGGTGAAGTCCAGGGGCACCTAGCACTGACCCAATTAGAGAATGCATGTCAATGAAGGGCCTTCTCCATGAGGGCAGGATCTGGAGCCCCAGGGAGGTGACCCTGGGGTCTGGGGCACACCAAGGCAGGGAGCGAAAGACCAGCTGTGTGTGGAGGGAGGAGGGAGGAGAGGACGGACACCAGAGGGATGATGATGGGCACAGTCCTTTCCCACCCTGGAGGTTCTAGAATAGGGGTCTGCAAACCACAGCTGGAGAGGAATCACCAACTTCCCAACAGCACATCACCGACACACGGCCACTCGCGTCCTTACTGCCCACGGCCACCTGCAGGCTACAGTGGCAGAGCTGGTCACTGCAGCCGAGGTCATTGGGCACAGGACACTAGAGCATTTGTAGCCTGGCCCTTTCCAGGAAGGCCAGGACATCACAGCCCAGGCCTGTCAGAACTCCTAGAAGCCCTGACAAAAGGGGTTCTCCAACAGGGCGTCCCCCATGGAGAGAGGAGGCAGATGGGGGCCTGCTCCCTCCGTCCTCCCCCAGGGAAGCCAGGCAGACAGGGTGGAGCCTGGCGAGACCATGCAGGTGAGTCCCCCACACTGTTTCTCTGACTTAAAACTGTATTGTCCCAGCAGGGACAGTGCCTCCAAGAGTCCGAACTTTCCCCATGCGACTCAGGACAAGAAACCCAAACTCAAAGAATTCCAGAGTAAAGATGAAAATCCAACTGAGCAGAACATTTTCAAGACAAAAGCAAAGACAGGGAGAAACTCTAGTCCACAACAGACTGTCCAGCAGCCATTGAGGGTGACTGGCAAAGGCTGAGCCAGTGAGACCCCCTTCCCCGCACCAAGGCCTTCCTGGGCCTGGGGCCCAGGGTCCATCCACGGAGCCTGTGCAGATCCAGTCTCCAAGACCCACGCCCCCCTCATGCCCACAGCCCTCACCTCAGCAAAGGTCCAGGCACCCGGGCCTGCCTCCCCTGGCCCTGCAGGTCTAGGAGGCGCACAGCCCTGAGGCCCTGCAGGGCTGAGACAGCTGTCTTGGTGTGCTTGGGGAGAGGGTGACCACTCAGTTTCCTAACAGCACACGCCTCTGCCCTCAGCTCTCGGTCAGCAAACACACCCAGGCACTCGTCCAGCCAAGGCGAAGCATCCAGGCCTGCTGGGCAGAGAGGCCACGACCAGGGCCAGGCCTTCCCCATCGCAGGCCAGCCACTGCTCGCCGGGGCCGACTGACAGTATTTCATTTTAAGTGGGGATGGAATCTATTCATGCAATTCTGAACCGAGGGGCAACCCAGCCCTGCAAGCCAGAGTGGAGGGCAGCTCCTTCACTCCCTGCCCACCTGTGCAGGCCCTGGGGCTGCAGAGACAGATGAGATGTCCCTGCCCTCAGGTGCCCATGGTAGGACTCGGGGAACCATGACACAGCCCAGACAAGACAAGTATGACAGAGGATGCCGCGTCCTAGCGAGCTGCATGCAGGGCCCAGAGAAGGGACATGGCTCAGCAGCAGCTCCTCCAAGGTGAGTGGCATTGTGACAGAGGCCCATTGGCACAGTAGACTCTAAGCGGCATGGTGGTTAGCAGTGGGGCGGGGTGTGGGTGGTACCTCCTGGCCCTCCACACCAGGGCACCGCCAGGCCAGGCCTTCACAATCACTGTGGGCGATCCCGCTTGCTGCTGGGAGGAGAACCAGCAGTCCCTTCCTGGACAAGGCTGCACAGAGAAGCACAGCCCTCGCTTCCAACCCCGGACACCAGTTAGATCCCACACAGGCTGTGCTGCCTGCAGGAGGAGGGAACCCAGAGGGCCTACCCTTACCTGCCAGCCTCTGCTGGGTCCTGAGGCCCTGAGGAGGCTGCCTGAGGGTGTGGGGGTGGGAGGCACGAGCAAGCCAGAGGGCCGGCAGCGGCTGCCGTCCTGGCCAGCCTCAGCATCTCTGCATCTCTGGCAGCTTTGCTTCAAAGCAGCCAGCGAAGGACAGGCACCCTGTAAATTTAGAAGCGTGCAGGCTGGCTGCTTTTGGTATTCATCTTAGCGCACGGGGAGGCAGGCATCCGCTCACGCCACACCGCCACATCGCAGCCCACGCAGGCGCCTGCAGGAGAGAGCACCTTTCCCAAAAGTAAAAAGGCCGCTGAGGCCAGGTCCCAACGCCAGCCTGGGACGCCTCCCCCGGGACCCCCTCCCCTTCTCACATTTGGCTAAAAATAAAACCCCTTCTGGCAGCACATACACCCAGTCTCCCAGGAACATAAGCCTCCCGGGAATCTAGAAAAGGGAACAGCTCTACCTCTTATCCAGCCAGATGGGTTCCTGAAAATCTGTGTCCAACCAGTTTTTGTAAATCCAATCCTGCTCCGGTGATCCGCCTTGTCTCAGAGCGACATGGCGCTGGTCAGCTCCTGCACTCCCAGAGGCTCCTCAGCAGGCCTCGGCGGCTCCCGAGCCAGAGGAGGCTGCTCCACCAGAGGGTCCCCCTTGATCTGATGACTCATGCCCACGTTTTGCTGTGTCAGGGCTCAGGTTTGCACTAAGTGGGGCAGACCTGAATGCAAGTGGCCCCAGGCTGTGTTTGGGGTTTCTGTGAGACCTCGTTTAATAGCTTTGAGGCAGGCAGCACCAGAACCACCCTGGTACCTCTCCCCTGACCTCCCCAATATGGCGCACAGTCATTGGAGCAGAAGAGGCCACGTGGAGTGGATCTGAACGTGAACGGTGGTACGGGGGGAGGAGGAGAGGAGCCAAGCTCAGTTCCTCTGTCGCATCTGTGTACCTCTTGTCCCTAGCAGAGTGGGGCTGGCTCGCAGCAGAGTCACTCTGGAGGTTGGGACTCCATGCAGAGCCTGGGCAGCATGGAGTGGGTTACAGCCAAGCCCAGCCGAGATGTGCACTGTGGGAAGATGTGTCTGGACGCAGGCGAGAGCAGGAGGAAGGCTGCAGGCAGGGAGGCCCACAGGACCGTCACTGGAGAGGATGCTGACCCAGGTCGGTGTTGGCGACCCCAGGCCTTCAGGAGGCACTGAGGCAGCCACCCACAGTCACTGTCCGGGAAAGGCCTGCCTGGGACCCTCACCTCCGTTCTCCTCTTGATAATGAGGGAAGTGGGTATCAGGCTCAGAGTCACAGCCTCGCAACCTTCAAATCCCCTGCTCATGACTTCCAGGACCCTGGGCCACAAGGCAGGGACCAGTTCCTGCTCAGTGGCTTTATCAGGCGACTGTTAAACACGTGTGCACACACGTGTGTCGGGGAAGGGGCAGCTCCTACCAAAAGAGCCCGGAGCTGTCTGGTGTCGAACACCAGCGGATGCACAGAAGCTCCTCAGGAGGACTTCCCTGGTTTGTACAAAGCAGGGGTGCCCCACCTTCCCTCAGAGGGATCCGTGCTCAGCACCTGCCCCGTCTCAAGCCACAGGCCGGGTATTTGCCCTTCAGTATTCCATGTCATTATCACATCACTGTGAAGTAGGCATTGCCTCTCACTTTCTAGGGAAGAAAGCTAGGGCTCGGAGAGATTACCAAGCACTAGCTGGTGGGCAACTGGGATTTGAACCCAACCACACTATTTCCACTCTACCGGAGAGCCTCCATTCACTACCCCTTGGAGGATAGGCACAGCGCCCGGCAGACTACAGAGTCCACAGTCTCCCCACTCAGAGTGGGACCCAAGGCAGCGCCCTCCTCCTAGGGACCCAGTCCTGCCCCGGCAGAAAGCCTCCCAAGGCCACGCCCACGCCACGCCCTGACACGCCCACGCCAGGCCACGCCCACATTGAGCTGGCCCCTCCCCACCATGCCCACACGGTGCCACCCTGCCCACTGGTCTACTGAGGTAGAAGGGTGGGAGGGGCCGCCGGTGAGTCCAGCTCGGCTTGCACCCTCGGGTTCCCGCTTTCCCCCACTGGCTGGGTCGGAGGTTGTCTGAAAAGTGCTCCCACCACTTCAACACTAACCCAAGCCAGAGTCCGCCATGTCCAGCTAGGGCACCGCAGACGCAAAGCCACTGGCACTCAGGAACGGGAAGGGAACTTCTCAGTGTGCCCCGGCCCAGGACCCCAGTGACCCAGCGGGAGCCTTGCCTCGCAGGAGGGGCCGCCTGCGCCGTCTCTGGTCAGGGAGTCCAGGCAGCCACTGGCAAGATCTGTGGTTCTAATTTTTTCCTTATTATAATAGTTATACATATTCACTGCAGAAAATTTAGAAACTACACATATGCAAAAAGAAGAAAATAAAAATAACCCATAATCCCACTAACCCGAAATAACTCCTGTTAACATTTTGAGCATATATACACTTCCAGACTTCCCTATGCAGAGAATATGTATTTTTGGTACTAAGTGGGATCATACTGTACATACCATTTTGTAATGTCTTTTCCATTTAACTATATATCATACCAAATCATTAAGTATTCTTTTACAATGTCATTTTTTAATGACTGAATTAGCCAAAGGATACTAAAAGGACAGCTAAGGACAGTTGAGGACAATTTTACAACACAGAAAATTGCAACTAAGCATTAAATATGAAAATGCCCTTTGGAAACAAACTTCATTTCTCTCTTTAGTCCAAATTCTACAATCTCAAAAAAACCAAAAACGTGATCTGACTTGAGGACATGTCACTCTGAAGAGAGCTGGCTGCCGGTGGCTGGTGGGGGGCTGACCTCCCCTCCCTACAAGGAGAAGTTGTGTAAGATATTTTCAAGACTTTAAGACTGCAGTGATCTGAAGAGCAAGCCATTCCTTGGTGAGAGACCAGGGAGGCCGAGAGTTGAATCCTAAGGGGTCCCTTAGCTCACATCCAGCTCTGCTGAGGAGGAGGCATGTCCCTTAAATTTGAAGTGGAAGCTCAGCTGGGCTCTGCTGCTGCACCAGGACCCTGGGGACCAGCCAGAGGCTGCTCCACACCGCTGGTCCCTGGACTTGGTTGGAAACCAAGAACCGAGAATGAATCACCAGAGTCCATGCCAGCCCCTTGACCCACAGAGACCTGGCTGCAGTGTCCCTGGAAGAGGAAATCTGTGTTTACCAAAGGTTGCTGCTGCCAGGCATCCGATCTTCCTGGTTTATTCAACTTGGCTTTCTCCCTGTGCTTTAGGGAAGGTCCCCTAGGGAAACAGCAACCTGCCGTGGACAGACAGAGACAGGAGGATCCTGGCCCACACAGAAGTCAGCTTGAAAGTGCCTGGAGGCCAGACCCAGGGAGAACAGGAGTCAGGGCCCCAGTTTAGGGTGTGCTCTGGGGCCCTGGGCCTTGGGGAGCTGTGTATGAGCACACTGGTCCACGGTGACCCCGCTGCATCTGTTAAACTGATTTTGGCTGCAAACGGCAGAGGCTGGGACCCACCAACTGTCGCCATGAGCGTGTGTCTCACAGGGCCAGCCTCCAGCTCCTCTCTGCGCCCAGGACACAGGTCCTGGCCGTCTGCTCTGCCGCCCCCACCTGCATGTTCACCTCGCCCTCGGGTGAGGACATCCGCAGCAGGCCCACGGCCACGCCCTAGGCCCCCTCAGACCCCGAGAACTGGCCCCGGAGCTGAGCCGACTTCTCCTCCCGCTGGAAGCTGCTCTTCTGCCTCACTGACCAGCGTCGGTCACCTCTAAGAGCCAGGAGGCGAGCTCGACATGCTCCTGCAGTGGGCCCCACGGGGACAGCTGCCTTCAGGCATCCTGTTCCTTCACTCTTGTCCCTGTCACCTAATCGAGTCACCCCAAATGTGTCAGGCCTCGGGTAACCTGGAGCACAAAATGTGGTACAGCTGCCCGTGGGTTCCTTGGGCTGGCAGATCAGCTGTGGGGTCACGAAGCAGGACAGGAAGACCAGCCCCCAAAGACACGGGGCTCCCCCAAATCAGGCAAAGCGGCCTCCTGTGCCAGGGGAGCCTGTGGTGCTGGCCATCTGCATCTCTGGGCCAAACGCCCTGCAGATACTCCAAGGAACAGGATGGCCTGGTCCCCCAGGAGATGGGAAGGAGCACGGGATGGCCCCTGATCCCTCTTTCTCCTGACCTGCTGCGCCCTCAATCCCAAACCGGCTGCTGGAGAAGAGGCTGGTCCTCCCCACATAGGCCGCTCGGCTACCTCTGCCCCCTGACCACGGCCAGCAGATGCCATGGTCCACCTCCACAGGGTCCTCTCTCCACATGTCCACTCATGGCTAGAATAAAGCTGGCCCCAAGGGGTCTGGAGGGGGCACTACTACCCTGGGGTAGGCAGTGTGGCCCAGACACCCCGTTATCCTAATCACTGCCTCAAGGACCTCGTCTTGCTCCAGAGGTCCGGTTGTGTGGTCCAAGAAAACAGGCCAGCGTGGCACCCTGAGTGTCCTGTGAACCCGCCAACGGCCCTGCTCAGGTAGAGCTTAAACACACCCGGCTATGGTCACACGGCCTGACAAAGGTGACCGACAGAGGACCAAGCCCGTCTCCTGACCCACGGCTGACCGGGAAGCTCAAGCCCCCACCCGGACGTCTTCCTCTTGAGTGAGGCAGCAGAGAGTCTAAGTGGACCAGTCACGGGTGTCTGCTGTCCTCGCCTGGCTTAGCCCTTAAAGACCCAGAAGGTGGGCACTGGCCTGCCCCCAGGCCTAACCAACTGACCTCAGTGGCTCAAGGCAACCCAGATTTATCCGGTGACGTTCAGAGGCCAGAGCCTGAATCAAGGTGCCAGCGGGGCCGCGCCACCTCCAAAGGTCCTAGAGGAGACCCTCCCTGCCCCTCAGCCTCCGTGGCAGGCGGTCCTTGGCATCCTTCCCCTGTGGCTGAGCCCCACCGGCTCTGCCTCGGGCCCCACATGGCCTCCCCTGTTGTGTCTGTGTCCCTTCTTACCAGGGCGGTGGTCTTGGGATTGAAGCCCACCTAATCCAGGATGACTTCATCTTTATTACACCTGCAGAGACCATTTTCAGAGTCCCTCCCTTGGCGGGGTAAGGACTTAGACACGTGGGGACGTAAGACGGCCCAGGGCAGCAGGCCTCCTCACTCCTCAGCCATGCTGAACACTGGACTCCCTCAGATGGTTTAAGTCCTGCCTCTTCATAGGAGGGGGCGGTCTACTCTCGCGGCACCAGGCAAGCATCTTGACAGGTCCCCCATGCTCCCAGTTCTAGCGATGACCAGCTTTGGATGTGACTCCCTTTGTCCCTGGCTTACAGGCCAGGCTGGTCCCAGATGGTCATTACCAATCCTAAAGCAAGTCACAGAGCTGAGTGCAGTGTCCTAAGAGGACCAGCCAGTGGGGGTGGGGGTGAGGCACGGGGCTTGCCCACGACCCCAAGAAGATGCTTCTTCCTGAATGTGCTGTGGCTACAGCACAAGGCAGAGGAGGTGCAGGTGACAGGGTGCAGGCCAAGGTCCCTGTGCTCGGGACTCAGCCCAGCGGGGGCACAGCAGTGGCACAGCATCCCCTCCATGTAAGCTGGGCTGCACACCCAAGCCCCCAGTGAGCTGAGCAGGCAGGAGCCGCCGCAGCTGGTCTGTCTTCTGTGTGCATGCCTCACGGGCTCTCTGCAAGGCCTTGCTGAGTGAATGGGTGCATGCACAAATGTTCCCGCTACAGTGGACTCGGGGACTGGACCCTTCCTTTCCATCCCCCTCCCTCCTGCCTTGCAGCCCTCGAGCCATGGCCCTGTGGGGTTACAGAATGAATTTAGGGGAGGTGGGGATGACCACGGTCAGGGTAGGATAGCCTCAGTGCTCCCCGCCTGCTCCCAAGGCCCAGTTCCGTGCCCTGGACCAGGCTTTCCGTGGACACTATGATAGCAGGTTAATAAAAGTGGGCTCCTCCAGGGCAGCTCCAGGGCACAGATGCACTCACCGGGGCTCTCAAGCCACATATCATTCCTTCAGATCCAGGATGAGATCAGCAGGCGAAAAGGTACCCATGTGGGGTTGGGACTTCTACGATTCTCAAGGGACCTAAAGGCCACCAGTACTAAAGGCTCAGGTCTAAATCCAGACGTCAGGTGATGGTCTGGTCACATGGCTCCAGAAGCGATCCCAACAGTGTGAAATATTCACAGTCTGAGAATGCCTATATGTAAAGAGCACCCTGAAATTAAGAAGAAGACTCCACAGAAACAAAGTATGTGATTAAGCAGTTCACAGAAGTAGAAACACAAATGGCCAAGAAAATATAAGACACAGCCTTCCTAGAGTTAGAGAAATGGCAGTTAAAAGGAGCTGTTTTGTGTACTTTACCTGAAAAACATTATAAGAAATAATAGCTGATGTTGGTATGAGTGTAGAATAAATGGTCCCCACATATTTGTGTGAAAGACTTGTAAATACTTTCAACCTTCTATAAAGTAATATATACATATATACTTTGCTCCAGTGGGTCTACATGGGGGATTCTCCCCAAGAAAGCTAGAAGTGTCAGGCACATCTGTCGGGTGTGACAAGGTACGCAAGTGGGCTGCAGAAGAGGCCCGCCATTGGAAGAGTGGCTCTGAAGGGCGGGAGAGCCAATTCTCTTCTGTAGGAACTCATACCATGAATAAGTAATCACTTTTATAATTAATGTGACTGAATTTTTTAGTGGCTAAGGGAGTGATTTCAAAGCGAAGGCCTTCTGTTCCTGCTGCTGTTCCAAGGAAGGGTCATCAGGCTCAGCAAATGGAGACCCTGGGTGTCCAGTAAAATTTGAATCTTCATAAACAACAAAGGTTGTTTTGTTTTGCTTTTCTTCGGTGGCTATCCCATGCGACCTTGGGCACACGCCTGTACATGCAGCTGTCCGTCACTCATCTGAAGTCCAGATTCGACTGGGCACCCCTGGTTGTATCTGGCAGCTCCGGTCATAGGGCAGCAACAGGAAGGCACAGTGGAGCTGCTCTCAGCCACTCTGAAGGGCACCTGTCACCTCTTGCTCTTCATGAGAGCCTGGTGTACCCAGGATGGCCCCCCCTTCTGCCAGGGATCACACACACACTCAGGGGTTGTCATTCACCATTCTGAGAGGACACTCCTGGGCCTGGTGAGCACTTCTGCCATGCTAGGGTCCAGCCCGGCTCCTGCTTGTCCAGCTCCTCCTGCTGGAGGCCCCCAGGAGGACCCGGGGTTCCGATGCGGTCAGAGCCCGACTGTGCCGGCGTGTGGAAGATGGTCAGTGAGCATGGGCAGATGGACTAGGGGAGACCCAGGTGCCTGGGGAGGGAGGCAGTGCTGCCACGTCGAGGCATGTGAAGCCCAGGCCTCCTTGTGGGGCAGGGCCACCCCACTTCTGAGATTGTCGGCATCGCGCCACTTTTCCCAGCCCGCTAGGCGTCCTTCTGCCCTCTTCCCACCAACGTACCATCCCCAGGCGGAATGGCCTGAGTGGCCACTTCCAGGGAACTGCCTGCAGCTCCCGCTAAATGCCACCCGTTTACAGTCTCAGTGAGCAAGCGCCAGCTGGGAAGGGGAGCCCAAGTGGCCATGCGGCCAGTGTCCAGGCGGCTCAACTTTCATGCTTCGGTATTCCCATCTCTAAGAGCAGAGCTCAGGGGGCATGTCCTTCAAGGAATTTCTAAGCATTTCTGAGAGTCTGGGGTCAGCCATGTCCCCTGCCCTCCTCCCCCAGCGTGGGCCGTTGGACTCTACTTCAGTTCACTCTGGACTAAGACAGGGCATGTGCCAAATGGCCAGGAGAAAGTTCTCCCTGGTCTCTCCCCGACTCCAGGCCCACAGCTTTGCAGGCCTTGGCTCCTCCCCTGGAGTTGCTCCTTAACCCACAGCCTGTTGAGCCCAGGACGGGCAGACGAGACGTTAGCATTACAACCCACACTGATCTTTGTCAATTACGCTCCAGTGTTTGAGCCCTAACCAGCTTTAAATTGAATCAGGACGAAATCAGCAAAATAAAAAGAACCCAAGCCACAGCCTTTCAATTCCAGCACTGGAAAAAAAAAAAAAAAAAAAAGTTATACATTTCATAATGGCCTTCTACCCCGTAATGAACAGGAAAAATAAATTAGATTCCAAGCTAAGGGTATATTTATGCAATTTCATTATGTGCCCATGAGCAAGCCTGGTTTTCACCAAGATAAAAATGAGCTCTCAGAAACACTCGCACTAAATAAATGGAGTGATTTAACAGCTTAACGGGGAGCGTGGAAGAGGAACTGAAGGACAGTGTCAAAAATGGAAAAATAAAAATAAGAGAGGCTTACAATGCGCCACCTGCGCCGTGCACAAAACGCCCGCGGCACCGAGCCAGTGCCCGGAGCCTCAGAGCCCCAGCCCGCTCTCGCCCGCGCTGCAGGTGAGCCCGAGCTGCGGCCCGGGGGACGCGGGTTCTCCCGACCCGCTGCACCTGGGTCAGCACAGACCAGACTCGGCCAAGGGCTGGTCCCGCACCCTGGATCCTGGCGGAGACCCCTGCCTATGGCCGCATTCGGGCCCCTCTCTCCCCATCCTCGCCCTCCTTCCTGCCGCTTCCAGCAGTTCCTCTCCGTTCTCTGTCCTCGCTTCAGGGCCACCTGCCAGCTCCAGTTCGGGTGCGACTGGCACTTCCTCCTGTGGTCGCTAGGTGGGCTGTGGGCCAGGGGTCTCCCAGGGGCCCAAGCACGGGCCTCAGGCCTCCACTTGGACCTTTCTTTCCAGAAGCGCGCACCTGTTCTCTGGGGCTTTCAGGCCCTTGGCGAGCGCCGACTCTCTCTTTTTTTTAATGCATTGTTTATTATGCAATGCTCCGAGACCTCTGTGTGAGAGGCGTTTTATAAGCTCGGGGTGTTGTGAAGGTTGACAAAATAATGGATTTATTTTTATTTTTTTAATGGGTATTTACAAAGCTGGAGGGTGTTTCCCGAAATCTCCAGTGGTGTCTGACGGGGCAAAACCAGAGACAGACAGCTTCAGGCCCTCTCCAAGGCAGCCGTGCCACTTCCTGAAGGCTTTTCTGGCTCACCCAGGGGCTCCCTGATGCAGCACCCCGGAACCAAGGAAAGGGGAGTCATAGATGCTAGTCCTGGGGCACCTCAGGGCCACCCCAGGAGCTGAGCTTGGACCAGTCGGCCCAGTAAGCCTCACTAGTACATATCAAATGACCACATGGGTAATTTAAGTAACCATTTTTTTTTAAGTTTTTAAAAAGTGAAACTAATTTTAGTAATTTTATTTAACCCAGTATATACAAACTATTACAGGTCAATAAACCATATAAGAAATTATTAATAGAGCCAGATGTAATGACACAAGCCTGTAATTCCAGCAGCTTGGGAGGCTGAGGCAGGAGGATGATGAGTCCAAAGCCAGCCTCAGCAACTTAGCGAAGACTTAAGCAGCTCAAAGACCCTGTCCCTAAATAAAATATATAAAAGGGCTGGAAATGTAGCTCGGTGGTAAAACACCCCTGGGTTCAATCCCTGGTACCAAAAAAAAAAAAATGAATTTATCAATGGGACGTCCATCTCTGTGTGCCAAGTGTAAAGCCCACTAGCGTCTGGCACCTGCAGCCCTCGCCCCTCAGGCTGGCCGTGCTCAGCCACACAGTCCCCCCGTATGGCTGGTGGCCACGACCCTGGCTGGGAAGGAGCAGCCTCCTTCAGGCCACCCCGGTCTTGTGCAGAATGAAACACAAACCCAGGACTCAATTGTCTGGCCACTCCTGACCTAGTGCATGACAACTGGTAAATCCAAGGACGCCAACCCCTCCTGACGTGCCTTCCCCGTGGAGATGACTGACTTTGCAACGCCCCCGTAAGCCCATCCCCAGACTCGCCCCCCACGCCTTGCTGAGCATCATCCCACATCAGGAACCTGCAGCGATACAGTCACATCCAGGAAGAAGTTCTGTGCAGTGGGCTCATTACGACCCCCCAGCAGAGGCTCAGACGGCCCCAAACACGCTGCAAGTCCAGAGTGAATGAGCCCTGCACGCCAATGCCCGGCTCCCTCTGAGGGCAGAACTTCCCCTCCTGACACAGAGGATCCCAAAGGGGAGCTGGTGCTTGATGACCCTGCACCCCAGGCTGGGCGGCCACAGCAAAGTCAAGACCTTCTCCCTGACTTAACACCCCCTCTGTACCAGCTCCTCCTTTTTTGGAACCTCAGGAGGAGAAATAAGCACATGCGTTGATGAATAAATACCAACGGGTGAAGGTGAGCTGGCCGGGAGGACAGTGCTTCCGCGCGCCCGCCAGCCCCATGGGCTCAGGGACGAAGCCCATGATCTCACTGGTGCAGATGGTGCTGGAGTCCACGCACAGTGTGATGGCTGGCTACCGCCCAGGACGCATTCAGAGCACTGATGGACCTGGGAAGCCGTGGCCAACGTGGGCAGAGCAGGGCAAGGGAGGAAGCAGGCCCCCGGGCGGCCTGCGGACGTGGCAGGCAGGGCAGCCAGCCACCAGCTGGAACGCCCAGAGAACGGAGCTTGCTGAGGACACTGGGATGGGGGGTTCAACACCCGGGGCCCTGGCAGCCCGTTCTGCATGGGAGATGGCGATGAGGTTCCTCTGTGGTCCTCATGGTGGCTGAGAGCAGCCACAGTGGCTGGATGCTGCCAGAGAGGAAGCTACACACAGCCCTTGACCCAGGACCCCTGGTGACTGTTCAGAAGCACCTGCTCAGGGTTCTTAGTGACCTCTCAGACGAAACCTTGAGCTCTGTGCAATGGAAAAGTACCAGGATCGGCCCTTCCTAGGCTGCGAGGCTCGGGACAGCTGGTGCCTCAGCCCCTCATCGTGTGCTGGCTCTGTGTCACGTGCTCGCCGGTGCTGGAGGAGGGAGGCACTGAGGAAATGTGGAGCCCGGGGAAGACCGTCTCCCTGGTTGCTGGGGAATTGATTTGGAGAAAGAATCGATAGACAAGCAGGGTATGAAGAGAGGGAAGGAGGAAAGAGCAGAGAAGTAGCAGGTCTTGCTTTATGGCTTCGAGGGCTTGCTCTTCCTGTGGGCGCCCCCCCACCTCCTGCCCTGCCAACCCCGACATCGATGCCACCTGCCCCGCTGCCCCCGCCGTGCCGTGGTGCCAGGCCCCTGGCAGGCTGCACCTGGCCACTTTCCTCGAGGGCTGCCACCGGGCGCTCGGCTGCACCCCTCAGCCACCGCCTCCTCCTCGACTTACATAACCAGGCCTGTCCTCACCCCCACCCTCTAGACATGGGGGTGTAACATCTGCTCGTACTGTTCCTCTCCGAGAGAACACCTTCCCCCACAAACCTGCACCCCAAACTCTGCCACCCTCCCCCAAAGCAGCAAGGGACAAAAAATAACATAAAATAAAAACATGCTACACCACCACCCACCACCTCATTAAGCAGGGAAAAATCTCCTACAAATAAAACTCTTTCCTTCTTTCCTTCTTGTTCTAGAAAAACAATAACGAATCCTAGGGGGCAGGAACACAGGGAGGCAGTGGACCAGCGCTGCCCTGCCTTTTCATCTCTAGTGCTGAAAGCATCTTTGATATTTCTTATTTTTAAGAAAACAAAGAAAGTCCACCCGAAACTCGTGCCAGCGCTCCGGGAAGAAGGCGCCGTCCCGGCCTCTGCTGCCTGCCCGCTCCTCCCGCCCTTCGCCCAACGCTCTAGCAGAAGAGAAGCGCTGCCGAGGTGGGTATCTGGATGGACAGGCCAGGACCAGCCTCCTTGGAAAGCACCCCCAAGACGGGAGGAAAAGCAAACAGCCAGGAGCCCACGGGACCCCTCCTGGGACGGCCCAGCACCGCAGGGCCCAGAGGAAGGGCTCCCGTCTCCAGGCCTCACGGCAGACACCTGCCACCCCCCTCCCTCCAGCCAGCTGAGCCGGTGCCTGCCTGCCTTCCACACAATTCCCGAAAATGAGGAAAATCCTTATCCCTTCCCCAGGCAGGGAGGCTGGTCCATCCCAGCATCCAGCCAAGCCTCCCAGGAAACCTGCTCTCCCCTTTTCTGCATCTTCCCAGCTGCCCTGCCCAGGTCCACAGCCCAGGTCAGCTCAGCATCCGGGTTTGCAAGCCGCACGCCTACCCTGGCTCCTGGCCTGGCTCCACTGACCGGGGCTCCTAGTGGGGCATGGAAGGGCGTAGAGGTCAAGGTTGCCAGCCCAGGTGAGCACAAGCCCCGGGACCCTGGTGGGGTTGTCTGTGTCCACAGGAGAGAAGGGACGAAAAGGCCGCAGGGCCTCCCCACGAGGCTAGCTGGACGGTCGTGCACGTCACCCACACAGGCACCCCACCCAAGCCATCGTGCCAAAACTCAGCGCATAATGATGCGCTTAAAGCAGATCCTGCCATAGCCCTCCGGGTCACCTACCTTCCCCGGTCACCACTGCCCAGCAGGAACCAGGTGGGCCCATCCAGGATATCAGAGGGGAGTCCACTCCAAGGCAGCCCTGCCACCAACATGGAGGACCCCTATTCTGAGCCCCAGAGAGCCAAAGTGCTAGCAGGGCCCCAGCTACGTGTTCCCGCTTCCCCACAAATGGCCGTCCCTGTTCCACAAGTAGGCAAACAGAGACTCAGTCACATGGAGTGTCCTCACCAAGGCCCCGCAACTGTGAGGTGTGGCCACACAAGCACCCCGAGCCCCCATCTGATCTCAGCCCTGGGTTCCAGTCACCCCAAAGAGCAAGGCCCATCCAAACAGAGGCAATGGCAGCTGTCCACAGCCTCCTCTACCCTGTGGCTGCCCCCAGAGGGGTCACTGGGTCCCCTCCCACCTATGGAAGCTCCTGGCTGTCCCCCACTCACTCTCACACCCCACAATGAGGCGGTGCTCGCTCAGGGCTCAATGGAAGGTGGGTGCTGGGCACTGCCCTACCCACCCAGGGACACAAGACCCACCAGGGAGACTGGCAGGGGGACAGTAAGCATAATGGGGACCACGAAGAACAGCCCCAGAGCAGAGGGGCACTGGGTCTGCCCTGATAAAGCTCTTCCCAGCCTCACCCCGCACCTCGCTCTTCCCTTAACAGTGCACTGCACAGGAACGAGGAGAGGACCCAGGCTGGACCCAGGCCCTGCTGGGGAGCCAAGGCCCCAGACCAGCCCTCTTGTCCCCTCTGTCCTCGGGATAGGGGCTGGGGCCACTCACCAAAACAAACAGCCCCCCGCAGACAGGAAAGTGTGTGCCTCACGGTGGAGCCGGAAGAGGGAATCGCGTCCTATGCATTCCATCCGGCAGCTGCCAGTCCGGTGCCCACTGCGAGTGACCAACAGAAGACGTCCGAGGAGAGAGTAGGGACTCCCCGGAGGGGCCAGAGGAGCAGTAGGAGAAGTGAGACGTCCCAAAAGGTAGGGATGCTCCAGGCCTAAGGGACCAGACAGAGAGTCCACCCTGTTCTGGGAAGACCACTTCCCAGGGCAGAGCACGGTCTCTGGGGCTCTTGAGCCATTGTCCATTCAGACTCTGTCTTCAGAGCCCAAGCCAGGAGGAAACAGGGCAGGGACAGGCCTCCCCAGCCAGGGCCAGTCCACGGCTGTGAATTCAACAGTCACACAGGACAGGTCAGGTAGGACTCGGGGCAGAGGGTGAAAGGCACTGGAACCAGGGGAACGAGGGCCAAAGGTGCCACCCTGCCCATCCCAGGAGCATCACTTTGCAAGTCTGAACTTCAGGACAGGTTCTCACAGGAGACAGCTCGAGGAATCAGTCCTCTTCCACGAAGCCAGCTTGCTGAAAAGTCGAGGGCCAAATGAGGTCAGGAATGCTAAACCAAGATGGCACCCAGGTGGAAAGCCCCCACGTGCAAGTCCACACACAAGTGGCAAGGAATGTGGCACCTGCATGTCCAGCACCCAGCTCAGACTGAGGACAGGTGGATGCTTCATTCCAGGACTTATTTGATAAATGCTTACTTACATACCACTACATGCTGTAATCATTTGTGGAATGACTAAGTGGATGGATGGATGGATGAATGGAGGGATGGACAGATGAATGGGAATGGATGAATGGATAGATGGATGAATGGATGGATGGATGGATGGATGGATGGCATGGATAGATGGATATGAATGGGCAGGTGGGTGGGTTGGTGGATAGATGGACAGAGAGTTCTGTTCACATAAAAGGAAACAAGGAGATATCAGAGCCAAGAGCAATTCCAAAGTCCTAAAACTCTAACACCTGAATATTCTAGATCAGGGCTGCCCAGTTGAATTTTCTGTCAGGACAAGAATGTTCTATATCTGAACCATCCAATTTGGTAGCCACCAACTCCTGAGCACTGAAATGGGATCTCTGTAACTAAACAACCAAATATTTAATTGTGTTTATGTGTTTGTTTTGCTGTGCTGGGGATGGAGCCCAGGGTCCCCTGCTAAGCAAACACTCTACCACTAGGCTGCACCCCACCCCTAACTGTACTGGACAGTCACAACATGAGGCTAGTGGCTACCACACTGGACAGCACAGATTAAGAGTATCCCAGCTCCCTGGGGCAGCCATTCATGCAAGGGCAGCTGGGAGAGATGAGGTTGTGGGAAGATAACACCAGTGTGAGCAGGCGGCTCCTCCATCCCCCAACCCTGAATTCTGCCAAATAAGAAGGGAACTTGCAGAACCAGGAGCAAGAGGGAAAAGCGTTTCAACTTTGACGTGCATACAGAGCCCCCCAAAATTTTATTTAAAATGCAGATCCTGAGATCCAGCAGATCTAAGGTAGGAAGCAAACTGTATTTCTGACAAGTCCTTGGGTGATGCTGAGGAGGCAGGGGGAGGGGGAGGATTCTGAAAGTGTTTTGTAGGTTCCCTTCTAGAAAAACAGGTATTTCAGGTAGCAGAATGGAAAAATAAACAAACAAACAAAAAAACAAAAAAACCAGGAAGGCCAAGGTTAAATAGAGTATTGTGCATATCAAAAAAGATCAAATCTTCAAGATTTAAAAACTTAGATTAATATATTGAGCTCCTAAGACAGGGCTGCATGTTGTAGGAAATGCAAAGAGCTTTGAGCTAGTTTAGGATGCAAAATAATCATATAAACGTTAAGCAGCAAATAAATAATTATCAAACGTCACACTGCAACAAAGCCTACCACAACCCCCATGTAATCCTGCAGCCCTCTCACAACACAGCAGCTGCGTGTCTCGAGTAGGAGTGATCACTATCTAAGCTACATCGCTCTTTCCTCGCTGATCTGGTTCCCACCTAGAAGGCAAACGCCATGTGGGTTGGGTTTTCATCTTGCTCCTGCTGCATCTCCCAGGCCTAGATGGGACCTGGTATGCAGAAGGCTTTCAAGGAATATTTGCTGAATGAACAACTTTAAGTCTTTGCTCTGTTGGGAGTTTGCGCAGGTGTAGAAAATGTTCCTTAGGGGGTGTTGCAGTTTAGAGATGCAATTTGCACATTTCTTGTTGAGTTTACTCCTAGCTATTTAATTTAATTTTTGATATTATAAATGGGATCCATTTCTACCTTTATATACTATGATTGGATGGATGGGGGGATGAATGATAAAGATAGTTATAGATAAATAGAAAATTGGATTCTCCTATTAGTTGTAGGTTTTCATAGGTTGTCTTGAATTCTCCAAGTACACCATGATATCACCTACAAAAAGGTAATACTTCTACCCCTTTCTTCAAAAATTCATCTTTTTCTCTGGTCTGCATCAGTTATGGCTTCGGCAACAGGATGCAACAGGAGCAGAGAATCAGTGTCCCCCGAGCTTCATTCTGTAGTATTTCCACAGGATGACAAAGAATATCTTGGGATATGATTACATACAGGCACGTTAAAAACTACCCACTGATTCCTATTGGGGTGAGCATTTATTAAAAATAGACATTGAATTTTGTCCAGTGCCTTTCCAGTATCCAAAATGATAATTCTCCTCATATTGATTAATGTGATGGATTATATAAGCAGCCTTCCAATACTGAACCATTCTTCCTGGAATAAATCCAAGTGGACATAGGGTGCTATTATTTCAACATAATGCTTAGATCCTATTTTACAATATTTTATTTAAAATTTTGCATCAATATTCATAAGTGAGACCAGTCTGTCATTTTATTTTTGTCAAATTTAAAAAACTCTTATTCTCACTTCCTGAAAATCATGTGGCTCTTGCTCTTCCTCTGCTGTGCTGTGGAGCGGTTGAATTAGTACTGGGCAGCCCTGCTCTCTAGAGGTTTTGTTTGAACGCCCCCGTGAAGCCGTCGGACATGGCTCTTGTGTGGGAGTAGCTAAGAACTTCTCCTCCGTAGAAATTGGTCAGTTCTGGTGAATGACATTTCCCTGGTCACTCACTCCTCCTTCTGCACTCTTGGGGCGTCTCCTCCTCCCAGGTGGCACAGTGGGGGATCTTTGGGGCCCCTCGGGGAGCACCTGTTGCGGACTTGTCTGCTGGCCCACTGTGTGGCTCACTCACTGTCCTCCCTGCTGGGTTGGTGGCTCCCTTCCTGGTGCTGGTTTGGTCCTGCCTCTAGCTTTCTGAATCCTAAGCTCCACTGGGTTGTTTTGCTTCTCCCTCCTGCTGGCTGTGTGCTCAGGAGCCAGGGGCACGTCCACTCAGCTCCGACATCCACCACCGACGCGATCTCATACTTAGAGGCTGTTGGATACACATCTGTGGACCATTATGAAGGGGACAGTAATTTTAGGGTGCCATAGATCCTTATAAGTATAAAAATGACACTCGAGTGTTTCCTCTCCACCAGGCACTGTGAGGTATTTGATAAGCACAGATCCTTTAGCCCTCGGACCACTGTGACAAGCGTTGTGTTCCCCTCCTTCACAGAGTAGGAGACCCTGACCCCGAGAAACCATGGACTTCCGGGTCATAGGACAATTGGCAGATCTTGGCCTTGGACCCAAGGCCTGTGCCCTGGCTAGATGTGGGGGAGCTGAATGGCACCATCACAAGAAGCAAAGGGAACTTGCCTGTGTGGGACAAAGCAGTGAGAGCCCAACCAGGGTGCCAGATGGACCGCCACCAGTTGCAGGGTCAAGCAAACAACTCAGCTTCTCTGTGCCAGAGTTGTGTCATCTCAAAACGTCCATGCCCCCAAGGACTGCTGTAACGACGACATGGGATGCCAGATATGGAACACTCAGCCCACATGTGGACTGTGGTTAGTAACTGGTGGCTGGTGGTGAAAGTGGCAATGATGGTGGTGGTGATGGTGACAGTGATGGTGGTGGTGATGGTGGTGATGGTGATGGTGATGGTGGTGGTGATGGTGATGGTGGTGATGGTGGTGATGGTGATGATGATGGTGATGGTGGTGGTGATAGTGGTGATGGTGGTGATGGTGGTGATGATGGTGATGGTGATGGTGGTGATGGTGATGGTGATGGCGATGGTGATGACAGTGATGATGGTGATGGTGATGGTGGTGATGGTGGTGATGGTGGTGATGGTGATTGTGATGATGATGGTGATGGTGATGGTGATGGTGGTGATGGTGGTGAAGATGATCGTGTTGGTGATAGTGATGATCATGGTGATTACAGTGGTTATGGGGGGGATGATGGCAGTGATGATAGCAGTGGTGACAATGAAGGTAGTGAGGATGAGGTCATAGTGGCATGGATGGTGGTTATGTTGGTGTAATGGTGGTGGTGATGACACTGGTGATGGTGGTCGTTATGTTGATGTAATGATGGTGGGATGATGGTGGTGGTGGGGATGACAATGGTGATGGTGGAGATGATGGTGATGGTGCTGGTGGAGATGGTGCTGGTGGTGGTGATGGTGGTGGTGATGGTGGAGATGGTGCTGGTGGTGGTGATGGTGGTGACAACAATTACATCATTTCAAAGCTCCCATTTCCACAGTGTCACCAGAATCTAACATCTTAGCAGTGAAAAACAGCCCCATTAAGAATATAAATAATTGTCTGCACACTTGAAGGAATGGAAGACTTCAAATGCCATAAAAAGGCTGCGCCCACCCGTGCACTCACCCCTAACAGACGGGGAAGCCGAGGCCAGAGTGGGGAGCGGTTTGCTGCCAGCTCCCACCTGCCACCTGCCAGGCCACAGCTAGACCAGGTCTTCCAACCCAAGCTGACCACCAGCCCTCCCTGCGACACTCGGCTGATGTCATCTGAGTGCTCACTCCGCGCAGGGTGCACTGTGGGTGGTCCTGAAAGCCTGAGAATCCAAATCTCAAGCACAGGCAAGAGGGCACCGGATACCAAGCCCTCCCTGGTGGAGGGAGAGGTAGGAGCCACCAGTAGGGCCTAACACAGCTCAGTGGGCCAGGAGGGGGACGTCTGTGCTGGACACAGAGGTGCAGGAAGGAGAAGACAGAGGGGCGGTGCAGACCGATTCCAGCAAAAATGAGCGCCAGGAGCAGGGGCTGTGGACGTGTCAGGAGGTGGAGGAGGAAATCAAGAGCACAGACCAGAGCTGACGGGAAGCTAATGGCGACTTCAAAGACTCCTGCTGATTCAACATCTTTTTAAGTCGTGAAAAAATATGAGCTAGAAAGGAAAGCAAAATAAAATATTTGGAAAAAGGAAGCACATATCACACACTGGGAGCCTGGGAGATGGACCTTCCTGGGGACCGGTGCCCTTCTGCAGGCAGGTCAGCAGGCAGGAGGCCACGGCATCCAGCCAGGCCCCTGGGACCCAGGTGCCCCGCCAGAGCCCAGGGCTTCCCCCGCCCCTCCGAGGCAAGGCCAGGACCCAACTGGGGCAGCATAGCCCCAGCCTGGACCTCTGCTCTTTCCCTGCCCTACCCAGTAAGGAGGGAACCTAAGGCCCAGCCACTCTCCCCAAACACCAAGCAGACACCAGTGACCATGGGATGCCTCCACCCATACCCATGGTCATGTCGGAACATTCCAGAAAAGCCAGCATCCCGGGGGCTGCAGAGCCCAGGTGGAGAGGCAGCAAGGAACACCACAGGTGCTGACACCGGTCCATTTGCACACAGACCATCAAAGGGGCAGTTATCAGTGAAGCCTCCACAAAGGTGCCTGAAGGTTTTCTCTGCAGAATCAGTGGGTGGTTCTGCTGTGGCCAATCAGATGACGTGAAGGGGACCCAACAGCCACCGAGGAAGGCCGAAGGTGGGTGGCAGGGAATGGGGGGTGGTTGGGGTGTCCAGCGGAAGGCTGCTACGAGGCCCGTCTTGCTGGATACGGAGCTAAAGATCTGGAAGACGGCGAAAAGCACCCGAGCGAGGCCCAGTGAGGACCCGAGCCCATGCTGCCTGGGCTGCCAGACGGAGGAGGGACAGGAACGGCCAGAGGGAAGGAGGGGCTCCAGGCATGTTGAAGGAAAAGGGCAAATGCAGCGGTGGCTGAGCAGCCCTCCAGAGCCAGGGGACCTGGGGAGGAGGCGGAGACAGACAGCTCCGTGGCAGCCCTGTGACATGCTACAGGGAGGGCCACCGGGGCTCTGGTGCTGTCTGGGGACAAGGAGGACGTCACCTCAGAGGAAGTGGGAGTGTCCTGTGTCCCAGCACACGTGTCCACTGAGGAGGACAGGTTCACCCCCAAGGGCCTTGGGAAGAGGACTGCGGGGAAGTCAGAGGGTGCAGGGGAAGCCGGGTCGAGTCAAGGGTGTGGGAGAACCTGGGTGCCAGGCGCAGCTGGCCTTGGCACACCACGCAGACCGGCCGGGACCCGGGAGGCCAGTGCACAAGGGGAGAGGAGGGCAGCCGCGGGGCAAGACCGGGCTAGCGCACCAGGGACCTCACGTGCCCTGGCAGCCCACCTGGAGGTTGAGGCCATCTCCCGTCCCTCTGAACACCCGGGGGCCACCCTCCCGCTGCTCATCACTCAGAGGAACTGGAACCATCAGCCCCAGCACATTTGGGAACTGACTAGAGAAGGAGCCACAGAGCTCGGGGGCCTGGTCAGTCAACCAGTCGCCACCCACAGAGTGCAGGGACTCAGGGGCCTGCCGAGGGGAGGGCATGTAGGGCGAGGGCAAGGCGGGCCCACAGGGAAGGCACGGGCAGAGGGCATGAGCAACTTCCTCAGGAGCAGGTCCACAGAGGCCAAGCTCCGGGCCTGGCTCAGCAGGTGGTACACTCTCACGGCGGACACTGCCAGGTCCCGGGCCAGCACATGCAGAGAGCAGCTGGACCCTCGGAGCCTCTGCCCTTGATGCCTCCAGGCATCCGTGAGGCTGCTCCAGGGCCTGGGTGCCTGAACCTGGAACAGGCAGCAGTACTGGGGTGACCTTCATTCTTCAGCCAGTCGGGTCCTTCCTGGGAGGGAGGGCCCTCAGGAAGGGGGAGGGGTCCTGTCTTTTTTTTTTTTTCCATTGTTGCCTCTCTGGTGCTTAAAACAATATCTAGCATTTATTAGATGCTAAGTGGTTATTTGTAGGATAGATGAATATGTGGATGGTGGGTGTGTGGGCAGGTGGATGGATAGGTGTGTGGGTGGGTGGGTGGGGGATGGGCAGGTGGATGGATGGGCAGGTGGATGGATAGGTGTGTGGGTGGGGGATAGGCAAGTGGATGGATAGGTGTGTGGGTGGGTGGGGGATGGGCAGGTGGATGGATAGGTGTGTGGGTGGGGGATGGGCAGGTGGATGGATAGGTGTGTGGGTGGGTGGGGGATGGGCAGGTGGATGGATAGGTGTGTGGGTGGGGGATGGGCAGGTGGATGGATAGGTGTGTGGGTGGGTGGGGGGATGGATGAGTGGATAGATAGATGAATGGAAAGTAAAATGGTGGGTGATGGATGGCTATTTATATTTGAGTAGATGGTTGGAGGGATGGACAGATGGATGGGAGGATGAGTGGATGGATTAAGGTAAAGCTGGATGGGTGGATGGGCAGGTGGGTGGATAAGTGGATACACTGAGGGATGAATGGATGGTCAATGGGGTGGGCAGACGGCTGTGTGGGTACAGAGGATGGTGTGTCCCCCCTGCTGCACCTTCAGCAGCTCTTAGAATATCGGGTCCCAAGTGACAGTCTCCCCCCCCACGCAACCCACCATCGGCCCCCACCCCAGCCCCAAGAGACCCAGCAAGAAATCGGGGCTGAAAGAGCTGCTGGAAGGTCCCTGAGCCAGAGAAAAGCCCAAGGAGATGTGGCAGGGGTCTCTAGAGGCTGAGAAAGCCTGGGAGGAAATGAAACTAGAGCAACGGTGGTCAGCTGCAGAGCAGAGAGCTCACTGGGCCCTTCCTCTCCACGGGCTCCGCGTCCCCCTGCCCAGGGCAGACCTGAGCAGGCAGCCGCTGTTGCCACCTGCAGCCCCAGGACTGGCCGGAACAGGTCCTCAAGCTGTGGTGAGTACATTATCACATTCATGAGGGGCAGCAGGTGGCTAATGAGCAGCTACTGCCCACCAGCCCTGCCACGTCCAGCACTCAGGGCGCAGACGCTCCTGTGGCCACGGGCACGGCAGCTCACGGCCCAAAGCTGAGACTGCCATTCAGTGCGCAGCGCACAGGGTCCAGACGCTGGCCCACGATGAGCCAGGCATCGGGACGAGTCTACCCCAGCACTGCCTGCAGTGCCAGGGCCGCAGACCCAGCACTGGACACAGGACATGGCCCGTGTCCTCTCCTTGCTTCAACTGCCCAACCAGCTGGAAAGCAGAATCGACCCATTTACAGGTGCAGACCTGAGTCCCCAGGGGTGGGACGGCTTGCCCAGGGCCACACACCTGATGTGCGGTGGAGCCGACTCACAGCCCCACCCGGGCTCACAGCAGGGCTCCCACCAGGGCTCCCCACCAGGGCTCCCAGCAGGGCTCCCACCAGGACTCCCCACCACGGCTCCCACCAGGGCTCCCATCAGGGTTCCCACCAGGGCTCCCACCAGGGCTCCCACCTGGGCTCCCACCTGGGCTCCCACCTGGGCTCCCACCTGGGCTCCCACCAAAGCTCCCCCCAGGGCTCCCACCAGGCAGAGCCAGGCGGATGTGGTGGCTCCTGAACCAGCACCACCTCCCCAGAAGGGTGTCTTAAGAATCAGACAAACCCCCTCGGGCAGTGGCAGTGATTCCAAAGGAGGTGTCCCCAGAAGCTTTAGGGATCTGGGACGGGTGCCTAGAGCCCCCTAAAGTGTCTACTTGTTAAAGGACCTTTTGCCCTTTAAGAGGTCGCCTATGTGCCCCCTCGGGTCCTACGTTCATGGGTAGTGCTTTGTGGCCTCAAGAGATGGGGGGTCAGGGCTGCCAGAATTGAGCAGGTGAGAAGCAGCAGGCGGAGCCCATCCAGGCGGTTTGGGGGCAGTGGTGGTGAGCCCACCCCCAGGGGAGAGGAACAGCAGCGTCGGCCAGCGGCTCCAGACCTCGACCCTCTCTGCATCAGACACCTTTAGGGGCGCACACGAGCAGAGACACGGCTATGGAGGGTCCCTAAACTCAGAAGACCCCAAAGACACGCTCAAGAGGCCGACCCGAGACCCCAGCCCAGGCGCGCTGGGTCAGGACTCATCCACAGGACAGTGTCATCCCTGGGGCTGAGCCGCACGTGTGTCCAGATGGTCACAGGGTCCATGGTGCAGGCGACCCACGTAGCACACATAGCCCACATGCCATGACACGGATGTCTTCACCCCAGCCTCATCACGGCCCGCAGGACGTGCTCCTCCATCCAACAGGGCAGGCGGGCATGTTCAGCAAAGGCACTGTGGCTCTGAGTCCCCGGGCTGGGCCAGCAGCAAGAGAGCTGGGCAGAGGGCAGCACGGCTCGCCTCAGGGGGCCAAGCTGATCACTCCGTCCCCAAATGCAAGCTGGCAGCCACTCAGCAGCCACCCAGGGCCACCAAGGGGCAGACCAATGAGTCTGTGACATGCATTAGCAAACTCATGAGTGAGATTAGTTCTCCCCAAACAGCTGAGGCGGTGTTAACAGACCTGGCGAGCACCGGTCCACTCCTTCTACCCATTTATCCATTCCCGCCTGCAGAAATCAGCATGGAGGCCGTGGCCCTTGGGAGCCAGAGGTGGGCAGCCCGAGCCCCGGCCCACATCGCTGGCGTCCCCGACCGTGGAGGGCCTCCAGCCAGGCTCCGACGCCCCTCCCATCGTCCACCTCCTCTCTGGAGTGCTCCATCTCTCCTCTTTTCTTCCTCTCCCCTTGAAAAATCAAGGAAGATGCCTGTTGGGTTGAGCTGGATGCTGGAGATTAGATTGCATCTGTCTGGATATAAATAATTTACTGCTTGATGGTCAGAGGGAATTTAATTAGTTCTTGTCCTCCTGATGGAATCAGCCCACCATTGCTCAGACATTTCACTCCGAATTAGCCTGAAAGGGGCCAACAAGGCTATGCTAATTTCACACACATGACATCCCCCGCAGCTTCCGAAAACACACAGCAGGGAGCACCACGGCCCCGGCCGCGTCTGGAGGCACCCAAGTCCAGGGCGGTGGGACCCAGGCGGGCAGAGGAGACCAGGGTGGGCCAGGCCCCGCCACCTTCTGTCCCCAGCTCTTTTCTTACAGGCTCCTGACCAAAGGACAGGGACCCAGATGAAGCAGTCCACGAGGGAAGGGGCCAGGTGAGGGCCAGGTGAGGGCCAGGTGAGGTCAGATGAGGCCAGATAAGGTCAAGTGAGGGGTCAGGTGAGTGGCAGGTGAGAGCCAGGTGAGATCAGGTGAGGTCAGGTGAAGGCCAGGTGAAGACCAGGTGAGGCCAGGTGAGGCCAGGTGAAGACCAGGTGAGGCCAGGTGAAGGCCAGGTAAGGCCAGGTGAGGCCAGGTGAAGACCAGGTGAGGCCAGGTGAGGCCAGGTGAGGGGTCAGGTGGGGCCAGGTGAGGGCCAGGCAAGGGGCCTCGTGAGGGTCAGGTGAGGGGTCGGGTAAGGGGCCCAATGAGGGCCAGGTGAGGCCAGGTGAGGGCCTGCCCGCCCTGGAAGCCCAGCAGGAAAGGCCCTGAGCCTGCTGCTCTCCCCCTCTGCAGCGCAAGGCTCCCACCTGCCTGGGGAGACGCAGCTCAGATGGAGTCTGAGGATGAGGCCCCGTGGCCTCCAGGACTGGCCCACGGCCTCACCGGCCCCGGGTGGCAGGCGTGGGCTGGTGGAGGAGCAAGAAGGCCAGGAATGTCCCCAGGCTCCCTTCAGGGACATCTGGAATGAAGTGGATCTCGGAAAACAGGCCGACAGAGTCGACGGCCCACAAAATCCACGACCAAAAGCTGCTCCAAAACGTGGGCGGCGAAGTCAACTGTCCCCGAGAGCAAACGGGGACCTCCCAGGAACCAGCGGTCAGCGGGGAGGGGACCGGCCAGGAGCACAGCCATCACTTCAGAGGCCGCGGCCCGATGCCCCGCCCACCGCCTTCCACGGCAGGGCACTGGACTTGGTGGCAAGATCCGAAGACGGCCTTTCACCGCCGCGCCCTCAGCCGCGTCTGGGTCTCGCTGACCGCTGGGAGAGCGTCTGGATCGCTTCGGTGGGCGTGGGTCTGTCACTCGGGAGGTGGGCTCTTCCCACCTACGAGGGGCAGTACGCCTCACGCTGCTCGTTTCAGATTTTCTCTGTGGTTTGGCGGAGGCAGCGTTTCCTTTGGAGTTAGATGCCCACGGTCCCCAGCCGGCCTGTCTGTGACCCCAGCGGGCCCACCACCATGGGACAGAGACAGGGAGCCGAGTCCTCCCGGGGCCCAGACGCGTTCTTCATGCACCTCGAAGGAACGGGATCGTCACGGTCAGAGGAGCGATGGCCACGGGCCCTCCAGTCCAGGGCTCCCGCCTGTCCTCTCGGCCTCCCCGCCACCAGGCTCAGCCCCATGCCGATGGGCAACCAGGGGCCTCCCAGGGGCCAGGCCCCCACCCAGGGTCACAGTCAGCTGCTGGCTCTCCCCAGACCCCAGGCCAAACCTGTGGCTGCCCCGGCCAGGTGGCCCCCATGGACCTGCTCCCAGTCCCGGGCCAGCCTTCTCTGCGCACTTGGGCCTGGGCAAGGGGACAGCTCTCCACCTCCGCAAACCCAAAACGTGCCGGTCCTGCCGGGAGGACGGCAGATGCCCGTGTGGCAGCACTGTGGTCCCCAGCAAGCCAGGAGGGCGGCCAGAGGGGACTTGGTCCCCAGCCAGCCTGTCTGTGACCTCACAGCAAGGAAACGTGGACCAAACAAGCCCACGTCTTCACCTGCCATGCGGACAAAGACCGCCAAGGGACAGGGCGTTGGGCCGGCCGGCCAGTGCAGGCGGACAGGAAGCGGAACCTCCCAAGGGGTTCCAGCGAGGGTCCCAGGCCTTACAGGTGCTATGCTCCTCCAGTGGGAATTCCGCCTCCAGGAACTGATCCCACAGGGACAACCAGAGGCACAGAGTGACCTCGGGGTGCGAGGAAGTTGATCAGAGGACGGTTGAGAACGTGGAAAGAGCCCCCTGGCCAATGGGACCAGGAGGACAGACACCTCCCACCCTGAGGGCATCAGCTCAGCGGGCCGGTGAGGAGTCACTGGGAGGGGGACCTTGGTCAGAAACAGAGCAACCCGCACCACGCGACGGCGAGCGAAAACAGGAGGCAGACTAGGTAGGAAGGTGTTCTGGTTGTATTTTAAAGTAAGTACTCTTTTAAACAGAATAGCAGAATATTTACCAAAATGCTGTTATCTCTGGGTGGGAAGATAAAGATTAGGGCTGATTTTTGTACCTATCTTTACACATTTCTGTGTTTCCTTTACTTTATACAAAGCGAAAAATACTTAGTGTAATTCTAAAAGATGATCCTCAAGTAGCTAAGTAAACATTTAGCACATCTGTCATTTACCATTATTACTTATTTTGGTCAAGGAGTTCATTTTGGAGCCTTTCTTGGCTACACAAAGTTCTTTTTAAAGCAGGGTATAAAGATTTGAAGGCAAGACCCTGGAGGAGTTCTATCTGAGAAAGGGAGGAACAGATTCTCCTCCTTTCTGCAGGGAACAATACTTCTATTAATGCAACCTAAGACCACCCTGGATTTTTAATGCTCTGTAGCACTGTCGACTCGCACTGTGGCTTGTTAGGTCTTACATATGCCGTCACTCATGGCAGGCTTGGAGAACTCAGCTATTTGGACCCAAATAAAGACTTCAAACTTGATCCTGTTAAATCGTATCCTGCTTTCCTCAGCCTATCATTACGACTGCCGGGATATATTTAGATCCTAAATCTGAAACACTCTCACCATTCCTCCCGCTCATGTCACCCCTCGACTTAATAACTGCCACCTGTGTTCCCGTCAGAGTCATAGCGACTGCAGGAGCAGGAAGAGGGCCACACAGAGCCCGGAGCAGGTCTCTAGGAACCTCCCTCCAAGTCTCCCTGCCATGGCTCTGCCTCCATTTGCCGTCCCAGCACTTGAGGAGGATGAACAGGCCCTGGCTTTGCAGAGGGTCTCTTGCAAGGTCCCTATTTGAGTTCTGTGTGCCAGGCCAGCATCATCCCTGGTCCAGTAAAAGCAGTGACCAGCGCCCAGCCCCCTCCCCCTCGGCCCCAGGACTCCCAGGAGCATGCAGGAGAAGCAGAAGGACCGGCCCTGTGTGGGGCTGCCGCTGGGGGGGCTCACAGCAGCTCCGAAAGCCAAACCCGAGACCCCAGACCTGCCGAGTCCTGCTTTGGGCCACAGTGTCACCTCAAAGCCACCCTGCTGAGTGGGCTGATGGACAGGCTCACCCTCGGGCCCAGGGACTGTGGCCTCCCTCGACTTCAGAGGCGGAAGCATGGTCCCCGCGCTCCTTGGAGAGCCCAGCACTTTCAGCAGAGGCCCAGCGCCACGTGGGCCTTGAGGGAGGCCAGGTCCCTTGTCTTACGCCAATTGCCCAGCGGGTCTGTCCCCGTCCCTTCTTTGTAAGACAAGGCCACTCCACGTCCCGGCCTCGCTGGGCAGAGGGGGCGTCCACGGCAGCAGCCCACTCGCCCAGGCGGAGTCGGTAGAGAAGCCCTCTCCTCTCCCAACAGGGCGGATCCGGAGTCTGAAGGTCAGTTTGATCCACATAACAGAACGGGCCTGACCTTTTCCGACGCTGTCCGGCAGACCCCAAATCAATGATGCACGTGCCCTCGGGGGTGCCGGGCACACCCGGAGCAGCGCGGTGCCCGGTGGCAGGGTGACGGTCACACCGTGGGATCTCTGCTGCGGCACGCCTCACCTCCCAGCCCGTGAGCCCCTGGGGCCAGGACAGGTCTGTGGCCAGCACCAGGTCCAGGGCCCCTCCCCTGCAGCCCGCGGCTCCGGCCTTGGAGGCCCCGGCACCCTCCCTCGGAGCCCCGCCAACACTGCTCCCTCCCGCAGCCCCCGCAGAGCTGGCCCGGCCTCCCTCGCGGCAAGACGGCCTGTGCCCTGCCCGCCGCGTCCTCACCCCCTTCCCGAGCTCCCAGAGGCCATGGCCTGCTCCGCTCCTGGCCCGTCGGGCCCACCGATGCCCGCCAGCCCGTCCACTCCCAGCACGGGCTCAACAAGGTCCCGCTGCTGGGCCCACTTGGTCTCCTGACTCCTCTGTGGGTGGACATTTGGGTGGTGCCCACCTTTGGACGCCCGTGAAGAAGGGTCTCGTTACCGGAAACACTGGTGGCGAGTCTGAGCCCCCGTCCCCAGCTCCTCTGCGTGGGGACCAGATTTCTTTCTTTAATCCACTTATCCCATGTGCAGGCCCCGAGGGGACAGCTGCAAAGGTCACACTACCTGCAACATATTCTGGTGGCAAGGCCAGCGGGTGAGGGTGTCTGGATGGAGGTGGAGGGAGCCCCTGGCCGCCTTGTCCCCTCTCCCCGCTGACCGGCACAGGGCACTGAAGGTCTCTGCAGCACAGTCTTCACTGGTCTCAAAGCTTGTCTGTTTTAAGCCTTGCTTCCCACCAAGAGTGACCGCTGCCCCTGGTCCCCAAGCCCTCACGTGCCTCAAAACCACCAGAGAGCGTTTCCAAAGCCACTGCTGAGGCCCCGGGAGGAGCCCTGGGCCAGCCGTCCTGCCCCCAGGTGGCCTGTGCACGTCTCTCCAGGGTGGCCGCGCTGGACTGGTTGGCGTGGCCGGCAGCAGCGGTGGTCACCTTTATAAAATGGGACGCGTGCCTCAGGAAGGACGAGAACCCGCGCATCACAGGGGACACCCACGGGGCACCGGGGGCAGCTTCGCACAGACTCGCCGGGAGGAGGGAGAGGCCACGGGAGCCACCGCGAGGTCACTCTGTGAGGCGAGTGCCTGGCCCATGGCCCTGCCCTGGCCGGCTGCCCTCTGGCTCACTGGAGAGGACGCTCTGGCAGCCTCGGACAGCTGAGGCTCCTACGGGGTCCCGGGTCTGCCGGCATCTCTGGGCTCTCTGACCAAGTCAGCATCCTGCCTTCTACACGAACACACAGGAGGGAGAACGGCAGGGCCACCCATCGCAGAACCACGTCCAGGTACAGTCCTGGCTGGACCACTGGCCCCCAGCAAGCCCCGGCCTCCGCCTGGCCCGTCCTGAGGCTGAGGCCTCCTCAGCTCAGCAGGCACAGCGCAGAAGGAGCCGCCCCTCCCAGCCCAGAAGCACTTGCTGAGGGCCGGCCCCATGCCCAGCCCAGGGCAAGGGGACAAACCAGAGGCACATGGGCCCGGGCCTTGCCCTAGGGACTGGCCACTGGGAGGGTCAGGAGGTGAGCACCCAGCAGAGTGACCTGTGGAGCTGCTGAGCTTCAGTTCAGGAAAGCTGAGGGGTGGGTCAGGCCCAGAGGCCACAGAGTGAGCAACCAGGACCGGGCTGGGGAGCACTGGGGAGCAGACACTGGGTCCCTCCTGCTGCCCCTCTCCTGACGTCAGGGCTCTCGTCATGAGAGTGAGACTGGCTGCTGGTCATTCAGTGCTGACCACAGGCCCAGTGCTAACTATCGACTCATTTAACACCAATTCTGTGGGGCAAGAACTAACCCTTATCCTTCCCATTTTACACATGAGGACACTGAGGCAGCAAGAGGCTGATCTGCCCAAGGCCACAGGAACCCCGGGGGAGCAGTACCGAGACTCGGCCCCCTACAGCCTGAGTACATGGTCCCCCAACACCCATCGCACAGATACCGGTCAGTCAGTTGCTGGGCCTGGTGCCTCCCGTGCCAGCACGACGCAGAGGCCACATCCTCCACCCTGCCGGAGCCCTGGCCCCCGTCCCCAGAGCACCCGAGCTGCTCCGCAGCCACGAGCCTCCGTCCGGGAGCCTGTGGGGGCTCAGGTCCCAGCTCTCCACGCAGAGCCCGGGGCGAGTCAGAGACCCCTGTCACTCCCACGGCCCCTGGGCTGCTCCCAAGTTCTGTCCCCACCCCTTGCTGGGCATTCGGCCACCTAACGGAGAGACGCAAGGAGAAGTGGGGACCAGGGGTGGGCAGGGCCCTTCCCTGGTGTTCCCAGGAGTCCTCGTATTTAAATACTAACAGAGGGCCCTCCGCCCATCTGGCTGTAACCTGGCACCCGCTGACCAGGGTCCCCCTCCCCGTCCACCATCACCCCAGCCCCAGGAACCCCCACTGGGCCCCCTGCTGCCCGGGGCTGACCGGGGCAGAGTCCACGCAAGTGAGTTCGTGCAGTATTTGTGTCCCTGCACCTGGCTCCCGTCACGTAAGTGTCCTCCAGAGTCACCATGTTGCTGCGAGCGGCGGGACTTCCTGGTTTGAAGGCTGATGGGGACAGGCCGCACTTTGCAGCCCATCGGTGTTTTGATGGACGCAGGGTGTTCTCTGGCCACAGCTGCTGTGGGCTGTGTGGCCTGGAGGCCGAGTGGATGACCACGCATGTTTCAGAACCGCCGGGCGGGAGGGTGTGGGCCGCACCCACCGCAGAGCCACCCCAGGCCTTGGGGTGATGGACGTGCTAACTACTCGGACTAGATCATCCCGCCAGGCGACCAGGAACCAAAACCCCACTTTGCACTCATAGACATGCAATTATTAGTCAATTAGAATAAAATAAAATGTAAAGAGCCCAAGTTAAACAAGGCGGGCTTTAGGAATCTGAGAAAGGAAGGGCAGCGTCCCCCCACGTCCCGCTCGCCCACCGCAGCACAAGCGAGCCCAGCTGCTGGCCGTTGGCCCCAAAGGACGGAAGCAGCAGAAGGCTCGGCCCCTGGCCTTCCCTAGCACCCCTGGACACCCCGGACGGCCACCCTCCTTGCTCCCCCCACTCCAGGGGCACAGTTGGGCAGTGAGTGGTAACTGCAGCTGGACCAAGATGACGCCCCAGGGCAGGCAGGTCCCACCCAGTGCTCCGGGCGCACGTGCTAAACTGCGATTGCTTATCCGAAATCCAGGCCTTCCTGGCCCCTGAGCTTTATCCCCTGCCCCCCGGCTCTTGGCCCCTGTCTCCCTCCTACCTCGGTCACCACCTCGCTCCTTCTGTCCCCTCTCGATGGAAGGCTCCCACAGGGAAGGGTCCAGCCAGCAGCTCCAGGGCCGGCCCTCCTCCCCAGACTTCTCGGGCGCTCGGCAGGACAGGCGGCAGGACAGCGGATGTGCCCTCAGGCCCACAGAGGGAGGCCGCAGAAGGGAGAGCGGAGGAGCAGCCTGGGTGCACAGGACTGTCCACAGGCCCACGGCCGGGCCGCCCGCGCCGCAGAGGGAAGGAGAAAGAGAGGGCCTGAGGCGCTCCTCCCCAGTGCGGCAGCAGACACCTGTCCCTGGGGCGGGCCCTCTGCCGCGGCGAGTCCACTCGGAGGGACAACTGCGGCCGACAGCCACGTCTGGGATCCAGTGCCGAGTCCAGCCTCTGCAGCACCTCGGTGCTTACTTCCGTCTTCCCGTCTTCCGGAACGTGGCCTCCTCAGCAACACCTGCCTCCCAGCTCTGGCCTATCCCCCGTGTTCCCATGTGGGTTGCAGGATGGGGGTGGACAGTGTCCAGAGGAGAGCAAGGGGCCCTGGCCCTGGCCTCCAGGACTCCGCTGAACCACAGAGGGGAGAGAAGGGGAGAGACTAACTTCATCCTGAGGAGAGGGCGCAAGACCCCAGGGCTGCACCGCTCACAGGACAGTGGAAAGCATGGATGGGGGGGCAGCAAGATGGGGTTCATGGGAGAAAGCCGGGGGCTGTGAACACTTGCTCCCAGGGCCACTGAGCGGGAGCTCAGTGAGCAGCTATTGTGTCGGTGCTGAGGCTCCAGCCTCCCGGGAGGTCTGCTGAGCCCTTCTCAAACTGTCATGTGCCCCACCCCCAGCCACTCGGATGGGGATCTTCTGAAAGAGCAGACTGAGTCAGTGGGCCTGGCTGGGTCTCCTTTTGCAGCTCCTGGGTCATGCAGGTGCTGCTGGTCCGAGGACCATGCTTTGAGTAGCACCTTAGTTCTCAGCTAACAGAGCAAACTGGACTCACCTGAGGAGTTGCACTCAGCCCGCCTCCTGGGCCCACCCACTGGGCCCCAGCCACCTGCTCATGGGGTGTGTGAAGCTCTGGAGGTGATTCTAACACTGTCAGGCTGAGAACCCAGGCCTAACAGGCAGGATGGCTCATAAAACAGCTCCCAAACTACAAAGCAAGTCCGGCAAGGAGGCCACAGGTGCAGCACTGCTGAGACCCGCCACAGGGGCCGACCCTTCTGCAGGGCCTGGGAGTGAGCAGAAGGGGCATATGGGAAGAGTGCAGGGACGAAGGCCCCATCTCAGTGGGTGGTCAGCAGGCCTTGGTGTGAGGTTTGAGGTGCCCTAGCTGGGAACCTGAGCTCTTCCGAAGCCTCAGAAGTCCTTCGAGGTGTCTGAGCGCAAGCTTTGCATCAGCTGCAGCTTCAAGGAATGGGGTGGTGGTAGAGGCGCAAGAAGGAGAAAGGAAAGACTGTCTTGCATCCCGGCCACCCCCTTTGAGAAAGGCAAACAACTAGAAAACGGGGCCCCTCTGCCTAGCACCAAGGAGGGGTCGAGTCACTCCCAACTGCTGGGAACAAGATAAGGCCCTGCCCGTCGGAGGCAGTTCTGGATTCTGGCTCCATGTGTGCTGGGTTCAGGCTGGTCCCTCCCAGAGAGCAGCAGTTATTTTTTGGTTTTCCACAAGATGAGCAAATGGACCCCCAGCTGGGTTGAAGCCACCAGCGAGCCCCGTTCCTGAGAGAACGTGCCAGGAGCACTGAGGGACACTGTGATGGGCAGTCAATGTGTCCACCTGGCCAGCCTGCACTCCCCAGGGATCCAGTCTGGTGCTGAAGTGCAGCATTTGGTCATCGGGGCTACCATCTATACTCAGCCGACTTCAATGAAGGAAATGAGCCCCTTAATGAGGGTGGATGGGCTTCAGAGACCCCCAGAGAAGAAACTCCTGGCTGAAGGCTGCCTAGGTCCCACCTGGATTCCCAATCCACCAGCCTCCCTGTCCTATGGATTTTAGACTTCCCAAAATTAAGAAAAATAAACCTCTGCATGGATGCATGCATCATGGATGCCTAGATGGACAGACAGAGGTCTGGATATGGGAATGGAGGCTAAGACAGGGATGGAGATAGAGGTGGAGATAAAGATAAAGATGGATGAAACGGAGGTGGAGATGGAGATGATGGAGAGGGAGACGGCCCACTGGTTTTTTCTCCAAAGAACCCTGACTGATGCAGAGCCCAGAGCTGTGGCCACGGGCACCTCTAATCCCCTCCCACCTGGCGGGGCCTGACACCTCCTGATATCCACTTCTCTATCATTAAAATGTGGTTCCTGTGGGCCCCAAGCCCAGACCCCAAGGACCTGCCTGACTAGAATAGAGAGGACTATCCAAACCCAAGGTTCCACGTTGGACCCCTCTCGTGTCCAAGAAGTGATGGTGGCTTTGATAAGAGATAGTGCACAAAATATCCATCTCCCCATGGCCAAGATCTAACCTTTCTGAAAATCAGACTCCCCCATGTTTGGCTAGAACAGAAAAGTGGTAAGAGCTTCCTGCTGGAGAACATGGGGGGCTGGAGGGCCCAGGTACACAAGCCAGGAGATCAGCCTCTCCGAGGAGGTGAGTGAGGAATTCCCACCCACACTATTCCCAGCAGCCTCGGGAGGTGAGGAAAACGCACCAGAGCAAGAAGGAGCCACGGCCAAAAGGTCTTCACCTTGAGCGTATGTCAGCTGATCACTGAGCTTGAAGCCAGGAGCCCAGCCCAGCCAGCCAGGGTGCCCACTGCTGGCTCACAGCCTCAGGGTCAGCTCCAGCCTTGGAGAGCCTGAAAGAGCAGGGGAGATGGAGCCCAGGTGGAGGGGCCGGGCTAAGAACTGAGGCTTCTCGGGACCAAAGCCTCCTGGGCTGCAGCACGCTGTGTCAAACCCCTGACCAACACCAGGCTGTGTCCCCTGGCACAGGGTGGTTAGGGGCCCTGCAGACCCAGCAGGGGCAGCAGTGCCCACAGGCTCCTAAAAATAAGCACCCGGGAACCCTGCTGTCCCTCCACCTGGTCCCGAGCATCCTCGCTTCCTCGGACTGCGCGCTGGCTGGCTTCCTGGATGGGCAGGTGCAGGGCTGGGCCCACCTGGGGTGGCGCAGCCGGGTCTGGCCCACACACTGGTCCAACAGAAAGCACTGTGCTTCCCTCGCCCACGGGGGTTCCACGCCGCCGGGGGCAGCCACAGAGTCCAAGGAGAGTCTAGGCTTCCTAATGGCCCCAGCTCTGAGAGTTCCAAGGCACTCGTGTCCTCAAATAACCATTCTCACCTCAAGGTCAATCAGATAAGCGAAGGAGGCGGGGCCAGATTCTGCGCAAAGCTAGTGGGCGGAGCTTCCGCAGCCTAAGGGGCCTGGGGCGGGGCCTGCGCATCCTCTCGGTGCAGCCGCAAACTGGGGTGCGAGGGGGTGTGGCTGAAGGCCCTGTGCGCGGGAACTGCCCGCCGTTAGTGGGCTCGTCCCGTCCCTGGGAAGGCCTAGTCCTGCCACCATCCTGGAACCCCGTGGGCCATGACCCTGCACATCAAAGCACCTTTCCACATGCCCAGCAGAGACTGTCTGTGCACCATGGGAACCCACAACATCTGTGGGAGAGCAGCTCCCTGGCTTGGCTTTAAAATGTAAAATAAATAGTAAGATAAAAATTCAAAACACAGCCGCTTCTTCCAGAAAGCCAGAGGCATGGGGAGCTGGCACAGGGTCTGCGTGGTGTGTGGGTTTGGCGGCACGGAGCATCATTCCAGAATTCCACCCTTCTCCCCACACGGTGCCCCGGGCCAGTGACAAAGCTGTGGTTACGCAGCTGTGGACTCCCTGGTGATCAGGTCCTCACAAGGGCAGTTGGGCTCAGGGAGCGTCCAGAGGGGCACTGCTCAGGTCACCCGTGTCTCTATGGCGCCTCCTCTTCCCTTTATCCGTTGGCTCACCCATCAGCCACCAAGCAGCCACCAAGCAGCCTCCCCGCTCACTTCTGGCCCTGCTACTCGCTTGTCATTTCTCTGGACAGTCCTAGGAAGGTACTGTCCCACAGACTGTGTCCACAAGGCATGGCTCTGGGACCTGCTGGGGGCAGGTAGGAGGCTCCAGGTCCTAAAGAGGAGGGCCAGGCATGTGCAGGAGGAGGCTAGTGAGAGGCAGCCCTGGAGTGGAGGCTGAGGCCTCGGACCAGCCCAGGGAAAGCCAGCGGACCAGCCTCCAACCCAGACCAGGCCCAGGTCACGCCCTGCAGGAGTGACCAACCCTCTGTATACTGACTACAGAGGTGCCCTTCCTGTTCACACCTCCACCACCACCCTGTCACCTGGCGTGAACAGCAGCATGAGACTTCACAGCTCTGCCCACAAAGAGGCGGGGCCTATTTCCTGGCCCCAGGACCAGGCTGGCCCCATGAACCCAAGAGCCCTGGAATTGAGTGATGGCAAACAGTTCCAAGACGTATTCTCAACACACCTGGCTCACTTGGTCTCCTAGGGACCAGCGGCCTATGTGTGAACCAGCCTGAGCCTGCCTGCTGAAGAAAAATTAAGACCCATTACCCAATCCAGCCAGTCCCCACCCACCCACCAACCAGCCACGGATGCCTGAGGGAGCTGCCAAGATCAGCCAAGCACAACCCAGGTCAGCAGAAATGCCCAGCTGACCCACAGATTCACCAGAAAACGTACACAGCCATGTTCCAAGCTACTGAGTCTTTAGACTTGCTTGTTATGTGGGAGTAGCTAACTGATGCACCCTGCCCCCAAAGGCTGAGGCTGCCCCCAACCTCACCCTGCTCCTCAGTCTCACAGAGCCCCATGGACACATGCAGCTAACCTCTCTGGTAGGGCTCATAATTGAATTACTCAGTGAGATCTTTGGCTTAATTTTTTTCTTTTAACACATTTTCCATCAGAAAGAGCAGCAGCTGTTCAGAGCACTCCTGCAGAGCCAGCAGAACATCCTTCCTGGGCTTCTCCAGGGAGGCCGATCTCGTCTCCCGAAGCTCCTCGGGTGCTCCGTTGTCTCCGGTGGCAGTAGGTAACGTGGTGGCCATCACTGAGGCTAACCCTGTCATGACTGACTCTGCACCTGGGTTAAGGCTGGGCATTCTTATCTGAATTCCAAGTACAGATAAATAAAACTTAAACTAGCGGGGGAAATGCCGCGCTGGAGGTAAAGGGAAGAAATTCCTTCACTGCCACAGAGGCAGGAACTGGTAGGAGCGAGGTTGTTTGAAATGCAATCAACAACCGTCCAGTCCCAAAACTTCTAGACCTGGAAGAATCGGGCAGAGTCGCCTCCCGGGAGGAGCAGGCATTTGTGTTGGGTCTTGGAGCATGCCCAGAGCTTCCAGGGAGGGGTGCATTAGGACGGGCCCACCCCACCCCACCCGGCTCTCGAGCTCACGGTAATGTTCAGAGACGTGTTCTTGAGCTTAACATAGGCACTCTCTCCACCTAACTGATGACTGATCTTTTTTTTTTTTTCAATTTTTTTTTTAGATATTGATGGACCTTTATTTTATTCACTTATTTTTATGCAGTGCTGAGAATCGAACCCAGTGCCTCGCACATGCTAGGCAAGTGCTCTACCACTGAGCCACAACCCCAGTCCCCTGACGGCTGACCTTATTCCCCCACTGCTCACCACACAAGGAGACTTTCTGGGCTTCATCCCACCACTAGAATTAAACACTGCCTGAGGGACAGCTTGGCATTGCATCTTTCTAAGGCCACTCTGGGGGCCCAGCACAGGTTCTCCCTTATCCCTGGTTTTGCTTTCTGCAGTTTCAGTTACCCAAGGTCACCCGTGGCCCAGAAATATTAAGTGGAAAATTCCAGAAATCACCCAAGTATGAAATTGCATGCCATTCTGAGCACCATAAGTAAGCTCAGGGGTATGAATCGCCCTTTGTCCAGAGTGTCCACCGTGTATACACTGCCGGCCTGTTATCTGAACAACTGTCTCAGCACGGCAGGGCTTGTGTTCAGGTTACCCCTACTATACTTAATAACAGCCCCAAAGCACAAGAGCAGTGATGCAGGAATTTTAGCACATTGTCATAGTTATTCTGTTATTAGTCGTTCATCTTACTGTGCCTACCTGGCTTTGTCATAGGTATAGATGCATAGAATAAGACAAGGGTATATGTAGGGTTCCAGACCACCCAAGGCTACTGGGCCCCACTGGGGCCTCAGAACATCTTCCCCATGGATAAGCACAGACTGCTGTGCCTAATGCACTAACCACCCTGCCCCGCAGCAGGAAGGGAACTGTGAGCCAGGCAGTGCCACCTATTGGGTACGCGCCCCCAACCCTTGCCACTGCTGTTCATCTCCCAAGAGATGAGCTGAGCCTTGAGGGACCCTGCCCTTAACACCGCCCTCCCCTGTCCTGAGCTGGCCTCTGCCTCCACGGGGGCGTGTGAGGTCCAGGAGCTGCCAGGGCACGGCACCACAGACAGGGCCCCGCAGGGCAAAGCAGACTGTCATAGGCTGGTGGCTGGGTCAGGTGTCGATTCCACAGGGTCCTGCTCCTGGGGGAGGCTGAGAGAGAGACTCCGTCCCAGCCTCCCTCCTGGCTCCAAGAGCTGCCACAATCCCTGGGCAGTCATTCCCTTGTGGCCGCATCCCGTCTGTGGCACAGCCATCTTCTGCGTCTGTGCCCCAGTGTCCCCTTTTGTAAGGACACCAGTCGTGTTGGATTAGCACCCACTGATGACCTCGGGTTAACCTGGTGACCTCTGCAAAGACCCTGACTCCAATAAGGTCGCCTTTTGAGGCAGAGGGGTTGGGGTTTCAACATGCCTTTTGGAGGATGCAGTCTAACCCATGACAGGCAGCCTCTTCCCTCTGGATACTTCCCAGGCCCGTTCCCCAGCCTCCCTGGTCCCACGTGCTTCCCAGGAGGCCTGGGGGCTGCACGCACATCCTGGGGTGTGTGAGAAGGAGCCCAGTACCCTGCAGAAGGGGCTCTGGCAGAGCCCTGCGTACAGGCTGCAGCGCCCTCCATCCCGCATGGGTTTGCCCTGCTCTGTCCCTCCGCAGTGTCTATCCTTCTAGGCCTCCATAGGGCCTAGCACCTGGGGAGGAGCCTGTCAGCTCCATGGTGGACACCAGCCTTTGAGATGGAGAATCTGCCAGGGAGAAGCCTGGGCCTCAGCAAGAGGCTCCTGCAAAGTGACGGCATCTGGAAATGAGTCCGCAGCTCGGAGAGAGAAGGGGCGGCGGGACAGCCTGGCAGTCGCCTCTGCTCCCCACGCATTCCTGGAGGGGCCGCGGACCCAGGGCTGTGGGACATGCAGAGGTAGACACAGGTTTGGGGGTGCTTCCTGGTCACCCCAATAAGTATGGCCTCTCCTCCTGTCTGCTCCCCTCCCTGCCACAGGCCACTTCCTCTCCTTCACTCTCCCCAAGCCTTCTGTGCCCAGGATAATGATCCCAGGCGAGGGCCTGGGTGCCCTAGATGACAGTGGAGCACGTCGGACTTTCCCGCCTCCAGCACTTTCAGAGGCGGGTGCCAGGGTGGAGGGAGGCACCCCGGGATCCTTTCTAGGAAGCGAGGGAAGCCGAGAAGGGTGCGTGTAATTGCCCTGTGTCTAGGGGGCAAGTGAACATTCCTGCAGAGCTGGGAACTCGCGCTTCACACAAATAAGCTTCCAAAAATTGCAATCTGTCTGCTGCCAAGTTTGGGGCTGCTATTTCCTTCCCAACCCCCTTGCACTGGGTTTTTTTTAATTGGCCCAAAATGCAAATTGCCTTTCCTGACGGGTTTCTGGATGATAGGACATGGTCCAGAGCAGTCCACCTCCAAGGGTACCCCCTCTAAGACCAGAGGGGAGAGGTCCCCTCCAGGAACGAAGGTCAAAGGCCAAGGACACTGCTGAAGGTCATTGTGGCTGAGTGGTACTGAGTGGAGCAGGGAGGAGTGACAGGGGACCCCATCACCTGTCCTGCCCGGCTGTTCCCTGCCTGGTCCCTGTGCTCAGTGGGCTCCTTTATCACCAGCAGGGACGTCAGCCCAGTCCTGGAGGGAAGTTCTCACTGTGGTGAGGCCCAGGCCAAGGGAGGATGGGCTGGGCTGGGGTGGGCCCGGCCCCCAACGCATGCCGATGTTCAAGGAACCACTGGGATCAGGGCTTGAGACACGGCTGACTAGTCACAACTGGACAGTGTCCAGCCCTCCAGCAGTACAAACAAGCATGAGTGACTCAGCTCATGGCTCCGTCCCCTCAGAGGGACAAGTCACTTTGAATACCCAGGATGGTGTCCGGCAAGTGTCCACCACACCAGGGGGGCCCTAGGAACAGGGGACAGGCCTCTGCTCCTTCCTCCTTTGCCTACTCCCTCTTCCAGAAGTATGGAACCCAGAGAAGAGCCAGGATGGGAGATGAAGCCCCCCAACAAGTGAAGATGCAAGAGAGACCCCGGAGCCTGGTGGTCCCAGCATCCACCAAGACGTGTCCATGTGGGCGCAGGAGTAGCCAGGCCGAGGTGGGGAGGTCACTGCTGGAGTGGTCCGGGGCTCCGTCCATCTGGCAACTGATCCTCACAACCACTCTGTCATTCTAGGAATGTTGGGGGTGGGGAACACACCATTCCCGTGACCAATCCTGCCACCAAAATGAGGTGGACGGACACCAGCATCCAGACTCAGCAGCCCACACGTATCTCCTGAGCCCCTTCCACTGCTGCAGAGGCCCCAGAGAAGCAGGCGGGGGCATCCCCACCACCCCCCACGCTCCCCCCGGGCTGCCTCCACCTCTGGGATTCGGCCCAGACAGGTGACCGCGCAGCCTCAGCACTCCGGAATGTTCTCCTCCGTCACCAGGCAGGGACGCAGGGAGCCAGGCACACAGCCCTGTGGCCGTGTCCCTCACACCCTGCTCTGCTTCCACGGCCACCGCTGAGCAGGACTGTCAGGTGGGGGCACAGAATGGCAGTTCCCAGGCCCAGGGCCATTGCAGGTCAGTGACGGAGGGGCGGGCGGCTCTCTGGGAGGCGAGTCCCCACGGTGGACAGGGATGGGACCGACCCCTGCTCCAGCGACTCCCGTTCGCTCTCCCTTCCGCTCTACTGTTTCTCGGTCACCGTGGCACGTGTGCACGGCGGCACATGCGTGTAAGTTTTTATTCTGATCCTCGAATGAGGTCTTGGCTGAGAATCCACAATTCCCTGTGGCCTCGATCTTGCAAAGATTGCTTTTTAACAGTCGGGCCTTAAGTCCTAAGACCCTCCTCCCCATTGCAGGACCAGACCACTTTGCCCTGAACCGCCAGAGTCTCCCGTCCGAGGTGGGCAGAGAGGAGAGGGCTGGAGGGGAAGGGGCGGGGGCTGGGAGGGCAGGGAGGAACCTCCCCTGACCAGTGAAATCCTGGCGAGAGCTCCTTCCCGGGCCCCCGAGGGCCCATCACCAGGTAACTTCAGGATGTGATTGTATCTCCTGCAAATATTTTTTTTCTGTGTCCAGATTTTTACGTGACCAGAGGAGGAAGAGGAAGCACGGAGCTTGATGGCCACACCTGGCATGAGTTCAGCTCCGGCCCTGGACAGACGGTCATTTGCCCTGGCCCAGTGCCTGTGCCCCCAGCAGCCAGCCCGGACCTCAGGGCCAGGAGAGGAAATTGAGAGAGGATGGCACCAGCGGGTTTCAGATCAGAAACCAAAACTGCTCACGGGGGAGGCGCTGGGGGAACCCATCAGCCTCGTCCCCTCCCGCCTCCCAGGCCAGTGGTGTTAAGGACAAAAGAGAGTCCCCTCGCGTACCAGTCCGCTTTGATTGGCACCCACTGTGTGCCAGGGAGGCGAGAGTTGCCCCACCCTCCTCGCCTCCCTAGCCTGTCACTGGAGTGGACGAGATCTCGGAGCTGAGAGCTGAGAGCGTGCCCAAATGTTCCTTCCAACCACAGGACCCTCCAGACCGAGGACATAGCCCAGAAACAAGGCCTTCACCCTAGAAGGTTCCAAATGGAGCTGTGGAGAGCACAGCCTAGGGCAGCAGAGATGAACAAGGTGTGGACCACTCAGCCCTGCTCCCTGAGCAGCCAGGCCACAGGGAGGCAGGTGGGGAGACCAGCCCGTGGTCCCAGGAACCAGCCTTCACCAGGCACCTCTGCTCACACCAATCAACCAGCCCCTCTCCAAGCCCTGTCCCCCTCCCGCATGTCCACTGGACAAGCCCCGCGTGTAAGATCAGCCACAGAGGCCCCAAGCTGCCCGGTGGTGAACACGGTCCTGAGAAGCCAGGGCCTCAAGGTTCTCGCTCTGTCCCTGGGCCTGTGGGACCTAACAGAGCTCTTCCAGGAGGGCCGTGTGTCCAGGAGCAACACTGTGAACATAAAAGTGTAACTCGATGTGTCAGGCACCTTAGACACCAACGGTCACGTTTTAAGCTTTATGACAAAGCACAGTGTCCAGTCAAGGTCAGCTGTCGGGAGGTGAGAGGGCAGGCAGCTGTGAGTCCCCCCGGGGTCCAGGAGGATGTGAGGACGTACCCCAGCACTCCCCACCTTGGCACATCCCTTAGCCAATGGGCAGCAGAGTCTTGGATACTGCAAAACAACATCATGAAGACCAACCTGCCCTTGGGGAAACAGGCAGCGCACCACGGACTAAATATAAATAGTATTGATTGGTCTGCCATCTTGAATTATCCATTTCACGTCTGTTTTCCATTAGCATCAATAATCACGAGTTAACTCCCAGGGCCGTGGACCTGAGAAGTCTCGGGCTAGCTCCCAGGACAGTCCAGGACAGTTCTAGAGCAACCCAGAACCTTCTGGTACTTATTCCTGCCTTTCATCCACTCCTCACTCAAGCCCAGGAGAAGGGTGGCTGGAACATAGACTGAGCACCCCCTCCTCCTCTTTCTGGAGTGTTCCGCTCTATTTGGCAGCCAGCACTGGCTCCGGAGAACCACTGCCTGCACTCCAGGGCTCACTTCCAGGGAAGAAGGAAGGAAGCTCCTAGGGCTGGATGCACAGCCCAGCAAAACCCGCAGGGTACCACTTCCCCAGGGCCAACCCCACAGCAGGACCAAGGCCCACCTCCTCTCAGGCCAGAAACCAGAGTGGCTTTCCTACAGATCAGCATGTCCGTGTCCTCTGGCCACTCCTTCTCCCAGGCCCCAGGGCTCTGACCAGCAGGCATGCAGGTGCTGGGGCACCCCTCCCACACCCGCAGCCCGACAGAGACAGAAAGGCCCAGAGTGGGAAGCCAGAGGACAGTGAGGCCAGAGTGATGGAGGCATGAAGGCCCCGTCCCCACCCTCACCCCGTTGGCTCTCAGACCCCCACAGATGTCGACTGAGAGCCTCTGTGAACACAGAACCGTCCCAGGTGCTCTGGGGAGAAGCAAGGGCCGGCTGCAGTTCCTGCCTTGGAAGCGCTGACCGTCAGACGCAGGCGACGGTGAGCCGACAGCTCCCAGGTCTGTCATCTCCCATTCTTCCTTACAAGGCTGATCACAGCCCCAGAAATGCCTGTGGCAGGTGGGGGCCTGCAGGACGGCTTCGCGTGTCCTTCCTAGGCGCACGTGTGCACATGCCACCTGCCTCAGCACGGACTGCACGCAGCCTCCCGTGCCCACCCAGTGCCCGGTCTAGGACCTCCCGTTCACCTTTTCCATCTATGTAGCCCATACCTTGGATGCTTCAGGAGAGACGCCCGGTCCCCTGGTCTCGGCCTCCCTCCTGCCAGCCCTGGTGGGACTCCACAAGGGAACCCCGCGGCCACCACACATATTAGGCCCCAAACGCTCCCCTGAGAAGGTCCCTGCCCTGGCACCCCAGCTCCCACACATGCCGCAAGATCAATGCCAGGGCCTGCAATTGCTGCCTGTCTTGCTGCTGAAGTGTCCCTGCCATGGCAAAGCAAGACAGGCCCAAGAGCAGGGGACCTGGTCCTGCCAGGGACTCACCGACCCCCGGAGCCCGAGGAACTCAGGGTGCTCTTGGGAGACAAGAGGGCTGGCCGGTGAGGGGCAGAGATGGCCTCCGCAGGCTGGCAGACGCACTGTCTGCTCTGGGCCTCGGGACAAAACAGCTCCAGGCACCGTGAGCTCACGGCAGCACCAGCCCTGGGCACAGCTCACCCTGCCAGGCAGGAGGAAGGGAGGCCCAGCGCGGTGGGGAAGGAGGGGACAAAAGGAGACTGCTATGCAAGGCCTTCATCTGTCACCAAAGTCCCCCACCTGGAATGTGCCACCTGATGCCAGCCCGCAGACCCACTGTCACCTGCTAAGTGCCCTGCATAGGCAGAGAGAAGGAGACCCTCACCCTGTGGTCCCTGCAGAGCAGATGCCCCACAAGCCCTTGGAACTGCAGGGCCCTCATGCCAAAGCAGTCAGCCACCCTGTCCATCAGCGGGCAACCCACGAGGCAGACACACGGGCAAACGCTGGCACGTCTGGCCTCCTCTCTTTCTGACTAATCACTATGGCTGTCCACTCATGAGGGGCACCTGAGGGGACACAGCCCCAGCTGACAGAAGGCCCAACACCTTCAGAGGGCCCTGATCTCTGCAGAGTAGGAAGGACCTAGTCACCAAGGACCCGGATCCGCTTCTCAGCCCCTCCTGGATCCATCCTCTTCCCACCGTCCCTCACTGTCCCCCAGACGAAGTCACCATCAGATCGCATGGCCTGGGCACAACAAGCAGGAAGTACTACCTGCTGCAGGTAACCAACAGGTGAGGTGATGCTTCAGGTGGCCACCACCCATGCAGGTGTGACCAGGTTCAAAGAGCACTGGGAGAAGATGCCCGCAGCTCAGGCGGCCGCCCGCACGCACGCGCACACCTCCTCGTTGTTAGGGACCTGGGCTTGGAATGATGTATTCTCTGTTCTCCTGGCTATAATTATTTCAGCGTGGGAGACCAGCTCTGTCTCCTGCCTCTCAGAAGGGCGGCATCAGAGCCTCGCATTCCCCAGTCCTGGAAAACCCCATCTCCAGATCCTTCCGCCCATGCAGACGCACACGGGCCCTTCAGCCGGGCAAGCAGTGTTGCCCGGGGAGGCCAGGGTCAGAGGGTCTTCGTCCCTGCTCCAGGCAGCTCTGCGAGAGCAAGAGACCAGGCACCACACGTGCCTCCGAGTAACCATGGCAACTTCAGGGAAGTTCAGAACAGCTAGTCTGTGAGTTGTGGGGCTGTTCTGTGGTGCCCGGGTGGGCTGGCGCCGGTCGTTTTAGGTTAACAGGATCCCAGCACAACACTTCTATGAGCCCTGTGGGCAGTGCCAAGGAGCTGCCTCCAGATGCCCAGCGACCTGGGCCAGCATCTCACCTCGGTTCCACAAAGCCACAGGTCCCTGGATCAGGTTGTTCCCTCAGGTGACCTGCAATTACTGAGCCCCCTCAGAGCTGGTGTTCACTCTCCAGTCTGATACCCACCCACAGAAGTGCTCGGTGCCTCCCGTCCCCAGGAGCCGGGCCGGTGCAGGAACTGTGCCCGTAGGTGCCCGTCTACGCTGCCACGCGGGTCCTTCCGAACCCCAGATATTTGTCCCGAGACGCCCATGGGCGCGAGTCCCCCACATGTGTCTGTGACGTTGGGGTGCAGGTCCAGCCGCACCACAAGCATGCCAGCCCCCCACGCGGAGCCGTGCACCCACCGGGCCTGTGTGCCTGTGCGGGTAAGGTGGCGGGCAACTCCGCCCCTGCACAGGACGCCAGGCCCACACCGGGGAAGCCTGGCCTCAGTGAGGAGGATGGGAGGCAGTCCCGGGATGGCCCTCCTTTGTGCAGGGGATGGCAGGAACCTCCCGGGCGGGGACATCCTGACGGGTGTGTGCTCACACGCACACGTGCACACACACAGACACTGCCCTCCGGTCACAGCCAAGCTGTGGCGGGCAGCACCACCCTCGGTGGCCAGGACGCCATGCTGCCTGCGAAGCACCCAGCGGTGCCAGCCCACCCGCACCTCCGCCTGCCTGGCTGTCGCCGCAGCAGAGCACTCAGCAGCCAGCGAGGCCAAGTCACAGCGGCGTGGCAAGGGCTGGGCTGCACGGCTGTGCAAAGAGGAATAATTTTTAAAGGGAGAAAAGTCCTAAATGGCCCTTTCAGCCTTTCGGCGCACGTAATTGTAGTATCCGAGTTAATGAAAGGCCTGGCGTGCTGGCGGCTGAGTGACGGCGAGTGCCAGGCTGCGCCTCACGGGCGCGGCTCCGTCACCCGCGCCTCAGACCACAGCGTGGGGGGGGCACGGCATGGAGAGCCTCCAGGAACCACAGGTCTCCCACGCAGGGTCACAGCGCCCATTGGCCAGTGGGAGGGCTGCGCAGCGCTGGCCTCTCGCCTCCACAAAGGCGAAGTTTCCTTGAGGAAACTGCCAGAGTCCTCGAGGCTCTGAAATAACGTGGAGAAGGGTGACCACAGGGCCTGGCCGAGGCTCAGAGCCTGGCTCCTGGCAGCCTCACAGATGAGCAGTGGCTCCAAGACGCAGCGGGGCCCAGCCTGACCAAGGAACAGCACGCACACAGCACACGTGTGCACACAGAGGCACAGCGCACACACATGCACACGCACAGGCAGGGACGTGCAGGGCCTGTGAACGTGTGCCTCACAGGCATGTGTCTGTGCACACGCCCCACACAGCACACACACCTCCCTGCCTGCAGTGGGGGGCCACGGTACTGACCCTTAAACATGCAGGTTTGCAGCCCACCGTGGCCAGACACTAGGGGACACAGCGCCCTGCACAAGTGCCATCTGGAATTTCCCCTAACTCCCACAGCGTGCACTCCAGCCGTGAGGAGACTCCGCGGTCTTCCCACTCTGGTAGAGCTCAGACCCTTGCAGTCCATTCTGGAAGCTTCTCACCAACACCCCAGGGGGTGCCTGCCTTGAAGCAGTCTAGCTCAGCCGTCTAAGTGGAGGTGACTGATTTATTCTGACCGTCCTGACTCTTAACGACACTGCTCTCCTCAGAGTCTGCGCAGCTTTAATTGTCCATCACACAGGGCAGGGAGGAACCGTAAATCTCCCCTGCCGGCGGCTCGAGCTTCGCACTGCTTGACCTCCAATTGCCAGCCCCTTGCCGGCAACCCGCCTGGAGAGAAGGAGGGAAGTGGGGAAGGGGCAGCAGGAGAAGGAGAGAGAGGCCAGTGGGCCAGGGAGGGGACAGGAAGGGCGGGCAGCGTTAGCGGCCTTTGCTGCTCTGACCACAGGGCGCTGCGGAGCAACACTGCCCCTGGAACCTGACCCTTAGCGGCAGCTTCCAGGGAGAAGGCTGGGGGAGGCCGCGCAGGCTCCTTCCAGGCCCGCCCACACCACATCCGCAGGCCAGGCCCTGGGGCATCTTGGCGTCCCCTTGCCTGGCCACAAATCAGCGCAGCCCTGAAAGGAATCATGAGTGAGGATCATAAAGCCCCTCTCCCTCTCCCTCATCCCTCATCCTTGTGGAGTGAGAACCAGGGCCTCTCCAGAGCCTGCCTCCCTGTAAGAGCTTGTCCAGGCCTGGGGCCACAGGGCTGGGCAGTGGCCTGGAGAGCCAAGGGGCCAGAGCCCAGGCACGGGCTCCGGGGCCCACCTCCCTGCCTCCAGCAGACTGAGTCGGTGCTGTGATTTCAGTTATATTAATGCATCTCAAAGCGGCGAACATTATAGTTACGATGATTACCCAAAGACTTCCCCTACAGCCTGCGTCTTCTAGTGCTCATTACTTTCTGAAAAATTATCCTTGGAGACTGAAATCTTCCAAGGCTGGTCTTGTGGGGGTTTTTCTTAGGATCTGGGCAAAAACATATTCGGGAAGAGAGAGGAATCAGCCTCCCGAAGTCAGTCTCCTTGGTGACATCCGACAAGGAGAGAATGCCTTCGCAGCCGGGAGGGGCCGCGTCCGACGTGCAGAGATTCCATCACCTAGTTCTGCCCCCCTGAGGCAACAGTGCCATCTTGAGAGTGAGAGTTCGGGGGCCGGGGGCAAGGTCGCCTTGCCGCTGGAGGGTGGACCGGTCAGGAAAGCCGAGGAGGTGACCACAACGCTGTCAACACACGTGACTGGTTGGGCCAGCAGAGGTAGCTTGCAGGAAGTCCCTGTCCGTGCCAGAGTGGGCAGGCAGAGCCAGGGTGAGGTGCCCTGTGCACGCCTCGCGACTGTCCCGCGCAGGAACAATGTGCACCTGGGTGGCCCCTGGTTGTCCCGTAGAGCCGCCCCAGGCCCCGTCACCAGGGTGGGATGGTCAGGGGAAGGTAAGGGCTCTCTTCAGACAAAGAGGCCTTGTCCAGCCTCCCGCCCTGGGCCATCAGTCAAGGCCTGCGCTGTGGTCGCTGAACAGACTCCTGTGCCCTGTATTATTAGGCCACTGACAACCCTGAGTCTCACCTTCAGTTTCCCCGGTGCCTCCCTTTTCTGCTAAGATTCCAAAACACTTGACTGACAAGCAGCAAGCAAGCCAAGTCCTGTGGGCCCGATGGTGAGCAGCTGGAGGACACGCAGCCCAGGTGGGATCCCCCGGGACCTGATCCCCTGCTGTCCCTGCCTTAGGTCCCTGAGCCATGCCTAATGGCGCCACATCAGAGGACGGTCAATACTCCAGAAAGATGGCGCGGGCTTCCTCTTCATTTCCAGTGGGCCTTGTGAAGCTGCGTTTCAGTTTTTCATGCATTGAGTCCTGAGACCCAGAAACATCTCCCTGCTGAAGGCGGGGTGGGAGGGAACCGCTGAGCCCCAGAGGGAAGCACCCCGCCTGCAGCCCACAGGCTCGGAGGCCTCCAGGAAGAGCTGGGCGGAGGGTCAGGATTCGTCTTGCGTTCCCCATTCGGCAATGGAAAATCAGCGAGTGCTGGCCCAGTCCCTCTCTCGCAATCCGAGGCCACATCTGTTGCCAAAGCACCCACGGCGATGCCCTCACCTCAAGGCTCTCCTGACTCCTTCGGGAGTGGACACATGAGGAGGGGACACACCAGAGGGGGCCTGCCGTCCCCTGCATGCCCTGGCCGGGGCACGGACCCCGCTGCTGTCCACAGGGTGTGTCTGGAATGTGAGCTGCTGGCTCCTGCTTGCAGACTTCCCAGGCCCCGAGCACCGAGAGTCCCCAGCATCCCCACCTCACCCGCAGAGATGCTGAGTGTCTTCCATCCCAGCACCTGAAGCCACAGCAGTTCAGAACCCGCCTCCTTAGCCCTGACCTTCGCTCGGCCCCCGCAACCAGCTGTCCCTCTTACAGAGCAGGGTCATCACCTCGACTACCCAGGTACCCACGTGCTACTTCACATCCAGGACTGAATCCTTGCTCAGCACCTGCGTCGACCCAGAGCAACTGAGGGGTCAGATGGCCCTGGACAACAAGGCTAGGACATCGGCGCACCCTCCCCGCGGCACACTGCGGCCAACCCCACCACCTCCAGAAGCCAGCTCTGACCTCACGTCCCTGCACAGAGTGCAGACGTGACCGAGGCCACTCACACACGGACATGCTGGCCTGCGAGGCCTCACCAAGGGTAATTAACGTCCACCCTTGTTCAGAAGTTGGGTTCCATTTAAGTCGCATCTCAATGCATGTGTCCTGGGGGTGAAGGGCGGCTCTTAGAGAGATCAGTGGAGGGGCCCGGGGAGAGCCGAGATGCTCCATCTCAGGAGATGCCACCAACAGTCCAAGACTCAGACCAGACCCCGGGGCCAAGGAGGACTCACGGGTGAGCGGCTCAGGCCTCGGTGGAAGATGTCAGCCATTCAGACCCAGCTGAAAGCACCACCGTGATTTTCCCTTTTCTTCCTGCATCTCGGGGTGATGGGCAACATGGGCACAGGGTGGGTGGTGTGTGTGGCAGCCTTGTGTGACTATTGAAAGGCCATGCTAAAGCCCTCTGGTGACACAGAGGACAGGGAGCCCTCTGGATGCTGAGAACAACAACAGGAGTCTGCAGGGTCGGCAGCAGGTGCTTGGATTCCAGGTGTCCAGCAGCCAGCCTGCCCACCCCGTGCCGGGCCTGCACCAGGCCTTAGAGAAGGGCCCAGGAGAAACAGGAGGTTTTTGTTTTTTTTTTTTTTTTATTGAATCCAGTAGAGACACCTCCCATTTGCATTCAGCATGGGATTCAAACTATTAAAGTTGAGTAAGAAATTATTTCTAAATGTCCCTAAATGTGTGCACCTCTTTAAATCCTTCTCCAAATTGAATCCTCCTTTTTAATACAAGTAAACTCTATGTCTTTTGGCTTCAACAGAAGGTTTTATATAAAAAGCCCTCGTTGGTGAGAACAGCCTGCTTCTCTGTGTTCTCATTATCCTCGCCTAAAAGGAAACTATTCTGCCACATAAGGCCCAGCCCAGGATCCACCATTTGCCTGGTGTCCAAGGATGTGAATTTCAGGGGAGGTGGGGGAGGAGAAGCGCCCAGACTCTGCAGGGCCAGTACACCTGCCACCTTCACCCCTCAGTCTCACTTGGTGTCACAGACAAGGAGACCTTGGTGAGCAGGGCTACAGCCCTCATGTTCAGGTTGTGCACTGCTACAAGTCCCAAAGTGTCCTAGGCCTGGGCAGCCCACTGCCTCCACAACTGTATCAGCGTCCCCACAGGGGAGAATCTGAGTTGGGGGTCATTGTTTGTTTGTTTGTTTGTTTGTTTTGCTGGAGGCACATTTTGCAAGGTAAGATGTCTTGGGGAAATAAAGTCATGCAGGCTTCTCCTCTTTGGTACAGAAGATAAATGTCATGGTCAGTACTGACCATGCAGCTCCTCAGTGGACTTCCCGTCCCAGCTCCCCACAGGAGCAGGCTGGCCACACTGATCGCTGCTGCCGGCAGGGCCGGGAGGGAGGAGCCTGCTCGGTGCAGTACTCCAGCAGGCCTCTGCTCTGGGATCATGAGAGAAAGCTCTCAGCACAGCCACTGAGCAAAGTGGACAGAATCCTGCTAAAAATATGCATGCCCCCCTCCTTCTTTCTGCTGGGAGTATGTTCTGGCCTTAAATAACCAAACCCTAAAAGAAAACTTGCTACAGGGACCACCATGCTCTTGGTCCTAGAAGAAAGCACAGACCCCAGAGAGCAGCCCTGGCTAACAAGTCACAGGCCCCTCCCAGCTGGGGTCAGCAGGAGCTGGCCTTGCTCTATGCAGGGTGAAGACTAGATCAAGGGAACGGTTTTGGGTTTTGGCTTCCGGGTTTTTTGCTCCTAAAGAGCCTCCCAGAGCCTGCATCTGGCTCTCCCCACAAGTGGGCAACTCCACAGGGCCAACGACCCCCTCCCTCATTCTGGCACCTTCTCTCTGACTCGCCTTTGATATGGAGGCCTCCTTACCAGTGTTGGTGGTGAAGAGGGGGGCAGGCGGGGAAGAAGGAGGGCAGGGAGCAGCCCTCGGAGCTTGCCTGGTAAGACCTAGAGGCTGGCAGAAGCCAGATGGAAAATAGCCAGGAGGGCAGAGGCCCTGGGCCTCACCTGATGCAGGTGCCTGGCTTCCACCACCACAGGGCTGTCTCCTTGGAGGGCGGAGATGCTGACACCCCAGCATTCACAGTCTCTGGGGTTCATATGGTTACATGTGCCCCATCACACAGTAGAGCACATCTTTAAACCCCCTAAAGTTAGAATAAGATCAAAAGTTCTCTCCCAGGCCTCGAGGACCCTGCCGGGTGGCTGTCCCTCTCAGAGGCCCCCCTGGCTCCTTCCACCCAGACTCTAGCAACACTTTGCAAAATGCAATTTATATACTGTGAGCTTGCCCTGGGCTACCAGAGAAAACACTTTCAAATAAAGTAACAGATTTTATTCTCTTTATTATCCCAAGTCACCTTCTAAGGCATGTTTTGGTGTCAGCTTAAGTGTTGGGGAAACTGTGATAGCACACTAATTTACTAAGTGCATTACACTGAAAAGTGTATATTTTATCAGCCACATCAGCTGGGCCACCAGGCGTTTCCTCGAGGGAGGATGCTCATCCTTCCAGGCCCCACTGCTGGCTCAATCTCTACCATCCAATTTTTCTTTTTAGGTACTGGGGATTGAACCCAGGGGTGCTCTACCCTGAGCTGCATCCCTGGCCCTTTTTTCTTTTTAATTTTATTTTGAGACAGGGTCTCGATACAATGCACAGGCTGGCCTAAATCTACCATCCTGCCTTAGCCTCCTGAGTCACTGGAATGACAGGTGTGCGCCTACCAACTGAGAGCTGTCCTCGGGAAGTCGCAGAAGTACCCCCACCACCCAGAAAGTCTAGGAAGACAGGAGGAGACAGTGCTGGAGGGAGAAGGAACCAGAACGTTATAAATAAAAAAGAGACAGCAATGGCTCGGAGAGCAACCAGCTTCAGAGAGGCACAGAAAATAAGAGGTTTAGGCTGCCTGAATGTTTCATGAGCCTGTGAAAATAACGTGCTGTTTATAAAAGAATGAGGGGAGGAATGCAGCTAATCAAAAAGATGTAGGTGCAAATGGGATGTGTTTAGAAAGCTGAGCCAATGCCAGAGCGAAGGCCCGCGCGCAGGCGAAGGTGTGGGGAGAGGCGGCTCCCCGGCAGAAGCAGCTCCAGGGAAGGGGGAAAGTTTCAAGATGGTTTTTCCCCTTCACTTGTTTAAAAATAAAAAATTCCTCACCGTGTGTCAGCTGCGTGTCAGGTTCCATTTGTCTTTATAACAGAGTATCAAGCAGGAGTGAGGAAATAAATAAACACAGAGAGACAACCAACCAGAAACTGCAGGCACACGGACAGGCTGGAGGAGCAAGCCCCACACCACAGTCACTGGAAAATAAGATTTCAATTCTGCGGGCCGCATGTTGCTCTGTGCCCGCTGCACCGTCCCCCTCTGCGCCGCCCCCACCATCCCTCTGCACTTATGGGTGGGACAGGAGAACTCTCGAACATGACTTCCTCCCTCATGTCACGAGCATGACTCAAATACCGCTCTGCCCTGGGGTGGGAGTCAGACAAATCCACCAAGAGCAAGGTGCCTCCAACACACCACAGCAAAGTCGCCTTAGCAAGAGGCCAAGGTAGGGCTGGAGCAGAGGCCACCGCCCAGCTGAGCCAGGAGGCTAAGACCTGGAGTTAGGGTCCGACAGTTCCCAGGCTTAGCTCATCCCCAGACACCAAAGAGCTTGAGTAGGTGGCAGGAACAGGACAGAAGGCCCTTTCCAGAGTGCCGCCCAGGCAGCCTCCTTGATGTAATTACCTCTTCACCGCCCTGGGGTTTCCTGGCTCTGAACGAGCCTCAGGAGCCTCCCCTTCTCCCCAGTAGGGGAGAGCGAACATCCGACTCGCCCCCACACTCAGAGGCTGGAGGGCAGGGAGGGCTGGCAGCGTGGCCCTGTCCTTGGTGCTGCCGCCTGCTGTGCGCCCCCTGCGCTGCCGCGTGGTGGGGGACTGCTTTCCTGCCAAGCAGGCCTCTGGTCCCTGTGGAAGGGCAGTAAACACACTCAGCCCTGCTGTGGCTCTGTCTGAGGCCACTGAGTGAGCAGTGTTTGCAGGGAAGGTGCAGCGCCATCGGGGACTGAGCCTACAGGGACTTTCCTGAATTCTGGACTCCTCCTGGTGACCTGAGGTGACCCAAAGCCCAGGATTAGACGCAGGTCTCTCCTGGGCCCTAGTACCTGAGGAGGGCAATTCAGAGCGATCCTCCAGGTTCTCTTTCTATGGCGGAGGGGAGAGCTATTAGAGACTGGCAGCTCTGCCAGAAAACCCCAGCAGCTCAGGCGCAAACAGCCCACGCGCCAATGGCAACCCCTCCCCTGGCAGCAGCTGCCGCCCCAGGCTGAGGCTGTCCCGTCTCTCTGCCTCTGCTGCCTAGCCTCTTTTGGGTTCCCCACCTCGCCCACTCGGTCGTCCTTCCAGGGACAGCCCAGCATTCCCAGAAACTCCCACCCGGGAAATGAGGGGTTAAACTTGCTCCCAGGAGTGCTCAGTGAGCCGGGCCCACGCAGGGCGCAGGGCGGCCTCCAGTCCCTGGGGAGGGGTGGAGGGTGGCAGCCTTGGCCCTTCCTCCTGAAAGGGAGCTCCTGGCCCTCTGGAGGCGGAGGGGGGCTGGCCCTAAAAAAGCGCCCCGCCCCCCATAGCACCCCCAAGCCCGCACCCGCCGGCGCTCAGCGGCCTCCGGGCGCCCCGCGGCCTCCCGCATCCCGCTTTCATCAGCTAGCGCCTTTTCTACAACTTTCTCCCTCTCTCCCTTCATAATTTTCGCTCACCTGGAGGGTCTGGTTTTAATTAGTGTGATATCCCCGTTAACAACGCAGCCTAATTAAGACATCCGCCCGAGTCCGCGATGCACACTTAAAAAAGCACGTCCTGCCGCAATGTTTATATGGTTTTTTTTCATTATTTTTTGCAGACCAGTAAAACCAAAGCAGGCTTCTGGACGAAAGACCTCGGAGGAGACCCCACTCATTAACCTCGTACCTGCTCGGTGCTAAGTGCCCCAGGCTCCCGGGTGAGCGCCCGGGGCGTCCCCAGTCCAGCCGCCGTTTTCTCGGCAGGAAATTAATGACCAGCGTGCGCAAGAAGCGACTTCACCTCCAACGCGGGTAGGAGGGACTCGCCCGAGGGGCAAAATTCCCCATCCCTGTCCTTTGCCTCCACCGCGGGGTGTCAGGACTAGCGGCACCGCGGGAGTCCTTTTAAAAAGTCACATTAAATTATAATCCCAAAAGCGGGAACAGAAAGGGGTGAAGGCAGGCAGCTCTATCATCCAGGAGTTTCCTGGTCCCCCCACCCCAGCGACTCGCCCGACCCCCGACCCCGCCAGTGGACTCCAGGAACATCCTACCCCCACGTGAGACCTGGGATCCCTGGGCCGCTCCGAGACTGGATGGGGTCCCAATGCACCTCCACGCTGGTCGCCGCGCATTAGTCCCGGCACAGACTGGGTGCTGGCCCCAGGTGGTCCTGGCACTGCGAGGCGGCGCGCCAAGGGAAGCTCCGCGCCAGAAGGGGGAGCGGTGAGGCTGCGACCCAGAGCCCCAAAATGACCGAGGGCCTCACACCAAGGAAGATCGCCCTCTCAGCGGGTCGAGTCCCAGATGCCCCAGGAGAGCCCCGTCGCCTTCCAAGGCCACCAGGGTAGAAAGTTTGGGCCAGGGGTGTGCCGGCTGCCCTAGCGCGTAGTCCCCCGCCAGTCTGCGTGGGCCCTGGGGGAGGCCGAGATGTAGGAGAGGTAGCCTCCGCTCCTGCTGGAACCTCACTCACGCCGCGGGGGAGACTCGGCCCCAAGCGCCCCCAGCCCGCCCCCTGGAGGGCCCTGATCGTGTTCACCCCCACGCACACCGGGCAACCGCGGGCCCTGGTCCCCTTGGGGAAGCCATGGGGTCCCTTTCCTTTCCTCAACTCCTTAGGGTCATCAACCTCTCCAGCGACTCTCCTCCCGGAGGACCCAGCAGGGCTTCCCGGGCCTGGGTGCTGCGGGAGAAGCAACGCTGCACCACTGCGGGGTCGCCAGCCCCTGCTCCCAACCCTGCGGGTTCGGGCCGCCTCCCCGGACGCTACCCGCGGGCCGGGATCTCCGCGCACCTCGGCCTCCCCCCGCGGGGAGTTCCCAGAGCCCGGCATTGTGCCGCCGCCGCCGCAGCCACGGCCACGCCGCGCGCGGGACTCCCCGGCATCTCCACAGAGCCTAACCCCGGGCCTTCCCATTCACAAAATCGCCCCTCTGGTCCCTTGCCTGAGCACGCGCCCTGACCCCAACCCCGGAGGAACCCGGGGAACCCCGACCCTGCGGGAGGACCCCTGACCCCAAGGGCGCCACCCCTCCCCGCGAGACCTCGGGTCGGTCCCTGGCGGCGCTCTGCAGCCCCGCGCCCTCGCCAGCCCTGCCTCCCACTGCGGGGGTCCCTCGCGCCCCTCCCCGGGCCGTGCCCCCACCCCCAGTCAGCTCCTCGCGATGGTAATGACCGTGGCAGGGCGAGGCGGGCGACGAGGGTCGGGCTACTCACGGGCTCAGCGCTCCCCGCGGCAGGTGACGGGGCCCCGGCGGCCATGCCCGGGCTGCATCCCGGCCGCCGAGCGGGCAGCGGCGTCCCGGGGCCGCACCGGCGAGCCGGCGGCAAGGGGCGCGCGAGGCCGAGCTCGGGCGGCGGCCGCCGCGGCGTCTCCTCCAACCACGCGCGCTGCTGGGGCCCGCGCCCGGCCGCTGTCCGAGAGGCTCCGCCGGCTTCGGAGCAGCCCCGAGGCTCCGCGCTCCCGCTCCCTCTTCCCTCGCCGCCTCCTCTCTCTCCTCTCTCTCTCTCTCCCTCTCCCTCTCTCCCCCCTCCTCCTCTCCTCTTCCTCTCTCTCTCTCTCTCTCTCTCTCTCTCTCTCTCTCTCTCTCTCTCTCTCTCTCTCTCTCTCTCTCTCTCTCGTTCCTCTGGCTGGCTCGGCTGGAGCGAGAAGGCAGCTCCTCTGGCTGGCTCGGCTGGAGCGAGAAGGCAGCAGGAGCACGCGGCGGCGGCGACTCGGGAGGAGCGCGCAGCGCGTGGCGAGGGAGGGGGGCTCTGGCGGTCTCGGTGGCGCTGCCAGAGAGGGCGGCGGGGCGGCGGGGCGGCGGGGCGGCGGGGCGGCGGGGCGGGGAGGGCCAGGGCCTGGCGGGCTGAGTCCGGACGCACCCTGGCGGCTCGCAGCGCCAGCGAGGCGGTGCGGCTGTATGGAGGGGTGGGTGACGCGCTGGGGACCCCAGAGGCCAGCCCTGCCCTGTCCCCTTGAGCACCATCCGTGGTGCTCCCTGCCTCCCCCACTCCTCCCTCCCTCCAGCAGATCTTTGCACAGAGGGCCTTTAACAGAACCCCTGCACTCCCCGGCTCCCACCTCTGGGCCTGGTTTTCCTTTCCCCACCCCAATCCCCAGAATTGGAACTTGGTCACTCAAGGAGCAGCCGGGGTGAATGTCCCCTCCCCAAGCCTCCTCTTTCTCTTTATCCCTAGTGGACCTTCAGTAGACCTGGAATTCCCTGTGTGCCCTCCTGGGGATCCACACACAGGAAGTGACCAGGCCCCCTCCAGGACAGGGCTGGAGCAGGTTTCCACAACTGGCCAACCCAGCCTGAAACATTTCCACCAGGTCAGTTCAGGCTGTGCCCCAAATCAGAAGAGCAGGCAGTTCCTGTCCCAGCCCCAGCCTCCTCCAACCCAGAGTAAGGAGCTGTGCTGTGGCCGGGAGGGTCTTTCGCAGTGGAGAGCAGAGCAGGGGAGTAGAGTGGGACCCAGGGAGGGCAGTGGGGTCAGTGACCTGGCATTCAGCACCAGAAGTAGGCATGGGACTGGGCAGGCCGGGCAGGGTTCTGAAGCAAAAGAGGTCAAGGCAGTGCTTGGGGTCCTCAAAGGGCATTTTCAGTGTGAAAACAAACGAAAACCTGTCACCAGGTTGCTCTGACTTCGGGGTGCTGCTTCTGGAACAATCAGATTCCTCCTTGCACCTGACTGTATTGCTTTCCAATGTGAGGCAAGAAGGATGTCAGGAACCTGGGATCTGGTGGGACCTGGAAGATGGGGCACAGTGAAGGGAGGGGCATGAGGGAGCTCCTTGGTTGCTGGACCCTGGGCTGCTGGCTGCCTTCCCTGCAGAGCAAGCACAGACAGTGCCCAAGACAAGTGGCTGCTGCCCACTCACGAGCTTAATGCTTTTAATTTCTGGCCCTTCGGCCTGTCTGAGCCATTGATCTGTCTTGGCCGGTGGGAATCGTGCTCTACAATTCCACGGAAGCTGCTGGGCCCTGCAGCTAAACACCAGATAAATGCCTTGTCTTCGAGCAAGGCAGCTCTTTGGATGACTGAACTTTCCCCAGCCCCAGATTTGAAATGGCACATCCCTGCTCAAAAGACCTAATTGGTTGTCTACATCCTCTGCTGTCAGCTGGACCAAGCTCTCGTGGCCGGTGCCTGGTAGCTGGGCCCGCCCTGCCCCATCACTCACCGTCTCCCTCCAGGCGGGCCTCTTGCCTCCCCAGCCAGCAGCAACCCTCTCTCCCCCAGCAGCGCTGCTTCTGCTCTGGAGTCCTTCCTCTGGTCCAGGTCCCTCAACCCTCCAGGGCCTCCTCCAGAAGCCTCCCCAGAGAGCAGGGTCTCCGACTCCCCAAATGCTGAGTGTGCCTGGGAGGTGGCAGGGGCACTACTCATGGCACAGCACCATGTGAAGAGTGGAGCCGTGCAGAGCACAGTCCCCACAGCTCTCAAGACGGTCCCCAGCCCCCTTCCAGTCTCCACCCGTCCTAGCCCAGCGCTCTGCACACTCTGCCCACTCAGACTGCTGGGTGGTAAACAGAAGCTGGCATCTGCGGCAAGGGTCAGCCATGGCACCTGCCCATCAGGATATCCCTTGAAGATCGGCCCCAGGGATTTTTCCATTTAGACCCAACTGCCACCAGTAGGGTCAGGGCTAGTCTGCGTATCTTCAAACCGGGACCAGTCAGGAGGTCTTTCCCTCAGTGTCCTCTCAGACTTTTAGAACCCCTAATGTGGAAACTTTATTCTTAAAGTGAGGGCGTGGGGAAGAACTGAGAACAGTCCTTTGTCATAACAAGTAGGACTTAGGAAGGGAGATTCCCACGGGGCCAGAGTGCCCTCCGAATGCATGGTCCACCCACGTGCTCCCTCCGAAGATCACTAACACCACACAAAGGGATTTTGGTGGTGGTGGTAAGGTGTAAACCCCACAGGACCTGAGAGCAGGAGGAAGGGCACCAGCTGGAAGCTGGGGGCTGCGGAAATCCAGCAGAGGATTGGCTGGCAGTGGAGCTGGAGCTGAGCCCACCATGGGCAAGGTGGGCAAGGCCAGCAAGCCGAGACTTCGCAGGCTCGGAACCAGCGGGACCAGAGGCCGATGCAGGGGGAAGGCAGAAGCCAGAGAATCCTGCATGCCCTAAGGTGTGCTCCTGGGGACCCGAAGCCCAGGATGGAAGGGCACTCTGCGTGGAAAATCCCACTCAGCCCCCAGGGCATTAGCATCTTGACCTTTGCCCCCCAGCCCAGAGGCCAGAAGAGTCTCCTCTGGGGAATCGATCAGCACCCAAAGGAGAAACCTAAAGAGACATAATTTCTTGCTGCTTCCCATTCAAGATCCCAGCCAGTCTCCCCAAGAAGGAAGCTCAAGGGCACAAGGCTCACCCAGGCTCAGAGCTCTGTGGGCTTTGCAGCCCCTTCTTAAAGGTGGGCAGCCAGCCCAAGCCCAGAAAGGGGGAAGCCACCAAAACAACCCCTGGGGAGAGAGGGGAGACTTGAGGAAACAGACGTTAGTCAGGGAGGAGAAAATGTCAGAAATAGCCGTATTTAATATCCTGGAAGAGATCAGAGCAGATACTACACCCCAGAACCAAGAGCGGATGCTATTTTAAGGAGAACGTTTAGAGAACAAAAAGGGCTGGGAAATTAAACGCATTGGCCCAAACAACCACGACAAAAGCCTCAACAGACTGATGTGAGGTAAGAGTAGGAGAACGTCCCAGAAGGCCAGGAAAAGACAAAGAGGAGAGGGGTAAGGAAGAAAGGAGGCCAGCGAGAGGCCCCTTCCTGAGAGCCAGGAAGCAAGGAGAAGAGGGACTCACGCGTCGTTTAAGTCGAGAGATTCTCCCAGAAACGAGTCCTCAAACTCTCCACCAACAGTTGGAAATTAACCCACCTATTACCATGAAAAACAAAAAAGTCTCCCCAAGTTTCCAGGTGAGGGAAAATCAAGCAGCCATGAGGGCCACTCCCGAGTCATCCACAGCAGCGAGCCCAGCTAAGGATGGCGAAGCGGTGGGGCCCTCAGCGAGCTGGCGACGGTGACCTCTGGCTGCTGAACCATCGAACTTGAGATTAAAGTGAAGATACTGCACACGTGAGGCCTCAAAAGGGTTATTTCCCACACACCGTCTTTCACTTACTACAGGGTGTGCGCCAACACAGGGAGGGAAGCGAGAAAGAGGGGCAGGGGTAGGGGAGGGGAGGGGGAGGGGAGGGGAGGGGAGGGGAGGGGAGGGGAGGGGGAGGGGGAGGGCAGGGGGAGGGGGAGGGAGAGGGGTAGCTGAAGTAGTGGGTTCAGCAGGAGAGAGGGTAGGGCCACAGGAGAAGAGAGAAGGGATGGCAGGAGCTCGGCTCTCTGGGTACAGGGAGGTCCAGTTCATGGACACATCAAGACTGTCATCACTGAAGTGCCTTCTGCCATCCTTCTGCCCTTTCAACAACAAATGAAACTGTCCCAGGTTCTTCTCCGTATCTGGGCCAGGTTGGTTTGGACTCTGTACAGCACCACTGGTATACACTGGTATGCACGGGTTTCAGCCTTTAGAAGTGTCTTGTCTACTCTTAGAAAGGGGAGGGGGCCCTGGTGAGCTAAGAGACAGAAAGGACAGGTCCACTACCTCCTCAGCCCACCTGCTGAACAGCACAGCAGGTGTGAGACCCCCAGGCTCTCCCACTCCCCAGAAAGGACTCTTATAAACTCTTGGGCAACTGCGGCCCACACCTTCCCCTTTGTCTCTCCCAGGTCCCTCCATCAAAGCGTAGCAGCCCAAAGGAGCCGGGGACAGAAAGGACACTCTCGCTGTTACATTAGTCACCCTGCATATCCACTCTGTGTGAGCCAAAGATGATACAAAATAGGATATTCAAGCGCAAAACGATACAGTGTAAAACATTCAAGGACAGGGAGGTATAGGAGCGGCTTGGCTTCAGGTCTGTAGATGGCCAGCCCCTGGCCTGCTGCAGAGCTGCACCTCCCACCTGGCCCCAGCGCCTCACTGGGTCTTTGAGTCCTGATGTCACCTGGGTGCCCTGGCGTCCATGCACACATCTGTATGTCCCCACCACCGCCCAGGCAGGCCCAGCACTGTGGCACAGACAGGGCCTCCTTCTTGGGCTACAGTCCTAGCCCTGAGGGACACTGTGGAGACCTGAATCACTTTGGGGGAACGTATCAGTGGAACAAGTCACTGACATCTTTGCACAAACACAGCAGAGTGTCCACACTCCTCCTCTGGGTAGGGAGGGGCCAGCTCCTTGCACCCAGCCTCAGTCTCCCCAGGGCTGCAGCCCCTCACCTCTGCAGCTTCCCACACATCACCCCTGCCCCTGGAGGGCCCTGGGGATTCCCATGTCCGGCTGCCTGTCCTTCTCCCCTCTTCCTCCCACGGCCTCCTCCTAGGTCCTTTCCTGTCCTGGGGTCCCAGCCACCAACCCGAAGTGGGGGTCCAGCCTCCCCTTTCAGCCTCCCATCTCCCCTTCTCTTCTTCACAACTTCACCCCCTCTAGGCTGGCACCTGACACCCCACAGAAGGGCCCTCCAGGTCGCCAGGAAGGGCCTACCCACCCCGAAGCCCTGCCATGCTCTCTCCCGGGTGCGCTTCAGAACCCGGTTCCTCAGCCTGCTCCTCCCTGAACCACAGTCGCCCACTCCCTCCTCCTCCCCCTCTGTGAGGCCGTCCACTCTGTGGCTTCTTTCTCTCAGAAGTCACCAATGCTGGGAGCAACCTCAGAGGTCGCGTCAGGCAGCCCCTCACATCACAGACAAGAAGACTGAGGCCGGGCGCATCCTCGCCAGCAGCTCTGGATGTGGACCCAGCCGCGGATGCTGCCAGGGGGCACCTGGCCCTCAAGGGAGCCAGCAGGTGCACCTGCAGCACCACGTGGACGCTCCCAGGCCTGGCATCTTGCTTCGGAGCGTGTGGCTCTACATCAGCACCCAGTTGCTCGGGTTCTGACGTTTATCTGCTCAAGAGGAGGGTGGGCCATTGCAAATCACCCAACCTCTCCTCTCAGGTGGACAGGAAATGTCAGAAGGGTCCGCCCAGGGTCCGAGGTCTGTGCCACGTGGCCTGACGCGGCCTCCTTCAGAGGGCAGGGATGGCCTGGGAGACGCGAAGGGCCCGCGAGGGAGGCTGTCTGAGACTGCATCCAACTCTGACAACCGAGAGCCACGGTCAGGGCAAGAGCCTCCCCGGACAGGCGCCGCGGTCCCCGCAGAGTCAGACCTCTTCTCTGCGGCCTCTTCAAGCCACTTGTTTTGAGTGGGACATGCTCCGTGTCTTCGAGCTCAGCCTAGGATTGCACAATAATACCCACCCAGAAAACAAATTAAAAATAGGAAAAATCCATCCAAACCGTGGGTCTGCTGCGGCAGGGTGGTGTCAGATTGCTAGGCAACCCCAGGCAATCCTGTGGGAAGAAGGTCTGCGCCGAGCTGGTTCCACAGAGGCAGAGCGCCTGTCCTTTTGTGTGGATGTGCTCAGCCGGATCTGAGCAGAAGTCAGGAGCAGAAAGGAGGCGCAGGCTGCATTTGCTGGCAGAGTGCACGTCCTCTGGACAAATGGATTTTCCGGAGGACGGAGAAGAGAGGGATGCCCACGTGATGAGAAACATCTGGAAACACACTGGAAAATCAGTCTGGTTTCTCTGCTTCCTGGGGCCCAGGTGTTTAGGATCGCACAGGCAAAATGTCTGGATTTTAATGGGTTCTTTCCCCAGCTTCCTGCTTCACCTTCAGCAAGAAGCACATGTAAACTAGGTTCAGAAGCTGGAGAGAGCAAGGAGGAGGAGAAATGAAAGAGACCCTGGGGGAGGATGTGGGGAAATGGAGCCAGGAAATAATGAGGGCCCACGTCTGGCTCCGTGCTCCCCAGAGCGAGATGGAGCAGGAGACGCACACACGTTCTCTTTGCGCTTCCATCCAAGCCTTAATCTCGTTAAAACGTCTGTGGATGTTAAAATCAAATACTTTTGAAAGAAAAAGGTGGGGGACGTGGCATCAGGAAAAATAACAAGAATTCTCCACTTGATTTTCAGGTCTGAAGAACACTACGGGATGAAGCCAGAGACCTTTATGCATGGTGATGGGGTGCAGAGATGGCCCAGGCCATGCACAAGGATGGGCTAAGGTCCTGGGGCCACTGCAGCAGGGTGCCAGAAAATTGGTGGCTTAAAACAGAAAGGCATTCCCTCGGGGAGGCCAGAGGTGAGCAGGCCAGGCTGGCTCCAGAGGCTGCAGGGAAGGATCCACGACCTGCCTCCCTCCCAGCTTCCACTGGGCACCCCCAGCCCTGGTTGTCCTGGGCAGGTGGCGTCCCGGCTGCAGCCCCGCCTGTCTTCACCTGGCTCCTCTGTGTCTCTTCGCTCTGGACTCAGGCTCACCCAACCCAGCGTGACCTCGCCTTAACCATCCTCTTTGCAAAAGCCCTAGTTCCAAATGAGGCCCCATTCCAAGGCTCCAGGGGAGCAAGAACCGGGCGGGGTAGCTACTCCACCTCTATCAGTGTGTCCTTAACGGACTCAGACAGCTGGTAGAACAGGCCAACCCTGGCCGCGTCCGAGCTCACCATCCCGACACAGGGTGTCACCAGAGACGGTGGCCGTGACGGGTGCTCACCACCTCCTGAGACCAGCCCTCCACCAGGAGGAGCCTGCAGAGCTGAAAAGTCCTCCCCCGTGACCACCCCTCCTCGGGCCCTCGTCCAGTCCCAGTGCAGACCACCTTCTGGGGTGATGGGGGACAAAGAGACCAGCTGCCTGGACCTGCCCCCCACCCCAGAGCCACGCCAGCCACGGGCATGCTTGCTCACGCTGACCCCCCGACACAGTCCTGCAGGTGTTCTGGTGACCCGCCACCCTTCCCGCCTTCCTGGAATTACACGGGGTTCTCCAGAGGCCCCTCCACGACTGCCCCCCACGTACGGCAGGTCGAGAGCTCCCCCCGTCCAGCAGGGCTCCCTCCGTCCACGGCCTCGCCACAGGCTGCAGGCTGGGTGTCGACATCCAGACCTGAAGCGGGGCCTTTGCTCCCTCCCGCGATGTCTAACCCACTGGCCACTCCCACCAGCTCCTGCCATCTGAACTTCAGCTGTACCAGCCCAGCATGAAAACCACACAGCCAAGCGCTAGGTCCACGCCAGCACCAACGGTCCAGCAGGACGGAACCGAGCCTCCCCTGAGCGCTGCCCCCTGCCCCCGACACCAGGTGGGCCGGCCACCATGAACCTTCCCTGTGCTTCCCGGTCTATGGTCATTTGTTGGCCAGCCCTAACGCCACTTCAGGGTGTCACCAACAGGGTGACACTTCCACCCCTACTACAGCTTCCCCAGAGGGAGAGGAGACACCCTCCTCTTCTCCCACCCCGGGACCCAGCAGCTCCTGGGTCAAGATCTACCACAGAGCCAGTGAGGTGGTGCACACCTGTAATCCCAGTGGCTCCGGAGGCCGAGGGAGGAGGATCGTGAGTTCAAAGCCAGCCTCAGCAACTGTGAGGCGCTAAGCAACTCAGTGAGACCCTGTCTCCAAATAAACTACAAAAAGGGCTGGGGAGGTGGCTCAGTGGTCGAGAGCCCCTGAGTTCAATCCCCGGTACCCACACCCCCAAAAAAGATCTTCCATGGGCTTGTCCAGCTGACAAAGTGCCAGCCGTGTGGCCGAGCTGAGCCACAAGGGAAGCTGGGCAGGTGGTGTCCAGCCTTTTCAGCTCCCGCAGGGGACGGCAACCTGCCCCCCACTGGGCTGCTTCATGTGGGACAGCCCCTGGGCAGGGAGCTCCTGGACAGGGCTCTGTGGGATCTGCAGGCACAAGTCCAGCAGGGGCCACGAGTCAGTGCTGCACCCAGACCCAGCTGAGGGACGCCAGGCCCTGGTGCCAGGGACCATCTCAGTCCCCCTGAATCTTCACCTGACCTACTTTTTCTGTGTCTTGGATCCCCTGGGAAGAAGAGGCCTGGACCCTTAGCTCACAGGGAGCCCTCTGGGCCGGCAGTCTTGTCTTCCATTGCTCAGGCACCCTTGCACCTCTGGTTCACCTCAGGACGCCCAGCCCCACCTCCTCGCCTCCCAAGGACGGGGGTCTGGACTCCCCCGGGCCTACTCACTGCCCTGCCAAGTTCAAGACAGCCAGCCCCATCAGCCCCTGAGCGGCAGGCCCCTGATCCAGGGACTCTGGGGACACAGCGTGTTTGAAGAGCTTCCAGGGGTCTGGCTGCCAAACAGCAAACTGCATGTTTGAAGGGGACAGTTGTCTGTTGGGCGTAAGGATGGCCTGCTGGGAACGCCACCAAGATTCGGATGCCTCCTGCGTCTGAAAGCTCCCTCCCACCCACCCCCAGGGGATCTGCTCCTCTAATCTAAGGCAGAGTAGCTTTTATTTTCTGGAATGTTATATACATGCTCCCTTTTGTCTGGCTTCTTCCATGCAGCACAGTCCCAAGGACATCCATGCTGCGTGTGTAGCCATGTCATTCCTCTTCGTGGCTGCGTAGTCTTCCACTGCTTAAATGACTGCAGCTCATTTATCCATTGTGTGGTGTACATTCGAGTCATTTCCAGTCTGGGACCATTTCAGGTCAACCTGTTATGAACATCCATATGAACATGTTTTTATTTTTAAAAATAAATGATTGGGGCAAAGGTGCGTGTGTGGCCCACTCTTGCCCACCCACCCACATACAGACAGGGCCATCGTGCTCTGGGGAGACGGGGTCCTTGGGGTCAGTGAGGAGCTGTTTAGATTCCACTGTGTCTCCAGGGAAGGGTGAGCTAGTACACAGTTAGTGGAAACCACTCCTGGGGCAAGGACTCATTAAAATCATCAAGATGGCAGGTGACCGTCTAACCTCTGGGGCGACCTGTGGCGTCTCATGCCTTTGGTCGTCTGCAGGAGGGTGCGGGGGGAGGTCGGGGAGGAGGGGGCCAGAGACGCAGAGAGGCCACAGCCATGTCCTGTGGAGGGGCAGCTGGCCCACCTCATCCTCTGGGAGGCCCCTGCCCAGTCCCCTCCAGCCACTCAGCTCTTCCTGCCCGGCGCTGGGTGTGTGTGAGCAGTGGTGGGCCCACTTTCCTTCCCCACCCCAGGTCCCACTCAGTGTCCCCACGGTGTCTCCACCCACAGGCCAAGGAACCTGGAGACGGCCCTGCCCCTTCTGCCAGGACCGTGGGCTCCGGGCGACCTGGGGCTGCTCGGTATGAAAGCCAAGATCTCCCGCTGGCCTCAGGAAGCACGTCCCCTCCATGACAGGGCCACTGTGCCCCATCCACACTCCTTTCTCGTTTACTAGCAGAACCCTGACGTCAGGGGACACGTCATTGTCCAAGGTCACAGCCCGCCTCCCTCGCAGCCGGCTGTGGTCCTGTGACTCATCCTGGCCAACAGGACGGAGGCAGAAGGGGCGCGTGCAGCTCCCGGGTCGCCCTGCTCTGGTGGGGGTGCCCACAGAGGCCTCAGACGTCGCCCCCCAGGTTGGAGTGTGGTGAATTACCAACCCTCCTGGACCCAAGGTGGGGCACTGCCCTGAGCAGGGGAGACCAGGGAGAGGCCCGGCCTCCAGGAGACTTCCGGGGCTCGGACACCTGCCTCCAGACACACTCCAGAGGACATCCATTCTGACCTGCTGCAGGCCCTGGTCCTGGGTCCGCGTCATGTCCAGCCTCATCTGTGTCCCAGCCAAAACGGCCATCCTGCCTGCCCCGCCCTCCAGCACGGGAGGCAGATGGGGAATCGGCTCTGCGACCAGCCACGTGGTGAGCCTCTGAGGAAGACACCAGGCAGCACGCGCCCACGGAGGAACCCTGCCCCCGGCGATCAGTGTTTTCGTCCACAATCCCACGCGTTAGCTCGGCCACCCCTCCAAGGCCATCTTTAAATACCAAAGACAGGCACATATGCAGAGGAGCCCACAGGAAGAGGCGGCTGGCAGAGGAAGGCACAGAGATGACGGGGGCAGGGAAACGTCGCCTCTCGCCCGTCACCAGAGCCACCAGATCCAAACAGAAACACGCTGCCATTTTTTCCACTTGCCAGACTCGGAACACGCTGCCGACCCGGTGCGGGGTGCCGGAAGCCACCCCTCTCTCGCTGCTGGTGGGATTCCAAGCTCCCCTGGTCTTTCTGCAGGGCAGATTGGCACCCGGATCAAAAGCTTTCGAAATGTGTTTAACCTTTAACTCGGCAAGTCCACGCGTAGAAATTCACCCTAAGGAGAAACTCGGGAACAAACACAAAGATTTATCTCCGAAGATTTGTGTGCTAGCATATTTACAGCATTGCTTATAACATCAAAAGATTGAAAACAAACTGAACGTCCAACTCCAGGGCGCTTGGTAAATAATTTGTGCACTCATTAAAAATCCTACCATCGGAGAATATGGAACGCCGCTGCGAAGCGTTTATAACCGCCAAACGAAAAGGTTCACGAAACAGATCTGCTCCCAGGTCTCTGTGCCCGGCTGCAGAGACAGCCCCCAGGGCCGGCATGACTCCCTCCGAGTGGCCACGGGTGATTCTGTTTTCGCTTTTGAATTTTATTACATATTCTAAATTTACCACGTTGCACCCAAATTGCATTTGCAATCAGGAGGAGTATTTTAAAAATTTGATTAGAAATGTTCCAGAGAAGCCGGTGCCCAGTGAAGTCTGCTCCCAGTAAATGCGGGGATCCATCTGGAGGGATTTGTGTGCAGAGAAGAGGAGCAGATTCTTGTGTCTCTGAAGGCCAGAAGCCCACAGAGCCAGGGCCTTAGGAAGAAGGGCCGACCCACAGGCAGCACTAATAATGCACATAAGGGGAGACTCCTGTCCCTGCTGGAGTTTTTGATTGTAGCTCCTTGGCCAGAGTCAACCAAGGTGCCACAGATCAACCAAGAGGCAACTCCGTCATTTTGAGAGGAAGTGCCCAAAATTCACTGCCCACTCTGTTTCCAACATTCCTTCTCAATTAAAAAAAAAATTGCTTTCTGGTCTCTGGCAGTCGGGAGCTCTCCACGTGGGGGTTGGAGTACCGGGGCACGGACGTTGCTTGCCCTCCACTAAGCTCTTCTGAGAAGGCCTCGCCCGTGCAGATCCACGTGTGAACCCAGCTCTGAAGTTCCATCGTGACAAAGCGTTTTCAGAGGTCATGGTTGAGGAGAGGAGCAGGGGACCAAGTGGCAGTTCCTTACCACGAACAAGGTGCCTGGCAGCCATCAGCTTGGCTGGCTCTCAGAGCCGGGCGTATGACCTCAGGTCACAGATAGGGAAACTGAGTCTGGGTAGTCTGGGTCTAGATAACTGTGTGACCCTCACGGCCACAGGCTTCCCCAGAGCAAGAGAGCTGGGAGAACACAAGAGTGCCCCATCCAGGAGGAAGGCCACAGCCCCAGCCACGGGCCAGCAGGCCGCAAGGGTCCAGGTGCCACTCAGGTGCCCAGCAAGGCCTCTCCCCGCCGCCACCTGTGCCAGCGGCTCCTGCGCTTGGCGTAACCTGGGAGATTTAAAAACGTGGATGTCCACGAGGCGGCCCCACCAAGCACCTGGCTCTGAGGGTGTGACGTGGACACCTCCCCAGGTGGCTCCGGGCATTTAGCAGGTGGCAGCCACTGCAGGGGTGGGGAAGGAGCCCCGGTCTTCTTGCACCTCCAACTTCCTGGGAATCAGTCCAGGACGTGTGGTCTGAGACTCATGAGCGCACCGTGGTGCCAGCACCCAGCGTGGGCAGCCAGGACACGGCTGGAGAGAGCCCCCACCCTGCCACACGCAGCAGCAAGGGGCCGCTTCGCAGATGTCCCGAGGACCCCGGCGTGGACTCGCCAGCCGGCGTCAGGTACAGGAGGATGCCCCTCCCTGCAAAGCGTCCACCTGCCCTGCAGAGACCTCCAGCCCCGGGGTCCCCAGTTGGGGAGGACAAGGGAGGAACAGCAGAGCACACAGAGTCAGGAGCCCACCGTCGCCTCCGTTCTCAGGACTGGCCTCGTCCTCCCGCTCTGGCACCAGTGGAGCCTCTTCCCACCACGGCAAGCTGTTCTGCATCTCAGGAGAGACGCCACCTCCCCACGGGGATGCTGCAGCTCCCCAGAGCCTCAGAGGACCATGGAGCCACGAGTGATCAGTGGGTCCTGCTTCCACGGCTCGGGGGCCGGGACACGGGCAGGTGACCCGCCTCTGTCTGCTCCTGCTGGGAGCAAACCTGATCTTTGGGGTCCCAGGAGCGCCTTCTAGTAACTGCCCCTTGCAAGGCGCCCCCACAGAGGGGAACCCCACAGACCCCAAGGGCTTCGTGCTGCTCCACCTCCTGTGCCCTGGCCACCTGGCCCCCGAGCCGTGGATGCCCTGGGCACTGCCCAGGGAGCCTACGGACTGGAAAGAGTCCAACCCTGCACACACAAGGACATGAGCCTCCTTCCTCATGAACACAAAGTTTCAGCAACCGAGAGACAACTCTATTCGGAGAACAAGAGCTAATTAAATTTACTGGGATCATTGAAGAGGAAATTATTTAATATTCTGAACAGAATTTAATATTGGAAAGCACGAATGGCCTTGGTTCGTTGTAGAGGGGTTGTCCACCGTCCCGGCTGGTGCATAGAGGACCCACATGCAACCGGGGTGAGAAGTCTGAGGTGCAGGCCAGCCCGCACATTCCTGGAACCAGGAGAGGGAGAGAGAAGCCAGCAGTGGGCAAGAGGCCAAGGCCTCCTAGAAGGCTGGAGAGTCCTGCTCAGGCCTCCTGGGGCCCACGGGTGCCACCACAGGGACTGTCTGAGGTGTCTGTGGCCTACCTCCGGGGCTCCTGACCCTGTTGTGTCACCCAGGCCAGCAGTAGGTACACTGCAGTCTCAGGAGGAGTCCAAGGCTGCACTCCGTGGAATGCACAGACCTGGACACACCTGGATCTCGGGCCAAGCACAGACAGCAGCCAGATGCTCTGACAAGTCCCTGAGAGGCCAGGTTGGTATGGTCAGGAGCCACACAGCCTATTTCCCACCGCTGCCCCAAAGACCCTAAGTTCCTCTCTAGAACCGTCCCGGAAGGAGCAGTCGGGCCACACTTACGATGCCTGCTTATGCCCGTGAGGTCATCACAGTGTGGCCCCCAGAGTCCTGGGCTTGTTTTCCCAGACACACTTGACCCCCATGAGCACAGTGCACAGGAGGACCGTGGAGATGAGGCTGTGCCCAGGCCCCTCTGCTCTCCTGGGAGCCCTCCCCAGAGAGCTTGCCGTGGGGACCCAGGCCACATCACGTCCGTGCCAGCAGCCAGGCCACAGATGCTTCGGGGTCACCCTGCACCAGGCGCAATGCTTCAGAGGGAACAGGTGTCCACAGTGAGCGAGGCAGGACTGGGTGACAGTCAGGCCCCAGGTGATCTGTGCAGAACCCTTCAGGCCCCTCAGGAAGTGGGCAGGGAAGGTCAGGAGGTTGAGCTCAACCCACATTCAGTGAGGGGAAGACACTTTCCCAGTGGGAACTGGAGGGGGGTGCCGAAGCTCCAGGGGACAGTTTGGGCTGCACAGAGATGAGGACCTCCAGGGTCTGGACGCTCAGCTCGCAAGTGACAGAAACTCATCCCACCCAGCTGAGCCAGGGAGCGATCTGTGGGTGCGCTGGTGGGAAGCCTAAGGTAGAGGTGTCTCTCTGTTTGAGTGAACCTCTCTCTCTCTCTCTCTGTCTGTCTCCCGTCCTCCCTCTGCATAACCTCAGTTCTCCTGTTGCACAGGAGCCTTCTCCGTGGAGTGAGGGGGATGCTGGGGGTGTCCAGGCTTCCAGCATCAGGTCCCTGCCAAGCCACCCCAGTAACGTGGACCCCCCTCCCACAGTCCGTGTGCTCATGAGCCCAACGGGGGGCACAGGGCACCCACCCTGCAGGAAGGGCTTGGAAAGACCCGGGAGGCGGGTCCACACCCACACCTTGCCAGGGAGGGTCGCAGAGGCCAGGCGAACAGCCCACGGAGCAGGCAGAGCTGCAAGAACGGCACCAGCCTGGGCACCTGTCCCCAAGGCCTCACCTGCAGACCTGGGACTGTCAGAGGAAGTGCAGCCTCTCAGGACCAGCAACCCAGATGGCCAGCACGGGGAGGACCCCGCCGTCTCCAGGCCCCACGGTGCCAACCCCACCTGCCTCGACCCCCAGCAGTTATGTTATTGTTAACTGTAGGTGAGGCGCCCCGGGCCTGGGGACCGGCGCATTTAAACCTGTGATTAAGGTCAAGCGGGTGCCGTGAAGGTGAGAAGAACTCTCCATCGCTCTCACGCCACCAGCTCTTCTCTCGTCCTCCCGCCCCTTCCTGACAGCAGGAGTCCCAGAGCAGCTGTCCCCTGTCCCCAAGAGGCCACCCTTGGAGGAACAAAGACCCGAGGTGAGCTTGTGTTCCGCCCTTTCAATCTTCTCTCCCGCTCAGCTCTGCTCGGGTGACTCTCCAAGGCCCTCGTCCCTGCTAACACCAGGGCCTCTAGAAAGCCTGCTCACGGGCCTCGCTTCTGTCTGCGGCTCTGCATCCTCTTGTCTTTGGTTCTTCGGTGGCTCGTCTGCTTGGTCACGAAGCTTATCTGACTCCCTGGGCTTGGGGCACCCCGTCCAGGCAGCCCGGAGCCGGAGGACAGCCCTCTCTGCACCGCCCTGTGCTGCCTGCACGCCCCTCAGGCTCGGCTTCGGTGCCGAGGAGGAGATGGGCGAGAACACAGCTCCACCTGGACTTGCCCTGGCTCAGCCCTGCCCACCTCGCCGGGAGCTGCTGCCGGGCAGGAAGACCAGGCACTGGCCCAACCCTGCTCCCACCCTCACGGGTCCCATCCTAGGACCCAGGTCCTTCCACCCTGCTCGTCCCCAAGACGGGTTCAGGCCCATGTCCAAAGTGGCCTTTCAGAGCCCATTGGCCATGGGCAGAGGGCAGCCTGCAAAGCCCGTTTGGTCCTCAGGGCTGCCCCAGGACCCCCATTCCCAGTAGCCCGTGACAGAAACTCATCCCACTGAGCTGAACCAGAGAGCGAATCTGTGGCAGGAACCACGGCCGTCCCCACAGGGCCCTCGATGCATGACGCAACCTGAAGCCAGAGGGGGATGTGAGCCGAGGGGAGCGTCTGCTATGGAAGGACCCAGCCTCGGGCCTCCCGTCTGTCATCCACTGCCCATGTCCTTGGACTTCTGTTCCCTGCACATGAAATTGGCATCAGTGATCCCTAAGTTTCTGCCAGCTCTAAAGTCGCCTGCAGCTATAGTTCGGGTCTTGGCCTGAGGCACAGATGAGACAGGCCCGAGGCACGGGGGTCTTCTGGGTGAGGGCCAGGGGGTGGAGAGGGCGTCCCAACACCCAGGACTCAGCCTTGGCACTAGGGGCCATTTGTTTGAAGGCACCACAAACTGTTGGTTCTGTCCGCCTCTCCAGAAGCTCGACAGAGCAGTAGAGGAGTCCGGGGAGCCCCGAGGTCCAGTGAGAGGGGCTTCCCCAGACAGGAGAGCCCATGTTTCCTCCTGCCTCCTCCCCTGGATGCAAAGCATGAATCTAAGAGACTGAGAAGGTGCCTCTCACCAGCCAGTGATACCATGAATTGTTTTGAAGTCTTAGAGTGCAGAGTGGTCAAGTACTACAAAGAAGCTAGAACCCCACAAAGGAAAAGAAGTCTGACTTCTAAAAAAAATCACTTCTGTATAGGGAAAAAATATAGTACAAGCAACATTTTAAAATCATACAGCAGAGGAAAGATTCATATCCCTTACAACAAAAGATTACTTTTCCTTCATAAACCAAAAGTTCTGGCAAATTAATAAGTAAAAACCAGTAGAAAAATAGTCACTATATAGAAAAATATAAATGACCATTACATCTGGGAAAAGACACTCCATGTCACTCTCAAAGAGTAACAGCAATGATTAAGTGTCAAATTGGCAATGTATTTGGTACCACCCAGTATAGGACAAGGTCCAAGGAAAAGACACCCTTCACTCGCAGTGGGCATGACTCTCAGTTGGTAAAAACTTTCGTTGGAGGAATATTTGATGCTGTCTTTTAATTTTTTTTTTTTTGTAAACAAATGGGATACATGTTGTTTCTGTTTGTACATGGAGTAACAGCATACCATTTGCATATTCATACATTTACATAGGATAATGATGTTTGATTCATTCCGTTATTTTTTTCCTTCCCCCCACCCCTCCCACCCCTCTTTTCCCTCTATACAGTCCCTCCTTCCTCCATTCTTGCCCCCCCCCACCCTCCATTACATGTCATCATCTGCTTATCAGTGAGATCATTCGTCTTTTGGATTTTTGAGATTGGCTTATCTCACTTAACATGATATTCTCCAATTTCATCCATTTGCCTGCAAATGCCATAATTTTATTATTCTTTATAGCTGAGTAATATTCCATTGTATATATATACCACAGTTTCTTTATCCATTCATCAATTGAAGGGCATCTAGGTTGGTTCCACAGTCTGGCTATTGTGAATAGAGCAGCTATGAACATTGATGTAGCTGTATCTCTGTAGTATGCTGATTTTAAGTCCTTTGGGCATAGGCCAAGGAGTGGGATAGCTGGGTCAAATGGTGGGTCCATTCCAAGTTTTCTAAGGAATCTCCACACTGCTTTCCAGAGTGGCTGCACTAATTTGCAGCCCCACCAGCAATGTATGAGTGTACCTTTCTCCCCACATCCTCTCCAACACCTATTGTTGCTTGTATTCTTGATAATCACCATTCTAATTGGGGTGAGATGGAATCTTAGGGCGGTTTTGATTTGCATTTCTCTTATTACTAGAGATGTTGAACATTTTTTCATATGTTTGTTGATTGCTTGTAGATCTTCTGTGAAGCATCTGTTGTCTTTTAATTTTTAAGTGCACACGTCTTGGAGCTAAGGATTTCATGTGGAGGAATTCATCCCACTGATTCTCCTGGCAGGAAAGCCAGGACCTAGGGATGCACGTGGATGCAGTATTGTCACAGCAGAGGAGACGCACTGTAGAGGAAGAGTGTCCACCCACCAGGAAATAAACTGTGCAAGATGGCGTGATGACAGGTAGCAGCTCAGTGTCAAACTAGCAGCAGCCTGTGTGCCGGCAGGTCACCATGACCAAGATACATTGCAACCAAAAGGAGAGTCCAGGACAACACTTGCAAAATCCCACTTCTGCAGGGCAAAAGGAAACGCACACATCACACACCACACACGTGCACGTGGGGAGGGTGTGCCTGCGTGAGTGGAAATTTCTGGAAAGATGCACCAACAACATTTCCGCTATCCTGTCAGTGGAGTCAGGAGAAGGGGGCAGCCAGCAGCCTCCAGCTTTCATGTTTTAGCTTCTCTGTCTTGTCTCAGTGTTTTTGTCGTGAGCATAAATGGTGTGAAGAGAGACATTTCTTAAAAATGGTTTTAAAAGCAAGGTGGAGAGTTTTCGTATGTGACGGAAGGAGGACAATGAAAAAGGAATGGAAAGGTGAAGGAATCATGAGTCAGAAAACAGCAGGACAGAGTAAGTCCTCAACCATCGAAAGTTACTCTAAACGTTAATGGATTAAATTCTCCAAATCAAAGACAGGTGGCTGAACAAATTTAGAAAACAAGATCCGACAATATGCCGCCTACAAGAGACTCACTCTGGCTTTAAGGATACACAAGTCTCAAAGTGGAGGCATGGAAAAAGATATGAATGGACCCAGGAGGGAGAAGAGGTGGCTATATGTCTTTGGAACAAAACAGATTTCAGCCAGGCGCAGTGGTGCACACCCGTAATCACAGTGGCTCAAGAGGCCGAGGCAGGAGGATCATGAGCTCAAAGCCAGCCTCAGCAAAAGTGAGGTGCTAAGCAACTCAGTGAGACTCTGTCTCCAAATACAATACAAATAGGGCTGGGGCTGGGGCTCAGTGGTCGAGTGCCCCTGAGCTCAGTTCTCAGTACCTCCCCCCACCAAAAAAAAAAAAAAAAAGATTTCAGGTCCAAAGCTGGCACAAAAATCAATGAAGATCATTAATTATCTTTTTGTAAAGCAAATCAAGCAGAAAGAGTTAATAATCATAAGCATAAGCACATCCAACATCAGAGCATATAAATATGTAAACACTGACAGATCTGAAGGAGGAGATGGACAGACATGCAGTAATAGGAGAGGTCAGTGCCCCACAAAAATCAATAAGAGAGAGCAGAGATGAACAACGCCGCAGCCAGATGACCCAGCAGATGAACACAGCCTTCCCACCCAACAGCAGGGGAGCACGCATGCTTCCCCAGCGCACGCTCCCCAGGAGAGGTGAGATGTCACAGAACACACTGCAACAGACTCAGAGAACAGAATCGTCCTGGCTAGCTCTGACGATCAGTGAAACTGAATCAATAACAGAAAGAAAATAGGGAAATTCACAAATATATCAAAAGCAAACAACACAGTCTCGAGCAACCACTGGGCCTCAGAGGAAACCGAGAGGGAATTTGAAGAGCATTTTGATGATGAAAATGAAAGCTGAACATGCCGGAATCCCCGAGGGCCCAGCAAAAGCAGTGCTGAGGGGCTCACTCACAGGCCACCATGCCTGCCTCAAAAAAGGAGGAGCGTCTCAAATAAAGAACCAACCTAACATCTCACACGACTCAGAGAAGAGTAATCTAAGCCCATAGTGGACAGAAGAAGAGAAAGAGAAAATAGAAAGGTAGACATAAGTAAGACTGAGAATAGAAAAGCAACAGAAAAGATCAGCACAGCTAGTAATTTCAATAATAATAATGAATGAAATCAACAAGCCTGTAGGTAGACTAAGCAGGGGACACAGCTCAGTGGGTAGGGTGCTCGCCTCACATGCACAAGGCCCTGGGTTCAATCCCCAGCACCAAAAAAAAAAAAAAAAAAAAAAAGAAAGAAAGAAAGAAAAAGAAGATTCAAATCGATAAAACCAGAATGAGAGAGGAGACATTACAATAGATGCTTTGGAAATAAAGGGATCATAACAGACTATTACAAATACATGCCAACATCTGGATAATATAGAATAAATGGATAAATCCCTAGAAACATGTGACCCACCAGAACTGAATCAAGAGTACAAGCCTGGACAGACAGATAACAAGGACCTTAAGTCAAGAATCTTAATCAAAATCTCCCAACAAAGAAAGTCCGGGACCAGCCGCCTTCACAAGAGAACTCTACCAAACATTCTAAGAATTAATACCAATCCTCCTTAGACCATTCTAAAAACTAGAAGAGAAACCACTTCCAAACTCATTTTATAAGGTTATCCTCACCTTGATAATAAAGCCACGCAAAAGCACCACAAGAAAAGAAAACCTCAGGCCAATATCCCTGATGAACATAGACGTAGAAATCGTAAATGAAACAGCAGCACACTGAATTCAACAGCACATTAAAAGAATCACGCACCTTGACCAAGTGGGGTTTATCTCTGGGCAGCGGGGATGATTTGACCCACTCCAATCAATCAATGTGATAGACCACGCTAACAAAACAAGGGATCACACAATCGCCTTAATAGAGTCAGGAAACACTTTTGACAAAGTTCAACATCCACTCAAGATTAAAACTATCAGCAAAATAGGTGTAGAAGAGACTTATCTCAACACAATAAAGGTCACATGTGATAAGTCACAGCTGACATCATAATCAATAGCGGAAACCTGGAAGCATCCCTGTAAGCTTCAGTATAAGGCAGAGGCCTGTTCTGGCCACCTCCATCAACATAGCACTGAAAGTTCTAGCCAGAGCAATTAGACAAGAAAATGGAATAAAAGACAGCCAAAACAAGAAGAAAGAAAGAAAATATTCTGTGTTTGCAGAGACACAATCACATATATTCAAAACCCTAACACTAACAACAAAAACTTGTTAGAATAAACAAATCTGGTAAAGTTATAGAAAACAAAATCAACATACAAAATCAGTTGTGTTTCTTACACAAACAACAAACCATCCAAAAATTAAATCAAGAAGGTGATACCACTCAGAATAACCACAAAAGGAAAATAAATTTTACCAAAGAGATGAAAGACTAATACACTAAAAATTACTGGGCATTGATAAAGGAAATTAAAGAAGGCACAGATAAATGGGAAGACTCTCACATTCATGGACTGGAGGAAGTATATTTGAAAGCGACAAAACCCAAAACATTATAAAGTATGGCATTAAAAATTTTTAAATGCTTCAACCAAAAGAACAGAATTGAGAGATCAGAAATAAATATATTCATCTACCCTCCCCTAACCTTTGACATGATTGCAAGAAAACACAATAGGTGAGGACAGACTCTTCAATAAATGACATTAGGAAAATGAGATGTTCCATGCAGAAGAGTAAAATCAAGCCTTAACTCACACCATTGCAAAAATCAACTCAGAATGGACTAAAAACTTCCATGTAAGACCTGAAACCACAAAACTACCAGAGGAGAAAGGGGAAAGTTTCTTGACATTGTTCTGGACGATATTTTTTTAGATATGACCCAAAAGCACAGGCAACAAAAGCCAAAACTGGTAAGTGAAATGAAATTGCATCAAACTGAAGGATTCTACATAGCAGACCATCAACAGAAGGAAGAAGCAGCTGCACCAAATAAGAGGAAACCCTTGAAAACCACACACCTGATTAGGGGTTAACCCAAACATATAGGAAACTAAGAACTCAACTTCAAAAACCAAATGACTCAATTTTTAAAAATGGGCTAAGGATATGGATAGGTATCTTCTTACTTTATCTGAGCAACTTCCTCAGCCACCTGTTGCTAGAACTCTCCACAATGAAGTGCTCCCAGCCTTGATCTTGGAACATCTTCCTTCTGTGTAAGAAGATGCCATGTTCACCTTGCCTTGAGGACTTAAAAGTCAAAGTGATCCCTGAAGCAAGCTCCTCTTTAAAAATGCATCAGATAAGATTACAAAGCCGATCTATAAATTAAAATGGAACACAAAAATAAAATTAACGACAAAGAAGAAAATGAGGCATAAATGAGTAAGAAACAGAAGGCACAAACAGAAGAGAAATAAGAGATGACTTCATTCTGTCCTTATCAACAATTACATTAAATATAAATGGACTAAACCCTTCAATTAAAAGGAATTTGTCAGCTACAAACATAGACTGAGCCAGGCATGGTCATCCCAGGGGTATGCCTGTCATCCCAGGGGCTCGGGAGGCTGAGGTAGGAGGATCACAAGTTCAAAGCCAGCCTCAGCAACTTAATGAGACCCTAAGCAACTCAGTGAGACCCTGTCTCTAAATTTAAAAAAAAAAAAAAATTGGTCTGGGGATGACTCAGTGGTTGAATGTCCCTGAGTTCAATCCCCAGTATCAAAAAAAAAAAAAAAATAGACTGAAAGTAAAAGATGGTTGAAGCAATACTATGCAAGTATAAAAAGGCTGTATGGGTTACATTAGGAACTGAAAAGCCAGGCATGGTGGTACACACCCGTACTCCCAGCCATTCAGGAGGCTGAGGCAGGAGGATCCCAAGTTTGAAGTCAGCTCAGCAACTTAGACCCTGTCTCAAAATAAAAAATGAAGAGGGCCGGGGATGTGGCTTGGAAAAGCACCCCTGGGTTCAATCCCCAGCATGGGAAAAAAAAAAAAAAAAAAAGACACAAGACAAAGGATACTAACAGAGGCAGTGATACTTCTTAATGATAAAGGCGCTGATATTTTCAGAAAAATCTAAGATCCACATGTCAGACCTAAGAGCAGGATTTACAAATACATAAAGCAGACATGGGGACAACTTAAAGTGATGATCTACAATTATAGTAGGGGGTTCTAACAGCCCTACTCACAACAACCGAGAGAACACGTTAACAAAATCAGTGAGGAAATAGAAGTCCCATGTGACCTCACTGACCACCGAAGCTTATTGACACAGCTCCCAAAATCCACCGCCAGGTAGGCCTTCTTTCCAAGTGTGCGTGGTACAGTCACCAAGGTAGACCATTTTCTAAAGTCTCAACACATTTCAAAAGAGAGAAATCTTGCTGAATATGTTTTCTGACCACATGGAATTGAATTAGAAATTAATGATCAAAAAACATATGGACAGATCCCCCAGATACTTGGGATTGAAACAACGCGTGTCTAAAGGTTCCATCCGTCAAGGGAGAAATCCCCAGGGACACTGTAAAGCACTGCAAACTGAGTAATAGGTATGAAAACGTGTGGGCTCTCCCCACCACAGTCCTCACAGAGCAATTAATAGCTGCAGTCCTTACCTTAGGAGGGAGGTTCTCAAATCAGTGCACCGGGGTTCCGCCTGAAGAAACTGAAGTGGTAAGACTACAGCAGACACGGCAAGAAATACTGAGGAAACAAGAAAGATGACCGTGGAAAATGGCAGAAGGGAAAACAGACAGAAGAGAAGCTGATAAAAGCAAAAGGCAGACCTTTGAAAAGATCAGAGGGGAGAGGGAGGGCGTGAGGGGGCGGGGCCTGCAGAAAACCCTGGACGAGGCTCGAAGACAGGTTCATAGCAGGACAGAGGACAGGAAGGACGAGGCCCTGCCAACACCCCCCAACCTGGATGTGATGTCACAGTCCTGAACACACGACTTGCCCCAAGAGACACGAGAGAAAAGAGAAAATTCCAACAGAAATGAAATACATTACCCAGGAGGAAAATTTCAAGTCCAGGTGGTTTAAACAGTTAAGGAAGAAATAATTGTACTGAAACTTTTACAGAAAATAGGGATGACAGTAAACTTTCCCATTACATTTGGTGGGGCCAGCATAACCCTGATACCAAAAATCCATAAAGACATTACAAAGAACCCGCAGCCCTTGGTGCCTTGGCTGGAGGAAGCAGCTGGCCGGGTGGGGCTCTCACCACCTGGTTGGCCTGAGCACCCTGTCACTGGTGATGGTGGGACACGGACTCAATCCATTTTTTTGTTGCTACAACAAAATCCCTGAGGCTGGTGATTTGTAAAGGGAAGAAGCTCATTTAGCTCCCGCTCTGCAGGCTGAGATGCTCGAAGGCTTGGTGATGCGTCTGCCTGGCTGGTGGGGGTCTTCCTGCTGTGTCCCAGCAGGGCAAGGGCACCTGATCTAACAACAGAGCTGCTCCTCAACAACCACTGATCCATGGTGGATTAATCCATCCACCTCCAAGGCCCCTCTCAGCACCACTACAGCGGGAACCAAGTTTCCAGCACGTGAAACGGGGGACACAGTTGAACCCCAGCAAGCAGGGACCGTGGAGAACTGGGACCCCATCCCAGGTGGCATCCCCGGCGTCCTCCGAAGGCTCCGAGCCCAGCCACAGTCTGCCCTTCCCAAGCTTAAAGACCACGTCGAGATCCGCACCCGAGACAGCATGCGCTCGGGATGCCAGGATCTGCCCCCGCCTGCCTCCAGCCACTAGCCTACTGCCAGGGCTCAGTCAGCACAACCAGCCAGGAAATGCCAGAACAAGGAAGGGAGGAAAGGGACCAGCGCCCGACCAGCCAGAAGCCCTAGCAAGAGCCAGCGGAGCACAGTGGGGCTGGATTCCGGGGCAGGTGGAGGCGGCCAGAACACCATGGGCGTGGCCTGCAGGGGCTGGTCAGCGTGTGGCAGCACCTGCTGCTCCAACAAGCTGACGTGAGCATTCGGCACCTGCAAGGTGCAGGATCCACAGCTGAGACCAAAACACCTGAGGTCCCTCAGGAGTAACCGGGCATGTGAGTCCACACCGAGAGGCACTCGGAAGGGCCGTGGGTGCAGGAGGCAGCCGACGGGGACCCTCGGAGCCCGGAAGACGCTCTGACTCGGGCTCAACTTCCCCACTCCGTGCTCCCCACAGACGGCTTCTGGGGCCCCAAGCTTCTCCCCACAGCAAGCAAGCAATTCCGCAGCGGCCACGGGCTGGGTGTCCTCCAGTCCAGCTGGGTTCTGAGGCAGTGTCAGACCCACGGGTTGAGAGTGCAGTCCCGAGACTGTCCCACTTCAGACCCAGCCGCAAGTCGGGGCCCCCCAAACCTCTCTGACGGGTTGACCACGATTTGGGGCTCACACTGGGTGGGCCAGTTTTCCATTGCTGGGACCAAAATACCCACAAGAAGGATTCAGAGAAGGAAAAGTTCATGTTGGTTCACGGTTTCAGAGGTTCAGTCCACGGTGCGTCAACGCCATTGCTCTGGGCCCAGGATGAGGCAGCACATCAGAAGGAAGGGCAAGGTGGAGGAAGGCCACTCAGCTCATGTGGCCAGGAGCAGGGGCGGAGGAAGGGGCCCGGGGCAGACGCCCCCTTCCAGGGCACTCGCCCGTGACCTGCTTCTTCGGCCACGCCTCACCTGCCCACAGTCACCACGGGCCAGTCCACTCAAACCAGGGTCGACTGATTAGGGCTCGGCTCTCAACATCCACTCGTTTCCCCTCTGAATATTCCTGCGTTAACAGGCGCTTTGGGGGGACACCTCACACCCAAACATAACACCGTGACCCCTCTTAGTTTGAGCCCAGGGGGACTTTACCACTAAGTTACATCCCCGGTCCTTTGTATTTTTATTTTGAGACAGGGTCTTACTCAGTAGCCAAGATGACTTTGAACTTGCTTCAGCCTATAGAACCACTGAGATTACAGGCCCCTGTGCCAGGCAAACTATTCTTTTTTTATGTTTTATTCTTTGTTTTTGTTTGTTTTTGTTTTTCCCCCAGTGCTGGGGATTGAACCCAGGGCCTCACGCGTGCCAGGCGAGAGCTCTTCCTCTGAGCTGCACCCCCACCCACAGTCCCTCTTTAAGCTCGATTGATTTGCTCGAGCTGCTCTCAGAACTCAGAAACCCGTATGCTGGTTTATCATAATGGGTATTTCAAATGATACAAGTGAACAGCCGGTTGAGATGAATAGGGTGAGGTCTAGAAGGACCCCACGTGTCCCGCCTGCCAGCGGGTGGACGTGTTCTTGTTCAGCTTCCTGTCCTGGGGTTGTATGGAGGCTTCGATGCTCAGGCATGATTGCAGCATGGACAGCTGTGTGGAAAGGTGACAGGACACCAGGCCACGGTCCAGCGCTAACAGGTGGGCCAGGACCCCAGTGAGGTCTTTGTGCACATGTTCTTCTTGCCCCAGCGATTCTTTCCTCCTGGGTCTGAGGGAGGGCCCCTTTGGAAATGGGAGGTCTTGGGATCTGCTACTGTCAGACAAGTGGGGCAGAGAATTCCGTGTGACCAGCTCCAAGACAGAAAGGTGGGGGAAGACTCCAGCCTCTTGAGCTTCTGTGAGCTCCCTTGGGAAAGAGGAATTCTGGTTTCTGTGGTCCACCTTGAGGAGAACAGGAGCAGGTGGAAGGAGGTCCAGAGGAGGCAGAGGGAGAGGCTGTGCTTCCTGAGGCCAGGGGCCCCAGGCTGTCCCGGGAGATGCACCAGCATTGTAGGAGTTTAGGAAATAGCAAAGACTGTGGAGTCGTGAGCCCTCAGAGCAGAGCAGGAAGGCCGGGAAGCAGCGGAGTCCTCAACCTCAGCGTTGGTGCTGGCTGGAGGGAGGGTGGGCCTGGGGGCAGCGGGAGGGACCCCTGCATGCCACCACAAGACCACCCTCACTTCTGACACCAACTGCAAGTCTGCGGGCCCCCAAGAGCCCCCTCAGTTTCACCAACTCAGTGGAAGGACCCACGGAGCTGGAGAAGCCGTGGCCATGGCCATGTTGTGTCAGTGACCAGCACAGATGGGAGTCGGCTAAAGGGCAGCCCAGCAGGCAGAGCCCGGCAGGAGCAGAACAGAGTCTCCCTCGGCCCCTTCTGAGAGGTGGGGACAGTGGCACCTTCCTGGCATCCCTGGTGACAAGCGTCAAGGAACAGCACCAGCCAGGGACGCTCCCCCAGCCTCAGCGTCCACTGTCCTCCTGGGGCCTGTCATGGTGACACAGTGGGCACCCTCGAGGTTGACCTCGGTCACCCGACCCCCAGAAGTCCGCTGATAACTGTTACGGTGAGGTCTGGACTGTCCCCAGAGGCAGCTTGGGCCCCCAGGCAGCGGGGTTGGAGGTGGGGCCTCCGTGGTGCTGCGGTCACGGGGCTCTGACCTGGCTGGAGGCCCCTGGGTTGCTGGCAGGAGGCGGTGCTACTTGGAGGAAGGAGGTCACCCGGCGTGCCCTGGAGCGGGCAGGCTGTCCTGCGCCTCCCTAGCTTCTCCCTCCCCAGCTTCCTGACTGCCACCCACCCATGAGCAGCCCTGCCGCAGTGTGCTGCCCACCCCAGGCCCAGGGGCAACGGAGCAGCCAGCCAAGGACGGAAATCTCTGGAACCAGGAGCGAAACTAAACCCTCCTCCTTCCAGGGGATCCCGGGGGTATTTCTTCAGTGGCGGAAAGCTAGCGCACCCGCTGAGACTCCCTGCACCACGTCGTGTGGCCCCAAGCCTCCCAGCTAAGCCCACCGCAGGTGTGGCCAAAGGCCCCAGCAAACCTGAGCAGGACAGTCCAAGGCTTGGGGGTCGGCGGAGATGCCGGCAGAGGCCAGGCCCCTCTGGGCATGGCTGAGTCCCTTGCTGCGAGCCAGCAGCCGGGGTCTGAGGGAAAGCCAAGCCATCGGCGTGGAGCGCCCTGGAGGTAGATGAAGTGACGTTCCAGGTCCTCCGGGTACCATCTTCCTACACGTCCCAGTCAGACGGAAACTGCCAAAGAGTGGAGTCCCAGTGCTGGCCAGGCTGGGTGCAGCGTGGGGGACATCGGCCCCACGCCACGGTGGCCCCGACCCAGGGCTATTCTGTCAGTCAGTAAAACAGAAGACCCACTCCTCACGTCACCATCGCGCGGCGAAGCTGCTCCCAGGAAGTAGCCAGCCGCCAGGCTGCCAGAAAGTGAACTGGAGAAAAGGAAACCTCGGTAAGTCCCCAGACCCGCACAGGCACGCGAGGAGAAAACTGGAAGGAAACGGCCAGAAACGGCTGCGTGCGCGGCACAGAGGCCACCTGACAGGGACGCGCCAGCAGCGGTGGAAACCCGACTGCAGGAGCTCAGCCACTTCATGCCTCGCACAGCCCGAGGCTGGGGACCCCGCCATTCAGCTGGCCCCTCCTGGCCGCCCCTCCACTCAGGCCCCTGCTTCCACCCCAGGTCTGCCGTGGATTCTCCCACGGCCCAGCCCAGAGCTCGCCCCTGCCGTCCAGCTCACATGCCGCCCACCTGCAGAGGCTGCACCTCACCCCAGAAGCACCCCATGCCGCCGCCTGGCCAGGGACGGAGGACGCACTGACCTCCTGCAAAGAAGCCTCGCCTGGCAGAGGTGAGCTTTGCAGGGAAGGTCCACACCTGGCGGGCACTGGGACGGGCTCCGGGAGCTGCGGAGGCTCTGCTGAGGGCCCAGAGCCACCTAGGGAGGGAGCAGAGGTGAACGGTTTGGGTGCCCCCGAGGCCTGTCGGGAACCCTAAGGGCAGGGCACTAACTCACACCCTAGATTTACACGGATGCTCCTTCACCCTCTTTATCTCTTCCCTGGCCTCTGCCAACCCAGGACGGCTCCCCAGTCCCCCACGCCTCTCACGTCCACTTCTCTGCACCCCCTGCACTCCCCCTCCACCGCTTACAGCGAGGGGCTGCTGACACCCTGTCTCCCGCCTGCCACCCCCAGCCGCGCTCCCGTGAAAAGCAGCCTCCACCTGTCTCTCATGCACCCAAAAGGCGCGGTTGATTTTTTTGTTGTTATGAATCTCGCCTTCCGTCTTTTGTCACATGCACAGAGACCCGGTGCACTTGAAAACCGAGTTTGCATATCCCAGGTATTGTTCAGAATTGATGGCTCAGCGGAAGGTGTCGTCAGAAAATTCGGCAAGGAGAGTTCCTGTTCTTCACCTCTGGGGAGAGGAGTCTCCCGCAGCTCCCAGTCATCCGCTGCCAGGGCTGAGGTAAGAGAAGCCTGGAAATTGAGTCAGCAGAGAAGCCGCTGAGGCGTCAAAGGCAGCTGCAGGCACGGGGGCCACCAGCCAGCGGCGCTCAGAGGGTCCCCGCAGACCAGAAGCCCTGGCACGCATTGCCCGTCCTTGGCACCCCCTGAAAGTGCCATGCCCTGGTTTCTTGCTCCTTGGGTCCTGCAGGGACCATGGTCCCAGGTCCTGCCATGAGGACACCAGCATAAGGAGGGACCCTCTGGGCAGGGGCTCTGGAACTGGGGCTGTCTGAGATCCCCAAGCCCCTTCCTCGACTCCAATCACAGCAGGGACAGCACGGGTCCCTCGCGTTCCCGCTGCGCCAGCGGCTCGTCCCCACCCACCGCCCCCTTTCTTCTCAGCGAGACTGACTGCTTCTTCCTGTGCACTCAACATCTGCCGTCCAGCTGGCCTGGTGGTGCACGTGGGTCATCCCAGCACCTCAAAGGCCGAGGCAGGAGGGCTGCAAGTTCAAGGCCAGCCTAAGCCACATAGTGAGACCCTGTTTCAAAATTTTGATTTTTAAAAAAATGGGCTGGGGATGTAGCTCAGTGATAGACCACCCCTGGCTTTAATTCCCAGTACAAAAAAAGAAAAAGAAAAAAAGAGTTTTGCTTTCTACTTCATGTCAGTTATACCTCAGTTTAAAAGAATAAGAAAAATGACTCCTCCCAGGGTCAAGCTGATCTGCCCATCTGCTGCCCCTGATGTCTTCTTTCACATCAGGCTCTGCTCCATCCCACCAGCTCCCTCACTGCCAAGCACCCTCCTACCCCAGGGCCTTTGCACTTGCCAGCCCATCAGAAGCTCCTCCTAGATGCCTGCACAACCTGCTACTTCAGGTCTCCCCCCAAGTGTTGCCTTAGCAGACTGCCCAGGTGAGACAGCAGCGTCCCCTCCCTCACCTGCAGGGTGTGTGTGTGTGTGTGCGGGCACATGCATGTGACCTCTCTCCACTAGAATCAGCCCAGGGACTTCATTTCTTTGTGTCTGAGCTGTATCCCCAGAACGCAGCCTGTCAATCGCCGCCTCTTGGGTACTGAGGATTGAACTGAACTCCGGGCCTTGCACAAGCTAGATGAGAACTCTACCACTGAGCTGCACCCCCAGCTCTTTTAATTTTTATTTTGAGACAAGGTCTCACTAAGTTGCTGAGGCTCAAGATCCTCCTGCCTCAGCCTCCCGAGTCACTGGGATTAGAGGGGGGCCACAGAACCTGGAGCGAGGGGAGCTGAATGGCTGTGGTCAGCTCTCCTCAGGTGTCAGCTGACACTCCTGCGGCAACAGCTCCACGGCAGCGTCAGGTTCCTCTCTTCCGGGGCCTTCCATGCGCACCATTAAAACGCCTGTCCTCGCGGCCTGGCCTCTGCACAGGCTGGCTGCGGGGAGGCTGCAGCCAGACCTCGGAGGCTCCCGCACCTCTGCAGTAGGCAGACGCCCTTCCTAAGCCGCCCCTCCCTCCCTCCCTGCCGCCATCCCCGCCTCTCCCTCCCTCCCTGCCGCCATCCCCTGCCAGCCTCAGGAGCCCGGTCACGGGCGCCGCAGGGGCACCAAGCGAGCACACGGAGGCCGGTCAGCCGCTGCACAGACGAGGGCCTTTTGGCCTTGGCCTCATCCACCCACCATCCCTTCCCAGTGGACGGCCGAGCAGAGAGGGCAGGCCTCGCGTCCTGTTGCACAGGAGCGAGCAGGCGCTCCTCACTCAGGGTGGGCTCCACCCGCCGCCTCCCCTGCCCAGGCCAGGACCCTAGGGTCGGACTCGCAGCCCCACCCAGGCCTGAGGTCGGAGGGTGGTCTCCCGAGACACTAAAGCGCCCCAGGGAAAAGACCCACAAAGAAACGGACGTGGGAAGGCCAACGTCCATCTGCCCTCCAGAGAGCCGTCACAGTCAAGAGCTGCCTGTCATGGACCTGCGCCGCCTCTGGTCCCCCCAGGCTCCCGCGGTGCCCAGTCTCCTGCCCGTGACCCTCCACCCTCTGCGGCGGGGGGAGGCCCTGCACTTAGCCCTGCCCGTGCCTGACTGCTGAGCCCACACCCCGCTCCGCCCTCACGGGGGTGGCGAGCGGCTCCTCTGCACACTCCCACCTTCCCTGGCACCAACGTGGCCGGCAATGAAGTCTTCTGTTTGCTGACGCGTCCCCGCCTCCTGGGGCCGCCTTCGCCTCCCAGGCTAGCTCTCTGCCCTCGAGGCCCACCTCACTGGGCTGCCCGGGAACCCACAGCCCCTCACAGCACCCAGCCAGCTCCACACGGCACTCCTGAACCTCGGGAGGGGACAGAAAGTGACCACAGAGTTGGAGAGTCTCCGTTGTGCAAAACGGGGAAATGAGGGTGTGTGTCCTGGTGGCCAGTGTCCAAGGGGCTGCCTCCTGGCGCTCAGCTTCCCTCCAGCACCCACGTGGCCAGGAGGACTTGGCAGAGGGGGAGGAAGCGCTGCGGCTTCCACCTCGGGTCCCTTCGGCCTGGGTGTGCGTCCCTCCCTCGCCCTCCCTCCCCTCCATCACTCTCTGAAGGAAGCCAACTCTGTGTCAAGCAGCCATATGGGGAGGCTCACGCGGCGAGGAACCGGGGCCTCCTGCCAACAACCAAGTGACGGAGCTCGGAAGCCGTCCTCCTGTCCTCTGTCACGCCTCCGGCGACTCCAGCCCTGGCTGACGTGTGGGTTTGCAGCTGGTGAGAGGCTGAAGCAGAGCCGCTCGGCTGAGCCCAGCCAGGTCCCCGGGCACCGAGGCCGCCAGAGAAAAGTCGCTTGTTTCGAGCCCCTGGTTGGGAGGTGATTTGTGGCATGATGATAGATAACTAGCACGAGGGCCTGCTTTGCAAAGAGGAGAACACTCCAAAGGATCTATCATTAGCGTTGTCACAGAGAGAGAAAAGACATTGCATCCAAGGAGCACAAAGACATTATTAGGGAACAAGAATGCTTAGGAGTTAAAAATATAATAACATAAATTTAAATCAATAGAAGTATTAGAGGAAAAAAGAACTTGAGAAAGTTCCCAGAAAGCAGAACAAAAAGGCAAAGACAAGTACAATGGGACTTTTTTGTTTTAATTGAAGAGCTAGATGAGGGAGCCAGGAGGTCTAACATCTGACAAACGGGGCTCCAGAGAGAGTACTGAGAAAGCAGGGGAAAATCATCAAATAGATAATTCCAGAACTTCCCCATAACTGAAGGGAACAAGCCTTCAGATTGAAGGGCATACCAAGTGTCCAAACAGCGGAAGATAAAATCACACTTTGTCCAGGGCTGGGGTTGTGGCTCAGTGGCAGAGCGCTTGCCTCACACGTGTGAGGCCCAGGGTTCGATTCTCAGCACCACATAAAAATGATTAGAATAAAGATATCGTGTCCATCTACACCAAAAAAAAAAAAAATTTTAAAAAGCACACTACATCTGTTTGCTTTCTACTGCTTTAACAAAATACCAGAGGTCAGGTACTTTATAAAAAGAGGTTTATTTAACTCAGTTTTGGAGGCTTAAAGTCAAAGAGCACGCAGCCCCAGTGACTTGGCCTCTGGTGAAGGCCCCCTGGGCTATACCACATCATGGTGGAGGGTTTCAATGGGGAGCAAGAGGGAGACCCACATGGTGAGACCAGGAGCCAGAGACACAGAGGGACCAGACTTGGTCTTTCCTATGACTCTCTCTTGAGGACAGCCGGGGTCCCACCAGAACTACTTCATGAGGGTGGTGCCCCCAATGACTCATCACTCCTCACTCGGGTTCACCTCTTACCGTCCCCACCTCCTCGCCGAGGACCAAGCCTCCAACACAGGAACCCTTGGGGACACACCCAGACTTGGTGTGCACCTCCCTGGCATTGCATCTCACGGAGGACGAAGCTGCCAGAGAGGAGAATACGAGGTCATATAACAGGATCAAAGCCTGAACAGCCTCAAGCAGCTCTACAGCAGCTTGGGGACCAGAAGGTGGTGACAAATGCCTTCAATTTCCAGGTAAAAATAATTTCAAACCCAGAGTTTTGTATTCAAGCACACTATTAACTGAACATGGGAACAGAGGAAGGTACCTTGAATGTTATGGGAGAATGTGTTCCACTACACCTAGGCAATAAGAAAAGGATGAGGCTGCTAGGCCCAGGAAGGCAAACCCCATCACAGGAGTGAGTGAAGGAGAGCCCTGGACAAGGACCATGCAATAGCCTGGACAGTAGTCTGTGTGCACAGGGGCACCTGAGGCAGGACCCCAGAGCAGCTCCTCCAGAGGAAAGAGGACTGGTAGAGGGTTGGATGCAGAGGCAATGAAAAGTTGCGTGAAAACCTAAGCCAATACTAACTCCAGGATAAACAAAAAGCTGTACAACAAAAAAGAAAAATTGTACAGCTAGGATTATCATAAGGAGAAAAATCTTAATGTGAATTTATCAAAAATTGAGATGTCACTGTTGAGGTGTCTATGAGCTAAAAACCTGATCTACCACAAAAGAAAGATCACAGATGTAGTCTAAAGTTGGTGAACTAAGAAGATTCCATCTGTAGGTATGTTCATAAATACAGAAGTACATTCCAATAGAAACAGCTAAGAAGAGCAACCAGCCGTGGGAAGAGGGGAGAAGACTGTTGGTGCTAGTTACCACCCCAGAGCACCAATCTGACTTCGAAACTGTCTTCATGTTAGACCTTAATTGAAAAGGAGAATGGTTAATGTCCCTCCTTAAAAATTAAAATATGGGATATTTTCAGGTACCTGTACAGGAAAGTCTCACCAATCCAGGTGAGTCACGTGGTTTGTGTATTTGAGTAAACATTTGAACAGCATGATTTTGAAAGAAATCATTGCTTTCTTTTTCAGCTTCTTACAATAGGTAACCCAAAGCATGTGCCATTTTGCCAAAAGAATTGACGAGGGCATAAAAGAAAGATGGGTTTGCAGAGCATGCAGACTTGCCAGGCTCCTGGCCCAAAGCACTCACCCACTGTGGGGCCATGAGAAGAGCCCCAGGGAGGCAGAGCTTGGCCCACCTCTGTGGGAAACAACAGAAGGGCCAGGACCCGAACCCGGCCTCGTGCCCTCCGGAACCTGGTCTCTTTCACAGACAGAGCCCTGAACTCCCACAGACCCTCCCAGACTGTGCTCCGGGGGACGTCCCATCTAGGACCAGCGGCCTGGCCTTGGAAGGCGCTGTGGAAATCGGTTCCAGACACCCGAAGCGTTCGAGAGTGGCATCAGGGCAGGCACGGCCAGGAGGCTCCGCCCACGGTCCTGACCCTTCTCACAGAAACCGAAGGCCGCACAGAGCAGTCAAGCTCGGGCTCCAGTCCACACAGGCCCAGCCAGGAGCACGTCCATCCCGTTCCATGAGACCAGCTTCAACAGAGGGGCCGACCCTCACAGGAGAAGAAGGGGACTCGCACGGGCAGAGCAGGTCATCCTCTGGGACAGCGCTGCCACCTGGGCAGGGCGGGCGCCTCTTGCGTAATGCCAGCTCGCTAGGACATCTGGGACACCTCTCTGAGAGGTGGCTTCCGGGGCCAACTGAAAAGCCACAGGGCGAACTCGGGTCCCCAGGCTTGTCGGCACCTTGCCTTCTCTCTGAAGCAAAGCTGTTCAAGCCTCAAAGCAAGCACACGCTTCAGGGATGGACCAGGTGGAGTTCCCAAAGCACCCGCAAGTGCGTCCGAGAGGCGCCAATGCCTGCGGCCAGACCACAGGCCCACGTCCCAGCACCCGGCCTCCCCAGCCAGCGGGTGTGGGACCACGTGCCCAGAGCCACCCGCAGAACTGGATGGAGCCGTGCCTCAGTGGCAGATGACTGTCACACAGAAAGCTCACGGTAAATGCCAGCTGTGACCCCACGTCAGGCCAGCGCCTGCTGCAAACACGAGGTCCAGGCAGATTTTAGGGAATCCTTTATGCCGTGGGCCTTGGGCAGCCAACTGCCTTGGTCTCATCGTAGTGCAGCTCAGGCCCGCCATGTCGACTATTGCAGACCACGTGGCTGCAGAGCCAGAAACGTCAGCTCTGACCCTTCACGGAAGATGGTTGCCAGCCTCTGTTTGAGGCCATTGGTGGTCCCAACAAAGATACGTGAAGGTCAGAGCCTACCAGGGGACCCTGTTCAATAGAATATTATGTAACCATGAAGAGGATTAGAGCAGTGACCCCACCACCCAACACACCTGGGAACACCGCACTCAGCGGAAGAAGCCAGCAGGAGTCCAGACACACAGCCCTGCTCACTGGAGTGTCCAGAGCAGGGAGACCTACCGAGGCAGAGAGTGGACGGTGCCCCGGGGGCTGGGCTGGGGAAGCAAGGGTGGTGGCTCAAGGCAAACACACTAACCCACCCCTGCGCGGGACGTGGGCACCGCGTGGTGGCTTAGAGCTCCAGCCGCCAGAACACGGCACCTCGCTGCGGGACTCGTACAGAGGGGGCTGCCTCACGGCCGGGAGGCCGCAGGCCCAGACGGCGGTGCTGAGGGCTGTCTTCTGCAGCAAGGTTGCCGAGGGGCTCGCGGGCGTGGCTCTAAGGACGCTGGTCCAATCTTGAGGGCTCCATGCTCACCCCAATCACCCCAGTCCCCCTTCCAAGCGCCCCCACCATGGGAGTGAGGGTTTCCACCCAGAACAGGGGACACTGGCTGAGACCACGGGCCCTGGCAGGGACTTACAGCTCAATAAAACCATGAGTAGAAGAGGACGGGGACACCTGGGGAACCTCATCATGGGCTCTGGCTGGACCTCCTGTGGCCCACGACAGCGCACCTGTCTCCTGATGGGTCAGAGGCTGAGGCAGCGAGGCCTGGTTTCTGGCCGGGAGCTGGGCGGATCTGCTCCGAGCAGCCAGGCGGGGCCGGGCCCACAGCGACCACTCAGGTCTGAGTTCCAGGGGAGGCTCCGGGCTCTGACGGCCCCTCGGTCACACGCTGGGAAGAGCATGCAAACACAGATTAAACAGCCGCTGGTCGTCCCCGCACAGAGTCCCGGGGGCACGAGGTGCGGAAGGCAGGGTGTAGAATTTGGAGCCAGGGGACCTGGGCTGGGACAGACGGCAGCCTCCGGGTTGCTGTGGATCTGCCCTCTGCCGCGGGGCCCTGGGAGGAAGCAGAGTGCCCGTCAAGTCTCGCCAAAGGACCCTGTGGGGAGACTCGAGGGGAGTATCCTGGCCGCAGACCAGAGGTGAGCCCACGAAGAGTCAAAAGGTAGCAGGACAGACGGGTGGTCAAGGGCTGCCCCAGCCTGAAGCAAGCCCTTCCTCAGAGGGGTCCCGCCTGAGCCAGCGCCGGCACCCCGCCCACTCCCCATGCGGGGAGACATTTCCCGCCCTCCCCACTCTCACCCGCCCCACCCCCGACCCGAATTCTGTCCACCCCACTTCCTAAATCCCTGGGCACCCTCTCTGCCTCCTCAGGGGGCCCACGGGATGGGCCTGGTGCCTTCTGAGCCCTGCCGCCTGTCAGTCCACTCCCTGGGGTCACCCTGACGTAAACCACCAGCTTCTGTGTCCTGCCTCAGCTCTGCCTTCCAGCGGCCCTGGCGGAGGCAGCTTTTGAACCCAGGTCAGCGAGCTCTGTGATCCAGGCTTTTCTGGCCATTTGTCTCCATGGCAAACTACTTGCTCTCAGAAGCAGCTGTCAGCGACACAGAGACTAATGGACACAGCTGTGTTCCAACAAAACTTTATCTGCAAAGCAGGCCGTGGGCCGGACTTGGCCTGCCAGCAGCTTGCTGGTCACGTCCTATTTCCCTCCTTCCCTATGCCCCGTCCATAGCGTCCCACAAAGCAGGGGAGGGTGATATTTCCAAGAAGTAGATCTGATCATGGCACTCTGGGCTCAGAGTCCCGCCATGGCTCTGGAGGAAGAGTGAATGAGCAGGAGGGAGGGCGGGAGGGAGGGCAGGAGGGAGCGCCCACGGTGGGGCCTCCCCCAGGTCCGAGCCTGCTCCCCACAGCCCGCCCGTGGCCAAGGTCCCAGCCACACACTCTGAGTCTGGCTGAGTTCCACAGCATGCAGAGTCCCGAGCTGGACACTTGGAGCCCAACATCGTCCTGCCTGGGATGAGCTGCGGCGGGTCTCTGTACCGTCAGCCCCAAACTACAAGGAAGGAGCGTGGGGGCCAGGACGGCCTCCCGGGGGTCTCCAGTCGTTAGCGCCGGTGCTTCCCTGACCCTTTAAAGGCGGCTGCCTCTCCCCTGACTCCACCAATGCCTGGCGCAGCCCCAAGGAGCGGGCTCAGGGGCCTGGGGCCCTGCTGGGAGGCAGCTGCACCTCCTGGACAGAGAGCCCAAGACCACCCACCATGGCTCCTGCAGAGTGAGGCTGGGGGAGCGCAGTCTGCACTTCTGCAAAGGTGACGCCTGACCCAGAGTCCGGCAGCTCGGGACACCTGCTGGCTGTTGCTCGCAGTCCAGGAGGTCCACTACCATAAACGGAAGAACGCGGGGCTCTGAAGGACAGAAGAGCGGCAGACCCAGAGGGGCGGGGCAGCGAGGGTGCCCGGCCTGTCCCTCCCCCGGCCCTCGCCTGTCTCTTCCTCTGGCGCACCTCCCGCACCACACCCTCACCCCCGGGGCTTCCCCATCACCTTGGCCAGGGCCCTGCCTGCCCCTCTGACCCTGCAGCCCCTCCAGGTTCCAGATGCCCTGGAGGCTGACGAGGGCGCAGGCGGGAGCCCCATGCCAGGCAGAGGTGCTGTGGCTGCACTTGGTGCGGATCCCAGCCTCACCTCCCAGGGTTGCTGCCATGCTGGACGGGCATCTCTTATCGAAGTGAAATTCACGAAACACAAAACCGACCACTTTTGGGGGGTGTGGGTACTGGGAGTTGTATCCAGGGGTGCTTTACCACTGAGCCACACGCCCAGCCCCTTTCATTTTGAGGCAGAGTCTTGCTAAGTTGCTGAGACTGGCCTTGAACTTGCAATCCTACTGCCTCAGCCTCCAGAGTCACTGGAATTACAGGCGTGTGCCACGAGGCCCAGCTAAAATGGACCATTTAAGAGTGAACAATTCAGTGGCATTCAGCATATTCTCAAGGAGAGGCACCGCCCCCTACCTAGTTCCAGAACCTTCTCTCTCTCTCTCTCCGTGCTTCCTAGCCGTCACAAGGTGAGCAGCTTGGCTCACCCTGCTGCCATGATGTTCTGCCTCACCACAGGCCCAGAAACAGTGGGACTAGCCCACCGTGGACTGCGACCTCTGACAATGTGAGCCAGAACAAATCTTTCCCTTCTAAGTTGAGTTTTGTCCCAGCAATGGAGGATGACTAATAACCACCTGTGCCAGACACGCCCCCCACTCTCCAGAGACTCAAACCCAGCCGTCCTGGTCCAGCCTCAGGCTCTGGATTTGCTAATGCTTTTCTCTTTAATTTAAGAAAATAACACATATGCCCAAAAGTTCAAAAATCATAAGCATATGTTCAATGAATAGTCACCAAGTGGGAGATCCAGGCAAGTCCCCGCCAGCGTGAAGACACAGAACATTACAGGTCCACAGATGGCCCTGCCTCCCTCATCACTACGCCGTCCTCATCCCCAAGGAGAACTCCCACTAGGATTTGCATCCTGCCTGCTCCTGGGCTCCGTGGGAACGGAACACCTGCGGTCTTTACTTCCACGTTGCTTCGGAAAGGTGTGCTGAGTGCAGAAGTGCCGTTTGGAATCCAGAGTGTGAATCCACCACCATTTAGTTGGCCACGTTCCTGTGACGGTTGCTCGGTTTGCGCAACTTCCAATTTGGAGTTACAGAGAGCTTTAGAGCCGATTGCCTGTGCTGCACTTAGCTGCACCTGGGTGGGCATCTGCTGGGAGACGCCCAGGATGGCGTACATGTCCTGGGCAGGCATACGTTCAGTTTTACTAGATCATTTCCCAAGGCGGTTGCTCCAGTTTCCATCAGCAGCGTGTGAATGCTCCAGGTGCTCTATGTCCTTCCAGGCCTCGGGACTGCTGCGCCGCTCACTTTAGCCACTCTGGTGGGCATATGGCAGTCTTTATTAACGTTCCCTGGTGACTGCTGGCTCTGTGAGGTACTTATTCAAGTCTCTTCCACTTCTCTGAGAACCCTTTCTGGTCCTGCTGCTGGTGCTTGCCCTGTTGTCTTAGTGGCACCTTTAGATGAGTAGAAGCTCTTGCTTAACATAGTCCAATGTGTCAACACCCTGGAGGGTTAGAGTCCTTTGAAGCAGGAAGGGTCTAGACATTCCTCTGAGATGCCTTCCAAATGGTAGAATTGGTTTGTAAGTATGGTGTGAGGTAGGGACCAAGCTTCTGGTGTGAGGTAGGGATCAACATTCTGTGTGAGGTAGGGATCAACATTCTGTGTGAGGTAGGGATCAACGTTCTGTGTGAGGTAGGGATCAACATTCTGTTTGTTCTCAGTGGCTTTTCTGTTGGTCCAGCAACATATCTCACAAAGATCATCCATGGTCCTGCTCAGCCATGCCAGCTCAGCCACTTTCCATTATTCCCACATGGGTTGGGTCTAGTCCTGGGCTCTCTACTCTCTTCATCAGACTGTTTGTCTATCCTGTGTCTGTTAGAAGCTTTAAACCTTCCTGGTGATCCTAACACGAAGCCAGGGTTAACAGCCCCTGATCAGACACCTTGAAGTTCATGGTAACGAGTTTGGGGATTAGTCTAATTCAAGTGTGTAGAAATCCTACAGAGTATTTACAAAGGAAGAGCAGATTATATTTAGGGCAGGAGAAGGGTGACGGCAGAATGGGCAGAACCGCAGGGGAAGCTTCCAGAGAGTGGGTGGGGGGCCAGGTGGCAGGCCAGCAGCCCAGCCACTGGGAGCAGTCCAGCCTGCACCCTCCTCTCCTCTCCTCTCCAGACATCCAGATGCCCCAAGTCAAAGAGCAAAAGGGAAAGACAGGCTGGAGGGCGCCCTCCACTCGGTCCCCATCCAAACAGGAGGAAGCCCTCCTGCAAGCGCACTCTGCTCTCGAGTTGCCATGGCACTTCCTATAATTAAAGGCTAGATTTTAATTAAACATTGATTAGCCACTAATTAGTCTAATGATCAGTCTTGGGGAGGAGACAGGGTTGTCAAACACTGCGCAGGGGGAGGGGAGATCACGAGTGTGACCCATGGGGAAATGCTTTCTACCTCCCTCCAGGCCCCAGTTCCCTAGGATTGGGGTCCATTATAAACGATGCTTTCATGTGAATTTCCCTGATCGGCCTGAGTCTGAGGAAGTCCCAGGCTGCTGCTGCAAGGAAGCCTGGGCCAGTCCGCCCTCTCATCAGATCTCAGCCTCTTACTGTGGCCACCTGGAGAGGAACGCGGTTCTGTGGGCTCAGTCAGATCCTCCCAAGCCCTTTACTGGAGGTCAGCTCTTGCCAAGGACTTCTGAGCTGCAGGCACAGCAGGGCCTTTTTCCCCCAGAGACGCTGCACAAACACTCAGTGCCCCCTGCCACCCTCTCCTCACCCTTCACCACCCTGCCCACACCTCCGGAGGTGTCGAGGTGGCTCTGGGTTCATCTGAAAACAGCTTGCCACTCACGTGGACGGAACCTGCTCTAGGGGAGGGACGCACTCAGTCCCCCAACCACCCACTGACAAGAAAGGAGGAGTCACCAGGCACAGTTCCTACCAAGCCCCATCTGAGGCTAGCCCACAAGGCGGCGATCATTCGGCCAACCCCGGGGAGGGGAGCAATGAGGCAGTGACACATGCCCTCGAATCTTAGGAGGTTTGGATTTCCAAGAACTATGCGAGGTTCCTTTAAAGCTCATCCTCGTGGGAAGGCGAAGCTGGGGAGAGATCAGGACCAGCAGGGCTGGGGTCAGGGGCAGGGCTTCCGCTCAAAGCGAGGCGGGTCCTGACCAGCAAGAGCTGGCAACCTGGGGAGGGCCCCACTGGCCCGGGCTCCTGGCCCTGCTGGAAGCACCCCGCCGGGTGCGAGAAGGCGGGGGAGAGGCTCGGAGACTTGGGATTGCTCCTGCCCCTCTTCTCAGCCATGGTGATGTTCGGAGGTTCGCCATGTCCACCGCAGTTCCAGGGCATCGAGTAAACTCCCCTCCTGGGCGGGGTAGTCACCACCCATCCGTAGAACCCCTTCCAGGTTCCCCAATAGAAACCTTCCCACTAAACGACCCCCACCCCAGCCCCCGCCCCCCATGGCCCCCATTCTGCTTCCTGTCTCTTTGACAGCAGTGACCCCAGGGACCCACACAGGTGGAACCACAGGACACTTCTTTCAGCAATTGGAACATTTCAGGCAGAGTAGGGTTCTCGAGGTTCTTTCAGGCCTTAGCAGGTATCTGTGTTTCCTTGGGGGATTTTTTGGAGGGGGTTGTACCAAGGATTGAACTCAGAGGCACTGGACCACTGAGCCACATCCTGAGTCCTATTTTGTATTTTATTTAGAGACAGGGTGTCACTGAGTTGCTTAGCACCTCACTTCTGCTGAGGCTGGCTTTGAACTCGTGATCCTCCTGCCTCAGCCTCCCGAGCCACTGGGATTACAGGCGTGCACCACCATGCCTGGCCAGAATTTCTTTGTTTTTAAAGCTGAATGGTAGCCTGTTTCATGGATGAACATTCTGTCCATCCATTCATCCACGGATGGACACTTGGCTTGCTCCCCACTGGGCTATTATGGGAATACCCAGGCTTCCCAATCTGGCAAATTTAAGTACTTGAGTCTTAAGGCAAAAAATGATGAGCTGAGATGGGTCCTGTGGAAGCCCCTGCCCCCACCACCACCCACCCCTGCTTCGCTGTCTAAATTGACAACATAAGCAAGATTTTTCCTGGATCCCATGATTCTAGAATTTTTTTAAATTTTTTTATTTGTTATAACTAGCTGCACATGATAGTAGAATGCATTTACACATTTTGATAGATCATACATAAATGGAGTGTCTCTCATTTTTCTAATTATATATATTGCAGGATCACACCGGTCATGCAGTCACAGCTGTACATGAGGTAATAATGTCTGTTTCACTCTACCATCATTCCTTCCCCTGTACCTCTTCCCCTCCCTTCACCCCCTCTACCTCATATAAAGTACATCTACTCTTCCCTGTCCCTCCCCTCTTATTGTGAATTAGCATCTGCATATCATAGAAAAATTCAGCTTTTTGTTTCGGGGGTTTGGCTTATTTCACTTAGCATGATATACTCGAACCCCATCCATTTACCAGCAAATGCCAGAATTTCATTCTTCTTTAAAGCTGAGTAGTATTCCATCATTTATATATACCACAGTTTCTTTAATCATTCATCTGTTGAAGGGTACCTATATTGGTTCCATAGTTTAGCTATTGTGAGTTGAACTGCTATAAACATTGATGTGACCACATCACTATTAGTATGCTGATTTTAAGTCCTTTGGGTATGAACCAAGGAGTGGGATAGCTGGGTCAAATGGTGGGTCTATTCCAAGTTTTCTGAGGAATCTCCTCACTGCTTTCCAGACTGATTGCACCAATTTGCAGTTGCACTAGCAATGTGAGTGTACCTTTTTCCACATCCTCACCAACATTTATTATTGCTTGTATTCTTGATGATTGCCATTCTGATTGGAGTGAGATTAAATCTTAGAGAACTTTTGATTTGCATTCTTCTAAATTCTAGAGATGTTGAACATTTTTTCTTATATTTGTTGATCAATTGTATTTCGTCTTCTGTGGAGCGTCTGTTCAGTTCCTTAGTCCATTTATTGGTTGGGTTATTTGTTTTTTGAGGGTTAAGTTTTTTGAGTTCTTTATATATCCTAGAGATTAATGCTTTATCTGAGGTGCATGTGGAAAGATTTTCTCCCAATCTGTAGGCTCTCTCTTTACATTATTGATTGTTTCTTTTGCTGAAGAGAAGTTTTTTAGTTTGAGTACATTCCATCTACTTATTCTAGATTTAACTTCATGTGCTTTAGGGGTCTTGTTAAGGAAGTCAGGTCCTAGGCTGACATAATGAAAACTTGGGCCTACTTTTTCTTCTCTTAGGCACAGGGTCTCTGTTCTAGTGCCCAAGTCTTTGATCCACTTCAAGCTGAGCTTCATTCAGATAAAGAGATAAAGGTTTAGTTTCATTTTGTTACATATGGATTTCCATTTTTCCCAGCACCATTTTTTGAAAAAGCTGTCTGTTCTCCAGTGAATGTTTTTGGCACCTTTGTCTAGTATGAGATAAAGGGATGCATGTATATGGGTTTGTCTCTGTGTCTTCTGTTTTGTACCAGTGGTCTAGATGTCTGTTTGGAGCCAACACCATGCCATTTTCGTTACTACTGCTCTGTAGTATAGTTTAAGGCCTGGTATTGTGATGCCTCCTGCTTCACTCTTCTGGCTAAGGCTTGCCTTGGCTATTCTGGGTCTCTTTTTCCAAACGAGTTTCACAATTGCTTTTTCTATTTCTGTGAAGACACCCTTGGGATTTAATGGGAACTGCACTGAGTCTGTAAGCACTTCTGGTAGCGTGGCCTCTTTGACGATGCTCAGGAGCAGAGGAGGTCTTTCCACCCTCCGAGGTCTTCTCCAATGTCGTTCTTGGTGCTCTGAGGTTTCACTGTAGAGGTTTCACCTCTTCTGCTTGATCCTAGAATTTTCATGTCCCATTTGTGCCCTTTTATCTCTTTAGCTTGTTGTTTTCTGATACCTTTTGCCATATGAGTGCGCAGGACACTTTATGCCCCAACTTTCATCCTCTCACCCGAGACATGGCCAGCACTGGCCCTGAGTGGCCTCTGTCCTGGGGAAGTGGACCGGCATGGGCAGACCTTGGCCAGGGGCCTGGAGAGGGGGCCTCAGGGTCCTGCTGCAGCTTTGCCTGGGTCCGGGCGAGGCCCTGGCTCCTTGCTCAATCGTGAACGGGCACAGTCCCAGCTCTGATGGCCACTGCAGCTCTGCACAGTGACAGGTGTCAGGTGGCCCACTGGCCCTCAGGGTCCGCCCCAACCTCCCACGCAGAGCACGCACCCTTCTGAGGCCAGGAATGGCATACGTGGCCTCTCTGGTTTTCAGTTCCAAAACTCAGCAGTTGTGGTAAAAAGCGGCTCTCTGCAGGGCAGGGGAGGACGACTGTGGCTCTTCAGCAGCTCTTCCATCCTAGTGGGCCCAGCATGACCACCACTGGCTGGAGGCGCAGGCAGCAGGCCCGAGGGCACGGTGCTGGGCAGTCACGCCAGGCTCCACGGTGGGCTCGCTCTGCTCATTACAAGGCAGGACGTTGGGTACAAAGCTGCCCCTAGGCACCAGGGCCACTCAGCCAGCCCCAAAGGCCCAGGGTAGAGATGGTGAGCCGTCATGAGTGCACTTGAGCATGCCGGCTCCGTCGGTGGGGGTCCAGCAAGGACGCCTTCCACCCCAGCAGACTGCAGGCAGCTGGGGCCAAAGGTCCAGCTTTGGGACCAGACAGAGATGTGGCGTCACTGCCAAACCAAGGCAGTCCCACCTCTGACACGCTCCCTGTTCTGTCCCTCCCCTAGAAGCCACAGAGGCCCGGTCTTTGAGGACACAGGGTCACAGTGGGGGGATCTGGTCCCGAGTCTCCCCAGGGAGGTGCTGGGTGAAGGAGAGGATGTGCACGGCCATGGTCGCGGGGCCTGGGCTGCTGTCACAGCACCCAGGAGGACCGGCTGACACACTGCTGGCAGGCAGAGCGCCATGCGGGCTCTAACCCCAGTGCTGACCTCAAAGGGAAGTCACACTGCCCCGGTCACTTCCACGCCAGCCTAAGAGGACAAGGCCAACGCGTGGCACAGCCCCTGCTCAGGGGCCGGCGGCAGCTCCGCAGGTGGGTGCAGCAAGCCTTTCCTGGGCCAGGGCCGTCAGGGCAGAGAGCAGCAAGGCGCGACCTGGGACACAAAGGAGGTGGACCAGGGCTGGCGGAGCCACCGTGACCAGAGGCCGCCAGAGCTCGGCCCTGCCAGAGGCCCAGGAAAGGCTTTTTGGGTGAGGACTCCTCAAGGGGGTCCTGAAGGACAGGTTCCAAGGGCTGGGTGCACCCATGGGGAGGGCATTCCGGGTGGGCACCCGGCACGGGCATGGAGAGAGGATGAGGAAGCCCACATGGGCCCGTTCCCGGAACCCCGCAGATCCCAGCTGGAGGACGGATGGGCAGGCAGGCAGCAGGGACTTGCAGGCCATTCTGGGCAGCACAGAGGGATTCCCGGGCCACCAGGACCACTGGAGGCTGGTACAGCAGGGGAGAGACGTGAGTGGGTTTCCATCCTAAATGTGCCCATTAGCCACAGTGCAGAGCGTGAGTGGAGGCCGGGAAGCCCACCGTCCCCAGTGATGCCTAGTCCAGAGAAGGTGGCGAGCACCTCCCTCCTGAAGGGCTGCTGGCAGGTCAGGCCCCAGGGATGATGGCCGGAGAGCAACTAGGCCAGCCTGAGAGAGCTTCAAGGTGGCAGCACGGCCCACGACGGCCCCCACGGCAGTGCAGCAGGTGTGTGCTCTCGGGCTCCCGCCGCCTGGGCCCCTCTCCTGCTGACCTGGCTAACGCCCTGGACTTCTCCCCTTCCCGGAAGCTGCTTCAGCTCCTACCTTGCCACTGAGACAGCTGTCACCGCCTTGAGGGCCTTCCATCAGCCCAGAGCCCCGGGCTCCTGGCCCTCGTACTGCCTCCACCTGGGCCTCAGTGAGCTTACTTCCAGATGCGCAAGGGACAGCGCTGGCCTGCCTGGGCTCCGTATAGGGCACCTTTCTAGGCAGGTCACATCTTCCAGCTGGAGGGGACCCCAGGAAAGCAGCTCCTCCTCCCTGACAGGACCTTTCAGGAGAGGGGGCAGGATCAGGCCACAGGCTCCAGGTGGGGATGGGCTCAAGAAGGGCCCCGGGAAGCACGGGCCAGCAGGTGGCCTGGCTGAGTGGACGAGTGCCTGTCGGTGTCCTGCGCCAAGAAGAGACAGGCCAGGAGGCTCCTCCAGGAGCGCAGGCTGTCTCCGGGCATTTGCCCGGTCAGCAGGCTCGGGAGGAGACGGGAGCGGGCAGGGCGAGGCCAGCCACACCGGGTGCTGGGCCCACAGCTCTCCTCTAAACCTGGAGATGAATGTCATGGCCAGCCTGCCTGGACCAGCCCCTCTGGGCAGCGTGGTGGCAACAGAAGCCAAAGACAGCCCAGGCTCAAAAGAGGGCCTCTGGCACGGGAGAGGGAGGAACAGCCTCCAGTCCCAGGAGCTCAGCAGGAGGCTCTTGCCTCTGTGGGACACGGGAGGCTTCCTGGAGAGGCAGTGTTGGGTGGGGCCCTTGGGGACATGCAGGACTTCAGAGGGGGAATGGCGAGGCCTGCTTCCCACACAGAGGTCCTGGGCAAGGCTGCTCAGGGCAGAGAGGATCAGACAGGATGAGAACGCGGCCGTGGAGGCCAAGTGGGGACCCGGCTAGAACTCACTCAGTCATTCAACACAGGAGCCGGCTCTGAGCTCCAGGCACCGAGGCCGCGTGCTGGAGGAGCCAGGGCAGCGCGTGGCTGAGCCGGCCCAGGGCTCAGGACCTGGGGCTGGAAGCAGACTGCAGAGCCTCCCTGAGGCAGCTGTTGGGGACACGGGCAAGAGGCAGACGGGGTTCTTGTGCCATGGGAGGAAGACGGGGACACTCGTGTCCATCCAGTGGTCCCCCAGGAGTGGATTCAAACTGTGCCTGATCCGAGCACAAGGAGAGACAAGGCCACGGCAGCCCACGGGCCCCTGAGGCCAGCTCAGAGGCTGCAGGTGATTTCCCTGCCTGCACGGGTCGTTTATCACGCGTGGCTCAAGTGCAGAGGTTCCTGTGACTGTGCTGTGGCCTTCTCTCCCCACGGCCACAGGCCGACAGGCGCCACCCCCAGTGGGAGGGCTGACTGGCCGGGCCTGCCTCCGTGCTGTCCGCACAGCCTGGGGCTTCAGTTGGGGCCCGGGCCCGGGCCCTGCCTCCTGCTCACCTCTGCATCCACTTACGGGGCTGCTGGCATAGCGACCACTGTGCTCATCTCATGAGGCGCAGGGCAGGGGAAATTGATGGGCTGAGGCCCCTGGGGGAGGCAGCAGTCCCCAACCAGGACAGGCTTGGCAGACCCTGATGGTGGTGGCCTCCCACGAGCAGGGTCCCCAGGAAGAGCAGGGCCCTCCCTACTCACATTTAAAGAGGTGGAAGCTCTGCCTCCTGCCAGGGTGGCAGGGACCGCAGGCCCCTCACGGGGAGAAGCTCAGCTGCGATTTGCAGGTCCACTCTGCCCCAAGGAGAAGCAGCCTCTTGCAGGATGAAGGTGGCCCCGAGGCTCAGCACCCCAGCCTCCTGCTGCCCCACGCACCCACTCATCCCCGCAAACTGGAAATTCCTCAGAGGCTCCTGAGACACACACACACCAGTGGTGGCAAGGACGGAAGCTGGGGCTGTGGGCTGAGAGGAGGCAAGGCCACCACCCGCGGGCACCGCTCCAGGCCCTGAACGCCAGGACACACGCACACAGCTACCGGGCCTCGCCAACTGGGAGGCAATGGGGTGGGGAGGGGAGGCCTTTTCCAGAGCTCTCTGCTTTCTATGTAGCCATTTTGCAAGGTGCCACTGGGTCCTGCTCTGTGCCCAGCCCCACAACCAGAGCCTCCTGGAGCTGAGACACTTCGGAGGCTGAGCCAGTGGCCCCAGAGGCCCTCCTGGTGGGGGGGTGGGCTGGAAGGAAAGGTATTTCTCTCTCCGACTCCACCCCAGGCTCCCGGGCCCAGGTGCTTGCCTGCCTGCTCAGCCCACCAGCGGGAGTGCAGCGGCACCTCCTCCGCCCAGCTCCCTTCTCCCACCAGGCCATCTTGAATCCACTCTTCCGATATAAGAGGCGGCGTCTGCCCTGTTCTACTTTCCAGAATGAAGCAGACGCCAACGAGGCCTCTGGGCAAGACAGCTGCACCCGCCCCATCAGGACATGGAAATCGCTTCTGTCTTGGTGGCATCCAGAGAGCCACCCTCAAGGGCACAGGCAGGCCATGAGCACTTCTGAATGGAGGAGAAGCCTGGGTCACCAGGGGGCTGATGGGCACAGTCCGGACTGTGAGTTGAGTCAGCTGGACCCCCAGGCATGCCCAGCACTGCAAGGCTCCAGGTCATCCTGGGACAAATGAGGACACCAGTTGGACCAGCCTCAAGCCCACTAAGCACCAGGTCCTGCTAGACGCCAGGCAGGCTGCCCACAGGGAACGGCACCGGCCCTCAAGGGGGTGGCCGCTGGTGGGAAGCACAGAACACACACTAACCAGGGAGGGTGTGAGTGTCCCAGGGCCTGCGAGTACCGGGAAGAGGGAACAGGAGGAGGCGTGGGCTGGCGCTTCGGCATCTGTAGCCTGCACACAGGACATTCTGGCAGACAACAGGGCACATCCACCAGGGCCCAGTGGGAGGAGCAGAGTCCAGAGGGCTGCAGGTGCTCCTGCACGTGGGCACACACACCCAACGTGCACAGAGGTGCCCACGTGCCCAGGCACACACACAAGTGTGAGGACAGGCCGTGCCCGTGCACATGCTGTGCACACCTGGGGCTGGATGAGCACAGACTCCACCCCTGAATATGTGTGTGGAGTCACTTGGGAATGAGGCCACCAGCAGAGGTGGGCACCAAAGAGGCCCGTGGACTCAGGCAAATCCCATGAAGTCAGCAGTGAGCAGAAGCGGCCACCAAGGGGGAGAAGGACACAGAGCAGAGGAGCAGAGGCAGGGCAGGGTCAGCTCCCAGGACGCACAAAGGGCATACGCACGTGAAAAGGCTCCAGCAGCTCCTACCTCCAGGGAGCGGGAGGCCAGGCCACAAGGAGACCCACCGTGCCCACAGGGCTCGAAGTCAAAACAGAGGCAGCAAGGACGCAGAGGACCTGGACAGCACCTCCCGGGAGGGAATGGGAAACAGTGCAGCTGCTGATCCACAGGAGGCTCCGTGTGAGCGACCCCCACCCCGGGCACGTGCCCAAAAGGGTGGAGCGCGGAGTCATAGAGTGCTGGACAGGAGCGCTCACAGTAGCCAGCAGGCAAAACCACGTCCAGGAGAGGACGACAGCGTGGCAGAGTCACACGGTGGAACATCATTCAGCCTTAAAAAGGAAGGAAGAACAACCCTGCCACAGTACAGATGACCCTGGAAACCAGGGTGCTACGCAAAGAAGCCAGACCCAGAGGGCCCCGGGCGCCTGGCTCCTTCCACGTGCCACACCCAGAGGAGCCCGATCTCGCTGGCGGGAGGCGAGGCTGCCGGGCAGGAGGGGTGCTCCTCCCCATCTCCACCACTCACCTGCCCTCGGGTACCATGGGTTTGCAAGTGCGTCGGCGGAGTCGGGCACACAGCGCCGTGAGGGTGCCGACAGCCCCCAATTGCTCTCTGTAAATTGTTAATGTGTTATGTGAATTTCGCCTCGTCAAAAAATCCACCTGTATAATCCACTTTAAATACATCTTTCAGGTAGTGCCTATTAAAACTATGTTGACTTGGATCTTTTTAATATTATGAAAATAAACCGTGCTCAGGTGGGAAAATAAAGCAAACGTCTGCCGCACCGAATCCTTGGAGAGAGCTGTGCTGTCACAAGCCCGGCGAGGGCAGAGGCACGCAGCGCCCGCGGGCAGGCTGCAGGGCTGGCCTGGACGGGCCGGTCTCCACGCCCACCTCTGACCGCCTCCTGCCAGTGTCTGAGCCCTAAGAAACCACCTGTCCTGTTACAGACCCCAGCCCTGCCCAGCCCTCGGGTCAGCGTGCCTGCGGACCTGGGCGACCAGCAGGCTGCCAGGAGCCCGTGGAGGGCACCTCTGGCGATGGCAGGGTGGGGGCAGATGGCCAGGCCACGGGGCTTCGTATTTTGTGTGGTGTTAAGTGCAGTTAATCTGACAGCTAAATATCCATTTAAGTAAATGGATAAGGCAGAAGAAATGGCCTCCTTTTCCCTCTAAATAGATGTCGCCCTCCTGGCAACATGAGCTTGGTCAGGCACGTGGTTAACAAGCTCTGAGGTGACCACCTCTTCAGCAGCGTCCCTGTGGGCCATAGGTGGTCCCTGAACAGTTGTACACACTCGAGACCCCGTCAGCAGCAGACACCCGAGAGAGAGCAGGAGCCAGAGAGCACCCGGCAGCCTGTGCAGAGGCTGCGCTGCCCGGGAGGCCCAGCAGATGGGAGCTGTCCCTCACAGTCGTCCACCCTTGGGGCAGACAGAAGGTTCCGCAGAGCCCTCCCAGGGGTGGACGCCTCCGGGAGCCCCAGGCCTGTTCACAGTTAAGTGCCCTGACTAGCAGGCGGGGGCCTGAGAGGCGTGTGCACTTGGAAGCCTCCCTGAGTCAGCGGGTTCTTTTGTGGGATCAAGAGGCTCAGGTTGGAGCCGAGTCCTGGGAACAGGTTGGGGAAGCAGCAGCTCCCTCTCCCCAAAGCCAGCCTCTTCCTCTGTGGTCAATGCTGTCCACCCTCTGGCCTCCCGCCCACTGACCCCAGACGCTCATCTGGACTCCCAGACCACTTCCCCAGGGTCTCTTGGGGCTCTCCTCCAGGGGGCTGCTAAGTCGGGGGACCTGGGAAGGGACCTGCCACCAGGAACCCCTGGGCCGGACCCAGCACCTGGGGCCCAGTGAGAGCCGGGAAGTGCTCAGCTCAATCCTCGGGAGTCCTGGGCCTCGGGCACTGCCAGGGGTTCTGGTGAGAGCAGAGCTGCCTGTCACCATCCTGAGGGGACATTTATGTGGGGACACCGTGGCGACTCAGGAGCAAAGTTGGGACAGCGATGCTCAGAAGTCAGCCCGAGGCAGAGGCCGGTGGTCCCCCCGGGAACAGGGGCCTACGGTTCCTGGGCCTCCCCCGCTGGAGCCCTTCCCAGCCTGCCACCACCCCACACCCAGAGTCCTGTCTTCCTTCTCCCTGTGCACACATCACCCCCTGCGGCTCCCTCAGGCCTCTCCTCCATGTGGACGTCTCAAACCCCACCTGGTGCCTTCGCCAGCTACCATGGGAGCCACGCTACCTGACAGATGCCCGGACGTCAGTGGCTGGGAACGCCTTCAGGCCCATGCTGACCCATCTGCACGTAGGTCTCAGCGCCACTGGCTGCACAGCAGGCAAACTTGACTCCAGAATTGCTGGCTCAGGTCTGTTCCCCAGCGTCTCTTCCTAAGCCCAGACTGGCACAGCCGCCTGAGGCCAGCGCTCCTGACCGGCCAGCCCTAATGCCCTACTCCGCATCTGTATCTGGTTACGCCGCCCCAGGGCCTTGGCTCCCTCATCTGGATGGAAAACCAGCAGTCAGTGGACTCGGGGGTCTTCATCCTTGGCCTGGCTCCTGGCACATAGTAGATGCTCAGTGCACGTTTATGAGGAAGGAGTCAGTGAAGTCCTGCCTGGAACCCAAGGAAAATTCCCACCCACATGGCTTCCCTCCATCACCCAGAGGGCCAGCTTCCCCCAAGAGCCCACCCAACCCTGGCTCAACAACCGGCGAGCCTCCCCCACTGGCTGTGGAGGCTCTGATGCCGTGGCTGTGGTGTACAGGGACGAGGAATGAGTGGAGGTCCCCTCTGCTCTGCTCAGCTGTGGCCTCTGCAGAGACCCCTCCTCTCAGTCACAGCCGTCCCTCAGATAGCCCGGCAGGATGTCTGCTCCTGGCTGTTCTGGAGCAGAGCTGCTCCGCACGTTCAAAGGGCAAACCACCAAGTGTCAAAGTCCTGATGAAGACCAGGCGTAGAAGGGTCTGCCGTCCCCTGCTGCAGAGCATGCCTGGCCCTGCTCCTCCCACGGGGCGCTGGCCGTGGACAGGCTGGTGCCCAGGCGAGGAAGGGTGTCAGACACGCCCCAGCCACGGGCAGCCTGGCCCTGAGAGCCGAGAGCAAGGAAGGGTGGCAGGTCTCTGGGCGCGAGAGCACATAGATGAAACCCGGGTGGGCGTCAGAGAACCGTGCTCACTGAACAGACGAGCCAGGGGGCAGCGCGGTGGTGACGTCCACTAGGGCGGCCAGCAGTCCCTGAGTCGAGTCCCAGGATGGCGGGGTCCCTGGGCTCAGGGCTTTGCACACACAGGGAGTCCCAGGCAAGCTGGGACCACAACCACCTTCCTCAGCCTGCCTCAGGGCCACTTCTGTGCAAGGCCCAGGGACAGGCAGGGACAGAAATCAGAGCCTAGGGACACCCAGCCACCACACCCTCCCTGGTGGGAGGGGAGGGCACATGGGGCGGAGACCGCCCTGGGGAAGGGTCTCGCCAGTCAGCTGCCCTGCAGGGGAACCTCGGCTTGCCCGGGCCTCACAGGAGAGCTCCACAGAGGACAGAAGGACCCAGTCCCTCAGCCACTGCCACTGGGGTGCTCCCCAGAGGACCAGGCACACAGCCCCCTGACTGAGGGTCTGCCCGGTGGCCCTGCCTCCTGTAGTCCTCCTTCCTGTTCTTCAGTGGCCACCTGGATCTGCAGCAGGCAGCCCGGATCAGCCACGCACCTGGAGGTGGGTTCTGATGCAACTTGTCTGCTGAGCTTTGTGAAGCACCTGCCAAGCTCTGAAGTCAGGCCCTGGCCTCCCGACAGCACCTCCACCTGCCTTGGTGAGGCTAGAGGGGAGGAGCCCACCAGGTCTAGGAAGTGAGGGGAGTGGAGGCCGGGGAGAGGCAGGCTGCCCTGGAGAGACTGCAGGAGCACGTGTCCCCGGGCTGTGGCCTGCTGGCCTCCAGGGCTGGCCACCTAAGCACCCAGCAGAGAACTGGGGGAGGCCGGGGAGGGGGCAGGAGGCCCCCTGGGGTCTCTCAGGCCTAGAGCTGCCCTGGATCAAGGCCTTGCCGCTCCCTGTCCTGCTGGACCCTCTGAGGGGCTTCATACCCCACCCCCCAGCCAGGTTCTCCTTCCTCCCACTGCACTCAGGACTCTGGTCCCTGAGGCCTCAACTCCAAATCGCCCGCGCCACCCACAGCCCCACGCACAGGCACACACGCCTCAAGGGCTGCCGGGTTTCTTCCGGTCCAGGTTCCCAGAGCCCTCCCTGCACCACTGGGTTTCCGGGCTGGCCTGGGTCTGGTGTCGCGACAGAGCTCTGCGCGCTGGGCCGCACCTCAGCGAGGGCTCCCTCGCTGCCACACCCTGGCTGCCACACCTGGCAGAAGGCCCCAAGGGGCTGAGCGCCTACCAGGCCTCCTGCCCCCAGGGAAGGAGTCTGGGCCCGGCCGCCCCACTCACCAGAGGCCTGGCAGGGCCGGGACCGTGCCCAGGAACTAGAGTACGGGACGCGGGCGGGGAGAGGGACCCAGAGAACAGGCCGCACGGGTGTGCGGGCAGTGGCTAGAGGAGAAGGAGCTTTGGGGAGCGTGGCTCCCGGGGCGTCTGCTGGGACCAGGCCACCCCGGGCTGGCAGTCACCCAACTGAAACAGACTATTTTAAGTGGTTCTGCCGCTCCGGCCGCCACCCCGTCAGCATGTAGCTGCCTGATTCAGAAGGGGAGAAGCACCGGGAGGCAGGCCCCGCGAGCGAGGAGCACCCGCGCCCATCCAGGCTGCGGGCGCACAGCCAGCCGCTCCCGGCGGACTCTGCGCTCGCCCTAAATTTAACCAGCTGGAAATCCTTTTTTAAGTTGCCTCCTATTCAACCTTTTGAAATAAAGATCTGCCTTTTAATGGGAAATCTGCTTCCCGTGGTGAAGCGGGAGCGGGCTCTGTGGCCAGGCCTGTCCTCCTGGACAGCAGCCGACAGCAGCCGCCTAGTTTTGGCTGCAAACCCGGGAAAGTGTGTGTGCAGGGCAGAGGGGCACTGACGGTCAAGGCCACTGTCTCTGGGCCGAGGGGACAGTCCCAGACAACGGGCACAGAGCTTCCTTAGAGAAAGCAGGAAATTAAAAAGCAGCAGCAGCAAGAAGATGCCCTGCCAGGAAAAGAAGTGAGAGGTGCTCAGTGCTTGCTGAAGAGCCGGGCGGGCCTGTGGGCGCCAGAGTCACCCATCAGGTGGCTGGTTCAAGTCCCACCACAACCTCCTGGCTCTGGGCCTGAGCCGCTCACGGAGCATCCCTAGGTCTCAGTCTCCCCATCGGCCAGTCAGGGTGATGTCAGCACCTGCTTCCTGGCCCCTGCATGGTTGAGTGACTCTCAAGTCACACCAAGTCACAGATGACCGTGACAGGCTCTGTCCTGGAGATGGTTTGTTACCCAGTCACAGGGTCACAGGACAAGGGGCTTAGTCGATGTCTGACTCTGAGACCCTGAGTGTGAGGGCTCCTCAGGGCCTTCACCAGTCTCAGCCTCGGTGAGAGGCGAGCAGGCGTGGGGTGTGAACCCCAAGGTGGGCAGACCTCAGGTGGGCCCGGCTGCAGAGAGGCGGCAGGAGAGGACCAGCGAGGGGCTGGGCAGGGGAGGGGTCGCGTGGGAGCAGCTGACACCGGACATAGTAACTGAGACACAGGCGGCAGTGATGGAGCCCTTGTGCAGGCGAGCAAGGAAACAGAGGCTGCAGGAGCCCAAGACGGCGCCCCAGGGAGCCTCCCCTCTGACCAGGGCAGGAGGCTGGGCCGCAGCAGTCCAGGGGAGAGGGCCGGCCGGCGGGAGTCTGCAGGCCCTGCTCTCAGGCACACGCCACAGTGTGGGGCGTGAGGAGAGCACCAGCTGGTGAGAAGATGGCGTCCCGGGGCCTCTGTCACCAAGTGCCGCTCCCTGTGCCGCAGGGTGGTGCCCTGAGCCCTGACCCGAGGTTTTCAGCACCAAGCCTCCAGCTTCTCCAGCCGTCCCTCCCTGCGTGACAGTGACCAGAACAATGAGAGGGCCCAAGGGCAGCAGGAACGGCCAGAGAAGCCCCCCTGGGAGAGCCCGTCTTCTCCGGGAGAAGGCCGAGGACCCCGAGCCCCAGCAGCAGGGACCTCCTCCTCACGGGCTGCAGGAGAGGCCCCCCGGGGTGGCAGCACCAGGCCTGGGCGACAAGTGGGCTCCGGGTGAGGTGGGAACTCTCAGGTGGAGGCAGCAGCAGCAGGCTAAGGCCCAGAGGCTGGAACGTGCCGAGCTTGCTGACCGGCATGTTTGTGGAGAACAAATGTCCAGACAGGCCAGGTGACCGCAGGGGCAGACTGGGCACACTGGCCTTGCTCAGGAGACCCCCAGCCAGCTCACACCCGAGGAGGTCAGCCTGGCTGCAGAGATGAGTCGGGGACACAGCCAGGGCTCCTGACGGCCCCACTGAGGTACAACCCCCGTGCCCCCAGTGCCCACCTCAAGTGCTCATTACACTGCCGGGTTAAATTGTGGTGCAATAGACACAAAGCACGGGGTGGATCGTTTCATCTCCTCTCAGTGTTCAGTTCGGCGGTACTGAGCACATTCACAATGTCACACGGCCATCCGTTTCCAGAACTTGGTCATAACCCCAAACAGAAACTGCACCCACCCAACAAGGGCTGCTGGCTCCTGGCCCTCCAGCCCTCCAGCCCTGGTGACCTGTGGTCCACTCAGGAGAACCAGGTCACCCTCTGTGACGCTCATTGCACTGGGCATTGTGTCCTCAAGATTCAGCCACCTCGATGACAGCTCGCACAGTGCTTCCCTTCTGTTACAGTCAGGTGACTTTCCACTGTATGGACATGCCACATTCTGCCCACCCATTCGCCTGTCCAGGGGCACAGCTTGCCCAGAACAGGGCAACAGGTCTGCACCTGAGTTATGCACAGGTACCGAGCACCTGTCTTCAACAGGTTCACTGTCAGGCTCTTGAACGAAAACGGATCCACAAAGCCCCCGGAAAGAGATGGACGAGCCTGGCTCGTTGGAAGTGGAAGGACTTCAGCAGGACCAGGAAACTTGGGAGGGACGCGGAGGGACGGTGGCAGAGGCAGGAATTGCGAGGTGGTGGAGGTGGAGAAGGGAGACTCGAGACGCTCCTCTGACCCCGGAGCCAGGGCAGAGGCGGCAACATGGAGGGACAGAGGGCAGGGCAGCCGGGAACCACGGTGTCTAGAGAGTGACTGAATCCTCAGGCAAATCCCGCCCAAGGAAGACCCTCTCCAAGGTCATCAAGGACAGAACATGCCCACCAGAATGGCCACCTCAGAAAGGACTCCCCATATCCAGCGCTGGCAAGGACACAGCATGACGAATACGCCCACCCAGAGGGCAGGTGCCCAGGAGTGCTCTCTGGTGGCCTGGCAGCCTCTGCTACAGCTGGACATCAGCTGCACCCAGCAGCCCCATGGCTCAGGGCCACCAGAGGCAGGTCCAGGGATGTCCGCTGGCAGCTCTGTTCACAGCGGCCTCGATCTGCGAGCAGCTCCAGGTCCGTCAGCAGGGGCACGCGTGAGGACACTGTGGGTGGTCAGAGCACCCCACGGCCACGCGGGGAGAGAGGTCTGCTCTGCGGAGAGCCTGTGCATCTCACAGAGGCCACTCAGGAAAAGGAGCAGACCCAGGGGCCGGCGGGGCCTCCCCTCTCTGTGAAGTTCCAGAACAGAAAGGACCAACCCACAAGCAGGCCGGGAAAGAGGACTTTTGCAGGACCCCATCTGCACAACCAGATCTTCCAGCGGATCACTGATCCCCTGATGGAGACTCAGGATGACCGAGAAGAGGACAGCCTCACGGACAAAGCCCCAGGCTCCCAGGGGCATCTGGGCCCACGCACAGGAGAGAGGGTCAGATGCACAGATGGGAAGTGCCCTGCAGGGGACAGAGAAGACGTGAGGGGAGTCAGTCCAAGTCCAGAGTCCTCTGACTGGCGCAGATGAGGCTACGCAAAGGAAGAATCAGAGCAATGGTCACTCTGAGCAGGGGGAGGTGGGCAGGAGGGCACAGGGCAGCCTGGTGGGCGTGCCGTGGAGACTCATGGACCAAAGCCCTAAGGCACACACCACTGGCAAGGGGTCAACCATTTAAGTAGAAAGATGGGGGCTTATGAGGTAACCCCTTGGGGTTCTTGGCTTCCCCAAGGCCTTTGGAGTGAGCAGAATAACTACCCAAAGACAGTCACACCCTACTCTCAGGACCGTGATGCTCTCTGTGAAGCTCAGCTCCGTGGACACGTTACCTTGCCAGGCAAAGGAGCCTCAGGTGGACCTGGAGGTGGGAGAGTCTCCTGGCTCATCCACGTGGGCCAGTGTGAGCCCAAGTCCTTCAACATGGAGGAGGGAGGCAGGAGAGGTCAGAGCAATGTCCTGGGATGGAGCTGGAGAAAGAGGCCACACGTCAGAACTGCGGGCGGCCACCAGAAGCTGAAAAGAGAAGGAAGCAGACTCTCCCTGGAGCCTAGTAGGACCCAGCCCTGCCCACCCCCGAACCTGAGCTGGTGAGACCCACGTGCAGCCTGTGGATGGCAGGGTGAGGGCTCTGGGTTGGCTCAAGCACTGAAGTGGCTACACCTGTGAATCCCAGCGACTCCGGAGACTGAGGCAGGAGGATGGCAAGTTCGAGGCCCGCCTAGGCAACTGAGTGAGACCCTGTCTCAAAATAAAAACTAAAATCTGGGGGCATAGCTCAGTGGTAGAGCACCCCTGGCTTCAATCCCCAGGACCAAAAAAAATTGGGGTGACTAATAGGACGGGGGTGGGAATGTGGCCGCCTGGACACTTCCGTCCTCTCCCTTTCCTCCTTCCCCTCTGCCCACCCCTTCCACCTCCCGCAAGCTCCCCTCCTCTGCAGCCTCCAGGGCTGCTCCCCCACTGCACAGGACCCACGCAGTGCCTTGGGCATCGGGGGTCACTGTTGGGAAGCGGGGTGCCATCAAGGGTTCAGGTGGAGAAATCCTGTGACGGGGGACGAGGACCCAGGCAGGGAACCAGGGCAGCTCCTGTAATTCCACCCCAGACCCCCAGCCAGGCCGCTGGGCGGCAGCTCCACCAACACAGACCCGCGCCTGCCCCCGACCTGCTCAGACGCAGCTCCCACCCGAGCCCCAGCTCACACCTGGACGCAGGCCAGCCCTGGGCTCCACCCGCCCGTTCCCACCTGGGGTCAGGTGCTGCGCTTACGGGCACCCTCGGCCTCTCCTGGTCAGCCACAGCTCGGCTGGGCTTGAGGGCAACTGGCCTGGCTGGGCTGCAGGAAAGAGGTTCTGTGTCCTGGGCTGACCTGGGCTGTCCTGGGCTGTCCAGCGCCTTTGCCCGTGTGGATGTTTGTGGCCAGTCGGCCATGCCCTTCTCCCTGGGCAGCCGTGCCATGTGTGATGGGTCCTGGGCATCCTGAGGCCTCGTCGGACGCTGGCTTCTTCTCCCACCCAGACCCCGACGCCTGGGCAGCCGGCGCAGCCCTGGGTGGAGGCAACCCCTCTGACGGCCCCTCCCAGGGCTGCACCTGAGTGGCCCAGCTCCAGGGACAGGCCAGCAAGGGACAGCAGGGAGGACAAGGACAGAGGCCAGAGAGGCGCTCTGATCTCCATGACAACAGCAGAGTCCGACCGCCTGTGTGGGAATGTGATCCCTGAGAGCTGGGGTCTGCCCACCTCCATGGAGGCCAGCCCTGCCCGCGTGCCTGTGTGTGTGCCCCGCGGGCACATGTGTGTTCAAGACCAGGGAAAGCCTTTCCTGAAGGCTGGATGTAGAGAGGGAAGGGGACCCTGGACCAGGCACCAGGCCTGAAGAGCCCCAGGGCATGGACCTTAGGAGGAGATGACCGGGTGGGGCAGGGGAATGGCTGTCCTTGAGAAAGGACCCGTGAGGCCAGGCATGGCCCCGCAGGAGTGGGGGGAGGGAGAGTGAGCACCAGGGGTCCAGGGCCCACCTACCCGCCACTGTCCCCAGTAAAGCTCCGTCCCACCTGGGTCATTTCCAAAACTGACCGTTGTGTGCCTACATGGGAGTTCCGCTGGGCTTCAGGCCTGGCACCACCTAGGACACATAACTGCACAACGGGCAAGGCAGGTCTGTTAATGCCGAGCGCCCACCATCAGGAAGACGGCCCCGGGGAGACAGGGGCCCTCTGATGCCCAGCCCCGGCACCCTCCGGATCTGTCCATAAATTCTGCCATGGTGCCCTGTCCATCAGGGACCTAAGGCGTCCTGACTGCCAGGCTGTGGGCAGAAGAACAAAGGGAGAAATCGAGGCACTTCACCCCTGAAGGGAAGATCTGAAATTCCCCTGAGCCCATGCTACAGTTTGGCTGGCAGAATCCGATTCGTTTCTGTCAATTCACAGAAGAGGAGGCTCAGGGAGAGGACGGCTCGCCGTGAAATCAGTCCTCGCTCCGCTTTGCTTCAGGGAGCTCGGACGCCCCATGGCCTGTGCAGAACCGCCTCGGGCGCGGCCTGGCTGGTCTCCGCTTCCAGTCACGGGGCTGCAGCTCAGGGGCGGATGGGGCTCTGGTCTCTGCTCGTCCGGGTCTCCCGGGGGGAGGACCAGCTTCCCAGCTCCCGGGGTTCCGCACACTCGTCCCCGGCCTGCAGGCCCGGGGTCCCCTCTGGCCCATGGCAGCAGCTCTTGGCTTCCAGGAAGAGTTCTGTCCTTGCCCCAGGCGCACCCAGGCAGCAGGCGAGGGTCTCTCCACTCCCCTGTAGCGGATCCTTTTTACTAAGTTGGTTTTGGTGAGAGATATGCGGTCGCCTCTCACAGATGGGACTGGAACCAAGCACGAGGAGAGGGAGGAGAGAGGGGAGGGTGGGCCGGGCCTCCCAGGGTCCTTCCCCGTCCCCTCCCTCTCCCTGGGACCCCTTCCCCACTCTGGTGCTCCTGCCCCGCCTCACCCGTTGAACAGCCGGTCAGGAGCCACTCAGCCCTCCTGGTCCTGGTCGTGAGGCTCCGAGGGGATGAAAGGGGGCATTGCCAGGAGGCCCCGCTGCCAGGGGCACGTCCAGACGCTGGACTCGTCATTCACCTCTGTAATCAGGGCTCTTCAGAGAGGGAGAGAGGGAGGGCGCTCCCAGGGACAGGCCCTGCCGTCGCCCACGGAGACCCAGGAGAGCCAGTGGCAGATCCGCTCAAGTCCAAAGGCCGGAGAGCAGAAGTAGGAGATCCCAGCTCAGGAGGGAGGTTCGCCCCTCCGTCTTCTGCTTTCCTCTCTGTTCAGGCCCTGGACAGGATGTAGGAAGCCCATCCGCACCAGGAGAATGTCCACTTTACCAAGTCCACCTGGGCAGAGCTCCTCCAGAGCCCAGAGCGAGGCCCAGCCCTTGCCCCAGACACGGGCAGCGCACGGGGCAGGTGAGCCCACCTCACTCCTCCCCTGGTGCCTGAGGTGCAGCCGGCTTGGGCCCTGCCTCCAGCCCAGGTGACCCAGACAGGCGCAGGGCAGGGAGCCCAGGAACCTGGAGGGACAGCAGAGACTGGGAAGAGTGGGACGAGGACCAGCCCTGAGGTCTAGAGCCACAGAAGGCAGCCTGGCACCGTCCGCAGGCCTCAGGGCAAGGTGGGGAGCTGTCCTGGGCCCCCGGGCACCCCCTGCCCGCTGGTCAGCCTGGCCTCTGCTCTCTCTGCCACGGCCTCAGCAACCCCTGGACCCCTGTGTAAGATGGCGACGTCCCAACCCCACCTCCCCTCTTCAGACTTCACCGAGGTCCTCCCTCAGTCAGGGAGCAAGTGGTATCCACACAGGCAGGCGCGTTGACGTCCTCCCCCAAACTCAGAACGACCCGGCTGGCACACAGGGTCATAGAGAGGTGACCAGCAAGACGAGGTCACACTGGGGAGCGTCATCCAGCATGACAGTCCTCGTGAGAGAATGGACAGACACAAGGTCACGTGAGGACACAGGAGAAGACCGGGGAGGATGAGGCAGGCGCCAGAGCCACGCAGTCACACCCTGGGGACGCCAAGTCCTCCCCAGTGCCCTCCCCCAGTGCCCTCCAAGAGAGCGGGCCCTGCCGCACCTTGACCTCAGACCCCTGGCTTAGACTGAGAGAAGTCTGCCCAGCTTGGGGTCCTTGCTATGGCAGCCGCAGGACACTGGGCCTGTGCCAGGGCCCAGACCCATTAGCCACCTGTGCAGTACAGACCACCCCAGCTGGCACCACAGGACGGGCACCAGAACACAGTGCACTGCGCTCGCTGGGCCTGCTGCTGTCCAGGGGCCCAAGGGCCTTGTCCGCTCCCTGCTGGAGCTGTCCAGGGGAGGACAATGGCCTCTTGGAGTTTGGAAGCTGTGGTGGGGAGCCCACTCCAAGGCCCAAGGGATGACAGAAACAAGGAACTGCCCAAAGCAAGGCCAGTCTTTTCCCAGGGGAGGAGTGGACAGCTAGAACCTGGGCTGAGGCCCCAGGCCAGGAGGCAGAGGACCCAGGGGCAGGAGGACGCACACACTGGGCTCCCTGTGTGGTCACTGCTGGGCAGACCAAACATTTGTGACAGCTGACCAGGAATGGGCACCTGGAAGAGGGACCAGAGACCCGGGCACTCTGTCTAGACACCCCACTGTCCTGACCCGCGGGACATCAACGCAGGACGGCAAACCTAAGAGAGAAGGAATGAAGGGACAAGAGACACAGGGAGTGACAGCAAGACAGGAATTCTGATCAAGCTGCAAATTTTTATTGTTCTCAAGGGTATTTATGCTGAGGGAATGAGGGTATGATGAGACACAGGCTGGTTGGCTGTGTTTTTCTTTTGGCCTCCTGATAAGGTGCAAGTTCACGCTGGCGGGCCATAGGCAGAACTATCAGCCGGGAGTGGGGAGGGGGCGCTCCGGGAATCCGTCAGCCTTCAGCTGCAGGGTGTTTGTGCAGGGGAGGCAACCGCAAAATGCTCCCTGGGCTGCTGCTTATCATAAAGGTCAGAACGTCCTCAGAATGAGAACTTCTTCTTGGTCCCTGACACCCCACCTCCCCACGTCCCTCCTGCCACCATCAGGGTCTCCAGCCATCAGACACACAGCCAGCGCCCTCCTCTGCTTCAGGGCAGGCCTCTGGCTCCACACACCCCAGGGCTGCGGGCACTTCTCCTGCCCACCCCACCCCTGCAGAGAGGCAGGAAGAGAAGAGCTGCAGAGCAGATGGTCCCCAAGTCCCCATTAAACCCCCATTTCCAACCTGCCCCCCCAGAAGTCTTATTTGGGGCTAGGTCTGCTCACAGATCACCTGCCTCACAGAGGCGGGGACAGCGATTCGTGAGTCGGCGGTGGGCGGAGGAGCACGGTTCTCCGTAGAGCGTCCCGTTTCAGGGAAAAGCCACCAGGGCCCCGGGCAGCAGTTCCAGAAGCAGGAGAAAATGGCCGTCCAAAGAAACTGTGGAGAAGGAGACACTCGAGGGAAGGCACTGAACATGAGCACTCTTCACTCGTCTCCGAGATCCCACCGCCCCTTCCAGAGAGCAGGCCAGAAACGTGGAGACGTGACTGTCACCGTTCCTTCACCTCAACTGGGGCCTGCCCGCTCCCGGCCCTCCACCAAGGTCCACTTGCTCCAGCCCCCGGCAGACGTCCATGGGGCAGTGGCCAGGGGACAGCGGGCAGGCAGCCGTGCGCACCGGGAGCTGCCCGGCTGCTCTGCTCTGTTTCCCTGTATTATTTAACACCAGTGCTTTCAGCGTGTGCTGGGGCAGCTATGTCCCCAGCAGAGGGACGGTGACCCAGGGAATGCTCGCAAAAAGCTGCGTCAGGTAAATATTTTATGCCCGCTAATGCCACGGCCAGGACGATGGGCGGGGCAGGCGGGGACGGGAGCGTGTGCCGACCACGTGCCCAGGGTGACCAGGGTCCCTGCGAGCGAGCAGAAGTGGCTGCCCCGCCTGCCGGTCCCTGTCCCTCCCACACACTCTCACGGGAACCGCCTGGTCCCATGGAGGCTGAGGCAGCACTCACCAAGCCCTGGCGTCCACGCTGTGACAGGCAAGCCTTCCCCGGAGTGGCCACCAATCCTGCAGCTGCTGTGGTTCCCGGAGTGGGCCCAGGGCCTGGCAGGGCGAGGTGAGACTTCTCAGGCCCCGTCCAGTCCAGGACCACACTCTGCGCTGGACCCCAGCACCCCGTGCAGAGCGAGCCCTCTGGCAGACCCCCATCCTGGCTCACGGGTGACCACCTCCTACGTGGCCTCGGTCAACATCCTCTCTCCCCAGCTGAGGGAGCCACGCGGGGCCAGTCGACCCCTCGGCCACGCCCTCCCCTTCCCTTTAGGTTTCGGGTATTGGACAAATTACATGTTGTCCCCGGCAGAGGCCTCGTGCCCCCATCACGCACCTACAGCCAGAGTGGGGACCAGCTCCCACGCTGACCGCCCACCCCCACCCCCTCACTGCCGGGCGGGCCCATCTCCACCACATCTCCAGCCCGAGGGGCCCAGCAGAGCTCAGGATGCAGGGCATGGAGGCTGGAGACCACTGGCCGCATGTTGGTCTCACTGCATTTGGTGGACAGCGTGTGTGGGGGTCCCCACCACACCTGCAGCAGACAGACCAGGGGAAGGAGGCCCAAGTATGTAGCCACGCAGGGCCACACACCACCTGCAGTCCTCGGAGCCCCCATAAAACCTGGGGGCCTTGAATCAGGGCAGTGGGGCTGTGGAGGGCAGGGCCTCCTCAGGAGGGCATTTGGAGGACCAGGCTAACGGAGGCTGGAGCAGAGGCCCAGGGGCTAGGGCTCTTGCTTCTCTGTCCTTCAGTGACATTCTGGGCTTGCTCTGCAGGGAGGGGCCCCAGCTTCCCTGGGCAGGAAGGAGGAGGGCAGTCTCTGTGTGAGGGCCACTCAGGGCCGTCCTCACTGTCCCCGGTGCTCAGGCCACAGACCCTCCACTCCTAACACCTCTCCTAGGAAGTCCTCCACCACCAGGTGAGGAGGGACAGGTGCGGGCAAGGCAGCTTGGTGCTATGGTCTGTGCTGCTCTGAAGTCCCTGAGGAAATGCCCAGGGGCAGAAGGCGGTCAGCTCATGAGTGCTCCTCCCTGTCTGTGGGATTGACTACAAAAGAGGCCTCCAGGACACCGGTCCTCCTTGCCCTGCCACCTCCAGCCACATGAGGGCACGGTGAGGGAGCAGAGCCGCCCTCAAAGGTGTGAGGCACCTCGACCTTGGCCCTCCCAGCTCCAGAACTGCGAGATAGATGCCTGCTCTCCGAATCCCCCGTCAGGCACTTCGTTACAGCAGCACCGCTGGACCAGGACACTGGGGGGCAGGCACAGTGAAGGCGGGGGCTGGCATAGGAAGGTGTCAGGCGCCATCGGGGGCAGCAAGGAGGCGCTTGATCAGGATGCGCCCTCCTGCGATCAATGGCAGCCAGAGCCATTAGCCACGAAAATGAGACAGAAGCGAAGGGCCTGATAGGCGATCGATAGCAGGTTAACCAGGACAGACAGGAAAGGGCCCAGCAGAGGACACCAGGGGCCAGCGACTGACGTCTCAACTGGAGGAGGCCGCCCAGGCAGTCTGTCACACACCCCTCCAGCCAAAACCCGGCTGCCAACAACGTGGTCGGGCTCAGGTGGCCTCAGAGAAATGCTGGGACAACAGACAGCAGGGCCTGCCAGACAGTGAGTCCCCTGGACACTGGGCCTCCTGGGCACTGAAGGCTGCAGGACCCTGGGGTCTGCTGGACACTGGGTCTCCAGGACATTAGGGTCTGCTGGACACTGAGGCCTGCCAGAGCTGGATGTGGCAGGACAGCCAACTGGCATCACCAAAGCACGGCGGCCTGCGGGCTGGCGGGCAGCTGCGGAGTGCTGGCTGGTGTGTGTCAGGGGCACGTGTCTGGGAGGATGGGTGCTCACAGGAGAGAGGACAAGCTGGAGAATCCAGGTCACTGCACAGGCCAGGCGCCCGCAGTCACTGGAGGCTGGCAGCCCAACCCAGCTCCTACCCAGCTGCTCTCCAGCCAAGGTTCAGGGTCCCAGGAGAGGCGAGCAGGGGCTGCTTCAGTGTGACCGCCAACCAGTCAGGAGCTTTTTCCAGAAGAGGAGGGGCACTGCCCCTTGCCTCCCCTCCTACAGATTCACAGACACGCATGCAGCTGTGTGTCTTCCTGTGTGTCTCACCTCTCTGGGCCCATTCAGAGACCCCTGAGGGTTAAGCTGAGTAATTCAGGTGGAGTTGGTCCAAATCCTGGATGCAACAACACGCTTCCACTCTCACCTGTGTGCCTGTGTGCAGGAACGTGTGTTCACATATGCATACTACTCGAACACGTGTGTGCGTGTGCGTGTGCACGTGCCTGTCAGTGCACATTTTCCAACCCGAGTTGCTGGCTGCAGGGAGTGACTTGCCGGAGCCAAGTGCTCACTCTGCTTCCAGGTAGGCTGGTTTCAGCCCATCCCGGGCAGGAGCTCACCGTGCACTGGACAGAGGCCCTGGGACTTGGGAGGGTGGCGATGAGCAGCCCGAGGGCCGTGCCTGCTCCTTCCCCATCACAGGCCCACAGGGCCTCTCCTGCCCCCAGCCCTCCCAGCCCTGGCAGCACCTTTGGGTCTCGGTGCCAGCAGATCCAGGCCTGCAGACCACCTGGACCTGGGCAGTGTCAGACTCCCAGAGGAACTTGCCAGGCCCAAGCCACTCTGTACAATGGGGCCATGAGTCCCCAGGGGGCCAGCAGACCCCCGCCAGCCACCCTAACAGTCCCTAAGCACACAGGCTCTGCCAAGTCCTCAGCACGTGTCTGGGGTCCTCTGGGAACGTGAAGCCCTTCTGCCTTCCAGACCCGTCAGGACTGCTCCAGCTGCAGGGGCAAAGCCCAGGATCCGCCGGGAAGACCAAGGCCAAGGCAGACATTAGCACCTCTGCAGCCCAGAATGACAGGGCAGGACCAGGAAGCCCCTGAGGCGCCCCACTGAGCCTAGACACCTCTGCAAGGTAGAGGCCGGGAGAGGCAAGGAGGGCAGCGCTGGACAGAGGAGCGGACAGAAACTGGGGGCGGCCCACAGGGACCAGGGAACTGCCCTCCTGGACCACGACACCCACCAGCCTGGGAATGCCCGATGGGAAACCCCCAGGAAGAAATCCCAGAAAAGACTCAGGGGCACCTGGGAGAAGTGAGCTGGTCCTCTGGGCCTGTTTCCTCCCCGCACAGTGGGCAAGACTCAGAGGGCCCCAGGCATGCGCAGAAGGAGAGCGTGCGGAAGGAGCACCAGCGTGGAGCCTTGCACCCGGAAGCAGCGCAGCTCCAGAGTGACCGGGAAGGACGTCCGGGCCATGGAAAGGGCCCAGGTGATGGGCGTTAACGCATGAAACGGTGCTCGAGTGAAAACCAACACGGCGTGTTCCCAGCAGCGCACCTCACAGGAGCCCGGAGGAGGCGAGGACGCGGCGTCCAGGGCAGAGAGGCGCGGTGTGGTGTGCACACGCAGCAGCACCCAGCCTGGGAGGCGGTGGCTCCCCGCGCCAGGCCGATGGCCCAAGGACCTGGTGCCCGGGAAAGAACCAGACAGCAGGATGCCCCTGCACGATCCGAACATCCAGAACTGCGCAGACGCGCGTCCGAGGTGGCCAGGGGCTGGGAGGGGCTGCCGGGGAGGCTTCCCTGCAGGGATGAGGATGCTCTGGAGCCCAGTAAAGATGGTGTTCGCACAATCGGCTGCTCTACGGGACTTTCACCTAAACAAAATCAAATCTAAAAGATGAAGTCTAACCAACGGCAGCACCAACAGCGAGCGCGCTCAGGAGGCAGCTGGGCGCTCACTGGTCCCGGGGCTGAGACCCAGTGCCTCCTCACAGCCACCGGCAGGCCGGTGCTGCACTGGGTCCTTCACAGCCCAGGAACTGGAGCTCGGAGACTGTGAGCCATTCCCCAAGGGCCCCAGCAACCGAGGCCAAGAGGGAGCAGAGCCGGCTTCACGTCTCACAGTCTGACTCTTGGAGTTTGAAGAGGAATTCAGGAAGTGGGGAGAGGAGGTGAAGCCACCCCACTACCCAGGTCCAGACTAGAGGGCAGAATCCTGAGTGCCCAGAACAGGGGTTGGGCGGACACTGTCCAGAGAGCCAAAGGCAGCAGGCAGAAGACGTGGCGGAGCCCAGAAACCCTCTACCGGCCCCCAGAGAGGAGGCCCCTGAGCAGAAGCCCCGAGTCTAGAGCGACCTGCTGGAACCTGACCTCGCCCACGCCACGCCCACGCCACGCCCACGCCACGCCCACGCCACGCCTGCGGGAAAAGACCGGTCTCCCCGAAAGCAGCCTGCTGGGAAGCAGTACCACGGAAGCCAGGAAGCTAGCCCCGCTCACTGCCAGCACCAAACAGTTGCCTTGAAGTCTTTTCTTGAAATAAGTTCTTTTTAAAAAGGTACTTTGGGCTTCTCATCACCTACGTTGGAGCCCCAAACTGGAAATTCTCCTAGTGCCCTCAGACCCCAGGACGCACTTGCAGCCTCCACTCTGGACGAGGGTCTCAGCCCTGGAGAGCCGGGTGCCCGCCTTGCCCCACCCCCAGCGCAGTGCAGCGCCTCACCTCATCGGGGGCCTCGCCAAAGCCCCCACTTGCCTGCTCTCCAGTGCAGCCTGCTGGGGACCAACGTCCCCTCCCCGAGAAGCAACACCCTGGTTCCACTACCCCTTCCCACTGTGTCCAGCTGGCTGGCTATGACATGGGGCCTGGGAGCTGGTGGACACACAGTGGACCTTCATCCTGCTGGCCCCTCATCTGAGCTGGAGCCCTCATCGGCCACCACAGTTTTGTTCCTGGGTGCACCCCAAGACCCTCAGGGAACACTTTAGCACAGTGACCTGGGCCACGAGGGATGCCAGGAGGGGACTGTGAGACCCCGGGCAGGGAACACCCAGTCCTAAACCCAGGGACAACGAGGACCCAGCCGGACACAGGACGGCCTGGACCACGGCCACCCTCGGCCTCGTCCCAAGTCAGTCCGAAGTGGACGAGAAAAGCCCCTGCAGGGGCTGGAGCAGATGGGCGGGCTTCGGACCCCTGCCGGCCCCCATCTGTCCTGGCAGTCCTCCGTCTGCCAGGCAGCCCCTCCTCCCGACCCACCATCTGCCGCCCTGCTAGGCCTTCCTGCTGGCTCCTGGGGCCCTTGGGAGGAAGGGAGCAGGCCCAGAGCCTGGCCTGGCTGCCGGGGTTCAGCCCCATCTGGCACCTCCTGGGCAGGGGCAGAGGGCCCTGGGCAGGGTGCAGGCATCGCAAGGCAGCTAAGGCCCTCGCTGGCTGCCTCGGGGCAAGGCAGCCGGGGAGAAGCGCACGAGGACAAGCTGCCCTCTTCCTCTGCCCATGCAGCCAGGGCAGGAGGGGCACGGCCACAGGAGAGGTCCCCACGAGAGGGTCCTTGGCCAGCCTCGCTCCCTCTCAGGCCACCCTACCCCAGCTGGCAGCTCTCCAGGGTCCTGCAGTGCTGGCCGGTGTCTTCTCCTTCCCTGGGACCCCCTATGCCCCAGAGAAAGAGGAGTTGCTCCATCAAGAGTGAGGGAGGGGGACATGAGAAGCCCCAGCCTCAAGGTCAGGCAGCCAACCCCAGGCTGTGGTTCAGTAGCCCCGATCTTCCAGGTCATTCCCTCAGAAGCCAGTGACGAGAGGGCAGGGCCCGCCCGGTGCCCCTCACACGCAGGCCCTGGGAGACAGCAGCTCCGCCAAGCCCTGAGCCAGCCCAGACCACCAAGAGGAGGCCAGAGGAGAACCAGATCTAGGCTCGGCGGAGCGGACCGGGGTCTCCAGGGTCCCGTGGGGTCCTCCCTGCTCATGAAGCACCCAGCCCACGACCCCCGCCCTGCCCTCCTCACTTGTGAGCTGGGCATCCGGGCATGCATCCCACTTGTGACAGGAGCGGGCGACAGCCTGCAGGGGAGGGACCAGAGGACTGTGGCTCCTGTGGTCCTGGCTGTCTGGAGGGCAAGGCTGGGGTCCACCTGCTGGGGAGGCCAGCCCTGCCTGTGCCTGGGCAGGTCCTCATGCAGGCCACAGAGCAAAGTCCCTGACAAATTAGCCCTTTCTCTGGTCCCACAGACCCCTCTCCCCACCTGCATGATGGTGCCCAGCAGCGGGGACAACCAGGAACTGGAGACAAGAAGCTCCAGGTCCAGGACAGGCGGCCAATCAAGGCCCATCCCGTCACCACCCTCCTGCCAGATCCCGGAAAGAGTGGCTTCCGTAGACCCGGTGTGTTGGAGGGGGTCTTCCTGCGCACTCCCTCGGTGCCACAGGGATCAGGAGCCTGGGTGTCCTTCCCACCTCCAAGCTGCAGTAGGCAGCCCCTGTGCCTCGTCCACCACACAGTTACTGACCTCCAGGACCTTGCTCCAGTGACGCCCTGATGGTGTCCCCCACCCCTGTCCCTCCAAGTCCTGCTGGAGGTGGCTGCAGTCGTCAAGAAAATGTTCATTTTCCTTGGAGGAGCAGGTGGGAGGAAACAGGTGCGTCAAGGAGGGGCCAGGGCCCCCCTGACTTTGCAGCTTTTCACCTATGAGCTTGTCCTCACTCCACGCCCCCGGCAGGGCACAGCAGACTCCGTGCCCCCTGGCTCCCCTGGGCCTGGCCAGAGGGTGTGGGCAGTGAAATAACGTAGGGACCAAGTGTGGGAGACCCCAGCCCAAGACTTGCCCTCTTCAGAATTCCAGGTGCAAAGCTGGCGCATTCATGGCTGGACAGCGCCACCTGTTGGACGTGTCGGAGACAACCAATGCCAAAGTCGGGCTCTTGGTGCTGGTCTTCTGAGCCTTGCAGTTTCCCTTCTGACTGGGGGAGCTCCATTAGAAACCCCTGCCTTTGGGCTGGAAATGGAGCTCAGAGGTCCTGGGCTCTTCCCCCAGCACCACAAGGAGGAGGAGGAGGAGGAGGAGGAGGAGCCCCTGCCCTCTAACCAGGTTCTCTTAGCTAGTACTGGTTTTCCAAGGGCCTGACCAGGAACTTAAGGCAGGAAAATAAACCCTCCCAAAGACAGTGCTGGCTGCTGTTCTTTAGGGGAAAAAGTCAGAACTCCATGGCCAAAGAGGAGGCCAATCAAGCTGAAAAAGGAATCACGATGCCACTGATTGAAATGTGTGCCACATATACAACACATAAATCTGTTTTTTTAAATAGAAAGTCGAGACATAACACAACCCCGTTGGAAACCCACAGAAAGCAGCTGGGGCTTCAACTCTCTACTTTTGAAAATTGTTGATGAAAATGAAAGAGAATTAAGCATTTTCCTTTTTAACTGTATTTCAGGAAAACTCAATAGATTTACTTGATAAGGGAAGGTGAGGGGGGTGTTAAGAGAAAAGAATCCAGCTAGTCGGCATGAAGGGATGAGCCGTTAGGAGGGTCCGCCGGGCAGCTCCTGATGCAGTCATTTCTCACCAGGTCACCGGGGATGTGGCTGCTGGTGAAAGGGCATGGGGGCGTATCGGGTGGGCTTGGGCTGTGACCCCAGCCCAGGTGAGCAACCTCAGCACCCCAGGTGTGTCTCTGTGGGAATCAGCTCCGCCCGTGGGGTGTTCTGGGTGCGAGCACGGGGGAAATCTGAATTCAATCAAGCTTCCAGGGCTCAAGTCCATGTGCAGGAAATATGGGGACATGGAGACACCTGAGGAAGGACTCAAATCAGCACATGGGACATTGTGCAGACCACTGCTGTGTTTGCACCATGAATCACAAGCGGCAGGAGGGAAAGGGGGACAGGACCGTCGGACCCAGTGTGTGGGCTTGTTTGGAACCCAATTCAAACCAACCTTCTGCAAAAAGTTACTTTTCAGGCAATTAGAGAAAATGGAGTCGCAGTTATGTCGCAAAGATCCCCATATCTGGAGACCTACATGCTGACGTTTCCAAGAGCAAAATTACAGTGTGTCTGCCACGAGGTTTGAAAGCGCTTCCCCTGAAGGGGACAGGCAAGTCCCTGGGGGTGAGCGGGTCAGTAGTTCACCTGGGCAAAGCCAGATAATGCACCTGTGGGCTTCCTGTGCTGTTATCCTGAAGTATTTTGGAAACTTTCATCTTAAAAGTTGTAAAAGGAAAGGCCTCCTGACTTCTACAGACCTGAGGGGCATCCTGGAGACTCCATGGTAGAAGCTCATCCTCCACCGCCCAGCCCGCCTTCTCCCTTTCAGATGTGCGCTCGGGGGGGGGGAAAGTCTACGTTGTCCTGGCTGCTCCCATATGGCTCTCATGGCCACCAGCCCATGGGCCTCTCCCCCGTGGGCACCTGTGTGGAGTCCATGCCAGGCCCCACCAGGCTCGGGCATGCTGGATGCCCCCTCCACCCCTCGTGGACCTCCAGGCCCACTTGAAGGCTGCACAGGGAAGGACTCACCTGCGGTCCTCTGCCGAGGTCCAGTAGCCTCTGCTCCCTCTCCGTGGTGGCAGAAGCTCGTCCTTCAAGATGCCCCCGTCCTGCACGTTGGCTAGGGTCCTGCACGAGGCCAGGGAGCCTTGTACCTGCAGGTGAGGATCCAAGAGCACCAGCGGGAGAGCACGGCTGAGAGACCTGTGCGCAGAGCAGCTTGGAACAGTGTGACCAGAGCTGGGGCCCCGGGCTCAGGAGTGGGGTGGTCTCCGGGATCTAGAGAAGCCGAGAGGACAGGTCCTCCCCAGAGCCCCCTGAGGGAGCCGGCTCTGCCAACGCCCTGGTTTTTGCCCAGGGAGACACACGGGACTTGACCCCAGCACTCTAAGGTGATAAATTCCATTATTTTAAGCCACAGAGTTTGTGGTCATTTGTCAACAGCAGCCACAGAAAACTAACACACACATCCTGAAGCTCAGCAAGGCCAAGGGGTCCAGAAAGTGCCCCCTCGCTGGGGGCTGGAGTGCGTCCGACCTCCTCCGCACACCCCAGCTCCCTGGACCCGGGGGACCCGCTGCGAAGCCACTCCCTGGGCAGGCCACCCTGCTACGGTGCAGGGCAGAGCGGCCCCTGCACCAGCCCCGCTGGGCGCTCTGTGGGGACAGGCCCCCGCCACGGCTCCTGGAGCTACCAGCACCAGGCCCATTGTGATATGTCCCCACATTTTCCAGGGAGAGACGCAGCCACGGCCTCAGTCACTGGAAACCCTGAAACCGGAGGAGACGTCGAACCCCAGCTCTCGAGATGCCCCTTGGTCCCCAGTCCTGAGCTGGAATTTGACCTCTTCCCTGAGCCAGCTCCGTCCACGGTGACAGGGACCTGATGGCTTGCCGTATCTTATCTGGTAAAGAGACCAGATTAGATGTGGTGGGCGAGAAACCACTCGCAGTGACCAGACACTTTCTGCAGTCAACGCAGCCCCCGTCCTTCCAGCCACCAAGGACGGTGGAAGCAGGGGCCCAGGAGACGTCGGAGGCTGAGGTGGAGGTGTGCCTGACACGGTGCAGAGCTCAGCCGCTGTGTGGACACGCCTTCTCCAGGGCCCTGGGTCCTGGGTGGGTGAGGACCTCTACTCTGACCTTCCACTGGACCCAGCCCATGTGGCTCCCAGGGCACCTGGGGTGCCGGGTCTCAACTCCACACACCTGCAGCCCTGCTCAGCCCACCCACCCACACCCCAGCCCCACCAAACGCCCTTAGTAATGGAGTCGTTGCTGTCGGCAAAGCTATTGGTGGGCGGTGACAGGTACAGGGCTCTGAGGATGACCATGGGGCCAACATAAAGGAAATGTCCCTCCAGGGACTTCTCCAGAGGCACAACCTCCTCCCCCACAAGATCCTGTCCCCAAAGGGATAGGCCAGGCAGTGCCAGACTAGTCCCTTATCTGCCCAGCATGGCCAAAGGTAGCCCCTTATCTGTCACAGCACGTCCCCTCTTTGTTATCAGGACACAAAGAGATGTCCAAGTGGCCGTAAAGTAGATGCTCTGGAGATAGCAGGCCCTGCTGAGCCTCCTGGGGAAGATGCTGCCGCAGCAACCTGTCCCTGTCATCTCCCGGTCACCCGTCACCGTGCACCTCCAGAGGGACCCACCCCACCTCCGGCCTTTGGCCAAAGCCAGCCCAGCCACTCCCACCCCGCCACCCTTTCCCACCCCCTGCGGCCACCAGCCTGCACACCAAAGTCCACCAGACCCTTGCAGAGCCACAGAGGGACCAGCCAACCACCTGACCCGTGCACAGGGACATAGGCGGTGCCCAGGTACACAGCGCAGTGGGCTGCGGCCCCCATCGTCGGGTGACGTTTGAAATCCTCTCTCTCTTTCCTCTCCATGCCCGTCCATGTTTTCCAAATGTCCTGAAACGAGTCTGAATTGTTTACCTGAGTTTATTTGTATGGGAAGTCGTCGGTACTAAGGGTCATTATTCTCCAATACCTGTGGGGCTTATTTAAATCAGGCTACGCACTTCCAGCTCCTCAAATAGCCATCATTTCTTTATGGTGAAACATTCAGAATCCTCTCTTCCAGTTCTTGGAGATGCACAGTAACTACTGTTATCTACAGTCACCCTCTGGGGCCACCGCAGCCCAGGTCTCTTGCTCTCGACTCACCTAGTGCCCGCTGGTGTCTCCTACCCGCACCTGCCCCCAGACTCTGGTATCCACCATTCTACTCTCGACTCCTCGGAGATCCATTGACTTTTCCGTCCTCCATGTGGGTGAGATCACACGGTACTGGTCTTTCTTTGCCTGGCTTATTTCACTCACATAATGATCTCTGTTTCCATGCATGTTGTTACAATGACAGAATTCACTTTTTATGGCTGAGTAGTATTCCACTGTGTCTACATGCCGTATTTATCCATTCAGCCGATTGACACGGGCTGTTTCCACTGTCCGCTGTCGTGAACATGGGAGCACAGACGTCTTTGATATACTAATTTCAGTTCTTTTGGAGATACACCCAGGGCAAGGACTGCTGGATCATATAGCTCTGGGCTTCATTTGTGTCTGTGTGTGTGGTTCTGGGATGGAACCCAGGGGTGCTCTGTCACTGAGCTGAACCCCTAACCCTTCTTTTTCATTTGAGACAAGGTCTAGCCGAGTTGCTGAGGCTGGCCTTGACCTTGGGGTCTCCCTCCCTCGGCCTCCTCAGAGGCCGGGTCTGCAGACATGCAGCACCATGCCTGGCTTACTTTTGATTTTTTGAGGAACCAGGGTGGGTTCTACCCTACGTCCTGCCCACGCAGCAGGGCTTCCCTCTGCTCCTCGTGCTCACGGCGCCCGGTGTCTTCAGTCTTCTTGATGAGGACCGTTCTCACAAAGCCGGGAGCTCGTGGTGACTTGGGCTTGCACTTCCCTGGAGATTCAGGACACTCAGCATTTCTCACGGACCTGTTGGCCGATTGTACGTCTCCTTCTGAGAAATGTCTGTTTCGGTCTCTTGCCCACTTTTTAGTCAGGATACTCGTTTTCGTTTTCCTACTCCTGAGGTTTGTCCGTTCTTATGCGTTCTGAACGGTGAGCCCTTGTCAGGTGTACTCGCAGCTATTTCTTTCCACTCTGCAGGTCACCTCTCCACTCTGATGACCGCTTCCTTCGCTGTGCCGTTTTTAGTCTGATGTAAGTCCAACAGGTATTGGAAAATAATGACCCTTAGTACCAACGACTTCCCATACAAATAAACTCAGGTCTATTTTTTGCTTTTGAAAGTTTCCTGTGTTTGGGTCTAATAAGAAAATCCTTGCCCATTCCAACATCCAGAAGCATTTCCCCTCTCTTCTTCCTGTAGTTTATGATTTCAGGTCTCACGTTTAGGTCTTGGGTCCCTGTTGAGTTCATTCTGTAGCTGATGGGGACAGGAATCTAGATCTCTCCCAGCACCATTGATTGGCAAGGTTGTCCTTTCTCCAGTGCATGTTCTTACACCTTTGTCAAAAATCAGTTGGGTGTAGGTGGGTGTGTTGACCTCTAGGCTCTCTGCAAGAGGTTCCTAGGCTCTTTTTGTGGAGTGAGCCTAGAGAAATGGGAATCAGATGTGCCCTCCAGAGGAGCCTGCAATGGAGACGACTCTGCAGGATGCCCAGCGGTGGGTTTGCCTCACTGCACATTTTCCAAACCCGGAGAACGTCCAACACCAAGACGGACCCTGATGTGAGCCACAGCCTTAGGGAGATGACAGGCCCAGGCGGCTTCGACTGTTGTGTCGATGGACAACTCAGGTGGGGGTGTGGGGTGGTGTGCCTTCCGCTTAGGTTCACTGTGAACCTTAAACAGCTCTTCTAAAATGCCTGTTTTTTCAATGTGCCCTCCAGCCATCTGTGAGTCCAGGGAGAGGGTGGAGCAGGACTGCGGCAGAGAGGGTGGGCCTGGCTCCGCAGGTGCACCTATAGCCAGGTGCTGCCTAGCACCTGAGGCAGTCTGTCAAATCCAGGTGGGCAAACACAATAGGAAGGCAACACACTGCTGCCCACCAGCACCTCTAGCCACCCACAGGACCCTTTGCCTGGGTGCCTGGACCCTCGGCAGCCCCAGCCCACATTTCAGGGGATGGCAGGGCTTCCCGAAGCACTGGACGGGTGGGAAGGACAGGGCGTGAGGAAGGCCCCACTAGGCCTGCCGGGTCATCTACATTGTCAGGTAGAAGTCCAGCCCAGGCACAGACATGGGACATGGGATGGGCACAGAGGGGTGCAATCACACACCCAGAAATTCTAGGTGCGAGCGGAGAAGTTTCTGGAAATGTGGAGGGCTATTCTTCACGCACACGGGGGGATGATGGTATGATGGTGACCCCCTAAAGGATAGGTCCACACCCTAATTCCCTGAACATGCTAATGTGAGCTCATTTGGAATGAGGGCCTTTGCAGATGTGATTAACTCAACGACGTTGAAGAGATGAGACATCTGGATTGTCTGGTGGCCTGAGCCTGTGACTGCTGTCTCTATTAGAGTCGTGCAGGGGACAGACACAGAGGCAGAGATTGGATTGATCCAGCCCAAGCACCGGGTCCGGACAGCCCTGTCCAGGAGCTGGGGAAAGGCGGAAGGAGGGGAGCCAGCCCCTGGCCTCTCGGCATCAAGCCTGGATGCCTCAGGAAATGGGCACAGCCCTAAAGAGGCCCCGTCCTGCTGGGCAGTCCCACTCAAGAACAGACCCACCCATCAGTACACTGTCCCCACCACCCAGAGCCCAGGCCTCCAGGCCTCCCCAGAGTCTACAACAGCATGGCCCCAGCTCCCAGGGCCCCGCCCAAGTCCCCGCTCCCTGCAAACCAGCCAGGCGGCCAGGGGGAGGGGAGACCACAGGAAGGGGAGGCCCGGCATCCCTGGAGAGCAGAGCTAACCCGTGGCACATAATCCTGTTAAAATATTAATCCTCATTTAGCCGGGAGGCGAGGCGGCCACTGAGATAAAGCCCCTGAGAAGTGATAAAGGCAGCAGCAGTTGATAGAGTGGAGCATCCCACTAATAAAATCCTGCGGTGGCGAAGGTCGGTGGGGCCCAGAATCGCAGGCCACAGCAGCCAGCTGCCTTACAGGCCCTGGCTGAGGGGCAGCGCTGTGGCAGGTGTGCGGCTGGCGAGGGGCGTCCCAGTCACTGCAGGAGCCAGGGAGCTGGCTGCTCACCCCCCCACCGCCCACACGCGGGACTGAGCAGGCTTTGGGAAGCCATCAGCCCCAGGCCGTCACCCTCGCCTCCAAACACCCCATCAGCCGCAGCCTCTGAGCACCAGCCAGGCCCCAGAGCAAGCCAGGTGGCCTCCAGCTGCCCCCAGACTCTTGTCCCAGGGGCATGTGGATGAAGCCTCCCAAGAGGCCAAAGAGAGTGGCAGCTGTACCCTGGACCCTGTCTGGAAGACTCGTGGCCATGTCCCTGCCCTGTGGGCACCTCCAATCCAGCACTGCAGAGCCAAGCTGTCCTGCGGGCACCATCCCCAGAAGCCAGCAGTGCCAGCAACGACACCCCCAGGGACACTGCATGGGCACCAGGGAGAACCATCTAGACCCACTGTGTCATCGCTCGCCACCAAGGGCAACCAGGGAGTGGGCTGGATGGCGCCAGCACTCTAACACAGGGGACCAGCCTGCTGTCCTCCCCAGGGGTCCAGGAGCACCAGGCCAGCTGAACCCTGGCCAGAGAAGGCAGGTTCCACCAGGACACCACCCACTCACTGCACAGAGACCGAGGAGGGCAGGAGCCGCCGCTGTGTGCCAGGCCGTGGGCCAGGAGCTGGGCCCTGTGCTTCTCACACCTCCTGGGGGACACACAGAGCCAAGGGCATCATGCCAGGCCACTCAGCTGACCCAGGGAGGGCAATGCCCTGCCTATCCCTTGACCACCAACAGGGACCAAGCACAGGCCCAGGCAGGCCTGTGACACCCAGATATAGTTCTCTGGTGCATGACTCAGCCACGCGGGGCAATCTCCACCTGTACAGATGTCAACTCTACCCAGTCCCCAGGCCACTGCAGACTCAGAATCAGGTTCTAGGAGGACTCAGGATCAGGTCCTGGGAGGACTCAGGATCAGGTCCTAGGAGGACTCAGGATCAGGTTCTAGGATGACACAGGATCAGGTTCTAGGAGGACTCAGGATCAGGTCCTGGGAGGACTCAGGATCAGGTCCTGGGAGGACTCAGGATCAGGTCCTAGGAGGACTCAGGATCAGGTTCTAGGAGGACACAGGATCAGGTTCTAGGAGGACTCAGGATCAGGTCCTAGGAGGACTCAGGATCAGGTTCTAGGAGGACACAGGATCAGGTTCTAGGAGGACTCAGGATCAGGTCCTGGGAGGACTCAGGATCAGGTCCTAGGAGGACTCAGGATCAGGTTCTAGGAGGACAGAGGATCAGGTTCTAGGAGGACTCAGGATCAGGTTCTAGGATGACACAGGATCAGGTTCTAGGAGGACTCAGGATCAGGTTCTAGGAGGACTCAGGATCAGGTTCTAGGATGACACAGGATCAGGTTCTAGGAGGACTCACGATCAGGTTCTAGGAGGACACAGGATCAGGTTCTAGGAGGACTCAGGATCAGGTTCTAGAAGGACTCAGGATCAGGTCCTTCAGGCATCAAGGACCCAAAGCAATGAACACACATGTGTTCCTCTTTATCCTCAGGGAGGAACCCCTGGCACCCAGAGCAGCACATGGCCCGGCCTCTCCAAGCTCGGACCACCTGCCAGCTAGGGAGCCCTGACCCAGGACAGCTGGGCTGATGACCTCAAACCTTCCCCACCACTCACTGGCAAAGAGCAACCCAGGCCCAGATCTAGGCCCTGAATAAGGCTTACCTGGATCCAGGACAGAGGCCAGAGAAGAGCAGGGAGTGCTTTGTAGGGTCAGAGAGCCAGGAAGTGCTGGACACATGCACACAGCACAAAGATACATCCACACACGTGTGCACACACAGGGCGCACACACACACACACACACACACACGCACACATGGGGCAATAGGTGAAACAGACGTGAGCCAACTCATAGGCCTCCCGATGGTCAAAGCTGGAGCAACGTGAGTAACAAAATAAACTAAGTAGCACTGGCTCATCACCCAAAGGATAAACGAGAGATACACAGTCTCACTGAGCGACTGAGTGGCTGAGCCGTGAGCACGGGAACCCTCCCCAGCAGAGTTCCAGATAAGTTACGCAGGTTCTGCACCGTGGAGGCGGCAGAATACCCCCTCCTGCAGTGTGAGGGTCCACTGTGACCTTCCTTCCCGAGAGCCCACTGTGCGGGGGGCGGGGAGCAGTGCAGGTGAGACCTGGCGGCTCCACCTGGGGGGGTCGGTGGGTGCCCTCAGGGACGGGCCCTGAGGGTGGTGTGTCCCTCGCTGCGATGCAAGGAGAAGGCTCTTATCTCTGAGTCCTTCTGCCCACACCCCACAGCCTCAGCCCAAGCATGGGGAAAACAGCAGAGAAAGCCCGACTGGAGGCCGTCCAACGGAATCCCTGCCCGGCACTCCTCAGAACTGCCGAGATCCTCAAAGATGAGGGGAGGCTCAGAAATGGCCACAGCCAGCGGGCCCAGGCAGACATGAGGACCAGACCTGAGGTGGGCTCCTGGTTGGGATCAGGGCCATTGGGTCAAAAGAGGGAGGACTGCGGGAGTGGGGCCTGGGTGCACACGGAGTCACCCCTGTGGCTCTGGGCAGTGCACCCCAGCTGCGTAGGCCCTCAGGGCAGCCGGGGTGCGGGGACACGGCAACTTTCCTGTAAACCTGAAACGGCTGGGAAACAGGAAGCTCCGTCCTGGTGTGGATCCCGGAGGTCCCCGGGAGTTTGCCTGTTGAAGGCCTGGTCCTCAGTGCAGCCGAGCTCCAGGCTGGCACCTTGGGGGGCAACCGACTGGATCTGAGGCCCTGAGCTCACCAGCAGGGCGACCCCATGAAGGGTTCACGGCCTGGGGGCCACTGGGAGGTGGCAAGAGCTGCAGGATGTGGGGCCTCACTGCAGGTGGCAGGTGCCCTTGAAGGGGGTAGGTGGTCCTGGCTCCCTCCCCCTTTCTGCTTCCTGGTCACCGTGAGCTAAGTAGCTGTCCACCAAGCTGTTCTGCCTTACCGTAGGCACACAGCGGAGGCACGGCGACAGGACCAAGCAACCATGCGCTGAAACCTCTGAAGACAAAATAAGTCTTTCCTCCTTCTGAGTGTTTTTCTCAGCTATGTTGGCACAGCAACAGAAAACCAGCTACCCAAGTTCATTTTTTAAAAGAAGTTTTCCTAACCAGAAAGTATGATAGATACTTGCATAAAATTTCCCCTCAAGGTCTTTATTCGTTCAACAAAAACGCATTGTTCCCTAGACGGTGCTGGACACGGCCAGGCTGGTGGGAGCAAAAATGAACCATAAGGCAGGTCCTGCCCCAGAGAACTTGAACTCCACCACCTGAGGAATACCCAGCACACAGGGGACAAACATGAATGACAAAAGTTTATCAGGAAAATATATCCCAAATGCTTACATTCCAAAAAATATACCTTGCAAAATACATAAACAACTGGTAGCCAGGCAAGGTGGCACACACCTGTAATCCCAGCAATTTGGGAGGCTGAGACAGGAGGATCACAAGTTCAAGGCCAGCCTCAGCAATTGAGTGAGGCCCTACGCAACTTAGTGAGACTCTGTCTCATAATAGAAAGTAAAAAGGTCTGGGGATGTGGCTCAGTGGTTAAAGGACCCTGGGTTCAATCCCCAGGACCAGAAAATAAAGAACTGATAAACCTTGAAACTCAGTGCTGAAGGGGCCACTTAATCAAGTGGTCACAGATAAACAATGTCCACCTGGAGAGTTCCACAAGCAGCCATGCCAGGGGAATCTCCCAGCTTCCCTGGCTCAACAGTTTGAGATACCAGGACACACCTACTAAGCTACCAGAGGGAAGCAAGTAACTCGAGCCCCTCGAAGGCAGCCCTGGCCAGCAGAGGTGATGTTCACACCAAAGTGTGGCACCATGGACCGTTTCCACCCTTCCTCCTTTTATCCTTGGCAGTGCTGGGGTGGGGAGTCAACCCAGGACTTCACACATCCACTGAGCAGCACCCGAGCAGTGCTGGAAAACCTTATGCAGGATGCTCGCTGTAAGACCCACCCGAGAGGGGTACTACAGAGGGGTTTGGAGCAGAGCAGAGTGCCCCAGCCCAATCTGCCTCAAGTAGGGATTGGTAGCCAGGGAGTGGGTGGGGCTGGGGAGGAAAATCACTGCAGGGAACATCAAGGCCAGGGTCTACTTGCTGAGGGACTCAACAGGATCCCTGCTGCAGGCAGTGTGAGAAGGGACCCACGTGGGGGCCACAGGATGAGGACTCTGAGCAGACAGCTACCGACAGGGAGGTTAGATGGGATTTTCAGATGTCTTACTGAATAGACCCAGCAGGGTTTTTCCTAAAATTGGACTAAATAGGCCAAGGACAGAGGCCAAGATCAGGCCTTGATGACACAGAAGAGTCTGATGGATTAGGTCAAGGACAGTCTTTGTCATTGACATCAGACTGCCTGTAGAAAACAACAGTCTTCACATCCCTTATCCAGCAGCCCCTCTCTACGTGGTGCATCCCAAAGAAACAGTGCAATGGAGATGAGAAAGGGAAGGGGAGAGGCAGGGAGGGAGGAATCAGCATGCGTGACATTCACAGCCACACAGCTCCTTAAAGACGTCAACAGCCCCGAAGTCTGAAAATAGGACCCCGTGAACAAAGGCTCATAAACTGGCGGCATGCAGACATGGTTAAAAAGGGGCTCTGGAGCGCTGGGGACACAGCTCAGTGGGTAGAGTGCTCCCCTCACATGCACAGGACCCTGGGTCCAATCCCCAGTACCACGAAAATGGGGGGGTGGTTCTGCAGCCAGAATGTCAGCCCCTTCACTCACTGAGCGACCTTAACCTCTCTCTGCCTGGATTTCCCACATGTAAAGCAAGGCTGCTCCTAAGTTCTGCCTGCAAGAACTACCTTGGAGCTTGATGAGACCCTGGGTAGAGCCCAGTACCGGTCATATAGGAAATGCTTCTACCCATCACTGCAACCAACCATCTCACACCCATGAGACCAGGAAAGGGAAACCATGGGCCACGGAACTCCTGTGGCAAACTGAATGAGCACAGAGCCAAAAACAGGAAGAGCCAGACCAGGCCTGGCGGAGATTCCTGCAGGAGGAGAACTTCTGAGCCATCTCCAGGGAGAGGGAGAGGATGAGGTCACAGAACTGTCAAAACCTGGGCGGAAGTCAGTCAGAGAAAGCACAGTGAGAACTCAGTCCACCCGCCACCAAGACCAGTTGCGGTCCCAGTACATCCCGCACCTGTCCACACAGCCAGCACTGGCCTGGCCCTGGACTGCAGGTCAGCTCCCAGCTCACCTCGCTCCCTCTCCTGCCTCCCACCATAGTCTGGCAGCTTAACCCAGCGCCTCCCAGGTCTAGGACTCTCTCAGCCAGGAGGAGGTCTCCTGAGAGTGACAACCAGCCCACATCATGGAGACTGAACCAAGAGAGAGGTGGGCTTAATCTCCCTGGGAGGATGCAGTCTGGGGCTGAGCAGCCCTGAGCCTGCTGGTGGGTCCACTGCCCAGGATTCCCTGGGGGACTAGGCTCTTTAAGCTTGTCCCCTGATCGCAGGCACTTCAGGTCCTCAGGGTTGGAGGCACCAGAGACAAGAAGAATCAGCAAAGGAAAGCAAAGCTGCACTCTAGCAAGAGGCTGGGAGCTGTCACATGACTGATGCTACCATCCCATTGGCCAGGACCTGGTCACATGGCCAAGCCTCACTGCACAGGATGCTGGGAAATGGAGTCTTCCTTCTCAGCAGCCATCTTGCCATAAAAGAATAGATACTAGGGACAACTTCCCTGCCTGGCCCACCATATACCCAGACCTCTCCATAGCCTGCAGAACCTCGCAGCTCCAGTACCCTCTCACCTCCGTGTCTGCCCTCTGCCAGGAAGACTTCCTGCCCTCGTGTCCCCACTTCATACATCCTGTGGGTCTCATGCAGAGGTCAGGTGCTCAGCAGGGCTTCCTGGGTTCTCATCCAACACTAGTGAAGAGGAAGCCCCCTACCCCTCCCAGAGCAGCCTGCAGTTCCCCGGTGGCACAGGTGTCCCCTGCATGGGGAGTCTGCATCATGAGCCTCTGTGCAGGGGCCACATTTCCATGGCTGTCCTGCGCCCAGCCCTGAGTGGGCCTCTTGGGGTGGTCACCAGCCAGCCCGTGGTTGTCACCCTCAGCACACACAAGCATCACCAGAGCCTCCCCAGAGAGTGTGCTTCCCAGGCCTGGAGAGCACCCCCGGGCCCACCCCATGGACTGGCCAGAGACACTGGCTGCACCTCAGTGGGGGCTACTGAGGTCTGTGAGGTCACACAGAGGTGGCATCGCCCCGTGGCCTGTCTGCTAGCGGCAGCAGAAGTCGGGAGGCAGTGGGCCACCATGGCAGTTCTGCCGTTCAGCAAGACTGAAGTGGCGGTGTTCTCCGGAGAGCCCCGGTGCCCACGCAATCCAGCAGCAAGTACTTCCCTCAAAACCTCCAGAGTCCACCTTATTCCAGCCACGTCTGCCACTCCCACAGCCACCACCCCAGGCCAGGTCACCGTGGTATCTGACTTGTCCCATCTCAGGAGCCCCATCTCCAGGCGGGGCCGGAGATCCCCAGGTCGAGGGCGGCCTTGGGCTGGGTCCTGGCCCAGGCCCTGGGCGCCCACCCCACAGGCTCTCACTGGGAAGACGGTTGGCTGAGAGGCAGCACGCTTCCCCCACCACGTCCTGGGGTCTGAGCGAGCTGGAGTTGCCGGGGGCAGCGGGCCGCCTTCTGTGGTGTGTAGGACCCCACCACCCTGAGGCACAGAGAGGGCGCAGCGAGGACCAGGGCGCTGTGAGGGGAGGGTGTGCTCAGGTCCCCAGCAGCCCACACATGAGAGGGTCCCCCTGAGAGGCGCCACACGGAACCAGGAGCCTTCCCGCCTTCATCCGTGTGCCACCCTGTCTCAGAAGAAGCACGCGATAAGACAGCCCAGCTGACCCTGGGACTTTGCTCTCCTGGGCACAAGGTGCCCTGTGCACCTGTCCCTCTGGAGAACCTGTCATGAGACACTCAGCCACCCTCCTCGCCGTGGCTCTGGCCACCCTCCTGGCTCCGGGGGTGGGGGCACCCCTCCGTGGACAGGACCGCCAGAATAAGCTGCTCCTTGTGTCCTTCGATGGCTTCCGCTGGAACTACGACCAGGACGTGGAGACCCCCAACCTGGATGCCATGGCACGAGATGGGGTGAAAGCTCGCTACATGACCCCAGCGTTTGTCACCCAGACCAGCCCCTGCCACTTCACGCTGGTCACCGGTGAGTGCTGACCTTGGTCAGGGCCTAGGGACAGGCAGGGCCAGAGGCGCCAGGTGCCCAGGCACCGCACGTGCCAAAGGTAAGAGAGGTCTTGCTGCGAAGAGGGCCTTACAGGGCCTTCCCGGTTGGAGGCACCTGACCAAGTGCAAATAAAGCTCCCAGGGGGCTTGCTAAGCAGAGACCCGTGGGTGGCAAGCCTGGGGCACTCAGGGAGGCGAGTGCAAGGATGTGCCAGGCTCTCCCCCGGACTCACCTCCATGCCCTGCGGCCTCCTCCTCCCTCAGGCAAATACATCGAGAACCACGGGGTCGTCCACAACATGTTCTATGACTTCACCACCAAGGTGAAGCTGCCCTACCACGCCACGCTGGGCATCCAGAGGTGGTGGGACAATGGCAGCGTGCCCATCTGGATCACAGCCCAGAGGCAGGTAATGAGGCCCCACCTGGACCCCCTGGGGGATGCAGGGCCAGGGCAGGCGAGGCTGGGACAGTGTGGGAGCCACTGCCAGCCCACACCCTGCCTGGAGTCCAGGCACAGAAGGGCGCTAAGCAGGCTCCTGAGGCTCAACTTGGCAAGAGCTGAGCAGCAGGCTCCATGCTGGTCCTGAGGGGAGGGTCGCTCACAGGCAGGACTCACCACAGAAGCAGCCAGCAACCTGGCTTATCCACTTGGCACCCCCAGTCCTCATAGGGCTGGACAGCTGAATTCTTAGGTCACAGATTGAGTGGGAGGCAGTGGCCGTGTTGAGCCAGGAATCCCGCCTTGCCCGGTGCAGAGGTGCCGCTCCTGGGCAACAAGTTCAAGGGGAGGTTTTCAAGGTGAGCACAGAGGAAACTGCAGGGCCCGGCCTACCTGTGGGCGGCTTCCATGCGTCTAGGTCACCTCCTGCCTGTCCACACGGGGCTCAGGCTCCTGCAGCTGCTCAAGAGCAGAGTGCCAGAGCAGAGGACCTGCCATCTCAGGGTGCCCGAGCCATAGCCAAGAACGGCTGGGGGAGGGCAGTGGACTGGCAGACGGGCCTGCTGGCCAGGGCAGGAGGCCAGACGGAGCCACAGAGGAAGCAGCATCGATTTATGGGAAGACCAGTGACTAGATGGAAGGCTGAAGGACCAGGAGGGCACCAGACAGACAGATGGACAGACACCTGCCTGTACCGGGGGAGGCTGGGCTGCAGGGCCAGGGAGGGCTCTGGGCAGGTCAGGCTCGTGACAGGGACCCAGGACGTGAGGATGACAGGGCACGATGACAGGTTAAATAATGAGGGCACTTCAGAAAGTCAAAAGCCCCAGGCCACAGGCAGGAGCAGGGCCCAGAGAGCCAACAAACCCGTGCGTGGGCACAGGACGAGGCGGGCCAGCGGGGTCCTATGGTCTCAACGCCACCTTGCCCTGCCCCGGCAGGGTTTGAAAACCGGCTCCTTCTTCTACCCCGGTGGGAACGTCACCTACCAAGGGACGGCGGTGACGCTGAGCCGGAAGGAGGGCATCCTGCACAACTACAAAGATGAGAAGGAGTGGAGGGCCAACATCGACACCGTGATGCAGTGGCTCACGGAGGAGGACCTGGCTCTGGTCACTCTCTACTTCGGGGAGCCGGACTCCACGGGCCACAGGTACGGCCCCGAGTCCCCGGAGAGGAAGGAGATGGTGAGGCAGGTGGACCGGACTGTGGGCTACCTCCGGGACAGCATCGAGCGCAACCAGCTCGCCGGCACCCTGGACCTGATCATCACATCCGACCACGGCATGACGTCCGTGCACAAGAACGCCAGCGACCTGGTGGAGTTCCACAAGTTCCCCAACTTCACCTTCCGGGACGTCGAGTTCGAGCTCCTGGACTACGGGCCCAACGGCATGCTGACGCCCAGGGAGGGCCGGCTGCAGCGGGTGCACGAGGTCCTCAAGGACGCCCACCCCCGGCTGCACGTCTACAGGAAGGAGGAGTTCCCCAAGGACTTCCACTACGCCGGCCACCCCAGGATCGCCCCGCTGCTCATGTACAGCGACCCCGGCTACGTCATCCACGGGGTGAGTCCCCTGCCGCACGCACCCTCCCGGCGGGCAGCTCCACGCGGCCCATCCCCGGGGTGGGGGGCACGCCCTTCACCGTGCACCCGGAGCAAGAGTGCCCGGCCACGTGTGCTCAGGCCAGGCGTGGGCAGCCCAGCCACAGGGGAGAACGGGCACAGGGCAAGGGCATCTGAAGGGGAGCAGAGCGTGGGGAAGGGGAGGAGTTCCAGGGGGGTGGCCGCTGAGCATGCGTCCCCAACAGGCCCCCTTGAAGGAGGCCCAGCCCAGGCCCATGCTGGCCGCCCCAGCCCCCAGGGGTCTCCAGTTACCTCACCAGCCACAGGCCAAGGCCATGTCATGGGTGGTCCATCTCTGTGGTCTGGGAATTCAGAGGAACTGAGCCTCAGCGTCCCTCCACCCACGTTGGAAGCCCTCCCACCATCATCTACCCACCTGGGCGCCAACCCCAGGGATGCCAATAAGAGGGCAAGGGGGTTCCCCAGAGCTGTGGTCCCAGCAAGGACCAGAGACCCCCACTCCCTGCAGAGATTGAACGTCCAGTTCAACACGGGGGAGCACGGCTTCGACAACAAGGACCTGGACATGAAGACCATCTTCCGGGCTGTGGGCCCCAGCTTCAAGGAGGGCCTGGAGGTGGAGCCCTTCGAGAGCGTGCACGTGTATGAGCTCATGTGCCAGCTGCTGGGCATCGTGCCCGAACCCAACGACGGGAACCCCGACACCCTGAGGCCCATGCTCCGCTCGAGCGAGGGAGGGCGACCCTCCCCATCCCCGTCCCCGTCCCCGTCCCCGTCCAGGGACCCAGGCTGGCATGTGCGCACAGGTAGGCCTGCACGCCCTTTGACCTGGCCACCCACACAGCCCGGGGAATGGCGCGGGAGGAAGTCTGGGGGCTGGTGGGGACAGCTGGAAGCTGGGGTGACATGTGACCCCTCCCTCCCTCCCTCCCAGAACAGTCCTCGGGGTCTGCTCTCCTGCCAAAGGGCCGGCCCCCCTTGATGACGGCACTGCTGGGCACCCTGATTCTTCTGGCCAAGGTCACATAATACCCCTCCACACTTCAAGGTCAGAGGCCGGGAAGGAAGAGGAGGGAGGATGCGCAAGTCCCTGTTCCCCACCCTGACACCCCCCATGCACCTCGGCAGCCTGACCAGAGCTCCTGGCCCCTCCCAGCTGGTGACTCCACCAGCCTGGCTGCCACCAAGGAGACCCCTTGGGACCCGGAGAGGGTGCTTCCAGCCACTGGGTTTAGGCTTGGAGGACATCACGGAGCAAACAGCAGCAAAGTCCAGGCCCCCACGCTCCCCAGAAGCCAACCCCCTTCCCAGCCCTGCTGCCCCGCTTCCCGCCACAGACGCTGCCCCTCGCATCTCAACTCCACGGCCCCAAAGACGACCTGAGTGAGCTCTCTTGGGAGAGGCGCTGCAGGGTCAGGCTCCCAGTGCCCCAGGAGCCAGCCCCCGTCGGGACGTCCCCACCTGCCAGTGACACGCCACCTTGCCTCTCTGTTCCCTGCAGTCGCGGCCCTCGGTGGAGCAGAATAAAGCCATGCACTCTGAAGTGTGCAACCGGGGCTGGAGGGGGCAGGCCCCAGGAGTGGGCGAACCCGCACCCCAGAGAGCTCACAGGGACAGGGACGGGGGACGGGCAGAGAGGACCGACCACAAGCAGGGGTGGGCGGCAACTGTCTAGGCTGGGGGTGGCCAGGAAGGGCCAGGGAAAGGCCTGCAGGAGGAGGCATGCTTCCAAAAGAAGGAAGGAGCGTGTGCTGGACGCAGAGCCCGAGCGGCACGGCGGGCTGGGAGGCGCCTCACCTGCTGCCCGGGGGCTCAGCCAGGCCCTGCCCGACAGAGATGAGTAAGCGATGCCCTGAGCTGGGGGCAGGAACACGGCGATAGCCAGGGCCAGTTAGGAGGGCACAGCCGGGGTCCAGGCAGGGCATCCTGGTGGCGGGGTGGAGAGGACACAAGAGGACAGACCAGGGACACCGTCGGGACGCAAGGCGTTCAGGCCCTTGGGGAGATGATGTGGGAGGGGCGAAGATAAGGGACAAATGAAGGGTGGGCTGAGGCTCCAGTCCCACAGGCAGAGCCACTGGAGACGGGAAAATGCCGGAGAGGGGCGGGCCCAGGACCGGGTTCTGTGTTGGTAAAGCAGTGGCTAGCTCGCACTCGGAGCCGGCAGCTAGCCCGGTGTGGGCGGTGGAGTGAACAGGCCTGTCTGCATAATGATGGGGTTTCAGGCCAAGGGACCAGACCAGAGCCCCTGGTCAGAGGACAGAGGAGGGGGTGGCCCACGGAGGAGGTGTGGCACGTGGCTGCAAAGGGGAGTTCCCAGGAGGGATGGGGAGAGGTCTGTGGTGGGTGGGGGATGGAGATGGGGGGCTGGGGACTCGCAGCCACGTCAGAGCTGGAAGAGACCCTGAAGAGCCTTCTGCCCAGCCCCTCACGCAGGAGAGGAAGGTGGAGCCAGACACATGAGCTGACCAGTGGAAAGGGACAGAGCTGTGTCTGAACAGTTCTCAAGCCCTGAAAACCGGTCCTAAGTACTGTGGACCACAACACGGGCCCCTCTGTGCTTCTGGGGTTCAGGTCCCAGAGTGAGTCTTTCAGCACAGAGAGGGGCACGTGGGATCCCCACAGCACATCCACAGAACAGCCCTTTGTTCTCCCGGAGAACCACAGGGGGCCCAATACTTCACAGGCAAGGGACAGAGAGGTCACGGACCTCCATGCGCATCCCCAGGGAAGGGGTCCCCAGGGACCCGGGTGTGCTAGCAAACCACTCTCCAAAACAAAAGCCCTGGTTTGTAGCACCCACCCCAGTCTGTGGTGCAAATGCTCCCCCATGATCGATTGGAGCGGCCACACGAGGTCCCTAGACACGAGGCTGGACCAGCACCCACAGCTGGCTGCAGGGGCAACGTCCGCAGCGCGAGGCTCAGCGCTGACTTCCCGCTCCGGAGCTCAGCACCTCCAGTCCAGCGGGCAAACCCAGTCTGGAGCTCGGGCTGCTGGCCTGGGGCCAGCTTCCTTCTCCAAAGGGGCGCCCGGAGTACTTGCCACAGTCAAAAGGAATGTCCCGCGCAGTCCCCGTCTGTGACTTGAGTGTGCCCAGGCCCACACAGAGGAGCTGGCAAAGATTGGCAGGGGTGGAGCAGGGGCGCTCTTCTCTCTCCGGGGTCTGCAAGCCGTAGAACCAGGTCTGGGAAAGTGCCCTGGTCCTCCCAGCCCCCGGAGAGGCACTGCCATCTGTGGCCACACTGGGGTGCACAGGAGCCTGAGGGTTGGTTGCTGGGCAGAGGCTGCCACTGACCCTGGGACCCTGGGACCCTGGTCACCACTCCAGCCTCAGGCTCTGAGCCTCCACCACGATCGCCCGGAACGAACCCCCGGGAATAAGGGACTAGTCCCTCACAGTGGCCAACACGAGGACACTGTGTTCCCCGGGCAGCTGGTTTCCCTGCAGTCTAGCAACTGGCCCCGTATGTAATAAATCGCTAATTCCCTAGGATGGTTGGCAAACAGGAGACGCAATTCATTCTCGTTGAGGGCAGGCCCTGCTGGACAGTCAGCCAGTCCTGGAGCAAGGGTGGGCTTTCGCTGGGAAAGGAGCGGAATGAGGAGGCTCTTTGTGAACCGACAGGGAAGCAGTGTTGTCTGGAAGCCAAGGCGTTCAGCAAAAGCAACAAGGTGGGAACAACAAATATAGCCGTGTTGATGGGCTCGGGGTACGGGGCGCAGCGGCCAGCCAGCGACGGGGGTGCTTTCTCCCGCACACGATGCAGACGGGCCCCCTTGAGGGCTTGTATCCAAAACTGTCTCTCGAGAGCCAGGCTTTCAAGGAGGACAGACGTGTTCCAGTCCTGGCCCCCACGCAGGAGCTGTGGCACTGGGCACAGCCAACATCTCCCCCAGCCCCAATTTCCTAACCTGAAACCTAGGACTATAGAGCATGTCCACCTCCCTGCGCTACCCACGGATGCGGCTCTCATCCGGAGAAGGCAGGTGCCCAGTGGAGGGCAGCCAGGGGACGATCTCAAGCCAAGTTGGCCAAACGAGTCTGTCCCTCTCAAAAGTAACTCTCCTGTGACAAGGCCATCCATAGTCTTAGAAGGGCGTGTTTGTCCAGATTACCTGCCTCCACCTATGAGTTCTCCCTGGGTCTCGGGCTTGGGCCTGTGACGTCACCACCACCCCAGGCTCCAGGATCCATCCCAACCTGCACTCCGGCTGCCCAGAGCTGTCCTGCCTAGACCCGAGAGCCCTGCACTTTGGCTTATGGGCCTCTGACCCCACGTCCAGGAGTTTTCCTGGAAGGGCTGCCCTCCCCAGGACCAGCATCCCCCCTGCCTGCTGCCATGCCCCGGCCCCCCAACCCAGGCCAGTCTGCCCACCCACACCAGCTCTGAAGCTGGCTGGGGCCCTGCCTGGATGGGCCCAGCTCCAGCTCCTGTCTTGGCCCTCCTGAGCCTGCCCACCTGGCTGAGGAGACAAGAGTTTGTATTCACAACCAAGAAGGGGCGCACACTCACGGGGCAGGCAAAAGCCCCACCGACCCCAGTCCCTAAAAGAAGCCCCACCTGACTCACCCAGGGTCGCCAGGCTTGCACGGGTCTCTGGAGTCTGCTTTCTGGGGACTGGGCCAACAGGTACTTAAAGACTCACTCCTGGCCTTCTCAATCAGAAAAGGGAAAGAGGACGGAGGGAAATCATCTGTCTGTCCCACAGTACCTCTGACAAGCCTCCTGTGTCAGGACACAGGCAGAGACCAGCTGCCCACGGGGGCTGGTTTTCCCATCTCTGCAGTTCTGGGCGTGCAATGTGTGTGGAGGCACACCCTGCGCAGCATGTCCTGGGTTCAAGTTCAGCTCCCACCAGCTCCAAAGTTCACCAGCTCCATGGCTCTGGGCAAGTTGTGCATCTCTCTGGGCCTCTGGGCCTCATCTGTGAAATCAGGAACCTCAGCAGCGCCTGTCTCCTAGGGTGGCCCCCATGACCATACGAGTTAGCATTCACAAGCTGCTTAGGTCCGAAAAGACAGACTGACAAATACTTTGTATCAAATAGTGAGAAAGTCCCCTCCCCCTTTAAATTCACCCTTCTTGTTTCTTTAACAGGTGATCCAGCCGGAGTCTTTCACAACCCTCCTGTGCGGTGAGATGGAGGCCAAGGCTCAGAGCAATGGAAAAAGAATAAAATGTTACTTCATGTTTATTTATCATGTATTTGATTTTATGGTCACTTTCAATTTTGCGTTACTGCTACTGATTTTCCATTTTTTTAATTGTCTCCCTTTTAGAATTAAGTAACGTGCACCAATAAAAGATGTGGAGAAAAAATATATTCTTAAACACAGTAAAATTCACCAATTCTGTGTAACACTTGACATCAAAAGAAAAAAATAAATAAATAAAAATAAAATTAAGTAACAGAATGAGTTCATTTAAGGAGAAATATTGGCCTGCAGGAAGTTTCTGGAGGGCATTGCCAGCCTCTCTGTGGACAGAAATGTGTCAAGTGTCTACCATCAGCCCAGTACCAGACCACCCGAAGCAGATTCCAGAGAAAACCGTCTGCCATGCATTCTGCAGCCGCGAGATGACTGGGGACAAGTCACACCTGGGCATCATCTACTAGTCCCGGTGTTGGCATAACACACGAGACATCCGCGGCTGAGCTGGTGGTTTGTGGGTGGCGGTCACTGGCAGGGACACATAAAGCCCCCTTTGTCAGGGGGCCCCGCCCCTTTGGAGCCGGCTCTGCACGCTGTCACCAGGAGGCGGCGCTCTTGCGCTCCTCAAGACCTCGTGAAGCTTTTTCAAGCAGCTTCTGATGTACGGAGAGGAATTCGGATCCGTCTTTGCCTCTGGCTCCTTCGCGCCTCTGCAGCCGCAGCAGAGCTGCTCAGATCCAGCCTGGGGGAGGGAGTTGAGGCAGACCGAGAGTCAGCTCCAGTCTTGGATGGAGCCCCAAGTGAACTGGTAGTTCTGAGAATGAGGACATTCAGGACCAGGTCTCTCTTGGGATCCCATGAGGGAAGGGGTACAGTGGCCCTGCGCTTAGCACAAAGGCTACCCTACATCAGCGGTCACACTTTGGCACAGCTCAACCGTCTGTTAGCCTATTGGGTCAGATGCTGGGCTTGCATATGCACACACTCACACACAGGCACACACGTCTCTGAATCTGCAGGCCCAGGGTGGTCTGAGAGTCTATTTCTGACTGGTCTCTAGCCGCTGCCGCCTGGGCACCACACTCTAGAATCCCACACTTGATAAAGGTCATTCTCGCCCGGGCTCTTGGGGTGAAACGGGCTACAAAGGTCATGGCCCAGAATGGCTCTGGATGGCCATGGGAGGGAGCACAGTTCATTCTGGTGAGACCTGGACAGCCCTTTCCCCCAAGGTGCTACTTGCTGATACCAACCTAAGTTCTCCACCAGGTCAAGTCAGGGGTCCCTCGAGTCTTCTGGGGGGACCCAGAAGGAACATCTGTATATGCGCACAACAGAACAACTCTGCTTGAGATGCCTCCCAGGGCCCCTTAAGGCTGCGGTCTCCCCATCCTCAGGACCGGTAGGTGCGTGGCCAGTAAGCGGGATGCTGGCAGCCGACCACCATGTCTGGGGCTTCCCAACTAACAGCCATAAACGCGTTGCAAATAAGTGGACTCACAGGAGAGACTCTGCCCCGGCCGCAGGCCACAAGGCACCTGAATGAGGTTCCCTGGTGCCCGGGCAAGCAGCAGCGCATGAGGAGGGCAGACGGGCGAACGCTCTCCGCGTGGGCCCAAGAGGGGTTTAACGCCAGGGGAGCCTCACGGGGAGCAGGGCTCCTTGCGGGTGTCTTAGGGGGTCCGCGGCCTCCCCTCCCCCACGCCCACCGACTGCAGCGCGCGGTGGCCCCCCTGCTGCGCGGGGTGGCAGGAGCATCTGTTGCCATGGTTACCCACCGCTCTGATCGGTCGGCGGCGCGACTTTCCCACATTCCCGCGCTGAGGCTGCAACCATCACCGCAGTCCGCAAAGCCCAGAGCTGGGGTGCGGGCAGAACCGACGCGGGAACCCCGTGCACAGTGCACATCCAACTCTAACGCACGCCCCACACACCACAGCTTATCACTCCACGTACACCACAGGCACACACATGTACACACAAAGCAGGTCACACACATGCAGGCAGGTAACACACGCACACCCGGTGCACACACCGCACACGCTGATGCGTATACACTGCATCCCAGCTGCACACACTGCACGTCACACACACACTCAGGATGGACACCGGGCAGCGCGCTGTAACCTGCCCTGGGGTTTGCTGGTGCAGCAGGCTTCAAAACCATAGTGCACCCAGGTCCACACATGCGCATCAGACACAAGTCGCCCCTACCCTCTGTGACTACCCAAGTCTGGTTCCTTTGCCTTGTGTGCTCCTGGGTCACCCCTGGGACCTGTGGCCTCAGTCGCAGCAGTGGGCACTAGCCCTATTTAGCGACCAGAGGTCAGCACAGCCGCCCCAGACTCCCCGACCCTCACCCATTCCTGAGCCCTCTACTCCTGCCCACAATCGCCCGACACTCCTACCCCTAGGGCCTGGTGTCAGTGTAGCCATTGACACCTGGCCCCAGACCAAGGGGCCTTGGACAGCCTGTCAGGAGCTGGACCCCGAGACTTGCAGACCTTGGGGATGCCTCTGGAGGAGACCTTCTGTTTTAGTCAGCGTTTTCGCTGCTGCGACTGAAAGACCCGACCAGAACAAACATAGAGGAGGAAAGGTTTACTTAGGAGCTCAGGGTTTCAGAGGTCTCAGTCCATAGAAGGCCGGCTCCGTTCCTCGGGGCTGGAGGTGAGGCAGGACATCATGGTGGAAGGGTATGGCTGAGGGAAGCAGCTCACAGGGCCATCAGGAAGCAGAGCCAGATACAAGATATGTACCCCATAGCCACGCCCCCAGTGAGCCACTTCCTCCAGCCACACCCCCCACCTCCAGTTACCACTGGGTCAATCCCACCAGGGATTAATGTACCGATTAGGTTAAGGCCATAACCCAATCACTTCTCCGAACCTTGCATTTTCTCACACATGGGTTTGTGGGGGACATCACATTAAACCATAACCCTTCACCCCACATGGCTGCAGGAGGGAGGCAGAGCCCGGGGAACAAGAAACCAAGGGGCCCGGCTCCTAGTGGGGAGAGCCTCCAGGCCAAGAGTTCTGTGGTGGTTTGGGTAAAGGATCATGTGTATGGCTTTTGGCTTCAATCTCCAAAGTTCAAAAAGCAGAGTGACAGTTCTAACAGAACTATCCACCACCGTGTGTGAACTTATGTAAACAGGTCTCCCAGAGTCCACACCAATAAATGAAGAAGCAGGAATGGAATTGGTTCTGATACTAATATTTATCCAAGGACACCTGAGCCATTTGAAAAACACACAGCCCCGTCGCTCTCACTAAGAGGTATAACCCTGCAAAAATTTAACTTACATATGTAATAAACAGCTGCCACAATTTTAATGTATTCATGCTGGTTCCATCAGTCACTCTTTCCAAAACAAATTTGCTAAACACTGGAACAAAAGCATTTTACATTTAAACTATGTGCATGTTCCTAGGGCAGAGACCTTGCGTGGATGGTCAGTGAATTCCCTCCAACCATAAAATATTTGTATTAGTCAAGTTCTGTGGAAGAAATGGAAAGAGCCAGAGGTGGAAGAGGGAAGGAGCAGGAACTTGCCCTTGAACTGTGTGTTGTGGATCACATTGTCACCCCAGCTGCACTTCACTTGCATCACACGGGAGGAGTTACCCAAGGAAAACCCAAGGCAGGTGCATTCAGGGAAAATTTCTTGCGAAGAGTATAGGAGGCAGACTCTGGAGCTGATGAGTAATTTAAAATACTTGGCAAAAAGCCAACAAGCATTTAGAGAGAAAAAAATCACAAGAACCCAGAATATCAAATTCCCACCACCTGTCCTGACGGGCCAGCAGCAACCTTACCACCGTATCCTGCTAATCCTAGACCAGAACCCATGATAGGAAAAACCAAAGTCACAGCTAAGCTCTCCCTGAACGGAGTTCAGGTTCACAGGAAGTCCCGGCCTATCATTTGGGACCTCTGATTTTTGGTTTATCTCGAAGTGCAGAGCAGTTTTTGGGTTCGGCTTTTCACTGAGGATTGGGTGGCATGGGAAGCAGGACAAATGGCAGGTTTTATGTCTACAAAGTAAGGATTGGTTTCATTTTTTAACACACTTTTTCCAGTGACAACACACTGGAAATTGGATACTCTGTACCCTTAGTGGTTAAACACACACACACACACACACACACACACACACACACACACACATCAACCTGCAACGGTGCCAGAGGGGGATAATGTTTCCAGCGCTCTTTCAGGGGCCTTGTTTGGTCATTTACCTAGACCAGCTGGACCAACGAGGAAACCGAGGCCCAGGGGAAGGGAGGGGTTTGCCCACCATCGCACAGTTGGTAAAAAGCAAGGCCGGCAAACCCAGGAGAAGGCGCTTGACGTCATTAGACATCAGGGCAAGGCAAAGCGATTCCGCCAGGAGACGCACCTCAGGCTGACTGGGACGCCTACCATTGTTTTAAAGACAGAAAAGGGCAAGCGCTGGGGAGGCCGTGGCTGACAGAACCCTCGCGGGTCTTGGGAACGAGAAATGGAGGAGCTGCTGAGGGAAGCAGTGCACTGTTCTCTCCTAAGAGAAACCCAGAAGGACGAAAAGCAGCGGTCACACAAAACCCGGTGCACAAACAGCAACATTATTTTCAACAGCCGAGGACAGGGACCAGCCATGTCTGTCAGCAGAGGCCTGGATCCGTGCACGTGGTCCAGCCACACCACAGACTACCACTCAGCCCACGGATCCTGCCGTCCTGCCAGGACACAGCGTGGTCGCTCCTGGAAACGCGGTGCCGCGTGAAAGAGGCCAGACACCAACGGCCACACGCTGTCTGACCGCACTCATGAGAAACAGAAAAGCAGAGACAGAAAGCAGACTGGCAGCTGCCAGAGGCTGGGACGGGAGCGGCTGCCTAAAGGACACAGGCAAAGACAATCTGGGGACGGTAGCAGAATATTGCGGCTGTATCACACACCACTGCGCTGTACATTTTAACATAGCTAAAATGGTAAATTTTGTGTCCTGTGAGTTTTGTCACTCGTTAAAAAAAAAAAAAAATCCATTTCTGGGACCCCAAAAACAAAAGCAAATATAAAAGCAGGGAGCCTGGATGGCGGCCGTGAGCTCCCCGCTCAGGACAGGGTTTGCTCAGCTGGCTCCCACGGTGCCAGCCCAGTGCTCCTCCACCTTCACCCCGTTTTACTTCATTTTATTTTGAGACAGAGTCTCACTAAGGTGCTGCAGCTGGCCTCAAACTCACCATCCTCCTGCCTCAGCCTCCCGAGTTGCTGGAATTACAGCTGTTGACACCAGGCGAAGAACAAACACGAGAACCCCTCTGGGGCCCAGCACCACAAATGAAAGCTTTAGCTGAACGAGTGTTGGAAGGGGAGTCACAGGCAGTTTGTAAATATTTCAGTCCTGACACAGGGACAGACCAGGTGCACACCCCTGCAGGGGACCCACCCAAAAAGACTGCAACTCCAGCTTTGCTCTTGGTCACTGGCTTCCTAACGTGGCTTCCCCCTGCCCGCCCAGCACGGGGACTCAAACCCACAGCCTGAGCCCACTCAGCAAGTGCTCCACCACCGAGCCACCCCAGCCCTTCCGTGGTACTCCTAAGAATGTACGAAGGAAGGGCGCTCCTGTCCGTCATCTTCAAAAGGAATCGGCTTCTCTGAAACTCCAGTGAGTCCATTCTGCTAAGAAAGTCAAATGACCAGGAGAAGCGTAAGAAAAGATTCTCATCTGTTCTAAAGAACCACAAACTCTGACAACAAAGAGGGGCTATCTGGACCTAGCAATGGCTTTTAAAAGTAAGACTCACAGCAAAGGTCTCGCCATGCTCACCCAGAATGAGAGCCATTAATCATCGCCGCCCACTTGGCTCTCTTTGTTATTATCGGGCTCCATCCCCAGCTTGGCCGGTGATTACGAGACCCTGGGCAGATCACTACACGCTCTGTGAGCAGTTTCCTCCTGGCTAACATGGGTGGGCATGCACCGTGTGGCCACTGCCCTCAGGGAGGACAAGGCCTCTGCTATGACATCACTGCCCTGCTACCTGGGCACAAAGGCAAGCGAGGAGCCGAAAGAAAAGAATTCAACACTAGGTGTTGTCTCGGCGCCAAAACCGACAGGCCCAGTGGTCCACGACTCATTGAAAGTGTTCCTCGCGGTTTAGAGATCAGGATGTCCAGAACCCAGGCACCAGTCCTGTGAGGGCTGCTCCCTGCTTCCAGGAAGGTCCCCAGAGGGGACAAATGCTGCGTCCTCACATGGTAGGCCGGAGGACAAAAGGGGTGGGCTCACTGCCCGGAGCCTTTCCTAAGGCCACCACGCCATCCACAAAGCGAAGCCCTCCCGGCCCCAGTGGCCAGTCCCTTCCTGCAGCCTCCCCGGTGGCCGTGTTGCACCCAGGCTGTCTCAACACGAGTTTTGGAGGGACACAGACACTCGCCCGTGGCAGGCGCCGGCTGTGGGTGCGCTCCTGGGGCCACGCCACCCTTGCATCCCCGGAACACACCTGCTCCCCACTCTGCTGGTTTCATGGCTGCCACAACGAAGTAGCACAAACCAGGCAGCTTTAAACAACCCACACTCACCGTCTCGGGGCTGCAGCGGCCAGCAGTCCAATCCAGGGAGGCTGTGCTTTCTGGAGTCCGGGGAACAGCGAACTTGCTCTTCTATCTTCCTGGGGACGGTGGCAGTTCTGGACTGTGCCAACTGTTTTCAGGTCCTGCTGCATTTCCATTTTTGATAAAGACATAGGTAATGAAAATATTTGCGTTTTTTCTTTTTTTTTATTGTAAACAAATGGGATACATGTTGTTTCACATAGAGTAAAGGCATACCATTTGTGTAATCATAAATTTACATAGGGTGATGTTGGTTGATTCATTCTGTTATTTTTCCCCTTCCCCCCACCCCTCCCATCCCTCTTTTCCCTCTATACAGTCCTTCCTTCCCCCACTCTTGCCCCCCTCCCTAACCCTCACTCTAACCCTAAAACTAACCCCTCCCACACCCCATTATGTATCATCATCCACTTATCAGCGAGATCATTCTTCCTTTGGTTTTTTGAGATTGGCCTATCTAACTTAGCATGATATTCTCCAATTTTGTCCATTTGCCTGCAAATGCCATAATTTTATCATTCTTTATGGCTGAGTAATATTCCATTGTATATATATGCCACAGTTTCTTTATCCATTCATCAACTGAAGGGCATCTAGGTTGGTTCCACAATCTGGCTATGGTGAATTGAGCAGCAATGTGCGTTTTTTCTTAACTGCAACTCTAAGTAAGTAATAGACCTCACTGACCTCTGGCCTTCGCATCTGGATGACCACGGGGAGGGTGGGATCTGCATCAGGAACAGAAGGTCTCCACTCCCGGAAGAAGCAGCTGGTCCTCAGGAGTCCGTGTGATCAGATGTGGCTCAATCACCCTATTTCCATGAGAAGCAGGATGCTGGGTTTTCCAAGGGATGAAATCTCCCCGTTTTGGAATGTCAGCAACTAACTCAATACACGTTGGGACCCGAGTGGGTCTGCACACACCATGTCCACGGCAGAACTGTTCCCAACGGCCGAGGAGCAGAAGTGCCCCACATGGAACATGCTGTTGGTCCTCCAGCCTTAGAGACAAAGGACAGTCAGACACCTGCTAGGATGGGGTGACCCTTGAGGACGTCAAGCTGAGTGAAATGACCAGATGCAGAGGGTGAATCCTGTGGGAGCCCTCCTACATGAGGACCCTAGAGCAGCCACTGTCACAGACAGGAAGCAGGTGCGCTTCCCCGGGGTTGGGAATCGTGAGGGAAGATGACAGGGTCGCAGAGATGGACGTGGTGACCACTGCAAAGGGTGCCATGGTACTCAGTACCACCGACTGCACTCACAAATGACAGAGAGGCACACTCTCTATGTACGTCCCGCAACCTAGAGAGAAAACCTGCCTGGCGTCTGCGCAGGTCACTCTGCAAGTCAAGCGGGCCACGGGCGGTCCGTCTGCTGGTTGGTCCACTCCTCCAGGACCAGGACCCTGCCTTCATCTCACTCCTAGGCAGGGAGCTTGCGCGGGACCTGGACCAGCCGCTGCTCCGTTCTGGTTGGTTTAACAAATGTCGTTTGATGTTTTTTAATGCAGTGAGTATAACGTACACAAGATACAGAGGAACTGTCGGCACAGAGGGTTGTGTGAACTGCATGCACACCCACTCTGCTTACACACACAGGCAGCGGATGGCAGGAGGCGGGGGTGCCGGGAACTTGGTCCCTGGGCTCGGCTCTGCTGAGACGCCCAGAGCTCCGGGGTGCAGCCTGCAGCCACCCAGTGTTAAAACATCCCCACCATCACACTTCACAGGGGAACGAGAAAGAGGAGGCTGCAGGACCCACGGAGCCGGAAAATTAATTGGAAGGATGTGGGAAGCCACCACACCATTCCGAAGTCCCCGCACCGGCCCGAAGCCACCGCGCCTTCCCGAAGCAGCTGGGGGGCAGAGGTGTCGGCAGTTTCAAGTCAACGTGCAAAGCCACCTGACCACAGATGGCAGGAGCCTTGCTGTGCAGGAGAGAGGACTCCAGCGCCCCCACCTCCACGTGCCCGGGAGTCCTGGGGCGGCCACCCCGCCCCTCCTCCTGCTCCGCCCAGCCCTCCCCTCCCTCCAAACCCACGGCCACCACCTGTTTGGGAAGAGCCACTGCCTTCCAGACGGCACGGCCTGCTCCCCTCCGCCCTCAGCCTGGCAGAGCCTCACGCACTCTGCCCGCTCCCCAACGCCATCTCCACCCCGCGCTGAACTTCCGGGAGTGGGGGACACTCACAGAGGCTTCAGCTCAGGCAACTCAAGTCACAGCCGACCTCAGGGCGGGGTGAGGAGGGACGCCAGGTCTGGGCTGGGAGGGAAGGCGCGCGGTGGGAGCCGCGAAGGGGACCCGGGTTTCTTTTCTTCTGAAGCAGTTACGGAGATCAGATTGAAGCCGCTGGGTCTGGCTCCCTGCACTACTGAGGCCCACAAAGAAAGGACCGGCATGGTGGCACTGCTGGGTTTGAAACCGCTGTCGGAAGACTCGCCTGTGTTTTAAAATCATGTCCTTTCCGTGCCTCCAAACACGTGGCCCTGATTCCCTTCGTCTGCAGGAGTGCTCACAAACACAGCAGAGACGGCTGTCCTGGCAGAAGGAGGGTCGAGGCCTGGGACGGAAGGGACTTTCAGCCCCACATGTAATAAAGCAACACGGATCAAGGGAGATCTTCGTTTTATGGCGACAGTTTTTAAATCAAATAAAAGGTAGTGTTGGCAAGAACCGGAGATTAAAGCAGGCACTCTTGCCCAGCTTTGGAGGGCATGGGTGTTGGCAAGAGGTTTGGAAGGGCCATTCGACTTCCCTACCAAAATTTGATGTATCCCTTAGCCCACAAATGTCTCATCTGGAACAGCTGCAATGCCCCAGGAGGTTTTGTCCAGCAGCATCCTGATATGGCCTAACACCACGGTCCAATGAGCAAACCTGTGGTAGACACATCCAGAGAAGCACTATTGTGTTAAAAAAAAAAAAAAAAAAAAACCTGAATTCTGTGAATCTGGGAATCTCACAGGCTAACGCCGAGTGAGATGAGTCAGAAAAGACGCTGCATGATTCCACCTATGTGATGTTCTGAAACAGGCCCACAAGCCGTGGTGCCAGGAGCAGAGGGCAGGCAGCTGCCCGAGGGCCCACAGGCCCTCTCCAGGAGCTCCATCCGGCGGTGACACAGAAATACACGGAGGTGGAAACGGACACGGTTTCCTTAAGATCTGTGCACTTTCCGCGAGTTACATCCAATCTCACAAACTATTTTTTCTGCGAGCATATGTTACTTTTTAAATATGTATGGAAAACACAATATATTTTAAAAATCTAAAAGACCAGCTATAAATATATTTTTACCGTGAGTATATATTACTTTGTTATATATGGAAAACAATGCATGAGTGCATTTAGAATGTCTTCTTCGTAAATGCATGAAGCACCATGCACCCACATGGAGGCTGCCACAGACATGGAAATCACACTAGACCCCAAGACTCGAGATAAGACCCTTAAGATAAGGAGACCCCCTCCACAAGCAAACTGGTCCTTCTCAAGGTGGCGGACCTGGAAGTGCCCACATGTACCCAGGCCATCCCCTCCTTGGCCTTGGCCCCCTTCCTGGCTCCCAGCCGCCAGCTTCGGGGCAGGAGGCCTCTCTCTGCACGTCTTGGGAATTGTGAGATCAAAGGGAACTCCCGCTTGGGTTGGCAGAGCCCCGTCCAGGAGTGGGCCACGCCTTGTGGGAACTGTGTGGCTGCACCAATGTGCAGGGCCAGAGGAGTGGGGAGTTCCTGGGCAGCCGCTACTCCCCAGCCAGCAGAGGCCTCCCGCAGGTGACCACAGTGGGAAGGGCAAGAGAACCAGGGCCAATTCAGGCAAAGCATGGGGACACAAACAATGCTTCCGGCTGCTGATCTCCGAGTTGCAAGTCAGCGTCCAAGGGGCTGGAGAAACCCAGATGCCTCCGACCCACTCTGGGCCAGCCAGCACCCCACAGGCAGCAGAGCCAATGGCCAGGCAGGCACACGGTGGGCAACAGGCAGGGTGCTTACCTCCCGTGGGCTGTCTCAGTGCCCAGAGAGTTGGTGGGTCTGTTGGTCTGATCCAGGTGGAAATGGGGAGTCAGTGGGCATGACCATGCACTGCCCTGGGACAGCCAGCCACTCCCAGGTGGCCCCTGGGCTCCCACCAACACCCGGAGGTTGGCAGTGGCTTCCCGGTGTCCCCAGGCTGGAGAATGAGCTGGAGCCTGCCAGCCAGCTGGTGGTGTCCACCTCCCCCTCAAGGTTCACAGCTCACCCAGCAGAAAAGCTGCTGTCCACCCTTGTCCTGCACAGGTTTCCACGAAGGACAGCCCCAGTTCAATCACTGCGCGCCTGATCACCGCTGGCAGCTGATTTTTGATGGAGAGCTTATTCAACCAGTGCCCGGGGCCTGTAAGACTAGAGAGAACGGCAACACACAGGCCCCACTGGGCACCTGCTGGGCACCAGCAGCGTCCAGCGCCCGTGTCTGAGTGAACCCCACCCCCAGGGGCCACTGGGGGCCAGGAGCTGGTGGGTACCTAAATCCAGAATGACAGGTGGCAGCAGAACAGAAGCAGCGGGAGTGGCAGGAGCCCACACGGGGAACTCATCCGTCCCCACAGGCACATTTTTTTTTTTTGAAGCCAAGTTGACATTTATTAATATATGAAAAAAAAGGGAATTTTTCCAGTCACTGTAGGTATCAAAGCATATATTGGTCCCAGGTTCAGAAATATTCAGGAAGAGTCATGCCTTGATAAGGACTGGGCTGGCTGACCTTGAAGTCCTACTTAATTCTGTAATGTTGTGGCTGGTGAGTCTTTAAGTGGCACATTTTTCAAGAGATGACAAAATCTGAAATTTTATGTGAAATTTCTCACTTTTAAACCTTTCCATTGAGAAAGGACATGTGCACATTAGGGGGCGGGGGTCACATCAGAACCACAAAGGTCTACCACCCCACACCCAGGGTGGCCAGCACTGAAAAAGCAGAGGCTGCCAAGCAATGCCAAGCTGGGAGGATGGGCCTGGGCACAGGGGAGTTCCTGAGAAGCTGAGGGAGAAGGCGCACTACTCGCAATTGTTACAAAGTGGAAACAAGCCCAACCTGCAGACAGGCGAGGTGATAAAACATGCTCCATCTATGCAACAAAGTATCATCCAGCCATAAACAGGAGTCAAGGACCCCACGCTAGGAGGCTCAGTGCAGGATGCCGGACACGGGTCAGGTGTTGTATGACTCCATTTGTATGAAATGTCCAGAACAGGACAATCCACAGACACACAAAGAGAGTTGGTGACCAGGGGCTGGTGGCCAGGGAAGTGTGGACTGACTGTTAATAGATACAGGAATTCTTTGGGGATTAGCAAAAATGTTCCCAAATTGATTGTGATGGTGATTGCACAGCCTTACAAATATGCTAGAACCACTGAGTTCCACACTTTGAAATGGTGAAGTCGATGTTAGTGAATTATATTTTTAAAAAATAGGGGCTGGGGAGATAGCTCAGCTGGTAGAGTGCTTACCTCGCAAGCACAAGGCCCTGAGTTCGATCCCCAGTACCAAAAAAAAAAAAAGCCAGAAAAAAATGGAGAATATGTGCCAGGTGCAGAGGGGATATAATCCCAGCTACTCTGGAGGCTGAGGCAGGAGGATCACAAACTCGAGGCCAATCTGGGCAACTTAGCAAGGTCCTGTCTCAATATGAAAAAATATATATATAAATAAGTAAATAAAGGGCTGGGGAATGTGGCCCAGCACCCCTGGGTTCAATCCCATGTACCAGAAAGGAAGGAAGGAAGGAGGGAGAGAGGGAGGGAAGGAGGGAGGACAGAAGAGAGACTACAATACTTTTGTATGCAAATATGTTCAACGCAGCATTAGTTATATATTGTTGACGTGACTGGAATCCGCTGACAAGGCAGAGGGGCTAGATCACAGTCGGAGGGTGGGGAGGAGTCTGGCCTCTCCGCCCGTCTTGTATCATTGGACTAGTGTGATGGGCAGGAAGATAGTCCCCAGAGATGTCCCATCCTGATTCTGAACCACCTTCAGGGCACAGGGAGCTCACAGATGTGTTTAGATTCAGGACGTCAAGAAGGAGATGGGGCTAGGCCACCTGGTGGCCCTGGTCATTACAAGGTCCTCGCAAAAGGAACACACTCTCCCCAAAAGACATCCCTCCTGAGCCGGCCGGCACTCTCCCTGAATGCACAGCTGCTTTCCCAACGAAATCTGCCTGTTCCTCCAGGGGAAGAAAAAGAGGAAAGCAGGGTGGTCAGAGTCAGAGCCATGAAGGGGACACCGTGGGTCAGAGGGACACCGTGGCTCCCGGAAGATGAAGGAAGGGCCATGGGCTGAGGCAAGCAAACTTAAGAAACTGGGAAAGAGCAAGCAACAGACAAGAGGGCTCCCACCCACACCCTGATGTCAGCCAGGGGGGCCCGGATCAGGCTCTGACCTCTGCAAGTGTGAGACCACCGTTTCTCTCACTGAAGATGATTTTAAATGTGTAGTGATTCGTCACAGCAGCAATAGCAAAATAACACAGCAAGTTATTTGATCTCCTTAAGGTTTCATTTCTAAAATGCAAGTGAGAATTTTGCCTGATTCTTGGATTGATATAAAGCAGGTATGAAATGAGACTGCGACCAAAGCACCTGGCATGAGCGGCTTCAAGGAGACTCGTGGTCTCGAAGGCTTCTGCCCAAGGTCAGCTAGCTGCACTGCTCTGGACCCCAGGTGAGGCAGAACATCACGGCAGAAGAGATGGAGGAGAGCAGCTCAGCTCAGAGGGGCCAGGAGGCAGGAGAGGACAAGACCAGGGGCAAGACGGAGTCCGGTCACAGGACTGTCCCCTGTGAGGTCAGAGACTCGTGATCCAGTCTCCCCCTCAAAGCCCACCTCTGGACACTGCTACACCGGGGGCCAGGCCTGCAGCACACCAGCCTCTGGGGACATTCCAGATCCAGGCCACCACAGAGGACGTCTGTGTGAAGTGGTCGTCACAGGCCCCCGTGCATAATCAGAGCTTGACAGTGATACGAATCCATCATCTGGTCACTAAAAGGCGGGTGACGAGGAATTGCACCAACAGGGGGACGTGCTGGGGACGTGCTGGGGACGCACTGTTGAGTGAAGACAGGATAAAGGTCACATGGGATATCATCCATGTAAAAGTGTCAGGGAGAAAAAGTCGCATGCGAATATCGCTTCCCGTCTGGGTGCTCTCCGCTCCACGTGGGTTTTCAGGCACTTTCCGAGGGATGTGTTTTATGTCTACAATCAGGAAGACCGTTTGCTTTTCAGGCAAGCCCCACAGCCCCCTCCCTGCCATCCAGGTCCCTGCTGGTGGCTTCCGCGGCCTGAAGCAACGAACCCCAGGGTGCTTCTCCACAGTGCCCCTCCCACGCTGGCAGCCCTGGAGTCTGAATCCAGCCTCCTGGGCCCAAAGCCCCCTACTCCAAACATCCCCCTTTGTCAGTAGGTAGGGCACCTCTCTGTGCCCCAGGACAGGAACGGCAGGCCTCAGACCCTGAAGGAGCCCCATCTGACCTCACCTTTCCTGGGGAGGTGTCACCTGCAGCGTCCAGAGGGTGGCTGGCCATATTCAAGGTCCAACTGCAGCAGCCGTAGCAGCAGCCCTCACCCTGGCGGAGGCTGACTGCTGGCCATGGGTCTCCTGAACCTGCACAGTGGTCCAGGAGGCCACCCTATTATCTGCCCATGTGGTGGAATGGGAAACAGAGGCTCCAGATGCTGAAAGATGCTCCCCAGAGTCACACACCAGGACTCGAATCCAGCTCAACTGGCCCCAGAACCCAGGCCCCACTTTGCAGGAGACACGGGCTGCCCCCACCCTGGGGCCAGGCACTCTGCAGCCCGGCATGTCCAGCCCGTCTGTGGCCAGCTCTGCGGGCACCACCATGCATCAGGGTCCTGCTGGGACCCTGGGCATCTCACTCTCCGTCCCTTGCAGGCCTTGCCACTGCTGCAGCTAACCAGAACTGTTTACTCGGGGCCGGCAGCAGGGCCATTAGATCCCTCCTTTCCAAGGCCCCAGCCCAGCCACAGGGTTGTGAGGTGGAGGCAGCAGAGGGCGAGCTCCTGGCTCCTGACATAGAAACAGACCCTTGTTTCTGCCTCCAGGTCTGACGAGGGCTCTCCAGAGCCCCACTGCTGCCCGCCATGCCGTCCTTAGGAGCACACTGCCCGGGCCCCAGACCACCCACCCCAACAGCCTGTGGGCAAGAACACCTCCTAGGTGTGACCTGTCCCTGTTCTTGTCCTTAGTGGTTTTCTATCCTGTGGACATTTAAGCACCTCAGACCTTTTTCTTTAATGGAAACGGATTTTGCATATGCTCACAAAAGACTTCCCATAATTAAGCAAATGTATATTTTCTCCTAAGAGAGTTTATTTTTTAATTTTACCTTTAATCCATCTGGGTTTTTTTAATTTTTATTTTGTAAAGCGTACAGCCTTATTATTTGTTTCCTAAAGGTTGACCGAGTGGTCCATCAAGTTTTATCGCCTAGTCTGTCCACCTCTCTGCACTAGACAGAAACTTCCCTCGTCAAACGATTCAGAGGATGCTTGCGTGTGAAAACACCCTTCATCTGAGAGTAGAGAAGACCGACAAGCTCAGGAATCTTCTGAACCAAAGACACTGATAGGAACCTTCTGCCAGGTCACAAGCACCTTAGGGGTGAGCCGTTCTTGGTCAGGGAGTTGACTGTCAGCAACGAGACTCATATTCACCCCAAATCTAAGGAAAACTGGCGCAGTCTTCACTTTGGTGAGTGTATGGCATTTCCAAAACTGTTCCACTGTATTTTTTTTTAATAAAATATATACAATTCATGCTCCTGCTGGATCCATAAATTCTAGAACTTATCTGCTCGTTTGTGTATTCATGACCAAATTAAAAAGTACATTGTAAACACTTGTTTGAAGGTTTGGTGGACTTTACAAAAGAAAATGGATTTCAACTGAACCCCAAATCGTAATGCCAGATTTGGAATTAGGCGTGCTCAAGTCTCCTAAAAGTAAATTTTGAAATGTTAGCAGGAAAGTTGTTTTTCCATTCAGTCCGAACCCTGTGGCGGAAAATTCAGGTGAGCAGACTGGACATGAGAGGTGATACCACGCAGGAAACAGCAGAAACTTTCATTTAAAAATCTGCTATTTACACACCAGGTGAGGTGGCGCAGGCCTGTCACCCCAGGGCTCCAGAGGCTGAGGCAGGGAGATGGCAAGTTCCAGGCCAGCCTCAGCAACTTAGCGAGACGCCGTCTCAAAAGAAAGAAGAAAAAGGGCTGGGGAGGTGGCTCAGTGGTTAAGTACCCCTGGGTTCAGTCCTCAGTACCAAAAAAAAAAAAAGGGGGGGGGGCATCTAAGGGCCATCTGTCTGCTCCTTCCAGCTGAAGGACGTGCCAGGGTTTTAATGGATACAGCCGCGTTTGCCTTAGGAAGAGGGAAGTTACCGACTGGTTGGGAATAACCACGTGCCCGGTAGGATAGGGAAACGCCAAAGGTGCTGTTGGCTCAGCACCAGAAGTGCTTCCGCCACACTGCCGAGAGCAGAGAGCGGGGCCTGGATCCCTCGCTGGAGGCTGCGGGAGCTGGGCATGCGATAGGGGCCTCATGTCGCTACTGTCGCTCATGTACCGCACAGGCGGAGGAAGAGCAGAGACACATAGCGGACACGTGGGAACGTCCTCTCCAAGGAGCGCCAAGCCCCACAGGAAGCCACAGCTACTGATCGCAATGGACACTCCGGAATGCGGTTACGATCATGAGGCCCGGCCGGCTCCCAGGGAGCCCTCCGCGCCACTGCCATGATCGGTCCCGGGACACGCTCCTACGGCTTGTCCAGTTTTCTTCTTAAGGGCTGCGGATTAGCTCGGTGGTGGAGCCTCGCCTAGCATGCATGCGGCCGTGGCTCTGATTCCAGCGCTGGCCGCTGGTCGAAAGGCTGCTCCTCAGGGGACTTTTCCTCCTTTTCCTCTTCCTCACCCACCCCGTCCCCTTCTCTTCTAGGTGCTGGGGATCAAGCCGGGCCTTGCAGAGGGTACCTGCTAGGCAGGCACTCTACCACTCAGCTACCCAGGACTCTTCTTTTCAACTTTTTTAGTTTTTCCCACTATTTCAAAATGTCTTGAACGGTGTCTGTTAGGATTCAGTGTAGTGTGCATTTCATCCCAGCGTCTCCAGTGCGGCAGACTTCATCCAGGTGCAGACTTTCCCAGGGTTCTCTTTTGTTTTATGCATTTTTTTTAATTTTTATTTTTTTAATTTTTTTTGCAAATTTCACTCACAGCCTCGAATTGGTGCCTGTGCATAAAAACCCTGGAACTTCCTCAATATGTGAAGAGGTGCCTTTTGTTCATCTACATTTGTGAAAGTAAGTTTCTCGGATCCAGCTCTCTGGGCCACCGTGCATACTGTCACCACCACCACAGGGGTCGAGCTGTCGTGGGATGGAACCCAGGGTGGGGAGGCACGATGCTTCGCAAGCACCTGCTGCTGAGCCACCCCCAGCCTCCAGTTTCTCTTATGGCTGGCCACATGCTCATGCCGCCTCCCAGAGTGGAGATCCCCAGGTGGGAGCTGGGGTGCAGCACTCCCAGCATTTGGGAGGCCCTGGGCTCCACCCCCAGGATGGGGTGAGGGCATGAATCAAACACAAAGCGCAGCAGCTTCCTTCCTCTGGTTGGATGACACCCCCACCCCACCCCCAGCATTTCTACCTGGTTTAGTCTGAAGCTTTGTCTTCCACCGCTCTGGCCCCACCAGTCCACCTGTCCCAACTTAAGTGTCTGAGCTTAGAAATTCCCACCAGAGGAGCAATATGTGTTCATCACAGAAGTTTCAGGAAATCCAGATGAGTGCCAGAAGGAAAGGGGAATTAGTTCCATCCCACACCTCAGCAATGCCACTTCGGGTTCTTGTTCTTTCTTTCCATGCACACCCCCTCCACACACACACACACAATGTTTTATAACATAGCACCATGCTGTAGCTTTCTCCCTAACACATCTTTTTAAATCTAACATCACACATGAAATTTTTTTTCCTTTTCTTTATTTATTTATTACCAGGAATTGAACCCAGAGGCACTTAACCACTGAGGCACCTCCCCAGCCCCTTTCTTAAATTTTTTTATTTAGAGACAGGGTCTCACTAAGTTGCTTAGCATCTCACTAAGTTGCTGAGGCTGGCCTCGAACTTGTGATCTTCCTGCCTCAGCCTCCCAAGCTGCTGGGATTACAGGCATGTACCACCACACCCTGCAACACATGAAGAATTTTAAACACCACATCATTTGAAAGATCTCAAACCTGAGTTCTAAGGATTGTGGAAGCTGTTCCCCTCAGAGGCACAGATGGCTGTACCAAAGTCACCACCCCAATGGACACCGAGCTGCATCTTGATTCACTTGTAAGTTCTACTGCAATGCACAAATCACACAGAGTAACTGGCATTTGGGAATTTTTTCTTACTCCTGTAGGACTGGAATTGCCTAACCAGAGGATGTGTGGTCTTAAGGATCCAGAATCACACTGGCAAATGACCCTCCAGAAACACCAAAGCTATCTCCCCTCCTACCCAGGGCACCTCAGCACCCACCACCCCTCACTGAATGTCATCAGGGCCTTTTGTGGAGGCTGGGGCAGGGGGGGTGGGCAGGGGATAGCAGGAATTGAACCCAGAGGCACTTAGCCACTGAGCCACATCCCCAGACCTTTTTAGGTTTTATTTTGAGACGGGGTCTCACTAAGCTGTTTAGGACCTTGCTAAATTGCTGAGGCTGGCCTTGAACTTGCGATCCTCCTGCCTCAGTCTCCTGACCTGCTGGGTTTAGAGACCTACGCCACCACACCCAGCTTACCAGGGCCTTTTAAGCTGATTTTGAATTTCACCCTTGATTTTGAACTCAAGGGCTTAAAAATCACAAATACACTGTCTTGGGGTGAATCTAACGCATGTCATCTACAAGCCTCATGTCTTTACCGGTCTGAGGAGGCATACTCAGCTCTGCACCAAGTGAGGACTCCAGAGAGGTGCCCTGGGGACTCGTGCCCTGATAGGCCAGGTGCTAAACAAGGAGGATCAAAGGACAACAGACCAGAGTGCACTGCAGACCACTGCCACAAGTAGCCAAAGATTAGGATTATGTGTGCTGACATTCATGCCCTTAAAGAGAAAGAACGACAGAAAATGAAAGCTGCAATCTATTTTAACTATTTTGCTCTATTTAAGCCATTCATTTAAATATATATATATATTCCTACTTGGGAATTATTCTCATAAGGACAAAGTTAAAGAGTTTCAACTTCGCCAGCTCAAATTTCCCAAAGAGGAAAAACTCCAAAGCAAGGTAAATAACGTACATGGTAGACAGTCAGCCATCTTAACACAGCAAAACACTTTCTAAAAAATAAAGATAGGGCTGTAACAGTTAGAAACTGAGGGGCCAGGGCTGGGAATCTAGCTCAGTGGGTAGAGTGCTTGCCTCACAAGCCCAAGGCCCTGGGTTCAATCCCCAGCACTGCAAAAAATAAATAAATAAATAAATAAACAAAAAAGTAAAAACTGAGGGGCCTAGGGCAAAGTGCTCTGCTTAGGAGTCTGTTTTTTTTTTTTGGTTTGGGGTCCTGAGGATTGAACCCAGGGCCTGGTGCATGTCCGGCAAGCAGGCCACCACGAGCTGCACACCCCTCAGGGGTCTGCAGAAGGACAGCCCTCAGCTGACAGGTTGGAGAAATTGGTATTGCCACTTTGTGATGTGAAACTTAAAAATGTTTACTTTTTCTTTTTCTTTTTCTTTTTTTTTTTTTTCCATGGTGCTGGGATTGAACCCAGGGCCTTGTGCTTGTGAGGCAAGCACCCTACCAACTGAGCTAGATCCCCAGCCATAAAAATTTTTGACTACTAAAATACAATGAAACCATCAGAACAATTGCGTTTTGAGTGTGATTTCGGATTTCTTCTTTCTTCTCTTAACCTATTTGAAATTGAGGTATAATCAAGAGTGACGTGCAGGGCACCTGCATGCCCCCATGGTGGGTTTTGACCAAGGACTAGACCTGGATGATGCAAACCCTAGGCAGACCTGGAAGGCTCCCAGCACGGGAGAGCTGCCTGGGGCCCCTCGCCTTGGCGCAGGACCTCACGGGGGTCGGAGGCGCACCGGAGTCCGCTTCTTTGCTGTGCAGGACGTCAGGCAGATGGCTCCAGTGCTGACAGGCTCGGGCATTCTGGACCGTGTCCCCCGGCGCCGGGCTCCCTTCCTGGAAGCAGCGCAGCGTGCGTCCGTTCTCCCACTGACAGACGCACGGGTGGTTTCCAGTCGGGGACAAACGTGGGGAAGCGCCTGTGAACACTCCTAAACAAGTCTCTTCACGGCCACTGCTCCTTTCTCCTGGGAGGCCTCGGGGTCCTGGTGTAGCGAGCGTGGGGAGAAGCCGCCCAGCCGTCCTGCAGGGCAGGTGTCCCTGCCGCTCCGGCCTCGCCACCCTAGCGGTCAGCCTGTAGAACTGCAGCCGCGCTCAGGCCCCAGCCCCAGCCCTGGCTCACCTGACGGCCACTTCCAGTTCCCGCCACCAACGGTGCTCCGTGCCTTCCACAGGTTCGCTGGCCCATCAGACACCATCTCCTCGGAAGTACTTATTGAAGTCTTTGCCCAAGTAAGAAGATCGAATGTCCTCTGATTATTTTAATTATTCGTTTAAGTCCTTCATACATTCTGAACCCAAGTTCTTTGTATTACACGTATTTTCTCCCAGTCTGAGGTTTTCTGATTCATTTTCCTTGCAGCATCTTTTGATGAACACAAGTTTTTCATTTGGATGAAGTCTAAATTTGTCAATTAAAAAAAATAAATAACTAGTGCAGTCAGACACAGTAGCCAACACAGAAGGACCACAAGCTCAAGACCAGCCTGGGCAATTTAGCAAGGCCTTGCCTCAAAATAAAATAAAACAAGAGGCTGGGGATGTAGCTCAGTGGTAGAGTGCACCCTAGTATGTGAGAGGCCTGGGTTCAATCCCCACAACTGCAAAAATAAAAACTATTTTTTTCTTTTTCTTTTTTTTTTTTTTTTTTTTTTTTTTTTTTTTTTGTACTGCAGATTGAGCCCAAGGATGCTTGACCACTGAGTTACATCCCCAGTCCTTTTTATATTTTTGTTTTGAGACAGTCTTACTAAGTCACTTAGAACCTCACTAATTGCTGAGGTTGCCCTTGAACCTGTGGTCCTCCTGTCTTAGCCTCCAGAGTCAATGGGAATACAGGTGTGCACCACTTTGCCTGGCTCAAAAAAAAATTTTTTATTTAAAAAAACCTAAAAACCTTTGCCAATCTAAAAATTAAAAACTGGTCTGTGCTCCCTTCTAGAAGCTTTATCATCTTCACTTCTGTGTTTAGATTCGAGCCAGCTCAGAGTCATCTGAGTTGGGATTGAGGGTCTTTTCCCATCTGGATAGACAACCAGCTATTCATCATGGCTTGTTGGAAAGGTTCTGTTTCTTTGGTGTCTTTGTCAAAATCAAATGACCAGCCAGGTGTGGTGACACACCTGCAATCCCAGCAACTGGGGAGGCTGAGATAGGAGGATTGCAAATTCAAGGCCAGCCTCAGCAACTTAGTGAGACCCTGTCTAAAAATAAAACATCAGATAGGGCTGGTACCAAAGGCTGAATGTTCTCTGACAAGTGCATGACAATCTATAACAAGGGGGGTGGGTGAGGGGAAGAGAAGAATGAAGGAACTTTGGATGGTGTAGAGGAAAATGGGGTGGGGGGGACAGAAAGATAGTAGAATGAAACAGTATCACCCTATGTATATTTATGATTACACGAATGGTGTGAATATATACATTGTGTACAACCATAGACATGAAAAGTTGTACCCCATTTGTGTACAATGAATCAAAATGCAGTCTGCGGGCCTAGGCAGCACCGCCGGGTAAGGGCGCCTCGGCCATCTCAGGCCATTCTAAGTACAGTATCCAGATGAAAGACAACAAGAGAAGGCTTAAACTCTGGAGTCCAAAGATCAAGATCAAAGATCAATGTCAGCACGTCACATCTTGGCTATATAATCTCAAAACAGATATTGTTCACAAATATCTAAAAATGGGATCAGATGTTGAGAGCGACCAACCTTGTGGGAAGTCATCTGATGAAGTCCAGTTACCTGCAGGCGATTGTCTCAGAAATCATAAGTACAGATGGATCTCAATGGAGCTAACAGAATACCTGATGGATATCTGGAAAAGTTTCAGATCAGCAGTCCACCATTTGATCAACAATGGAGCTCGAGGTCTCATAGAGCTTTCTTAGTAAGTTTTTGGTGTCCTACCTGGATCATCAGATCTGCTTTTACTTTTATCTGAATGTAAACCTTTTAAATTTTTGGCAATTATGGGAATTGAACACCCAAATTTGCACAAGCTAGGCAAGCTCTGTCAATTAGCTAAAACACCAGCACTTAACTTAATATTATGTAAAACTTCTGGGTTTTATCATTTTTCATTCTTAAGGGTTTATTGGGACCCTTAACATGCATCCACATTGGAATGAGATTTATGCTATGTTACATTTTATTTTTGGTAAATTTTATTGATATTTGCTATATATGCAGAATATGTACCATATATATCTTCTTAGATGCACTATACTAGATCAATGAACATTTGTTAATATATATGGATTATCCAATGAAGTACCCAAACCATCACCCTACAACTCATTGAATATCTGCAGTGTTAACATACTTGTGTGAGTAATATGCAGTTGAATAAAATTTTACAAATCCCAGAAAGACCCTTCTGTTACCTTTCTTTTCATTTAATACCCCTCACCTGTAGCCATGATCCCTGTCTCTTTATATCTAAGATTAGTTTTACTTGCATGTATTATACTATTTTGACCATATTGTTTTATAGTATATTTTAATACCTGGAACTTTATTTTTCTCAAAAGTAGACATTCTTAATTACCTTTAAAATGCTTAATAATTCTTTTCTGATTATTCTTATTTGAACCACTGAACTTTGTGTAATTCAGTATAGAAATTTATTTTCAAAAATTTACATAGACATGGACATGTATATTATTTATATAGTTTGTATATATGTACATACACATATGTACTATATGCTTTGTATCTTGATATGTATGAAAGTGTACAGTATGCATTTTTTGTGGTTGGTTCCTTTTGCTGTGTTAAGTTTGTGAGTTTTATCTATGTTTTTGAATATAGTGATATTTCATTTGTTTTTGTTGCATGCTGTTTTACTGTATAAGTATATTGTAATTTTTAGTGCATGACACTTTTTCACTTCTGTTCATGGTTATTTTGCTTCTATTCAGTGTTTTACTATTATCAGATAGTTCTAAAACTATTCCTGTGAATGTTTTTTTCTTAACATATGTAAGCACTTCATACCTAGGAGTGGAATTATAGGATCATATTGTATATATATGTTCAGCCTTCCTAGAAAATATAAAAAGCATTTTCCAAAGTAGTTGTACTAATTTGTACTTCCAACATCAATGTATGATAGTTCTGATTGGTCTTCTTGCCACTTTTTGAGGCAGTCTTTTTCTGTTTTAATTTTAACTTTTCTGGTAAAATAGTGGTCACATAGTGCTTTTATTTTGCATTTCATTGTCTAAGTTGAACACTTTTAAATATGTTTGTTGGCCATTTAGGTATCTTTTTTTGTAAATTAATTGCCCAAGTCTATTGTCTATTTAAAAAAAAATGCAGTCTGTAAAAATAAAAAAGATTTTAATAATTTTTTTTAAAAAAAGGGCTGGTGATGTGGCTCAGAGGTCAAGCGCCCTGGGATTAGATTCCCTAGGACCAAAGGAAAAAAAAAAAAAACTCAAATGACCATGTCCAAGTGTGCCTCTATTTCTGGACTCTGCCTTCTGCTCCCTGAACAGGATTTTCCTGCCCCTCACTAAACCACAGCATACTGACAGAGAATAAGGCCCCACAAGTTCTCCAACTTTGCTCTTTTGGGGGACTGTTTTAGATACTTCCAGGTCCTTTGCTTTTCCATGCACATTTTTTTAATTAGTTTGTCCCCCCTTCCTCTCTTCCTTCCTTCCTTTCTTCCTTCAAAATGAAGATCCTGAGATTCTGTTTAGGATTGCATTAAATCCTTAAACCAATTTAGGAGTAACTAACATCTTAAAAATATTCAATCTTCTAGCCCATAAATATAGTCTTCCATATTTAAGTTTACTTCCATATCTCTCAGGGATAAAGATATCAGAATATATTGATGGGAAACCAAGATCTGAATATTTCTAATATTTAAAATTTTTTTGTAAAATTAATCAGCACTTTAAAATGTAGATTAAAATACTTAAAAGATCAAAGTCATCTACAAGCTTAAAAATAACAACTCTGGAAACAATACTCTATATAGAGTTATACATGTAAAAGGCTTGCACAGTGCCCCCCTAAACACAGAGTGCCTGGTCCAATATCTGAGTGTGAACTCACGCAGAAAGAGGATCTTTGCCAGATGTAGGCAAGTCAGGGACCTGGAGATGAAAGCACCCTGCTATTAGGCAGGCCCTACTCCAATGGGGTAGCTCCAAGAGAGGAGAGGGAGGCCGGGGACACGGGGGAGGCAGGGTGGAGCTGCACCATGCCAAGGAGCACCAAGGACTGCAGGCAGCCACCTGGAGAAGGGAAGGCAGAGCATGGCCTGGCTCACACCCTGATTCCCCCGCCTCCGGAACTCACAAAGAATTCATTTCTATTGTTTCAAGCCACCCAGTTTTGTTACAGCAGCCACAGAAAACAGATACCATATTGTTCCACACTTGGGTTTTTTTCATGTGATAACACACAATTGTCCCCCCTGAGCCACAGTTTCATGTCCCTGAGGTCAACTGCGATTTGAAAATATTAAATGGAAAATTCCAGAAAGAAACAATTTGCAAATTTTAAATTGTGCCCCATTCTGAGCAGAGTGATAAATCTGGAGCCTTCCCACGCCATCCTGCCTAGGACGCGAATCATCCTTTTGTCCGGCGTGTCCGCCCTGTATACGCTACCCGCCTGTTAGTCACTTAGTAGCTATCAAGCTTATTGGATGGATTGTCGAGGTACTGCAGAGCCTGCGTTCAAGTCACCTTTGTTTTTCTTAATTTTGGTGCCAAAGCCCAAGATCAGTGATACTGGCAATTTTTGTTTATTTACATTTTACTTAGAGTACATTCCATTTCATTATCATTGTTAATTTCTTACTGCACCTGATTTATAAATTAAACCTTATCACTGATATGTACCAGAAAAAACAAAGAGTAGGGTTCCTCAGTTGCAGGCATCCACTGGGGGACCCCCATGGATGGGAGGGACTGTGGTACCTTGGAGATATTTTCATACGGGCACATGCAGATCCACAAGCAGCATGGGCCACCTTCAACCACATAGATTTACCCCAGGTGACCTAACACAGACAGGGACAACCATGTGAACACACAGGGAGTGGACAGCCATCTACAGGCCAAGGAGAAAGGTCTCAGAAGGAACCAAATCTGTTCACACTGTGACCTGAGGCTTCTGGCCTCCAGAACTGTAGGTGAATTAATTCCAATTGTTCAAGCCAGCCAGGTGCGGTGGGGGAGTGTTCCAGTCCCAGCGGCTCTCGAGGCTGAGGCAGGAAGATTGCAAGTTCGAGGCCAGCCTGGAGAACTGAGTGACGCTCTGTCTCAAAATAAAATTAAAAGGGCTGGGGATGCAGCTCCGTGGGAGAGCACCCCTGGGGTCCATCCCAGCACCAAAAAAGAAAAAAACATTGCAGAAGCCATCCAGGCGGTGGAGCTTGCTGAGGCAGCCTGTCCAGACATGCGCCCCAGAGTAACAGCTCACGCACCATCTTGCAAACCTGGAAAATGGAGACTCTTCCAGGACCACCGCTCTAGAGATGCTGGGTTCAGTGGCCACCCCTCCAGACCTTACCCTCTGGAGGATCAAAAGCGTTGCACTTTCCTCCAGCCCCTTAGGTCATCCACTGGCTACTCCTCTGGCCCAGAGGGAGTGTCTACCTCTCCACGGGGCTTGTGTGGGCCTTGCTCTGGTCCAGCAGGGTTTGTGAAACCTTGCCTGCAGGGCCTGCCGCCTGAAGCCCAGCCCCCAAAGGCACACAGCTCTGGAGGGCCTGCTGCATATAGGTGCCCTGTGGACACGTAGCCCACCACAGCCACCACCAGCCATGCAAGGAAGACTGTGCTGGGTCATAAGCCCAGTCTAGCCAGCCACATGGCCGGGTGGTGATGTAACACATCTCAGGTGAGGCTCCGGCCGGGGCACTCCACCAAACAACCCACGTGTTGCTGTGAAGGTGTCTGCAGGTGTGACTGGAGGTAAACGGGGATCCTGAGCAGTCTGGTCAGCTGAAAGGCCCTAAGAACAGGACTGAGGAAGCCAAGCCTGGGCCTGTGGGTCTCAGGGGCGGCCCCCGAGTCCCTGGCCAGCCCTCCTGACGGCCTGCCCTGCAGGTTCCGACTCACCTCACCAGCACCCACGACAGCCTATGCCGAGTGCTTGCCAGGGGCGCTTTATAAACTGGTATTTATAAGCAGTCATTCCTCCCTATCTGCAGGTTTCACATCCTTGAATTCGATCATCTGCAGATTGAACATATTTTTTTTGTCCAGAAAATTCCAAAAAGCAAACCTTTGAATTTGCTATGTGCAGAGTACTAGGTGATCTGGAGACGGTCTCCATCCCATGACTGAAGACACTGGAGGTCCTTGTCTTCCCATGCCTGCTTCAAGCCCGCTTTCGTCACTTTCGTGGGGCATTCCCTCCGTGCTCCTCACAGTATCTCCAGTGGAGGCTGCACCTCCTCACCCCCGCCAGGGCTCTGTCAAACGGTCTCCCTTTGAACCTAGAGACAGAGCTGCGGGCTGATGCAAAGCGGCTGATGCAAAGCGGCTTCTGCAGCCTCACTGGCCACCATGTGTGAGAACGACGTTCCAGTCCCCGAAGCCCCAACCCATAGTTCTTCGATCACATTTGGTAAACGCAGAGACACCGAAGTTGGTGACAGGGACTCACTCCTGCTCAGCATCCCACCTCTGAATGACTGCAGGAATAACCAGGGTCCCCAGAGTCCTGGCTTTCTGATCTGTGGAGGGGGCTGTGGTGTGAATATGGCTTGTCCCCTCTGAGACCCCTGCTGAAATCTGGTCCCCAATGTGATAGTGTTGGGAGATGGTGGGACCTTCAAGAGCTGACTCTGGAGATGCATGAATGTATGTGAGAGGAGCGTGCAGATTCTGTGTAAATATTATGCCACCTCGTGTACGGGGCTTGAGCATCCTCAGGTGTCACAGCCCCACGGGGTCCCAGACCCAATCCCCGTGGACACCAAGGGGTGGCTGTATGTTGGTCCTGCTTCTCTGAGCACCCTGACGACTACAGACTGGACACACCCATCCCAGACTGGACAAGGGCCCTCCTGTGTGCTCACCATCTGTGACTATAAGGACAGGTCATGGTTGCCGGCCTGGGTCCCTACCTGTCTGGCTCCCTCAAGTGTCCCCACAGCTGCCTTGTCCCTGTGGTACCAGCCCAACACTGTGCCTGGCAAGGAGCCGCCACTCAGGTCATACCCACCACACAAGCAAGTCAGGACCACTCCTCAGCCCAGAATTCACCTTCTGGGCTCTTCTCAAGACAAGTCCTCACTACTCTGTCCTGCTTCACCTACTGAAAGCTGGCATCTGTCGCTATGCTGTTCTGGGGGACAGCTGTCCCATCAGCAGCACTCCTGCCAGGACAGGAGCCACCAAAAGGCGATGGTAGGAGAAGGCAACTTGGGCTGTCCCAAAGATTCAAATGGTGACGTCAAGAGCAACCCCTCCTACCTAGGCAGCAGGGTGCAAAGGTGCAGAGGTAGAGAGGACCGTCCTGCTAGTATACCCCAAACACAGTGACCACCCAGTCCGTTTTGGTTTTTTGTTTTTTTGTTTTTTTTGTTTTTTTGCATCTTTATCTTTTATTTGTTATTTTTCTAGAGAGCCCAGTAGGACCTGGGTGTGGTTCACTGTTACAGTGCTTGCCTGGCCCATGCAAGGCCCTGGATGCCATACCAGCCCAGAGGAAAGAGAGAGAGAACCCAGCAATTTCTGAACATCCATGGAGTCCAGCCAGGATGCGCAGGTCAGAGCTGGGGCACATAAGCAGAGGACATGTCTGGATTGTGAGCCACATCAGCAGTTGTCTCTACTTGGGGGTTGCTTCTGTCGCACCACGGACACCTCTACTGCAGGCCTGCCCTCTCCAAGTCCAGCATGCAGCCAAGCGCCTTGTAAGGCAGCCGAGCTCAGGGAGGCACAAGCTAGACCCAGAGACAGCTCACCCCTTCTACCTGGGGCCGGTCAAAGGAACTACGGTACCGCTGACCCAGAATGAATATCACCAAGAGGTTCAAAGGAAGGGGGTCAGTCCACCCACTTGGTGGGCAGTGACCTCTGGGCATCCTGCAGAGCACCAAGCAGCGCACAGTGAGCCACCCACTGTGAGATGACAAGAACAAGCAGCAGGGTGGCTCTGAGAAGGTACTCCCTGGCCTGGCAAGGACAGGCACGTCTCCAGGAGGGAACCTCAGGGGAGACAGCCTCCGCCGCCTCCAGAGGGGGGACCCAGCTGCTGGGGGAGCCGGCCGGAGGGTTTCCAGTTCACGTGGTCTGAACGGTCTGGATTGGGCAGCCTGGGCATGCCCCACTCTGTGTGAACTGTCCACGGTGGTGCAGGCACACAGCAGAGATGCTGCCCTGACTCTTGGGGGCCAGGTTAGAGCCCTCATTCGCCCAGCCCACCAGGACACTTTCCGGGCAACCCCATCCTCACCAACAAAACGGATCTTCATGGTCCCTTCTGATATTGAAATGATCTGATTCCAAATGGAACTCTTCTGCTCATGACAGATTTTTGCCAACCAGAAGCAGGAAGTCTTATTTTAATGGGAATTCTTTGTGCATACCCTCATGCTCTCCATCAACGAGCAACAGGATTAACGATCTCTTTTTGTGTGTGTGACCTGAACGACATTTCTGTGCTTGTTTCTTTCAGAGAAGGAGGGACCCAGTTGATGAAGGGGGAAGCACAGCATGCTTTGGACTCAGAAGAGGGTGTGCTCTGCAGGTCTCAAATCCATCACTCCCGAAACCCACGGGTTTACCGACGGTGTCCAAAGGATTTACAGAGGATGCTTGAGACCGCCTCCTGCATGGAGGGAGGTCAATTAGCAGACTCATGAATTGTGCATTGGGGCAGCACTGCAGATCTCTAAACTAATGGTTTGCTCTTAAGTAAGGGTTTTGCCCTAGATTTGAGACCTTAGTAAGTGCTAATTTTTAAATTGTGAAAATAATGCAGTTCACACTGGAAAACTGCTCTCACAAGACCATTTTACACCATGACGCCTCTGCAGAGGTCTTGGGAAAGAGCAGGGGAGAGTGAATAAGCACCACAGTTAGCTTGTGTTAGGACACCATGGAAACCAGCAAACCAGCAAGCGCATTCTGAGTACCCGGGATCCACTCCTCACTGTCGGGGTTGCGGAAATCGAGGGACACGCCTGCAGCACCTGCGAGTATAAATCCTGGGGGACAGCTTCACATGCTATGCTGTAGATGCACTAGCACTTTGCACATGCTATTTTTATAGCAAGAAACTGGAACTCAGGACTGATCTGATTGCAAAATGAATAAACGACACCCTTTGAAATAAATCCCACATGCAATGGAGACCTCCCATAAGGGGGCTGCCATCTGTGCCCAAAGCAACATCAAACAAAGCAATAACGATTTCCCACCTCCTATAACTGTATACCTTAACCTGCCCCTGGGGGAGCCCTCCCATGGGAGGCTCTGGTCTGGGCAGACCTTTGGGGTGCTGCAATGGACTAGGCAGCCTAGGAGAAGAGTACCAGGAGTCAGGCCGCTGCTTCTACCATGTCTGACCCGGAGAGCCTGTGTGCAAGCCAGAGTGGCTTGTCTGCCCCACCAGGCAGTCGGAAAAAGGCAGAGCCTGGCTCACAGTTGGGTGCCAGAAGCCATTCTGGATTCCTTTTCCTCACCTGCAAATGAGGGCTTGGGCAGGCCGCCCCTGGTAAGAAGTGTCTTCAACAGAGAGCTGCAGATTGTCCTGGGTCAGGAACTCGAGGTGGGGCTCTGGGCCAACACTGGCATGGTGGCCCAGGGCTTGGCACCCTGAAAGCTCCTGAACTTCTGCAAGCACCCACACTGCGCTTATTTTTACTCGCGTTCTGATATATAAATGCTGAGTGTTGCACATGTGTGACATTTATCCACTACACGTACAGAAGCAGCATCACACGACACAGTGGCCTGTAAGTTATACTCTTATTTGCAAATATGGAGGGGAGCTGGAGGGAGGGAAGGAAGACCAATTGTTACACTAAATATTAAGTATTGTGTGATACTGAGTTCTTCCCATGGAGACGCGTGGAGGGAAGTTTGGTGACTGCTGGAGGTCAATATTCTTGGATTGCAGTAATGAGACAGTACTTTTATAAGCTAAGTGCCTGTGACACAGCTGAGATATGCCTATATCATCTAGCTGGGTTTTTCCTGGTACTCGGGATTGAACCCAGTGGTGCTTTCCTACCAAGCTACGTTCTCAGTCCTTTTTAGAGACAGGGTCTAGCTAACTTGCTGAGGGTCTCACTAAGATGCTGAGGCTGGCCTTAAGCCTGAAATCCTCCTGCCTCAGCCTCCAGACTCACTGGGATTATAGGCATGTGCCACAGTACCAAGCTGTGATCTAGTTTTAATGACCAAAGCCAGGGTCACTGGGTTGATCCCAATCCTGAATTTTCCTCTGACTTCTGAATGATGCCAGCTTGTCCTTCCTCACCTAAGTATCTCTGATTTTTGATCCACAAGTGCAGCATGAAAATACTTATCCTGAGTGCCATGCCAGATGTTAATGGCTTAATATTTGCCGCCTGCACATGTTGCTTGCATAAAGTGTTATTAAACAGAACATCCAGAAGACACTTCTTCCTGCCCATACTTTAATATTGCTTGGTATATACTTTAAACATCCTCATAGGCAATTAAGCATAAGTGTGAGTGTACATAAACTGTCCTGTCCCAGGGATAATCTAAGGAACCTTACAACTTTAATGGAAAATGTCTTTAAAGTACATCCCTTGGTTGACTATGGTGTCCAGTACAGTGAACAACAGTATCAAGTGGCATTTAAATTGTTTAAGATTAAATAAAATGTAAAATTCAACTCCTTGGTGGTACTAGGCACGTTCCAAGTGCTCAGTAGCCACAGGGAGCCAATGGTCACCATACTGGAACAGTGTGGATACCGGCATTTCCAGCATTTGTGAAAGTTCTGCTAAGCAGAACTACTATAGACTTTCTACCCTACCTAGCAGTGTCTATGTGAGTAACTACTTGTTGAATGAATTTTTATAAAAAATTAGTTTTAACTTGTCCTATTTTCTTTTTTTTTTTTTTTTCCAATTTTGAGACAGGGTCTTGCCAAGTTGCCCAGGTTGGTCTCAAACTTGCAATCCTCCTGCCTCAGCCTCCAAGTCGATGGGATTATAGAAGTGCACCAGGCTTGTCCTATTAATTCTTCAAATGAGTCAAACAGTAGTCAGAATCTGTTTCAGCCCAACCCACAATCTGACATTTGGGGACTGGCTGGGGTCACTCCTCCCTCTGCCGACTCCCGCATAGAGCTCTTCACACATTCTGGATCAGACCCTCACCATATTCCTCTGATGGCTTCATTCTAGTCAAATTTGTTGTATTTCTCCACATAAATTACCTAAATGTTATTTTTCCCCATTAGGGGCATGTGCAGTAGGGTAGAGGATGTGTTGAGCCTCTCAGGAATTTTTTTTTTTTTTTTCCAATGCCTTAGTACCAGATTCTAGACGGGCTTAATTTTTAGTGGAAAAAAGAATTTCCCTTTTTAAAGCTTTTCATTCTTAGAAACAAAATTAAAGCAAGTATCTTAACATTCAAAGAGGACACTAAAAACTTTCAGGGCAAAATCTTACACCCATGATGAATTCTGCAAGGAAACATCGCTTGAAACCGATCCAACTACTTTTAGGATTACAATAAATCCACCTTTGCCCTTGGCTGGCAATTTACTGCCTAGCTGCACAAGACAAGGACAAAAAGGGCTCGCAGAGAGATGGCGAGCAGCTCCCTCCAAGCTTGCTCCTTTTATCTCCCCACCAGGGTTTTTGGCTATAGCCCCTCCTAAGTGAGCAGTCAAGGTCTTCAAGAAAAATTTTCTTTTCCTGTCCCCTTTGCAAATGGGATCTGCCTTTGCAAGTTCTCGCCAGGATGTCAAATACATGTAACTATCTAACCAAGTAAATGGAAAAAGGTTCCTTAAACTGTAGGGAGGGAGCATTGATAAAGTTCCTTTTCTACAGTAGGCCTTTCTGTTAAAACTAAAAATACTGTCGTCCTCCTCCAGAATTCTTCATAACTATGGTTATAACCATAATTACATTGGGGCAGCTTCCTAGGAGAAACGGCTTTTGAATTTGCTCAACAGAAAGGGAACTTTGCAGCTGCACTGTAGAAACAGAACCAGAAAATGGTTGAATTAGAATTAAACGCGAAGTTAAGGGTAATGCATACCTTCTTCGTTCTGTTAGTCTCCCTCTGATTCAAAATGCAAATATCTAAGGGTGAGTTGCTGAGCCGAGTGAGTCTTGGGGAGAATAAAAGGGTAGGGTCGCCTGCCCACGGTGACCAAGGAGGACCTGGGTGCTCTCAATTCTGTGACGGTCTGGTGTCGTTTCCGTTTGGCAATTGATCCAAAGGCTCCTGATGGCCAACCCTGACAGCCCTTGAATGATCTAAGTTCTAAATTGGACCCATCTCTCCAAAACGTCCCCTCACACCCACATCCATGGAACCAAAATCGAAACGAACTAAGAAGAGCAGATGCTTTTCTCCTCACAGGTATCCTGAAACTTGGCGTCTGGGTCCCGCTTTCACTGTAATTTAGTAAGAACTAAATTCGTAAAATGTCTTTTTCAAGTAGTTGGCATTTTTAGTTATTCAAGCGTTGTCTTCTCTCGCTTTTTGAGGGGGGCGGGGAACGAGCCTGGTGAGCTGTTTTGTCCTAGAGCCCCCACTCCCGCCGCCCGTACCTAATCTTCCATCCTTCCCCACTCCTGGCCCGTTTTGTTCCCTTGCGAAATAGGACTGTCCCCACCAGACCCACAGACCCAGTTCAAGGTGGGGGTGCCGAAGCAGCGCCCCTCTACGGCGGGGCCAGGAAGCGCCGCGCGCCCTCCCGCTTCCCTCCCTCCTGGCATAACAATGGCTTTTTGCCGGGAAAACCAAGTTGGGAGGAAGGCGGGCGCGCCGGGAGCCGGACGCACTTGCAGCGAGCTGCAGGTCCGCGGCCGCAGACGCGCCCTCCACATGCGCGGGGCTGGCCAGCCCGCCCGCTCCCCAGTCCCGCGTCCACCCTGCTCCCGGGCCCCAGACCCACACTCCCGCCAGCTGCCGCGCGGACCCAACTCGGGGCCCAGGCCCAGCCCGCCACGAACAATGCGCGCCCCGCCCCGCGCGCCCATTGGCCGGGCCCGATTGGGCTGCGCGCTGGGCGGCGGGCGGCTCGGCGCGCGTGCGCGGGGCGGGGCACGGGCGGGGCACGGGCGGGGGCGGTGCTTTGTGTGCGGCGGCGGGCGCGGGGCGCTGGGCGAGGGGCCGCGGGCGGGCGGCGGCATGGAGGAGCTGAGCAGCGTGGGCGAGCAGGTCTTCGCCGCCGAGTGCATCCTGAGCAAGCGGCTCCGCAAGGTGCGTGCAACCCCGCCCGCCGCCGCCCGGCCCGGCCCGCCTTGTCGGCCGGCTCACCGCCCGCTCTTCTCTCCCCGCAGGGCAAGCTGGAGTACCTGGTCAAGTGGCGCGGCTGGTCCTCCAAGTGAGTTCCACGATGCGGGCCCGCCTGCCCGCGCTCGCCACCTCGCCGGGAGTGGGGGCGGCATGGAGACCTTCGGTCGCGCGGTCTTGGAACCGGGGGCGACCGCGAGCAAGGCGGGAAGTTCGCGGGGTTCCCGCGCGCTCTGCGGGTGGGGGCGCCAGCCGGGACTGGGGCTGCCCTTTGTTTACGAGTCCGCTGGGAGCGGAGCTGGGCGGCCTCCCTCCCCGGAGCCCCCTCCGGCCCTCCAACCCTGTGCCGCGAGCTCCCCGGGGCCCATTTGTTGCTTGCGCCCCCGCCCGGCGCACCTCTTCCCGGCCCGCCGGGGCAGGCGCGGGACGTGAGCCCCCTCCTCCTGTCCATATTTTCCCCGCTGTAACCTGAGCTTCCTATTGATGGATGTAGGATTCCCCCTCCCCCTTTCTTTCCTTTAATGGAAGGGAGGGGACGAGGAGTCCCCTGAAGCTTCCTCCGCAGCTGCTCCGCACCCCTTTTTACCTGACTGACTCCCCTTTCTTTGCTCCAACTCGGGTGCCTAGCCCCTGCTCGCTGGGACGCCAGCTACATTGTTCCAAGTCTGGACTGTCTGTGCCCCTCAGTCTCCCCCTCCCTGCGTCCTGGACCTGCCTTCCCTTCCCTCCCTGGCTCCAGGCCAGGGTTTGGGGGATTCCTTCCCTGCAACTTTGCGTTTTGTTGGGGGGATTTGTTTTCCTCCCAGGCGCAGATCAGGAGTCCTCTTGTGGCCTTTTTAATTGGGGGCTTGAAGTGGCAGTTTCTCTGGGTTTGAGGTTAGGGCACTGGCCTCAAGGACCTCTAGGACCTGGGTTGCCTTTGAAGGGCCACTGAGCCAAGGTGTCCTTGTCTCCAGCTGGGCTAGAGGAGCAATAGCGACCCAGGCAAGGGTGCATCTCTGACCCAACCTGCTCTTTGCTTTTCCAGACATAATAGCTGGGAGCCAGAGGAGAACATCCTGGACCCACGGCTGCTCCTGGCCTTCCAGAAGAAGTGAGACCAATAACATACAGGAGGAGGGGAGAGTTGGGGGCCAGTGGCCAGCTGCAGTGTGCTGGGAGCTATGGGCCCTTCTAGGGAGCTTGGGCTGGGCTGTGATTTGAGGTCCCATAGCATAACAGTCCCCAGATCCCCTATGCCATCTCCTTGGCTGTCTATGAAAGCAGAGCACCTTGAGGTCCCCACCAGCACTCTCCGTGTCTGAGGAGTCCCTAGTAAGTGCCACTTTGTTCTCTGGTGACCAGCCTGGTGACAGTGACCCTCCTCTGTTCCTTCGTGAAAAGGTTCTGCTTTCTTTTGGCCTTTTGTAATCTGTAGACAGCACTAACAAGAACCAGAGGAGCAGGTTTGCCGCACAACCACAAGCTGTCCTCTTGCCCCTACGGGAGGGTGCCACTGAGCAAGAGAAGGCTGACAGGGCGCTGAAGCCATAGCGGTTGCGCCCCTTGTGTCCAGAGCAACACCTTTGCTTTGCTCCGAACTGCCGAACAGGCCTGAGGTAGAACTGGAGGTGGGGTTGCCAGGCTCAGGCTGGATTTGCTTGTGGGAGTCTAGACGTCATTTCCACCTGTGGGTTGGAGACCTGGGTTGAGGTGTTCTCAAGGAAGGATGGTGAGGGAAGGTGATGGTGTGCCTGTCATCCAGGGAGAAGCCTGTGCGGTAGCAAACTGTGGGTGGTGGCCGGATGCTTTCCCCTTGCAGAAGCTTCCCCGTGTTCAGAGGCAGATGACTTGGTTGTCCAAGCCTTCCAGCTGGGGTCACTCTGGCAGGCTTGTTCCCTGGTAGCCCACGCTGTGTTCACATCTCACCATAGCAGGACATTTTTGGATCTTCCCAGGGGTGCAGTGATGGGGGCCTCCGGTGTAGATAGGTTTTGGCAGGATGAGAGGAAGTAGATGCAGGTGCTTGCTTTGGAAAATCTGTTATCAGCAATCTCATGACCTTCTATTTAGTTGGCTTTTAACTAGTATTTAGTTATAAGTTGGTCCTATGAGCCTTGATACATTGCAGGACCTTGGTTCAATTTTCAGAGGTGGCCGCCTTGGGTGAGGTGCTCTGACACATTCTATAGTCCCAACCACGCAGAAGGCAGAGGCAGGAGGATCACTTGAACCCAGGAATTTAAGACCAGCTTGGGCAACACAGCAATACCTGCCTCAGAAAAAAGACAGTGTCCTGGGACTTGGGGTGTCCCTCAGTGGTAGGGCACTTGCCTGGCATGCTCGATCCCCAGCACCACAAAGACAACAGACAGCGTCCCATATTGTTGAGTGGCAGTGTGTCCTAGCTTTTGGTTAAAACAGACAAGAGCCAGAATATCTGAGAGTTTCAAGATTTTTTAAACCATGGGTGGCCAGGATTACATCATGGAAGAAATAAAACCAGGAAGGTAGAAGATCTACCTCCTCCTATCCAGAAAGATAGGCTTATCTGAACCAAGAGCTGGAGGTTACTTGCTCAGGGTAGTGGGGGCATGTCGGGGAAAGTCCCAGGTTCACAGCACTCGGTGCCCAGGTCATCTGTCAACAGAGGAGACCCAGGAGATGCCCTGTTGGGTTGCACATCACGTCTGGGGCCCTGGTGGCTAGGGAGTATGAGTTTTGCCTGGGTGTGCTAATCAGATTCTGTAGGAAGTCACCTTCTCAGCCCCCAAAGATGGTGTTTGTCTGTTTTATTCTATTTTAGTTTATTTTTTACCCAATTCTTTTATTTATTTTTATGTGGTGCTGAGGATCAAACCCAGTGCCTTACACATGCGAGGCAAGCACTCTACCACTGAGCTTCAGCCCCAGCCCTGTTTGTCTGTTTTGATTACTGGAGTTTTCTCCAGATCAGACCCCTTCCTGTGGGGAGACCTGGAGTATGAGCTTCATCTAGGGGCTGGTGGCTGTGCGCTTGGGAGCGCTTCCTGATCCCCGAGGCAGGAGGGCTGCAGCAGGGGTATAGGCTTCAAGTTCTCGCTGCTGCTTCACAATTAGGCACTTCCATTACTTCTATCAAGGAGCTAGAAGGAGGAACCCAGGAGAGCCTGAGTCAGCAAACTGACCCTGGGGAACGTTCACAGGCAGAGGTGGGTCTGGAGCCCTCCATGCCCCGGGGCCAGCAGACAAGTGAGGGCTTGGTACTCTTGGAACTTTGATGCTAGGGCATTTTTCCTGTCTTCTTGCCTTGGTCTTCCTTCTATGAAAGTGAGAGTTTGGACCACACACCCCCAAAACTACTTCTGGTTAGCCAAGCTAAATTTCTGCAAGATATTCCACCTGCAGAAAGTTCTTAGGTGGAAACAAGAACTACCCATCATAGCTTTGCTCTCATCTCTTCCATTTGTCTTAGCCAAATGCCAATGAGCTGGCATTCCTGTAGAAATAAGGATGACCCTTGCCACAAAAAAATGGGGTCTGGTCCTTTGCTGTGGGCATTTGGTGGACACAATGCAACTTTGCAGCAAAACAGTTGATGAGCTGCTGCAGACTAGAGCGACTGGGAGCCACGTGAGGTGTTTGAAGCCACGGGGCTCCTGGATGGTTGGAGAGGATTGTGAGCAGTGCTTTTCCATGCTGATCAGTGCTGTGTCTTCAGGGAGCACGAGAAGGAGGTACAGAACCGGAAGAGAGGGAAGAGGCCCCGGGGCAGGCCCAGGAAGCACACAGTTATGTCCTCCTGCAGCCGCCGCTCCAAGCTCAAGGTGAGCGTGCCTTACCTGCTGACCCCATTTGACTCCTCCCCTTCTAACACCTCTGTGGGCAGAGAAAAGGTTTCAGGGCTCATGGGTGGGGACATCACTTCTGCAGAAGTTTTCCCCTGCTCAGAAGGCAGGAGCCCCCTTGTGTGCTGCCTCCAGGCCTCTGCTAGTGGGGGCACTAGCAAGTCGCAGAGTCCTCCCTTTCCTTCCACACCCCTGGGGTCCAGCAGGGTCAGACTTGACCACTGACCATGATTCTCTCTTGCCCCCAGGGGATATCATCAGGAACCAGAAAAGTACAGGAAGTGTGCATACACTAGGTCCTCAGATTTATCATGTAGATGTGGACCAGCAGGGCTGTCAGTCAAGCCCAAGATATTGGGGCATCCTGAGCCCAGCCCTGCAACACAGGGCTGGCTGAAAGGCCAGGAGCCAGGAGGAAGGCAGGGGCCATGCTGTGCTGGTGTCTTGGGACTGTCATGTCATCCCTCCCCTCCCTGCCATGATGACCACAGCGAGGTAGACTTCCCCGCATCCACAGGTGTGCACACCAGGTTCCTTGACGTCACTCCTCCACTCCCGACACAGCAGAGGCAAGGTGGGAGGGGAATCTGGCCTCAGTCTCTGATGTGTCTTTGATTGTTTTCTCAGTGAACTGCTATGGACCCTGGCATGCCTTGGCCATGAGGTCAGTCACTCCCAAAGACCACCCTTCCAGGAGGCTGTGAATCCCTACTTCAGAGTCTTGCCAGCCGGTCTGCCTGGGCTTCACTTGTCTTTCAAATCTTCCTCCCCAGCAGGACAGCACAGGCTACAGAAGCCCCATGGACTGAGGGGAGTGTTTGGGGTGATGAGACTGGTGTGGCTGCTCAGTAGACCCTCCAGGTTTGACAGGTTCCATCCCTGTTCAAATCAGGAGAGGGTCATTGCAGGGAAACGAGAGCGCACTCCATCTCCCTAAAGCCACCTTAGAAGATTCAGCCCAGCAGGCAGCAAAGATTCCTAAGAAACAGGAGGACACACTTTGGCATTTGGGGAAACAGAAGAGGAGGGAGTGGTGTGTTGACCCAGTGGCTTGTGCAGCTCTGGGTGCAGTGCCCTTCATGAATTGTCTGCCAGGTATCTGGAGCAAAATCAGTCTCCCTTGAAAGCCGATGGTGTATGGGAAGTTAGTGTATGCTGTCTCCTCATTATTCTGACAATTTGACAAACAACCTGTTTTTTGTTTTGTTTTGCTTTTCTACTCTGCCTTTAATTTTGCATTTCATGGAACCTTGTAGAGCCTGCTAGATCTTTTGAAGACCACATGGTAAGCAGTTACTCCTCCGTGGTCTGGAAGCCACAGAGCTGCTGTCTGCAAGCAGTCCCCTGAGGAAGCCTGGTGTCCCGGTCGTGGGACCGGGCAGCAGAGATATGACACATTCCTCCTTGTCTTTCCAGGAACCCGACGCGCCCTCCAAATCCAAGTCCAGCAGTTCCTCCTCTTCCTCCACATCGTCCTCGTCTTCCTCAGATGATGATGATGACAGTGACCTAGATGCTAAAAGGGGCCCCCGAGGCCGTGAGACCCACCCAGTGCCTCAGAAGAAGGCCCAGATCCTGGTGGCCAAACCCGAGCTCAAGGATGCCATCCGTAAGAAGCGGGGACGCAAACCCCTGCCCCCGGAGCAGAAGGCAGCCCGACGGCCCGTGAGCCTGGCCAAGGTGCTGAAGACCGCCCGGAAGGATCTGGGGACCCCAGCCAGCAAGCTGCCCCCTCCTCTCAGCGCCCCTGTGGCAGGCCTAGCGGCCCTCAAGGCCCATGCCAAAGAGACCTGCGGCGGCCCCAGCACCATGGCCACCCCAGAGAACCTGGCCAGCCTGATGAAGGGCATGACCGGCAGCCCCAGCCGTGGAGGCATCAGCTGGCAGAGCTCCATTGTGCACTACATGAACCGGGTGAGCCAGAGCCAGGCCCAGGCGGCCAGCAGGCTGGCACTGAAGACCCAGACCTCCAGCAAGTGTGGCCTTGGGCTGGACCTAAAGATGAGGACGCAGAAGGGGGAGCTGGGGATGAGCCCCCCAGGAAGCAAAGTCCCAAAGGCCCCCAGCAGTGGGGCTGTGGAGCAGAAAGGGAGCAGCGCAGGGGGAGGACCCCACACCCACAGCAGCAGCAAGGTCCCTGCCGGGTGCCCTGGTTCCCAACTGGCACCCACCCAGGAGCTGAGCTTGCAGGTCTTGGACTTACAGAGTGTCAAGAACGGCATGCCTGGGGTGGGCCTGCTTGCCCGCCATGCCACAGCCACCAAGGCTGTCCCTGCCCCCAGCCCAGCCCCAGGGAAGGGCACTGGGAGTGGCCCCAGTGGGGTGAGCGGGGCCAGCATGGCCACAGAGTTGGGCAAAGGGGAGAAGCTGGCCTCCAGAGCAGCAGCACTACCCACCCCTGCAGGCAAGAGGGAGAACGTCAAGAACAGCACTGCCCCCAGCGGGCAGGAAGGCCACGCAGCCCCGGGAGAAGTCCGCAAGGCGGCCATGCTGTCGGAGATGAGCACCGGTGAGGAGAACAGCAGCTCAGACTCAGACCCTGACTCAGCCTCAGTGCCAGGTGCTGGGCAGAGCCTGTCCGTGTCCATCCAGACCAGCCAGGACTGGAAACCTACCCGCAGCCTCATTGAGCATGTGTTTGTCACCGATGTCACAGCCAATCTCATCACTGTCACGGTGAAGGAATCCCCCACCAGTGTGGGCTTCTTCAGCCTGAGACATTACTGAGGCCCAAGGCCCCCACCTGCCCAGATCTGCCCCCTTCTCCCTCTGCCTTTGGTGATACGTGACCTGCAGCCAGCAGCTGAGGGCTGTTTCTGGAGGTCTGCACCACAGGCTTGGAGACTTCTCCCCAGACCCGACCCTGCCCTGCCCTGGAACTTCGGGCTGCCTCCTTGCCTTGCTGGAGCCTGGCTTCCCCTGTGTTCCTACCTCTCCAGGCCTCCCTTCACTCCCATCACCTCAGGAAGTCCGAGTGACCGGGTGGCTCAAGTCCCCTGCCTGGACGCCGCAGGTCTCCACATGAATTTGGGTGCCCCTTCCTAGCCTGAAATGACCAGTCAGACCTGCTTTGTTCCCAGTGCTGGGAACAGAGGAGGAGCTTCTGGTACAGCTATCTGTTCCCCACAGGGGTGGGGAAAGTAGGGTGGGACAGCCCCCAGCATCCTTTTGCCTGGCACCAGTCTTCAGAAGATGAAGTGGGGTGGGGAAGGGACCTGGGAGGCAGGAAGCCCAACCAGAGCTGTGCCTGAGCCTTTAAGGTCGAGGTTGAGGTCCTGCCCCAGCAGCTGCAAGGACAGTTGCGGAAAGCAAGGTTGGTGACCCCAAAGAGGCTGGCTTCGGCACCTTCTGACCCTGCTTCAGAGTAACACTTCCAGCCCACAGTTGTGGGCCTCTGAAGTCCAGCAAGGTAGCATCAGAGGATCCTCCAGGTTCAGGAGTAGGGACCAGATGTCACTGTTGCCTCCTGCCAGCCTGTGCCCCAGGGTTTGTTGGAGTACATCCTAGTCCCAGGGCTGAAGCTGCTGGGCCTGGAGGAGGGGGTAGACACAGGCTGGGAAGCCGAAGGTGGGAGAGTTGGGCCAACGGGCCTTGTGCAGGCGGGGCCTTTAGCAGGCAAGCTTCACTCCCTGAATTTGCCGGCCTAATCCTGTGGCCCCTGGGCGGCCCTGGCAGCCTCACAGGAGGACGGGGAGTGCAAACGTTTGCCGCAGGTCCATGACCCTGACCCAGTGCATAGGCCACTCCTTGGGTGCCACTTTCCCTGACAATCCACACACACAGAATATGGGGGGTTCCATATTCTGCTTCCCAATTGAGAAGCAATCTCCCTGTGCCATTGTGGATGTGGGACAAAGTTTGAGCAGCCCACCTCGCTGAAAGTCCTGTTCCCTCCCCTCCAGGAAACAAGATTCTGAGCCCATCCAAGGGCCTCCCAGTGCTGAGTCTTAGAACTGCCTTGCTAAGATTTCTGGTCCTTGTCGGGATTTTTGTCCAGGGATGTCAGCAGAAAGGTGGTCAGAAGGTGGCAGTGGTAGGCAATCTGGTTTTGTGATGCCAAAAAAAAAAAAAACCAGGGGAGGTCTGGAACGGCCACTGGCCTGCAGAGGGGCTCTTGGCTCCAGCTGCCTTGCAGAGAGCTGTCCTTCCTCATACCAGCCCTGACTGGGTGGTTCACAGGGGGCTTGCCAGGCTGCAGGGCTCCCAGATCCTCACCCCCACACCAAATAGGAAGAGATGGCCTTTGTGTAGCCAAATTGACCTCAAGAGTGTGCCTTTGGGGACAGACCATGTCCATGACTGCACTGAGGGTCATCCGGGTCCACCTGACAGGGAGTGCTGCCTGCAGCGGGAACAGTGCCCACCCTGCAGGTTCCTTCCTGCCAGGCGCTGTACTGCCTTAGAGGTTCCTTCGAGCCCTTGAGGGGGACCTAGAGTCCCGCTAGCTGTTAGAGAAGTAGGGGTGTTTGTCCCTGGGTGTCTGGGCTGACTGACCAGCCTTGTCCCCAGCTGCCGAGTCTCTCCAGACCCCGATTTGGTGCCTTTCTTTCTACCAGCTACTTCAATCCCAAAGTTTAAGTCTGCGAACACCTTCCCAGCCACTCTGCCTTCTTGCCGTGTTGTGTGTCGTGACCCCAGTGTTTTATGTTATGGAAGAGCGTGTACAGGTGCAAGAGTCCCGGCTGGAGGGGTGCACCAGACGTTCCAAGTCGGTCACTTATGTTTACCAATAAATAAAAGTAGTTCTTTTTATATTTTCATTGGCTGCTGTGTGTGTGTGTGTAGCTCAGCATGGGTCACGTGTTACCTTGAGATTCATTGTTGCTTGACTCCTGAGGGTCCAGGTGACCTGTGCCACAGTGTGTACTGAGTGCAGTCTTAGCCCATGTCTTTTTTTTTTTTTTTTTTTTTTGCTTCTGTATTGTGAAGAGGCCAGCTTGTCCTCTTAGAGACTGTGGTGTATTTTTATATGTATTTTTGGTACCAAAAAAAGTGCTCCTTGCTTTGGTTACACTCCAAATTCTGACCTGACTAATAACTCTGGACCTGAGGCTTCATGGGGGGAAAGCTTGTGGGGAGAACCAGAGCTTTGAATCAATGCCCAGAACTGTCTTGATTTCTCTTTTAATTAAAAAAAAAAAAAAATAGCCAAATCATGTATGCTACTTGCAACAACTTTAAACCATAGCTGTTTGCTTTCTTAGAGAGAAGGAACAAAGTGGGTATGTCATTACCCTGGGAAAACTTGATTGCTCTGCATTGAAACAGGACAGCAGTCTGGCCCCCAAATTCAAATGGGACAAGGAAGTGGCTCCCCCAAGGAAGCCCACGGTGGTGTGGGGAAAGGGATCTGAGCAGGGGACAGGTGGTGCCTGGATGACCGGATTTTTACCCCAGTGCATCTCACAATTCTAGGTTTTTCTATTGCTTTATTGGAAAACTAACATAGGTTGCAGGGGGCTTTAGTCTGATGTTAATTTATTTCACAGAAGGACTTTAATGGATGGTGCCAGAAGATTCTTGTCTTTTTGTTAATCCTTAGTATATCAATAAATTTTTTAAAACTTTTTGGCCTGGTACATAATGAGTGATGTCTGGAAACCAAATAGATTCTGCTTTTCCTGTCTTGGGGCAAAATATTCACCTGGATACTGAATAGTTGTGGCTTGGAAAAAGACAGGAAAAGGCTTAAGCATTTTTAAAAATATTTATTTGCTTGCTTATTTGTTTATTCTTGGTACTGGGGATTGAACTGAGATGCACTTTACCACTAAGCTGCACCTTCAGCCATTTTATATTTTATTTTAAAAATAAAGGGTCTTGCTAAGTTGCTGAGGCTGGCCTTGAACTTTCAATCCTCCTAATCCCTCAAATCACTGGGATTAGGCTTAATCATTTTCATGGGGCACAGAAAAATATGTTTTTGGAAGCAAGGAATGGGGTTTGATTTTGAGTGAGTCTACACCAGCTGTCCACAACCAAGGGCAATTCCAGTGGACACTGGGCAATGAATGGAGACAATTTGGGTTATCATACGGGTGGGGTTCTACTGGCATCTAGTGGGTAGAGACCAGGAATGCTTCAAAAATATCTTACAATGCATAGGACAGTTACCCACGACGAAAATTAGCTTTCCCAGGATGTCGGTAGTGCTTTTTGAGAAACCCTGGTTTAATGGGAAAGACAGGAAAAACACTAATCCAATAATGATGGGCAGGAGGAAGGAAGGATGCTACTGGCATCCAGTGGGCAGAGGAAAGGATCGATGCGACGTATGAGGAAGTCACATGGAGATGTCTCCCAGATGCATATCAAAGGTAAAAGAAACCAAAATTCTACCCCTCTTCCAGTTTATCTTACTGAACTACACCGCGGAGAAGTTCCAGGGAGTTGCTGTGAAGGTAGAAGACCTGAGAGCCGGGTCGCTGCGGCTCCTACCCCATGGCTCATAATAAGGAGATGATTTGCTTATTGTATAACCTTCCCTGGTCTTTCAATTTCGGCATGAATTTATTCATAAATTTCAGTCTCCAGGGAGAATGGAGCTTCCTTTGAAGTGAAGAGAACTTAGGCCTAGATGCCCGATGCCCCTGGCTGAAAGGCTGATTGGGGCAAAGGCCTGAGTGTTTCAGTTCAGGAGGGGACCCCACCGCGGATAGACACGTGACGGCTCCCCAGCTCCCAGCTCCGCAGAGGCCTGCGCATTTGGAATCGCAGAAGTAGGCAGTGATGGGTGTCATTTATTTGGGTTGCCTCCTGAGGCCGTTTTGGAGAAGGTGAGCAGGGCCGACCCAAAGGGTCCTATGCTCTTTTGCAAACTGCATAAAAGGATTGGGGACATCCTGGAAGGAACAAGCTGACCGAGTGCGAGTGCGAGCAGGCGCCGGCAGGCGTGAGAAGCCACGCTGGTGAAAACCCATTTCTACAGATCTTGGCCAGACCGGTGCAGGCCGTGGCCACACAGGCCTTTGTTAGTTTCAGCGCTGCTAATCTGATCGTGTAATCTACCGCCTTCCCAAAAGAATGGACTGTGCTGAAAGAGGCGCGACCCATCCCAGGACCCAGCCGCGCGCCCCGGGGCCTACCCGAGGGTGCCAGGTGCGACTATGGCAGTGCGGCTTGGAGGACCGAATCTTCGCGGCCGGACACTTTCTTTCTTCCCTCCACTCTTGCGGCTCGAGCCTCCAGCCTCAAGGAGGGCGCGGTGACGAGTACCCCTCGCTACCTTGGCTGGGGGTAAGGGTGAGGGGTGTTCTCTCTGTTGCAGTCGGGAACCAAAAAATGTGCCGCCTCTCTGGGGGGAGGGGAGGTTCCTGAGACCTAGGCTGAAGCTGCGGCCTCTAGAGGGCGCGCGCGTCCCATGAACTTGGCGCCGCCAGAGCTTTGGACGTGCGGGAATCACTCCGCACCGTTGGCTACAGGCTGCCCCTAAAGCTATTGCACCGCCTGTACGCTGCTGTTGCGAGTGGGCCTCTGCAGTCCGGGTCTCCGAAGACGGAAAGGAAAGCCTGGGAGCCAGCCTCTATCGCCACGCCACGGTCAGGCCCGGGACTTCGGGCGGTCATCTAACTTGGACCGCTTGGAGCCTATCCTCAGGCAGCCGCATCTAGGACTCCAGCTGGGACTCTGGGCGTGGAAGAGTTTTGATGAGAAGAGGAAAGCCAACTGGGACAGTTTTACCCGCCGTCCGCCTCCCCTTATGCACAGCACAGGGTCTCCATCAGGACCCGTGCGCCGGGATCATCAAAGGCACAAAACAGACCCTATCCGACACTCCGCGAGGAGTCATAAATATTCCATTCATCCAGGACAAGGCTCCGCTCCGGCAGCGGCTACAAGAGTCAGTCCTGCCCTCGGGACGCAAGGGACCCGGAGGTGGCCCTCCGCGCCTGATCTCCGCCTCCGGGAGTATCTGTCAGAGACAGTAGCCCGCCGAAGGAGCTCATGGCCAAAGCCAAGGCTGAAGGTGGCCAGCGAATCCGAAGGAAGGGTAGGGTCGGCGCACTCCCATTTCCTCAGCAGAAGACACCAGAAAGAGCGGGTTGGCGGGGCGGCGGGGCGGCGGGACCTCTGTTGCCCGGCCACCCCAACTCGCCCTCTTTGCTCCTTGATTTCCGTCGCCCGCCAAACAGCCCGAGACAGAGTCTGCCCAACCCAGGCATAGATCTTGGACCTCTGGTGCCAGCGACCCTATTGGGCCCTGGGTGCAGTCTGCTCACATACGAAAGACACTCAACGCTCAGCGACCTCTGGCGTCAGGGCGCTTCTTGAATCCTAGGACCTTCCCTCTGGTCACTGAGATGGAGGAAGAAGGTGAAGAGGGCTCCGCCAGGAGCAGAAGACGAGACCATGTTCACACCCTCCCCTCAGGCTCCGTGAGTGCTCCCGGTTCGAGGTTTCTCCGCGGGGAGCCGTCTGCGGGGGACTTTAAAGGTGGAACTGGGTTCAATGCAATGGCCTCTCTGGAGATGTGGAAGGTGGCTCCTCAGTGCCGGCTTCACGACCCCACCCCCACTGCCAAGTCTGCTGCCCTGAAAGATCCGGAACACTCCCTACTGGTACCCTTCAATCTTCTTTCTCTCGATGGTCCCTTGCTCAGCCCTGGGGTATCCGCCCGCCGAGAAGACCAGGGGCGGAGAGGCGGTGGGCACTCGGGAGGGCGCGCGGCTGCGGCGCGGCGGCTCGGTGTTCACTAATCACATCAGCTCGCTCTGCGCCGGCTCGGAGCAGGCAGTTGCCTAGCAATACCCGCGAATTCAATTCCTCAATCAATAGGCGCGAGGCTCTGCATTTCGGGGAGCGCTGTAGAGACTGGGTGGGACTGGGGCACGGTACCGCGGTTTTAGGGAGCAAGCCCTGAAGGCCAGGAGCAAGGCTACCAGACATCTGGACCTCGGAAAACAGCGACATCTAGCCTGGGGGTGGGACGCGCAGGGGCAACCCCGCCAGAGAAAGGGAACCCCGAAATGGCGCGCATCCTCCCGGGGTCCCTGACTTATGCCCTGGTCCCAAAGAAGTGTAATCGGTAGGCAATGAATGCCACGAGCCTCCCAGGGGAGACAGAAGAAAGTCACGTCCCCCTCCCCCCCCAAGCCCAGCCCCCCTACGTGGGGTACCCTCGTTGGGGAAGGGTTTTCGCCCGGATTCTGTCTCCTCCCAGGCGGAAGGGAAGGAAGGTGGGGCCTGGGATGAGACAGGAGGTACCAGTCGTCCCCTCCCAGAAGCTTCTTCACTATGCTCAGAGAAAAAAAATCAAAATAATAAAACCAAGACATATGTCTATTTACAAAGTATATATTTAAACACGTAAAAAGCGGTATTGGATACAGACATTCACATCCAAAGAAGATAGGTACCGAAGCTTCACTCGAGTTGAGGCGGAGATCGATTCGAGATTTGTACAAATCTGAGAATTAAATAAACCCAACACGCGTACAGCTCGCGCAGTTGCAGACTCCCACCACGTAGCCTTCAGCCCCTGCCCACCCACCCCCCAGGTCAGCGTCTCAAGAACGAGCGAGCGAAGGAGACACACACGACCGACCGTCATGGACAGAGATGACAGGAGGAGGGGGCGGTGGGCAGAACCAGGCTAGCCAGAGGAAGGCCGGAGGAAGAGGCAAAAGTCGGCCCAGGAAGGCGGGAGGTGGGAGTGAGGAAGGACAGAGAAGGGAAGGCGCTGCCAGGTAAGGACGCGTGTCCCGGAGGTACGCTCCACTCGGTAACCGAAATGCCCCCTCAATGCAGTTTTATCTGAAAATAGCGACATTTAAATAAACACACTTGGTCGATGGCGCTTCTTTATACAAAGTCTAAAATACCAGTTTTACAAATGTGAACAGATAAAAATCCCCATTCCGGGAGTTTCTCTTTAGGTGCAATTTGATACTCAAAAACAAAATCGTGTAGTACACCGTTTCGCTCTTGTTCTCTCCTCTTTAAAGGCAAGAAAGTCTGGAGGGGAGAGAGGTTGAGAAGCTGGAGGTGGAGGGCCGGGCGAAGGGGTCCCTCCTACTCCCCCCACAACCGCGAAGCTCCCGCAGCCCAGCCCTGGGGCCCCGCCTCCGTCGACGCGAATCTGTGCTTCGTCCCGCGCGCCAGGCCCGGGTGCCCTCCCTCGACGAGCGTGGAAGTTAGAGTTTCGCTGGCCCTTTAAGGGCGGGGAGGGCGGAGAGGCTGCAGGATCAGTGCTGGAGGGACGGAGGTGAGGTGGAGGGGGCAGATTTGTGCTTTTGAGCCAAAAAGGGGCGCGCGTTCTGCGCCCTCCGCGCGCGGCGCGGTCGGGAGCCTGCCTAGGCGGGGGTGTCACGGGACTGGCGTCGCCACCGCCTCCCGCGCCGCAGCCGCCAGCACTCCCAACTCTCGCTACTCCTCCCCCTTTGGCGGAGTTTGAATGTCGAGTTCACAGAGAGAACACTCCGCGAACCAAAAAGGCCTATAAATTACAGCTTTTGCTCTTGGGGCGGGGGGGGGGGCAAAAGTTCTGATGCGCATTCTTCCACGAAAACTCCGCCTTGCCCCTCCTTCCCCAGGTCCCGCGGGGCCGCGAGTCCTGCGCCCGGGCGACCCTAGCCCGGAACTCCCGGACGCCCAGTGCGGCGCGGCGAGGCCTGGGTGTGCTGCCCTCTCCAGCGCTCCCGCCGCGGGTCCCGCAGGGTGGCCTGGCGGGCCGTGCGTCCCTCCGAGAGCTGGGCCCGCCCTTGTCCAAGTCTTCCTGGGAGGTGGGGCCAACGTCTCTTCTGGCGAAGCTAGAGGACGCGCAAAGGAAAAGTCCACCCGAACACTTTTCTTGTAAAACAACTGTCTGGAGCTCTGGGCACGGACACGCAATCCTCCCAATTTATCCTGGCATTTCGGGAATGTAAACAGATTCGTTGGATTTCTTTTCTCTCTGCGGAGTAAGGAGAGGAACGGAGGGGACGGGGAGATTTTATCCACAAGACACACACACGATCTGCGTGTATAGCGCACACACCTCCCGTAAAGTGCATTTCCTGGTGTGGTCCTGGAGGGGGACTGCTCCCCACCCACCCGCGACTTTCTGCCTTAAACATCACACACAAAAAAGTTATTCAAGTTAATACTTTTTCCCCCTAATAGACTTCTTAATCTTAAAAAAAAAAAAAAAAAAAAAAAAAATAGAAAAAGAAAACCCAGACTGACCCCACCCCCCTTTTTCTGATTGGGGAGCCAACCTTTTGTTGGTCTGGCTGGCCAATGGGGAAAGAGAAAAAATCCGGGCCCTGCCTTGGTGCCAGGAGTCTGGCATTGGGAATGTGGAGAAAGGAGGAGGGGCGAGGTGGGCAGGCGGAGTCCCTCCAGGCACCTCAGAAACCCGGTGCACAAGCCCGGACTTCCCTAGTACCCTGGGATGGGGGACAAGGGACCCCCTTTAGTCCAAACTCGGCCTGATGCCCCACCAAACCGCACTGCCTCTCTTTCTCCTGTTTAAATAAAACAACTTCAAGAGTTGAAATATATATATTTAGATATTTTTCTTAAATAACATATTTACATCTAATAGAAAATATAACTCTAGAGATAATTTTCCAACCAAAACTGAGGGGGAAGAAGGAAGAATGAAAGGGACTGAAGGGGTGTGAAGTTAGGGACAGGACCAGCCAGAAGGCCACATCCCACTCAGAAATAAAAAGCACTATGCCAAGTTTGCACCCACTCGCCTGCTCTTGTCCCGGGCTCTCCCACCCGGCAATTCATCTTTTCTCTTTAAAAAAGCCTTGGTCCGTGTTACTTTCCTTGATGGTGACGGTTAAAAAGTTTGAGGTCACATCGGTGACCACCACCTTCTCCAGGTTAGTCAGGGAGGGGCTCCAGGATTCTTCCTCTGGGTCCCCGAGGATTCTGGCCACTGGGATCCTGGCGATGAGGGAGGGTCTCCCCCCCTGGGCCCCCATGTCCCGATACAGGCTCCCCACAGAGCCTGGGGTGCCTGAGCCATGCCGGACCCTGGGGCCACCAGGGTCCAGGGCACCCTGGCCTTTGGTCTCCAGGAAGGCTGCCCTGTGTTTTATAACCCTGGCAGGGAAGGTGTCCACCGCCAGCTTGCCCGTGGCCTCTGCCGAGCTAGGACTGGTCACACCACACTGAACCAGGTCCGAGTCCTGCCTCCGGGCCAGCTGGATCACGCTGTGTCCAGCTGGGAACTTTCCTGCCCCGGAAGGGGTGTCGTCTAGCTTCCTGCCCTTGAGGTAATCTCCGAGGCCATCGCTGGATTCTCCCAAAGGCCTCTGTGAAGGGTCCAGGAGCTCCTTCCTGGGCTTGGGGCCTCGCTTTTTGGAGCTGTCCCCTGGTGAGCTGGGCTTGTCTTCTACTCGGCTGGCACCCCTTTCTCGTTCCCTTTCACGTTCTCGATCCCTCTCCCGGTCCCTGTCCCGGTCCCGAGGAGGTTCTGCTCGGCAGGTGCTGCTGGTGCTGCTGCTGCTCCCTGGGGGGGACAGACCCATGTTCCGAAGGCCTTCTCGGGCCCGGGAAGTGGAAGCCAAGTCCTGGGGTGAGCGGCCAGGGTAGGGGATCCGGATGCCCCGGGCAGAGTCACTTCTGAACTCATAAGTTTTGGCCTTGGCCTTAGCCTGGGCCTGCAGAGAAAAGGTGGTGTCAAGAGGGAAGCAGGGCCTCACCCACACCCAGGTTCCTCCAGCCTCTACCTCCCAGCTTCACCCTCTGATTCCTGGCAAGCTCTATATGGGTAGGAAGGAAGTGAGGCTTAGTGGTGGTAGTCTGGGGGAATGGGGAAAGACCTGGTCTGGAAGCAGCCATTTGCAGCCTGCACACTTCTTGTATTTCATTATATGTTCATTTGGGATGGCTGGGGGAAGCACAAAGGCATTCTTGTGTTGCTAAACACCACCCCCAGGACACCCTTTGGTGCTACCCACTGAATTAGTGACTAGCTATCAGGGGACTCCCTCCCACACTGCATATAGACATGTCTATTTGCTTCACAAGCCCTCAGCCCCTGACACCCCTGCACAGACTCCACATCACTGCACCCATCCCGGGACACTGCCATCCTACCTTGAGGAGAAAGGTTTTGGGTTTGGGTCCCCGTTTTTTGGGACCATAGAGCTCCATCTCTCGTTCCCTAGAGAAAGTAAGGAGGGAGAAGAGATGTGTGAGTAAAGAAACCAAGTGAGGCTCCAGTTCAGGCTGGAGGGAGGCCACCCTGCATCTTTGCAAGTGAGTAGAGGGGGCTTAGAAGGGTCTGTACCTTTCCTCAAAGGCTGCGAGCAGACGAGCATCCAGGATGTTTTCTTCTGGCTCCCATGTGCTGTACCTAAAAGGAATCAGGAAGAAGTGGGCGTCAGTCCCGGGAGCAGGGAGAGAGAAGAGGGCGTGTGTGTGTAACTTTTCTTGTTGCCTTGTATTGTATCTTAATGTAGTGGGAAAAATAGGAAGAAAGAAACCTCCCGAATACAATCTGGGTGTGAAAACTGCATATAACCTACTTACTTCTGCGACCAGCCCTTCCATTTCACGAGGTATTCCATGCGTCCCTGCGGATGCAAACGGGAAAATGTGTGTGTGCATGGGGAGGAATGCATGACGAGGACACAAGAAATACATACAAAAATGCATGCACCAAATGAATGCTCGAAACCCCACAGCCAAAGGCACGCGCCCGCTGCATCACCCCTGCAAGAAACGCTGCACTAAGTGCATGCACCGGCATTCATTCCCCACCCCGCCCCCAACCCATGCAATCTGTGCATCGCTGCAAGTATAAGGAAAGCGCCAGGGCTCAGAGCTGCCGCTGCTGCCGCTGCCGCCGCTGCTGCTGCTGCTGCTGCTGCTGCTGCCGCCGCCGCCGCCGCCGCGGCCGCTGCTGGGACCTGGGGGAAGGGAAGCTGCCTGCAGCAGGGGGAGGGAACCAGGGCCCGAAGGGGAGGGCCCGGCCGCGCCGAGGCCCGAGGCCCAGGGCACCTACTTTCCGTATGCGCCGCTTCAGGAGGGCTTCGGCCGCGAACACCCGCTCCCCCACCGCCGAAAGCTCCATGTTGACTCGCCGCTTCCCCCCTCGGCCGCTTCCAGAAGCAGAAAAGCAGCAGCCAGCACACGACAGACCATAATACTCTCCCGCTGACGTCAGTTCTCCTCCCTCCCCGCGCTCGCTCCCTCCTGCGGCCCCCCCGCCCGCGCCGCTGCGCTCCGCTCCCTGCTACCCCGCCCCTCGCTTCCTCCCGCCCCACGTGTTGCTAACGACGTTGCTAAAGCCGAGCGGCTGAAGGCTGCTCCTTGCCCGCTGATTGGTCTATCTCCGGGCCACGCCCCTCTCCCTTTCTCCCCCGCGTTGCTACGTGACCCGCGTTCCAATCGCCAGGGGGCGGAGTCTGAAACCACTCCAGAGGCCGAGCGCGGAGGAGGGGGCCGTCGGCGGAAGTGACGCCACGAGAGGGCGGGCTCTACCCCTGTCAGTCTGCAGAGCTGGCGAGGGGAGCTGGCTGCCCTCTGTCCTCACCCGAGCCCCCTCCCCCGCCGCCAAGTTGTCCCTCCGGTACTCCGCGTCCCCCACAGCTCTCGCTGGGACCTCCGCGGCGGCGTTAGACAGGCCCCTCCCCCGCGGCAGACCCCGGCCCGCGCCACCTCCACCGCCCGGGACTCGCGCTGTCCCCTCCCCCGCCGCCCGCGCCGCACAATGCACAATGCACAGGTGCTGGGACGCTGAGAGCCGCGCCCGAATCCCGGGTCCTGGCGAGCGCCCCGGCTGCTCCCCACTGCCGGCCCCCTCCCCCGCCACACACCCACCCACGGTCTCCATGGCAACGCCCCCCCCGTCGTCGCCAGCCCCATCCCACTAACGAACCGCTGTGCCTGCGCCTTGGTCTTCTGTCTCGCAGAGCTTCCCTCACCTACCCCGCCAGCCCCGCGAGCAGGGTTGTCCGAATGCTCGCTTGGCTCCGAAGGCCAGCGCAGCCCGAGTGGAGGCCAGGTGCTCGGGTTCGAGCCCTCCCACATCCCGGGACAGCGGGCACTCGCGCGCCTCCTCTCCCCCGACCATCCCCGACGCCGGGAGCCACTTGCCCCTGTCCCTAGCCGGCACTGTTCTTCCCTTCCAGGCCGCGGCCGTTAGGGTCCCCAACGTCAGCTGCCCCTGACTTGACCTGGGTTTAAGGGCGCGGACGGCCTGGGTCAGAGCCTGGAGCTTGGCTAATTTTGGGGTGCGCGGATGGGGACTCGTCTGGCTTCCTACAGACTCAGGCACCCGGCCAGCGAACTTCCTGTCCACTACTCTTCCGGACGTGCGTTGACTGATACCCGGCGAGAAATGACTACGTGGGCGTTGGGGGCGTCGCACGGTCCTCTGCGGGCTTGGCGAGAGGGTCTCCGAAGATGGCGGGTCTGGAAAGGGAGCAAAACCGGCCGCGAATGTCTCAGCCGCAAGCTTGTGCTCGGCTCTCGGTGACCAGTGGCGGGGGGCAGCCGCGGGAACTGCAGCCTCAGTCCGGACTCAAGGACCTCCCAACCTTTTCTCTTATCACCCAAGCTCCAGATCACAACGCCCACTCTCTGGAACCCACGATTTAGTTAAAACACCGATTATCTTCTTGACTGGAAGCGGATTCCCTTGACCAGGGATGGAATGGGGTGGGATAAAGGGAAGAGTAAAGAGAAAAGGAAAAGAACGACAGAGAAAAGAAGCGAGCCAAGGAGTCTGGCTTCAAGGGCAGGAAGCCCAGAGCGGAAAGCTGGCCTCGTGTCGGCAGCGAGGTGCACGGGCAGGCGGGCGCGGCGGTCCTATTCGGGAGGCAGGGCAGACAGAGTCGAGCCCGTCCCCCCTCCCAGTCCTCTCGCCCTTGGAAAAGAGGGTTCCAGTTTTTGGCCTTGCTCCCAGACTTTACAAGGTGGGCGCTAGCCTGCAGTCCCATCTCTACGGTTGTCCTGTCTTAACGAACAGGTCGACGTCGACGCCCGGATCGCCCCGGTGACCCGCACCCGCCGCCTGCGAGAGGCCGCCGACGGTTGCGTCCTTAATCATAAAAAGTCATTCCCGGTAACAAATAGTTTCGTCGACCGGTGCCAGCGATACAGCTGTTTCTGTTTAAGCTTAAATACTTTCCAACAGTTTGGGCAGTAAAAATAAAGTTGGCTTCAGCCGCCTATAAGTGTCTGGTTTCCCCGCCCAGAGAAAGCCCACCCTACGCCCTGGGTCTGGGTCGCTCTGCTCGCCCCGCCTGCCCCTCTTGGAATCGCTGCTCGCCCCGGGCGACGGCTGCCGGCCACCCTGAGCCCGCGCCCTCCACCGTTCTTCTCAGGCTGCAGGGCCACCTTGGAGCCAAAAGGAGGGAGCCTGCCGGGCAGCAGAAGACCAGACCCGCCTGTCCTTTCACCCTCCCCCCACCCTTGGGAAGCTCTTCTGCATCCAGAAAAATGATGGTTTCCCTGCAGATAGGGTTTCCGCATTTGTGTCACCGAGCTGTGCTTGCCTTGGGTGCCTGTAAGGACCCGGGTTGAGGCACGCAGAGGTCGGTGAATGGTTTCAGTTTCACGCTGAAAAAGAAAAGAGCTCTCCTCCTCTTCTGTGCTTCTCTCCCTTCCTCCTCTCTTCCTCTCACAACCCTGTCCTGTCTCATTTTCCCTTCTTTGCCTAAATACCCCTGAAGCTCTGCTGTGAGAAGGAACCTCCTGCTGCTGCCGGCTAGGGTCCTCTCCTGTGCAGGGGCACTGGTGGTGTTTATGCTTCCTGGCCCTATTTTTCCGACAGTCTTTTTGATGGTGATTCTTTCCAAATAGCTTGCTCTCAACAACATTAGCACTTGGGAAGTGTCTGAGTTTGCAAACTTTGGGTGTCAGACTGAGCCCATGGCAAAGGTGGAACTCTGTTCTGAAGAAAATCAGTGGTACAGAAGAATCTGAGGTCAGGGGGAGTCTGTCGCCTGTCGATAGCAGAAGTTTTCTGTCCTTCAGAGAAATGACTGGGTGTTTCAGCCTTCCCTGGCACCCCCTGCCTCCATCTGCCCAGAAACAGGAGGATGGAAGGAGGTGTGCAAACAGGTCACTGGGCAACCTCACTCCTTGACAGTCTGGAGAGAAAGAGAGAAGTGGGATCTGCGAAGTGCAGTCCCACAAAACCCTGATCTGATGCCTGGCTTGGTAGCTTAGGGGAGGATGCCTATGGGTGCCAGGAGAGGGCGCTAGCATGAGAGTGGTGGTGCCCACTCGATCTTTTGGGGCTGGTCAGCTTGTGGCACTGTCCCAGGAACCATTGGAAGGAGGATCCCCACTCCCACCTTTCTTACTGAGCCCTCCTCTTCCCCTGCTGACTCAATTCTCACTTCTCTTCTTTCCCCCACACAAAAGCTTTTTCCAAGTTAGATAACTGCTTCTCCCACGTGCATCTCCCACAAAACAAACTTTCTCAAAGGACAAACTTTCTCAAAAGGCTGCTTTTAATCCCACTTCTGGGAGTCCGATACCGCAGCGCCCAGGTTGGCTTGCGCAGCCTCTGCAGTGAATAAGGTAACTGCTTCCTATTACTTTAGCCCCATATGGCTGCAATTTGAGTGTCTTTGGAGACAGTGCGTGTGTTATGGGGGGGCCAGAGGGGGGAGTGAAAGTGGAAATCAAATGCTCTTAGATCGCATTTTTATGAAAGAAATTGTCGGTGATTCTCTTAAGAGCCTGCACCCCCTCCGGGATGATCTGCTCTCTTTCTTTGTTTACGGAAATGCGGGCTCCAGCAGTGTGGAGACACCTGCTTCCAGAACCCCAGGTCCCTCTGCCCTAGTCCTCACAGCTATGATGACCTGGGCAAAGGACCCAACTGCCCTTCCCAACAAAGAGCCTCCAACCTTCTGGAGGGAACCCGTGGGATCCCTGGGCCCCCCATCTCTTCAAGGCTCTGATGCCAGGACCCAACTCAGAGCCCCGACTTTACACTGCAGGAGGCTGCAGGAGGTCGCATGTCCTCTAGGGAACTTCTTAGGCCTCCTTGGCCCACGGACTCAACTTTAGGGGAAGGCGCCCTAAGGTTGGTGTGGTGCAGGGGAGGGGTGGGCCCGCTGGGTGGGGCGCTCCACTCCTGGGTCCCCCGCCAGACCAGCAAGCCCCAGCGCGTCCTCTAGCTGGAGGCTGAGGCCCGGCCTCGGCTGGTTCTTTGGGCGCGTTTCAACTTCACGGCTTGGCGGGTGTCGGACCTGCCCAGTCTTGGCCAAGGACGCGGGCGGATTTGGAACCCAACCGTTTGCCTCCAGCAGGCAAGCAGGCGGCTATGAAGTGAGCGCAGGCAGCTCCGAGGCGTGGCCGCGTGTGCAGCGGCGGTGGCGGGTGGCTTACCTCCGGTGGCCCTGCCCCAGGAGCAGGCAGACGGCATCCAGCTTGCCTCCCCGGTGCCTGCCCACAAGGATCACCGTCAGTTATGGGAATGCAGCAGAGGTGACCCAATATCCTGGACAGAGGACCGAAGGCCCGGCCTGGGCAGGCTGGCGGGTGACTAACAGCAGGTCTCCCAGCTGGAGCTCCAACCTCTAGTTGTTCCAGAAGCAAGAAAGGCCCTCCTTTCCTGTTCCACTCAGTCCTCCCTCTCACACCGCCACATTCTACCTGGGAGGGAAGGGCAAGCCAGGAGGAAAAGAGTGAGAAGGGGCTGACCACTCTACAGCAGCCCCCAAGGACTCTGCCTTCTGCCCCCTTAGACTGTGGAAACCCCGATTAAGCGGTCACTCTGTCCCTAAAGGGAGGAAAAGACCCTGGAGTTCAGTAACATCTACCAGCAGTTGCTGTGTGTCTAGCACCTGAACGACCTGAGTCACAGAATTCGGGAAAAAATCAACTCTCTTATCCCCATTTAATAGATGAAAGGGAGGCACAGTGAGGTCAAGTAACTTGCCCGGGTGCACACAGCAGCAGTTCTGCCTGAAAAATCCTAAGATGGAGTCTCTCATGGACCACAGCATCTAAAGACCCTCCTGACATTTGAGTCCCCTCTCAGCTTGAGGAAGGAATTCAAAGTAAGAAAGGACTGGTGGAGACCTAGTGGAACTGGCACAGCAGTGCCTGTAGCACAGCCCTCGGCAGAAACGATGGGACTGGAATAAAAAAAAGGAAAGGGTTCTAGGAGCCCAATCAACCCAGTTGGAGGCTGGGTGTGGCTGGAAATATTTGATTTTCCTTTATGGTATAGTAGCAAAACATGTCAGTTCTGGGTCCAGCCTGCTTGGGTTCAAATCCACTTGCTAGCCCTGTGTCCTTGTGCAAATTACTCAACCTTCCTGTGCTTTGCCTTCTATCACTGAGGAGTGGGCATGAGGTCTAATCATCAGGATCCGGGACCCACGGGAGCGGTGAGATCCTGCAAGCACTTTCACACTGTCGGACGCAGGCAAATGCCCCATAAAAATCATCTTCCTATTGCTGCTGTTATTGGCATTCAGGGACCAGAACAGGCTAACAGGATCCGACGGTTCTGATTTAGGTGATTTTCCCCAGGGAACCCAATGTCAGCCTACTTTTCAATGAGGGGTACCCACAGAGGGGGCGCTCAGCGCACAGCCACCTTCCGCGAGAAACGAATTTAGTCAAAGTTAAGATTCGCCCCTTGGGCGTCTACCCGGGACGTTTATGACCAGGTGGACTGGTGGAGGAAACGCGCGCGGCACTAGGAACACCGAGGCCCAGAGCGCAGCGGGTACAGTGCGCCTGGAGCACGCGCACAGCGGCTGGCCCTGCACGCATGCGCGCCGCGGAGCGGCCCCCTCCCCAACTCTTCTCGGGAAGCCCGCCTGGGGTGGGTTACGGAAAACCAGTCCTGGGAGCCCTGAGGAGCCCTGAGGCGCAGGGGGAAGACTCCCTGAAGAACTGAACAGCCGCACCCGGACCCTGTCCTGGAAAGGGTGTGGGGGCGGATGAGTCTGGGAGCTCTGTTCCTGTCTCCTGAGGAGAAAGGACTCAGACGGGACGTACTAGAGGCGGCTCCGCCCAGTCTGGGTCTGACCCCAGGAGGAGAGAGGCGGCAGGGAAGCAAGGTGTGGCGACAGAGCCCCCACCCTCTTCGGACAAGCGGTGGCCCATACGGGTCAGGGCCTATACGGGTCAGCTTCATCCTAGACAAGGACATAATCAAAAGCCGCCTCCCCCTGCCTGGCGCGAGAGCTCTGTCACAGCTTGGGCGCTGGCCCCGACGGTTCAACCCACCCATCGCAGTCTGTAGTTCAAGATGTCCTACCTAGGTAGAGAGTTTGACCCCGACTCTGCACGGAAAGAGCCTTGGCGTGTTGGATGCGCGATCCCCTCCCCCGGTGTCCCTGCCCATCCGGAGGGCAGGGAACACCCGCACTCCCACGGGAAAACACGGGGTGAGAGTGGGAGAAGCGAAGTGAGAAATGGTCGCGGCACTGGAGCCTGCCCACAACGAGTTCGCCCGCCTCCCTGGCTCCCTTGAATCTGAGCTCCGCCGGGGCTGGCACTTCGGATGCGCTGGTGGCTGCAGCGCATCCCCTAACGCCTCAACCCCACACAGGCTCTCCCCGATCCCAGGAAACCTCCAGGGATACTTCGGACTGTGTCATTCTCACTTCCTACCCGCCCCCAAGCGGAAGGAATTGAAGTGAGTTTTTGCCGGGACACCGGAGACTTCGAGTTAGTTCCAACCAGTGCGGTTGCGTAGAGCGGTTGTTCTCGCCAAGAGCCAAAGTCCAGCCTCCCCTGTTAGAGGTGGGCAAAACCGAGGTGCAGGAGCCTGCCTGGTCATTAGAGGAAGAGCGAGTTGGCGGAGGCGAATCTGGGGTCTCCCCCGGGTGCAGAGGCGTCCACCAGCTCGCCCGCCTCCCGCAGGAGTAAGCAAAGCTGGGCCTGCGGTGGCGGGCGGCAAACCCGAGGGCAGCTGTGTGGGAGTCACAGAGGAAAGGTGATAGTGCTAGGGAGGGTCGGGATTCTAGCCTCAGACGGGCCTTGGCAAAACCTTGGCATCCTTCGCCCAGATGCGCATCTCCCCCTGCACGCCAGGACAGGATTTTTGCGGGACACCCCGAGCCGTCCTCCCTGGAAGGAGTGCGGCCAGAGGCCCACCTGTCCCAGGGGCGTCGAGGCCGCGCGGTCAGAGAGCAGCGGCTCCGCGCACGCCCAGAAGCTGTGTTGTCGGTTCCGGGGCTGCCGGAAAGCGCGGGGCCAGCGGCCATTCTGTCCCCGCGCAAGCGCTTCACTGCCCCGACAAGCCCGGCTGTGTCTCGCTCGCCGAGGACAACCGCGGGGTGGCTCAGCCCCTCGGGATAGGGCTCAGACCGCAACTCCAGCCCGGACGCCCCGGCCAGAGAGCTGGGACGCCTCTTCTCTAGGCAGATGAAGAGACCGGCTTCTCCAGAAAATCAAATTCAGGGAACGTGGTACCGTATTTACCCGCACAACTTCCTCCCTTGACATTTTGCACTCCCGAAGTTGGGGCCGAAGTAATTATGCAAACATCTGGGGCTGTCCTGCGCCGCTACCCGCACACGGTTCTTATTCATCCTGAGAGCAGAACTCCCTCATTTGCATAATAATGGCTTATCTAGAATAACACAGCAATCAGAAGCGAAATTAATTTTCTTTTCTTAGGCTCCTCCTTGAAACCCTGAAAACAGGCTTAGGGCAACAAAGGCTGATTTTGCAGAGGGTGTGGGATTCTTGTCCAGGACCAGGAAGAGATGAAGCTTAAAACAGAGGGAATGTGATGTTAACGCTGTTTCTGTTTTTTTCTACTTTCAACTTTAGAATTTGGCTACTTTTTGGCCAAACGGGAAAAGGGTGAAGCTGCTGCAAGAGTCCCGAATACACTCTCTCCCTCACCCCATCTCTAGTGGGGAATTCCTAGTCTCAGAGACCGGCCAGCGAGAGAACTGCGGTTGGGTGGATGGCAGGCAGACTACGTGGCGGGGTGGGGGGGGTGAACCCCAAGTCCGTTGGGTAAAGATCAAGGAGGTGCCCACTGATCAGCTCTCCCCGCGGAGTCTGGGTCCTCCAAGGACTGGGTTCCCCGCCCTTTGGACAGCTCCAGGCAGAGCACTTCCTTGCTCTGGAAAGGTCATCTCTCCCACTGAGGCAAGAGAAGTCGTTGGATTCAAAGGAGAGTAAAAGGTTGTGTGGGTGGTAGTGTGGGCATTATGGGAAGAAACATCTTTAATCCATTAAAAATTGTCTTGATCTTTCTTAATGTGAACAGGAGTGGGATGGGATATCCACAAATAAATATGGTAAATTGTAATCTTGGGGCCACTTTGCAGCGATTCTGGGCTTCAGGAGATTTTGCTGCAGAACTTGTCCCCTCTGAAGCCACCATCTCCCTTCCTGTGGTAAACAGTGAGAGGCAAAAGGACTGGAGATCCATTCTGCCCCCTGCACCCCTCTGCAGATGAGGACATCCTGTGACTACTGACAAGATACAACTTTTATTTTTGATGAAGGAGGTGGCTGCAACTTAGGCTTGCAACCAAGAAGCCTGACAGAATTCTTAATTTCCTTCTAAAATTGGGGGTGTCAGAGGAAGCTAAGGAAGGAACTGTCCCAGGATGGAATGACGTGCAGGGTACCAGGGGCAGGTGGAAGGGAAAGGGGCAAAGAATCTCACTTCCACCTGCAGGACTAGCCCTTCTGGAGAGAAGGGAGGAGGGTGCAAAGAGACTGTGAGAAGAAGGGGGTCTTGGGTCCTTCCAGGGAGGTCTCCTTCCATCTCCCTCCTCTGCTGTGTGTTTTGGAGTTAATCTCCATCCTGACTTCTTTACCGCCTCCCCAGCTGGTGCAGTCCCAAGAAGAGGTATTATCTCTTTCCCAGTGGTGTGTGTGTGAGAGAGAGGGGCGATATCACAGCTTCCCTGGGAAGGAGGGGTCATCCTTGGGGAAGGGCACCCTGGAACACCCAAGCAAAGACCCCTAAGTCCTTAAGTCTTTTCCTAGGCAGAAAATTTCAGGAGTTGGGATTCCAGGTCTCCCAATCACCATCTGGAATTTGAGCCTCAGTTTCTTTTGGAGTAGAGAGAACCAGGGAGAGAGTGGCCAGCGGGGAGCCCTGACAGAGCCTTGCCAATTTCCCTACACCAGAAACTTCTTAGGTCTGTAGCAGAGGGTACCCAGTTGACCTTGTTCTCCAGTGAGCTGCTCTGAATATCCAGGTAGTTGACCCAGGAATTGCCCTCCCCACCTCTACCTGAGCTAAGGCAAGGGGCAACATCCAACCTGGGATGGCAGGAGCAACTGCTCCTTCTGAGCCAGAGCCAGCTGAACCCAGACCAGGGAGAACATAGAGCAGCCCACGGGGAAAGAGGTACGACCACAATGCTGAAAGAGCACCTTGGTTGGAATTGCTGGGTGTTTGGCTTCTGCTTTGGTCACTGCTGCTGCTTCCCAGTGAGGGGCAGGGAGGGTTTGGCACACTTCCCTCCGGTGTCTGGAACTTTCATGAGCCAATCCCCAAGAGTCCTGTTAGGTGAAGGCTTTACACCCACTTTGCACACATCAAGTCTGTGGTGGTGTCCAGCCGAAATGGAGAGGGTGAAGTCAGGTGGGTGTGGAGCAGGCAGCAGCTGGGTTTTAAAGGAGTCTCAGGAAGGAGGAGTGCTGAGCACTCACAAGCAGAAGCGTATGGTGCTGATATAGGTCAGGGGTGAGCAGAGCTCACAGGAGGGGCAGTCCTTGGGGTAAAGGGCTCTGCATTTATGGGAGAGAAGGGGAGAAGTACACAAAGGTGGATGGGTGGAGGGTTCTTGGAGTCACAAGAGAAAGCTGCTTCCTCTATGGATACCCTTTGGTCCTCCAACCTACAAGCTAACCCGAATGCCCCTGGCTGCCACTCTGAAGCCTGCCCACCCCTCCTAAGTATGGGAAAGGGGTTCAGCAAAACCTGAGAAGCCTCTTAAGTGCCTGTGCCACTGGATCAGGTCCTCCTCTGGGAAATCACTGTCCCACTTCCCGAGTGGGCAGATTCTCTTCCATCTTGTTGCTATGACAGGCATCTGTCATGGATATGCATGTGAGGACCATGGGTCCAGGAACACTGGACTCTAAAGTACACACTCGAATGCACCTGCAGGTTTTCCACAATGAGGAGAGGGGTCCAGAGCAATGCAGTTCTTCTTCCCCAGTCTCTGCAGGTTCAGGCATTCCTTCCCCTGAAGGAAAAGCTCCAGAGGATGTGGACCCTGCAGCTCTAGAGCAGGCTCTGGTGTGGACCAGGTGCCCCGGGAGCCAGACTGCAGGCTCAGTGGGTGGAGACAGGCAGGACTGGAGAAAGTCATGCACGGTGGGCAGGAGGCTGGAGCTGACACCCCCGATGTAGCAGAGGAACAGGCTGGGAGTGCAGAGTGCCTGTTACTAAACTGGCTTGAGTGGAAGCCCAGCACCTGGAGCAGACAGATGTAGCTACCACCTGCTGACTGATGGCAGCTCGTCCCACACTCTGCACTGAACACGTCCCAGACTCCACTTTTGTTCCTCATCACAGCTTTCAAGGGAGGCATTTTAACCACATTAAATCAGAAGAAACAGGCTCAGAGGTTTAAGAAATTTGCTGTTGACCATGTTAATCCACCGGGACAGGGCTCAACCTAAATCTGTCACATAGTAGTTGAGGCGCCTAAGGGGAGGTGTCAGGGTAGCTCTCACTGGTGTGGACCAGCTGCCCCGGGAGCCAGACATGGCCCTGCTGCTCCAGGTCATCGGGTTTGTCATGAGAAAACTGCTGGGTGTGGGGATGCTCCGGGCTCTTGATGTTATTGGAGTCTGGTGGCACCAGGAATTCTGCAGCTGGGGTCACAGCCCTGACAACGTTTTCCTCCTCAGACCTCCTCTTGCAGGCTGCCCAAGAACAGCGAGCAGCTGAGGTCAGCAGTGGTCCATTTCAAGCACTGGAATAGCCAGTCTGGCAGCCACCACAAGTCCCCAAGATAGGGCTCCTGGACCAAGAAGCCCACTCCTGCTAGCACACACGGCAACTTTCAGACCCACTCTGCCTTTGGCTTGCAGGAGTGACAAGTCACTCTCTTTCTCCCGATGTCAGCTTCTCCTTGTGAAAACAAGCTTCTGCAGCAGGCAGTGTCAGAGTAATTCGTCTGGTCTCCACATCTGACGTATCAGGGTGTCATCGAGGCAGGTTTATTGGGGTCCCAGGACTTTTAGAAAACACTTGTTGGCCATTGCCTGCTGACCCGATCACACAGCTAACACAGCAGTCAGAGTTCTGCAGTTTGTGCGGGTCCTGGAAGCATGACTCTCAGTGGGGGCAGTTGATGCCCGTTCCAGTTGCTGGTCTGTTTCTCCAATGATGCCAGCGCCCAGAGAACCAAACACCTAGAGACCCTCAAATGGCAGGAGGAGGAGTTCTGGGTGCCCGAACTACCTCTTTGGGCCCAACCCCAGAGAGGGGCCATCGAAGTACGATTCTCCCTCCAGCTGCTGCCGATATAACTGCAGCTCCGACTAATTCCAGGTACATTCTATAGGTGGCATCATGCTACTGGAAATGGCCTCTTCCGAGGCTCTCCCGGTGGCAATATCAAGACACTAGGGAGCAGAGGCAAGGTCTACACCACTGCAGTCCAAACTGCATGGGGAGGGACACCTAAGGGGCCACAAGAAGGTGCACTGGGGGACAGTTCACTGCATCTCCCAAGCCACCGGTCCCAGTACACAGGCTTCTCCTTGGCCATCTGCCAGTGGGGCCTGGAGAGTTGGGGGGTCCCCTGGAGTCTCTCTTGCCCAAGGATGGGAAGGAAAAGCCTCAGTCTGCACTCAGTGGGGCTGCTGACAGACTCTCTTGGGAACTAGAAGAGACCCTTGAAAGAGTCACCCTGCAACAGACTGGGTGGGAAAGCTGGGCCACAGCCAGAGACCCCTCCACCTAAACACAGTCTCTGGACATCCTGGCTGGGACCACTCCCACGTCCAGACCCTTCCCCCATGGCAGCCCAAATTCCCCTTCAGGTGAGCAGCAGTGCCAGCCAGAGTGAGGAAGGAGAAAGCAAGGGGAGCATCCTGATGGAGACAGAGTTTTGGAGTCACCAGCAAGGGACGTGACCACAGGACAGAAGTTGCAGAGTCTCCAACTTGGCCAACTGCTCTCTGGCAGAGGTCCCCTGTGACCCCCCTCCCTCTCCAGAAGTCCTAATCCTGCCCAGGTGGAGCAGTCCCTGAGTTGGGCACAGCCCAGTCCTGCCCTTCACCAGAGCAGGCTGTGGTGAACACAGGAACACAGCCACCACGGGGAAGAGAGGTGTAACAGCACGTCATTCACCACACACTTCTGGTGCCCGATCCAGGATGCCTGTGCCTCCTGGGCACCGAGTCTGTGGGTACTGTGGCCACCGTTCCCGTTTCCACCCAACCTCCCTACAGTGGCAGCCACATGCAGCCTCAGCCCCTACCCTTGCGCCCTGCCTGGGACCACCGCCAGGTCTGGCACCAAGGGTTGGGGATTTGGGGCACTGGGTCTCAGATGACAGCAGAAACAGCCAGGCCTCAGGAAACAATTAGAAGGACCCTGAACTCATGAATCAGAAACTAGGCCTCCCCCTCCTCCTCAGACATTTGGTTCCATTTCCTGGGCTGAATTTCCTGGGATCCTGGGCCTTTGCTCAAACTCAACACAAATTAGCTCACGTATTTTTTTTTTTTTTTTTAACAAAAGCAATTAGATTTGAATCCTGGTTCATTTGCATTTGTACCTCAGAAACGGGGTGGGAGGAGCAGAAGGGGGAGCCTGGCGGGTGGCATCTCCCGAGCGCCACAGCTGGCTAGACTGCCACTAAGCCAACCACATCTGGCCAGGCGCAGTGACCGCCGCGACCACCCCCTTCCCGCCGGCTCCCAGAGCCCGCGCGCCGCTGCCACTCGGCTGCGCGTTCATCGATCGGCAAGGCCGCGGCTGGGAGCTGAGAACAAGGTATAGCCTGTATTTAGGTTCCTGCCCTTATATGGCGATGTGCACGAGCGCCCGCCGAGCGGCCGCACCATATAAGGACACACGGCGGGCGCCGGGCTGAGCTGGTGTGCGCTCATTGGCCCGCGCGTCTCTCGGCAACCGGCTCTCACGAGTGGAAACCAGCCAGCCGCCCCCGCCCGCTCCCCGCCCCCTCCCTTTCTTTCTCCCCTGGTGTCCCCGCCTCTCGCCTTGGCGCCCCCTCCCTTGCTTACCCCCTTTTTGCCCGCACCTTCTCCCCAATTTTTCTTCCCGCGGCCGGCCCCTCCCCCCTCCCCCCTCCCCTTCCCCCTCGTTGTCACTCTCCGCCCGTGGCAGCTTGGTCTGTCCTCGCCCCCTCCGCGCACACTTCCACCCCACGCACCCCCTCCTCAAACCCAGCCAGCAACGCGAAGGAGCGAGAAAGCCCGGATGCGGGAGGGGAGCTGGTGTGTGTGTGTGTGTGTGTGTGTGTGTGCGCGCGCGCGCGCGGACTCGCGGCGTGTGTGTGTGTGTGTGTGTGTGTGTCTGTCGCTGCCGCAGTAGCTGCTGCAGCATCAGGTCCACGCACACACGCATGCACGCACGGGTCTCTGGGAACAGTCCGAGCCCCCTCCCCCACGCACTCACCTTCCCCCCACCCCTAGATAATCAGAGCAATTAGCTGCGGAAGAAATGCTCTTGCGGGGCTAGGGATGTGCTAAATCACAACAGCCCTGGGTACTACCAAATTAGCATCTCCCAGGGTGTCCCTTCGGGCTGGATTTCTGAATGCAATCATGATAATGATAAATCGATGTCTCTTTTAAAGGTTACTTTAAAAACCTGCCAATTGTTGAGAAAAAAAGAAACCCTGCGTGCAGGGAGAAAAATGCTGTAGAAGAGACACTCGGGTTTCCAGGCAGAATGCAGTGGAGCGATGTTTGCGGGATGCAGGTCAGGTGTCCAGCGCTGGGCCCACCCGCCGGATGGGAGCCAGCGGAAAGAGAAGGCGTCGCTATGTCGCTGTTTCTCAGCAGATGAAACTCGCAATCACCTGAAACTCAGGCGGAATAGACATCGCGGATCCTGGGGTGTCTCCCCCCCTCCCCCACGCTCAGAGGTGCGCGCACGCGCACGCACGCACAGGTGTCCGGCTGACCCCTCCGGGGGCGGTCTCTAGTCCCAACGCCTGTGTTCTCCTAGTGACGCCTTGCTGGCTGGAGTCAACCCCTCAGGGACCCGCTCTTGTCCCGAGGGTACCCAAAGGTGACGTCTAAGACAATGGGCGCTCTAGCGCCCTGGAGACTTTGCCTGTGACCGAGCTTCCCTCTAAAGCTGCGGTCCCTTGGAGTCGCCCAGCGATGCCCCCTACTGGGCAGTCTGTGCCTAGAACACAGCGCAGGTGGGGGTCATTGGGAGGGCCAGCCAGGGAGGGGGATGGGGACCAGGGCACTGTGACCCGTATGACCTCTTCTTGGTCTCAGGCGTCCTCCCCTGCCCACACCTGCACCTTTATTCCCTCCAAATTTCAAAATTTTCAACCTGGCTACTCTCTGGGGAAGGTGGCAGAAGCGGACACTGCCAGGGTATGCGGGTGCGAAACTGGGGAGGGCAGTGCCTGCGGGATAGCTTCGGCCGCCTCCACCTCCTCGCTGTCTGCGGAAGGAAGGGCTGCGGCCGTAGCAGCCTTTGGTGCCAGCTCGTATCCCTCCCTGACCTTGGCTGAGATTTGTTGCCTCGGTATTTTGCCTAGTAGAAGGCACAGTTTCCCTCCTGAGTAGGGACTGGGGGTGCTCTCGGGGCAGAGAGTTTATTCGGGTCTCTGCCCAGCGCTGGACCTCTGCCTTGTAGGTCTTCGAACCCTGGAAACCCGTGGATACCCGGATGCAGCTTCTTAGTGCCTGGGCACATAACCTTTCTCTGACTCGCGCCCACCTCACGCCCATTTAGCGAGGTCGTTTATATTAAATCCCATCCTCAAGTTTCTGTGTACTTAGGTACATGGACCTCTTCGTCCAGGTGTTAGTGGGTTGTGGAACCCCATATGTCCTCTCAGTTCTCGCCGAACTGAGACGTGTTTCCTTTAGTGCACCTCCACTTTACTCTTAAAGCCCAGCAGCAGAAGCCGCTCCCGAATCTGGAAACCCATTTTCTTGTCCAGTTTGGCTCCTGGTTCCTGGCCCCTGTCCTCTTATTCCTGGAATTTGAATTTACCAGTCAGTTCTGGGGAAATCACCAGAAGTCAAGAATGCGGCTGGCAGGAGGGGTGATAAAGAAACTTGCCGCGGGGGGGGGGGGGGTGTCCCAAAGCTACAGATGCACCTTTCTCTGGCCGATCGGCCCGGGTTTCTTCGGGTTGGGGGAAAAGGGAGCTACGGATCCGTGCGGCTATGGCAAGGGGTCCCAATTCCGGAGCCCGACCCCACCCAGGGATCCTCTGTTCGCACTTTTCGTTTATTTCTCAGCAACCTCAGTCCTTCAGCTTCTGGAACAATCTCCTTCTCTGCACTGGCGCGCACCCGGCGGTGCCCCGAGCCCGCGCCCGGTTCGGGTCTCCCAATCACCCAGCACACCCCTCCCCGAGCCATCGGTTCCCCTTGGTTCCCAGAGAAGAGTGTTTGGGGTCCTGGGCTGGGGAGCGGCGGGGTGGTAGCGGGCACCACCTTGACACCGTGGCTTTTCACCCGGCCTACGTGGGTGTCGGGAGCGGCACCCTGCGGAGTGGAGGGTGGGCGCTCGGCACCTGCTGAGCTGCCGCCGCGGCTGCGGTTCATGGCGCCCGAGGATCCACCCGGATCTTCTCGGCGGAGTTCCGGGCTTGGGTCGTTGTGTAGTCGGCACGCACATAGCTTTTTACTTATTTATTTTGAATATTTATTTTTTATTTTTCTGTGGGGCGCATCAGAGCTGCCCACCCTCTCTCCAGTGTCGCGGCGGGGGGCAATGATATCTAGATGGGTGGGGTTGCATGCGGTCACCGAGGTCAACACCCCATTAGTAGTGCCCCAGCCGGGCGCCCCAACCTCGAAAGGGTACCGGGCCTGCGGGATGGGGTGGAGAACCGATCGAATAGCCCTTCCCGCACTGTCCCCGCCGCCCCCACCCGGTGCGCACCCGCCCCGCGCGCCCTCCGCCCACAGGTAACCGCCCCTCCCCCTCCCGCTCGCCCCCGCGCAGCCCCCGCTCCCCCGTGCGCCCGAGTGCCGGGGCGCGCGGAGAGTCCGCGGCGGGGGGAGGGAGCGGGCCGCGGGGCTGCGGCGCGCCCCCCGCCCGTGGCAGCGTGGCGACTGGCGCCGCTTTGGCAGCCATTTTCTGCAGCTGCCGCGGCCCGGGCTCTGCGCAGCGAGGCGCAGGCGGCCGCCGCCGGGCGGGCAGGGGCGGCGAGCGGCGGGCGCCGGGTCGTGGGGCGAAGGGGCAACAGTGGCCGGGGCGCCGAGCTCGGGGCGCGGGTGGCGGCCCCCACCGCGGTGCGGGCAGGGTGCGCGGCTCCGCGTGGAGAGCGCCGCGATCCCACCCTTTCCCCGCCATCTTGTACCCTGGCTGGCGCCTTCCCAGAGCCGAGCGGCGCAGACAAAGCCGCCCGGGCCGGCGGGGCCCCGCCAGCCCACCCCGGCTGGGCCGCCCGGGGGCCTTGGGGCCCGCACCGCACCCCGCCTCGCCCAGAGGGCCCGCGCGCCCCGCCCCGGGGGGCTGCACGTACGAAGGCCACTTGCCCAGCCCCCGAGGGCGGCGGGATCCCCCTCCGCACCAGCTCGCCCGAACGAACCCCGCCCAGCCCACCCTGGTTGTGGATGGGGGGGTCCCGCCGGCAGGGCAGAGACGAGGTCTGCACCCCGTCCTAGTTCGGGGTTCCTCTCTTCTGATAGGGTTGGGGGTCACTAGTCCTGAGCCCCCACTGCCGCCTTGTTATGTCAACCTCACGCCCCCGTTTTTTCACGGAGGATCCACAAAGAAGACTTAAATGAGCGAGGGCAGCTCTGGAGGCACACCCCACCCCTCCCCTCAGTTGCTGCAGACCTGAGATATCTGGCACTCCGTTTTCTGGGTTGGCAGCGCGGTCGCCTCACCCAGCCTGCTTAAGCCCCTTCCCTCGACGCCCCTGCCCAGGAACTCAAGAGTTAAGGGGGTGAGAGGGGTGAGGCACCCCTTCCTCAGCCCGGAAACACCCAAGAACCTGGCGCCTGCCAACGCAAGCGTCAAGTGCCAAGCTATTCGTTGGTAGGGAATTTACTCCCCAAGACTCCATTTTCCTCTCTCCAAGTCCCCAGTGCCTGCTGGTGGGATGTGAACTCCCAGGATTCCCAACATCCCTTTGGGACTACCAAACCCCGAGAGACCACAGGCCACCGACCCGGAGTCACCCTCTCCCCTCCACCTAGGCTCCCAGGAGTTTTCTATTGCAAAGGACAGTGGTAGATTTAAAAAAAAAAAAAAAAGCTGGAATAGGGGATGCAGGTGACTGGCCTAAGGTCACTCGGCCAGTTAGGGCAGAACTGGCTCTTTCCCTCCCACTTCCACCCCCAAGATCAAAGCCTAGCAGGCCCGGTGGTGCTTCCCTCCTCCAAGAGCTCTTGGCCAACATTCTGAGCTCTGGTCGGGCGGGGGCTGGGCACCGGGGTGGGGGTGGGGAGTGGCCAGTCTGCTGGTTCACACCTGAAATTGGGTTTTCCCAACCCCATGTCTGCCCCTACCCCACCTCGCCGGGTCGCCTGCGAGGGTCGGAAACAAAGCACCAAGGGGTGACCCCTCCGCCACCGCCCGCGGTGTTCAGTCCTCCCCACCAAAGCCTGCCAGCCCGCGTGGATTCCGAGCCCAGCTCCGGAAACCAGTCTGACCACTTCGCCCATTTCCCAAGCCTCGGCGGCGGCGGGCGGCGAGCGGCCGGCTCCCAGGGTGGGGTGAGCCGGGATCGGCCGCCGCCTCGGTTGCCTTGCGCTGAATAGATTTGCCCAGAAGACTGGCGTCCAAGCGACACTCCCGCCCGCGCGATGGGGGCAATAGGGCCACTCCCCGCCCGGTATCCCCCGTAGCGAAAACCGATGTAAGCCTCACTTGGATCGCCTCACGCCGGAAACCAGAGCGGTCTGATGCGCTCCGTCCTGTGGGCACCTGCACAGCGCAGCTGCCCTGGGGGCGCTTACACTCGCGCTGGCGCACTGAGTTGAGCCCAGAAATGGAGTGACAAGCTATTACAAGGCGCTCCAGAATGTTGCTGGATGAGGATGGACTGGCCTGGAGCGGACCGCAGGCTGGAACTGCGGAAAGAGCCCGGCATCGGCGCCACGGCCGCGGTGGTGGGAGGGTGGGCGCGTGGCCCCGCAGCCCACTCCTGCATGTGTTTCAAAGGCTTCGCGAGCAGTTCTCCAGGTTGTTGCAAGAAAGCGACTGTGTCCCGCCTTCGGGCAAGAGCCCCTGTCTGTGGAAACCCCCTAGAGGGCAGGGAGGAGCAAACAGCCGCCCAGGGTAGACAGGTTGGTGCGTACTGGCAGAGGGGTGAACTTCGCCAGGTGGGACGTTGATGGCGTTTTGCGAGGAGGAAAAATGGGCAAATTCCAGAGTTGCCCGGCAGGCTCACTGGGCATGTGCCGCTCTCCAGGGTCTGGTAGGCCCCCTTCACACCCCTCCCCACCTTAGGGTACAAGACCGGGACCCACAGGGCCAGTCTTGCTGGATCAGTCATGCAGAAGGGCAGCCTGGTGGGCTCTCCTGGCGCCAGTCCCCTTCCCCTGACCATCTCCTATTTTAGGTGGCGTGTGTGTCAAGAGGAGAGCGCTCAGCTCACAAGCAGTACCGTGTTGTGCACCCGTCTTCCCTTCCAGGCCGACCCAGTTCCCTTCATTTGGGGAGCAGGTGAAGAGAACGGTTTGAGGCCATTCGTGTCCCCGGGAGGGGTGGAACAGCTTGCTTCTTCCTTCTAGACCAGGGTGAAGGGCTTTAAAAGGCAGGTGGGGTGGGGCCGGGCATTGGGAGGAATAAGGACATGCCTCTGCTCTTTCACCCCTTCCAGAAGGGCTGGATGGGAGCGTTGAACTGGAGCCCAAGGTGAGGGTACAGGCCGGGTAGAACAGACCATGGCAGGAGGAGGGCCAGGGGTCACTTCTACCAAGGCTGTGTCAACCACAGCCACCCAGGGAGCTCGGAGTCCTACTGCTGGGGATGCCTCTTAAGGGAAGTTGGGTTCCAGGTAGTTTAGGAGGGTCAGTCAAAAACTGGGGCCTCCCTGGGCTGGGAGAGCCTGTCAGACCCTAAGGACTCCCGGGCCCTTTAGGTCTTGGGACATCCTGGAGAGAATGGCACCCAGAGGTGGAAGTTTGACCTTGGAACAACCTCTGGGTGGCCTCTGCTTCCAAGAGCTCAGTGAACAACCAATTGGAAGCATGCCCACACCTGGGTCTGAAGGCCTGCTCCACTGGGCCTTAGTTCCTCCAGGTCTTTGCCTACCCTGTCTGCATAATGTGCAGGTGAAATAGCACCTGTGTGGCACTCAGCAGGTGCAGCCCTGGCAGAGCGATGGGGAGGGGCCTTCCATTTCCCCAGCAGTGTCCGTGTCCTGGTGGTTTATCCCGGAGTTATGGAAGAGCTTCCTTATGCTCGCGGTCATCCTCTGTTCCTGGCTCCGTGCTAGGCCCTGCACTGAGGGTGTGAAGAAGATGCCTAGGAGGGCCCTCAGGTGCAACACGGCCGCAGCAGCAGGTGCACCTCCGCCCCCACCCTCTTCCTCCACTCCTTTCTTCATATCTGTCCATCTGCCCACCCACCCTCCCCCCTACTCATCCACTAGACTTCCAGGAAGCTTCTCTACATTGGTCAGTGCTCAGGACTGGTTAGGAGTGTTTTAATGAGTAAAACGGACTTACTTCTGCTGCCCTCATGAAGCTTACAGTTGGCACAAGAGGGTACTCCTGAAGAAGTCCCACACTTTATGTAACTTGCAACCCGAGAAGGGCAGAAAGGGAAGCCCGGGTGCGGCTGAGTGCATGTAGTAGAGATACTATGCAGGGGGCGGGGGTGGAGGAAAGGCCAGGTGGCCATGCCTGACCATCTAGGGCTTCTGTCTCAGGGTTCATAGGGCTGGCAGCCATAGCCATCAGGATGTGCCCCAAACTGGAGCCCCGATAGAATAGCTATGGAAATAGAACTACCACCAAGAGAGGACGGAGGACGGTGACTGACAGCCCTCTCCTCTGCTGTGATTTGGGGAGAGAGGAGGCTGCAGAGAGACTCAGGGGTAGGCCACGGTGCAACATACTGACAGTACATGCTTAACATGCAAGAGCCCCTGCCTCAATCCCCAGCACCCCCAAAAACTCAGGGTTGAAGAGAGGGAATTCTGGTTCTGCTGAGCAGACATGGCAACCAGCACCCTTTCTTGGAGGCTACCCTAGAGCCAGACTCACCTGGAGAGGCCTTGCGGGTGCAGGGGGCTGAGCCAGTTCTGGAACAAGCCAATGAGACTGCGTCTCGGCCAGCACTTCAGCAGATTCATTTTTTCCCCATTTTACTTAGAGACAGAGTCTGGCTGAGTTGCTTAGGGCCTCACTGAGTTGCTGCAGATTCACTCTTATCTAGCTGACCTCCCTCAACCATCAGCACTGAGTATGGACCCCAAGAGGGGTCTTGGGGACCAGTACGGTGCCCTGTGGTCTCAGCACAGAGCACCAGGCTCAGTGCCTTCCCCTGCACAATGAGGAGGTGTCCAGAGCGTGGCTGAGGTGCCATCAAGCTCCGCCCCTTGTGGGGGCTCTGTGGTCCTAGAAGGCCCTCCCTTTTTGGAGTTCATCTTGGTCCATGGAGGAGGCCTCTGATGGGTGGGTGGTTGTGGCTGGGCCACCCCTTCTGCCCAGGAGGCAGCCTGGCCAGCACACTCTTCCCACCCAGACCATGGCACGGTGGTCAGGAGCCCAGTTTCCTGGACCTAAGCTCCAGTGCCACCATTCACTGTCTGAGTGATGCCCCCAAGCCAGCTACTTGACCCCTCAAAGCAGCCATTTCCTCGGGGGTGGGGTAATGATACGCACAAGTTCAAGTTATTGCAAGGATTAGAAGGGAGAACGCCTGTGAGGACTCTTGCGCCATGCCTGCCCCAGTGAATTCCAGCAGGCTGGAATTGTGACCGAGCACCAGGGAGAGGGTAGAGGAACACCAGGCATTGGTGAGGGTCCCGGGGCTGGTGCTATTCAAGCTATGATGGAAATTGTGAGAGACAGAGAACACAACACCCCACAGCGGGCAAAAGCGATCTGTGTTTCATAAGTGAATGGAGACTAAGGACCAAGCTCACCAACAAGGCACCGACACGGAGAGAGCAGGTGGAAAATGACACCCACCCAAGGCGTATTGGATGGCCCGGAGCAGGCCTGTGCCACAGCCCGGCCAGGTCAGCCATGGGTGGTCAAGAGCCCCAGGGATTTCTACTCTTTCCTGAGGCAGCCGCTCTGACTGAGACCTTGTCAACAGAACTCATTCATTCGATCAATATTTATCCAGGCCTCCCAGACACAGTGCCTGGCTGTGCTGGGAAACGAGCCCCTGCCTGTGAAAGGGGGCATTTGGCCCAGCAGTCTCTGAGGGAGACAGGGCGCCTGAGTGGGAGGCGGGCACGGATCCCTGCAGGTCATCCCCAGCACAGCCTGGGTCTGGAGGCCCGGGTATGTTTCCAGCTGCTTGGTGGAAACTCTTCACCCTAATGAGGTGAACTGGGGGTCTGAAACCCCCCAGATCCAGGGCTCTTTCACAGCTGAGTTAATTTCCAGGCAGCTGTTTGGTGGCAGGGACCACTGAGGGATGAGTGCCAGTCGTGGCTGCTGAGGGCTGGGCGTCCGTCAGTCTGTGCCAAGCAGAGAAGGAGAGGCTGGCTCTCCCACTGTGGGCTTCAGAGGCTGGGGAAGAGCACAGCGTTTGCTTGCAGCAGAGGAGGCATCCGCCACGCCCTGAGCCTGCCAGGTGTGTAGGAAAGGGCCACCCGGGAAAGCAGTGTTGCAGGTCTGTTGGTCACTCTCACCTTGAGGACAGGAATGCAGGATACAAGTCGCTGTCTTCCTCTGTCAGCAATCCACTCAACAGGACAGTTCCACACCTGCTGCACAAGGATGGCGCTACACAGAGGTGCCTCGCCTGCGAGGGACCCTGCCGAACCAGTGGCACCTTCCCATTTCTCTGCCGGGGCAGTGGGCAGGAGAAGCCCAGACCACTGGTATTTCCAGTGTTGATAATGGTTCTCACTTGCTGACACCCAAGAGCTGATGGGTGAAGATGGCCCACATGTGACACGTGTGGATTTAGATCTTCCGACTGTCACAAGAGAGGCCGACGGCTTCAAGGGTGGTGCATGACCTTGAGTGAATGCTGTCTTGCAGTCTTTCTCCTCCACCTCTGAGTGGCTTCCTGGCTGGGTTTCAATACGCTTTCCCCTGGGCCATGATTGAGTTGGGGAAGGGACCAGTTCCACGTTGGATGTCCCCTTGGACAAGCTTGGCATGCTGCAGCCCCACCTAACACCAGCTTCCCAGGGAGACCAAGGGAGGTCCAGACGGGGAACTGTACAGTGATTGCAAAGTACTGCATGTACCCAGGGACAAACCTGGGCCACCCTGACCTAAATCACCGGAGGGTGCCATTTACTCGCTCCCTGCTCCTCAGGCACACTCAGCCAGCCTGGAGGCCTTCGGCCACTGCTGTCTGTCCACCTTACCTCATTCCCATTACAGGAGGTAAGTGACAGAATAGAGAGGCAGACTTCTTTTCTATCATGGCCCTTGGTCAGAATGGGGACCCAGAGGCCAGCCCGAGGAGGACGAGCTGCAGGCCAGACTTGCTCCTGTTTAGCGTTTCTTCACCAGGTGTGTGACTAAGTAGCTCTGGGCCCCACACAAAATCTTCTTCGTCACAACAAAATCATTCACGCTCTCTAATCTGTCCTTCCCAGATGAGATGGAAATGACCATGGGGGGCCAGTTTAATGACTGAATTGCCAAGCAGGGATGTGTGGCTGCACCGGTCCTGGGGAGCGGTCTTGGCCATCGTGGCCCTGGCTGCCCCTTGCTGCCTGCCGCTCCTGGGCTCACGCTGCCTCAGGGGGCATGTTCTTTTTTTTTTTCTGAATCCAAAGCCCACACTGTTCCTACCAAGAGTGCCCAAACCTAGCTAGCTGTATATCAGAATCACCTGGGAAGCCTGTTAGCAAAATTGATGGTCAAATCCCAGACCTAAAAGTACCAATTCAGGGGGCATGTTCTTGAGCCCACCTCCAGGCAGGCTCTGCGTGGGGAGTGATTGTCTCCATTTCACTGCTGAGGGCGTGGAGGACTTCCTCCCTCTCTCCTCCCCCCTCCCTCTTCCATTCCTTCCTCTTTCTCTTCCCTCCTCTTTCCCTCCTCTCCGTGGTCAAGTGCCTCTGGAGCTTCTGTCAAGTTCTGGTTGCTGGGAGCAGCACCTGAGCAGCACCCCTGAGGACTTACTCTTGAATAGTTCATGGTGTTGACTTTCTACTGGGAGGCAGACAAGGAAAGCATTTCAGCTGACTCTTTCTCTAAAGAAGAATAACAGGGTAATAAGAGTTCACCTTGGACAAATGGTCAGGGGCAGCTCCTCTCAAGTGGTAGTGTTGCAGAGATAGCAAGAATGGGCCAGGTGCCGTGTCACATGCCTGTAGGGGGCTAAGGCAGGAGGATCACGAGTTGGAGGCCAGCCTCAGCAACTTAGGGAGGCCCTGTCTGAAGAAGTAAATAAATGAATAAAAAGGGCTGGGCATGTAGCTCAGTGGTGGACAGCCCCTGGGTTCAATCCACAGTACCACATAAGAAAAGAAAAAAAGGGCAGCCTTGGGGCTGAACTAGGGGAGCACTGGGGCCACAGCCACCAGGCCCAGGGCACAGAGCTGGTAAAGACAGAGAAGCCGGAACACACAGCCAGGTTTGCCCAGCTCACCAAGACTTGGGTTTCCTGCCACATCCTTCCTTGGCCAAAGAGTAAGACTGGGCTCCCAGTGTGGTGGGAGGGACCAGGCTGAATGGAGGAGCTGGGCCCCTTTGCCCCCACCCTCTGGGACTCCTTTCATCTGTGTCAGAGTGTGGATCAGGGTTGGCGAGTGTGTGCAGGGCTGTTCAGATAGGTGCGAGGAGCCCGCCTGGCACAGCTGCCAGAACTCTGGGTTCCGGGCTTTGCCCACCTGAGCAGGCTCTTGAGGTCCTTCCCAGCTCAATCCCGGAGGCTCCAGGGCTGGCACCCGTCTCCAACCCCACAGGGCAACTCCAAGGACCTCTTTTAAAATCCCGATCCTGCATTATTGCCAACTTACAGAAAAGTTGCAAGACTGGCAAGGAAACTTGCCTGTGTTCTTCCTCTAGAGCTTCCAGTGGTTCTCCCTGGCCCTTCTCTGTCCTCCTCTCTGTATGTACTTCCCCACACTGTTCTCCGGAACTATTCAAGAGTAAGTCAAGACCTTGTTCCCTTTCATGTGTAAATACTTTAGGATACTGTTGTCCAGGAGCAAATACCTTCTTACCCACATACACTACAGTTCTCAGGGTCAGGATTTCTACACCCACCCAATGCTGTGTTCTCACCCGCAGCCCTTTTTAAACTCTTGCCAATTTCCTCAATAATTCTCCTCATTACAACCCCACCCCCACCCCACCCCTGATCCAAGAGTCAACGCAGGATGATGAACAGTCTTCAGCATCCTGTCTCTAGCCTCCCTGACACGGGGGCAGAGCCTCAGCCTCTTTCTGTGTTCTTTATATTTGAAGAGCACACATCTGACATTTCTTCATGGTCAATTCAGGCTCTGCATTTTTTTTTTTTAACTGGGTACTTTTGGAACAGGGGGCTCTACTGCTGAGCTACACCCTCAGCCCTGATCCCCTGCAGCCCCTGAGTTGCTGGGATTACAGGTATGCACCGCCACGCCCTGTGTCAGGCTCTGAATTTGGGGCAGGAATTCCATTGCTGGGGCATTACCTTCTCTTCAGTGCATGGTATCGGGAGGCCCAGGGTGTCAGTGGACCCCACACTGGTGATGTTTGCTTTGATCACTTCCAACTCTGTTCCTCCCCTCTTCGGTACTGGGGATTGAAACCAGGGGCTCTTAACCACTGAGACACATCTGCAGCCCTTTTTTATGTTTTACTTAGAGACAGGGTCTTGCTGAGTTGCTGAGGGCCTCACTAAACTGCTGAGGCTGGCTCTGAACTCATTGTCCTCCTGCTCAGCCTCCTGAGCAGTTGGGATTACAGGCGTGCGCCACTGTGACTGGCTCCAACTGTTTTTTTAATTCCTCTATTTCTTCCAGTCTGCGTTGGACTCTCCATCTCCTGCCTCATTTGTTCTGGTCTCTCTCTTCACTTGCGTCTGTCTGTGTCTCCATTCCTTGTCTGTCCTCTGGTCTCCTGCCTTGTATCTACCTCCTCTCTCTCTGGAGCTCTCTTGATTGGCTTTTCTTTCTGCCATTGCCTCCCCCTTTGTTTTGGTCTCATCTAACTCCTTCCCCGCTCTCTCCCTAAATCACTGAATTGCCCCCAAGTGCAAGAGCCCCTGGACCACCCTGCAGCTAACCCACAGATAGCTGTCTTGCCAGATGCACTTTGGCATGTTCCTCTTTCCTGGGAAGTGCCAAAGGGACATCAGGAGCGTGCCCTCTGAGGACACGACCCTGGGGTCATCACCTCTGCCCAAAGTGGAGTCTCCCACACTGGAACCTCATCTCTAGGCCCAGTGGAGGAGGCAGGCTTCAGGGGAAAGGTATTGTGCAGGAAAGCTCCTGTCCCCATTCTCCAGCCACCTCCATCCTACCCATAGACCCTCTCCCTTGGGAAGATGCATAGACCCCAAACTCCCCTCTAGACCCATAGTTGAGGCTCGCTGTGGTTTGGCAAAGGTTGAGCAAATACTGTCTTCCTGCCAAGGTTGAGCCGACTCAAAGCTTTGAGGTCAGCAGGTTTTTCGCCACCTCAGAGAGCTGGACCTGCGGGGGCCTTCGTCTCCACCTGGTGGTCACTGGATTGGAGGAAGACCATACCCTCAGGTCTGCTCCCTGGAGGAGGCCCCAAACCACAGTCCAGAGAATAGCAGCCAGACCACAACCTTCCATCAGCCACACGTGGCCACCCGCTCTCGGCATGGCATTGGACTCTGAGTCACATGGTCTATTAAGATGGCCAATTTTATAGTGGGTGAGCTGGTGAGCACTGCTCCTGGCTGGGACCCAGATGTCCACTCAGGCACAGAGAATCATCTGCTGCATGGAGTCAGTCATTCAGTTGGATGTGGCTCTGGTCTTTGGGGGGCTCAGTTTTCCTGTCTATAGAACATACGGCTTGGAATAGAAACCCCATGATGCCCCTCCCCCTGAACTTACCATCAAGGACCACCCCCCTCCCCACAGAAGTACAGGTGGCTCCATCCACCCTCCTCCGTGTTTGTGTGTGTGTGTCTCTCCCAGACCAGCCCCAGGGACTTTCCACCCTTCTGGTTCCTCTGCCGACGTTTGTTTTCCTCTATGGAATCATCATCACTGCCGGCACCATTGAGGACCAGCATGAAGCAAAAGACAAAGGAAAGAAGCATTCCTGGCCACTCTGGCTTGTCCTCCCTGCTGGGCCAAGGCTGGGCAGCACCAGACTCCAGCTCCTTGTCAGCAGGATTTGCTGGGTACAGGTTCAGAAGCAGCCAGGAGGCAGGTGCCAACCTCTGCTGTGCCTCTTTAAGTGACAGAGGCGCTGGGGACATCAGAGCCATGAAGGCAGGGAGAGCTCACCCAGCTCTCTGGTTTTGCAGATGAGCAGCCCCAGGCCCAGGCAGTGGAGGTAATGGCCAAAGCAGCGGCAGAGCAGGACCGATTCCCAAGGCGCGTGACTTCCACTCCGCTGCTCCTTCATCTGTCTCCCTTGGATTCTCGGCTCGCAGGCTCGATAACTCCCATCCCCAGACCTGTTGGCAGGCAAGAGGAATAACTCATGTGAGTCAAAAGCAATTTGCAAACATAAATAATTTTCAGTGCCAGGAGAGGAGACGGTGGGAAGATGCATGAAAGGCCGAGGGGAGCAGAGCCCTCTGAGCCTCCAGCCCTGCCCTGCTGGCTGCTCCTCTCCCCTCCCTGGGCTGCTGGGAAGGTTGGGGAGACTATAAACAAAGCAGGAAATGGCCATTCAGGTTTCTCTCTTCTGCTGTTCATAGGAGGGATTCTGCTTGCTGATCTCTTCTCTCCCCACCTCCTCCAGGGGCTCAGGGAGAAGAGCTGTCCTCTGCTTGCTTAGGAATAGCTCAGACTTCCCCCCCATGGCCCACACTGTCCCTTGTCTTCCACTCCCAACAGCCCGCATCCTAACAAAGCATTGATGGCACCCCATATTTCGTGGCCTTCATTTAATCGCAGCATTATATTCCATGATTGTGCTGCTCCTCTGGGTTTGGATGAGCTTTGCTGGAGTGCAGGGCCCTCCCAAGACCATCCTCAGACTGCGTGACAGGCGTTCGCTCATTGCCCCAGGCTGGTATGACCAGCTCGGCCCTGAAAGCCACGCAGCCTCTTTGAAGAGGTTTTTGAGGATGGTGATAGAAGTGACTCACCCGTGTCACTTTGGAAGGCCCAGAACATTAAGCACACCTTTCCAAAGCCCACCCCAACGGTTGTCTGAAGCAGAGAGAAACAATGAGAAACCAGATACCGTGGAATTAGTGAAGAATTTCTCAGATGAAACAGGAAAGAGAGGAAATCCAGGGAGGGTTTCAGGACACCTGGTGTAGGCTGAAAGGTTCTGTGGCCGGTTACTGGCAATATTAACTCCAGGTACTCCACTCGGGCAGAGTTAGAGGCCTTCCCACCAGCACGGGGGAGGGAAGTGCCCCCCTCCAGCCCTGAACGCACACACATAGGCACACACTCATGCATCCGGAACATTCTTTCTTAAGCCAGCCCTCTGCCCCTGCCTAGAATTGAAAACCTGCAGACAAGAGAAATAATCACAGCCAACACTGCGTAGCCTCTTCCCATGTGTCTGGCTATCCACACAGCTCATGTCAAGACCAAAATGTGTGTGTGTGTTGGGCCACATGCACGCCGGCATCTCTGCCATCCTAAGCTACAGGTGAAAACTGTGTCCGCATGCTCAGGCAGTGCCCTCCTGCCAGGAAACGTGGAGCACATTCCACCTGGCTAAACACAGAACCTCTGTCTTCCTGGAACTGACACTAGGATTATCCTTAGGGCCTGTTTCCCTCAATTCAATTACTACAAAATTACCTGCAGTCTCCTGAAATTCGAACAAACAGATCAGGTGAGGAATGAGGGGATGGCAGGACCCCAGAGCAGTTGAGCCACGTGTCTGCTCCCTGCCCTTGTCAGGGAGAAGGAGAACAGCCTCCAGGTTTTAGAGAGCGGAGCTGCCTGAACACTGGTACTCCCGGGGCACCACCAGGCCCTTGGTTCATGGATGATGCCAACGGCCTGCCTGCAGCACAGGAACCTGAATGCTCTGCGCACACCCGCACACATACAGCCCACATACTTGGCACACAGACTCACAGATGTGCACACAAGATATCAGATTCCAAGTCTCTGCTTAAGAACTGTGCACAGCTGTGAGAGGGCAGATACCCCAGACTCGCCCCTGCACGTCCAGGAGCTCAGTCTAGGGGGAGAAGTGCAGCCCCTGCCCGGACCGGTGTGTGGCGGTGGCAACTGACTGACGGGGAGCAGCGGGTGCAGGTCAGGGCAATGATGAGCCAGGGCTGGAGAGCTCCACAGAGCAGGCCCCTGTGAGGGTTTGAGGATCCCGAGTGTGCTCGGGAGCCACAGGGAGGGGGCCTGAGCTGGCCTCTGAAGGACTCATGGAATCCTGGAATCTGGGAGCAGGGCCCCAGGAGACAGTGCTAACTGTGAACTCCTGTCGCTCCCCATTAACTGGCTCTTTGATCTGGGGCAAGATTAGCCACCGCACCTTCCCTTTGCCACCTGTAAGACGGACAGTGAGAGGATCTGCCTCCTGGAGCTGAGAGAATTACATGAGATGATTCCCCTAAAGTGCCTGGCACATAATACACACTCAATCAATGTTGACTATTATCATTAGCTGGAAGGGAACAGGCAAGGAGAGCAGAGTGTGGGGAGGGCTGTCTCTGAACCAGAGGCTGCAGGAAGAGGCTCTTATATCCAAGAATAACAGCCTTCAAACAATCTCCTCCTGAGTCTTCACCTTCCCGGATGAGCAGCAAATGTAACACAGGATGGAATAAGCTCATTTCAGAAAGCATGAGGCTCTGGTTTTGTCCCAGGACAGGCTCTCCTGTCCAAAGCCATACTCAGCCATCCAAGGAGAGGCTGAGGCTGAGGTCCCAGGGACACAGACAATCCACCCAGCAGGGACAGGGCAGAGAGGGGTGGCAGCCAGCACAATCATTTGGAGGTAAACATCACTGTGCATCTGTCTCTTGGTCAAGCCAAGGCTGAAGGCCAGAAGTCTTGGAGGACAATTGCATGACTTGTGATGTTTAATGTTCCCTCGTTAAAAAAAAAAAAAAGAAAAGAAAAGAAAAGAAAAGAAAAAGAAAAAAGAAAAGAAAAGAAAAAAAGCCTGTGTGTTTATGTAGAGAGTTTCTCAGAAGAGCTCCAGGCTGTCTCCTGACCTGGTTCATCTTTACTGTTTTCAAGGCAACCAGAAAACAGGCATAAGGAAGGTAAAGGTTTCTGGAAAAGCGAGTGGGCACCAGAACCAGATGTCTTCCCTGTATATTCTAGAAGTTTCCTGTTTGGTGTGGCTGGGAATGGAGAGGAGATTCAATTTGGGAGCCCAAAGTGTACCAAAAGGCAGAGTCCATTCTGGCCTCCCCCACCTCTTTGTCTCAATGTGTCACATGCCCAGAGAACCACTCCCACCCAATACTAAATCACAGGTCAGTGCTGCAGGCCACCCAGCAACTGGTCTATGCCATTTGACTACCTGCTGAAGGTCATTATCATAGCCACACTTACAGGCCAGGTGGTTTTCAGCTTTCTGTGCCCTCTCTCTTCTTTTGGAACAAAATGTCCCTGTGGGCAGGAACTGACCATTCAGGATCAAAACAGAATTTCAAGACGAAATTCAGGATGTCTGGCTACCTTTAAAGCTCACCTAAACACTGCATTCTTTTTCTTTTTTTAGTAGAAGTATGTCTCAAATATGTTATGGGACTTACATATACTAAAAATTATGATTGTACATTTGAAAATCAAACTTAAGTTCTAAGTTTTTATTGGTTTAGTGTACAAAGAACCCTGGATCTGTGGATCTCCACATGCCCCACCTCCAGGGGTGTCAAGGACTGTCATTGAAGGACTGAACTTGGCTCTTTTGGAGAGAGGGCAAGCTGCAAGGAGCCCAGAGCTGCCCTCAGGGATGGACTGGTGCTGGAGGGGCTGGCTCTGGAGGGTGGATGCATGAGTGCCCTCCATTTATGTTAGGTCGGCTCCAGACTTTAGGCCAGAGGCTCAGTCCCAAATGGAGGTCATTTGGAGGAAAAAAGAAAGAAAAGAAATTTGGGGTTTCAATGTGCAGGGTTAAGACATCTCACTGCTTTTCTTCTCTTACTGAACTTGGGCTCAAAGACAGTGTTTATGACTCTTTGTGAAGTGCTGGGCATGAGCTGTCCACACCCAGGAGAGCTGGGGTTTTGGGACCCTCCCATCTCAAAGGCCCTTGGAGGAGAAACTGTCCCATCTCAGTGCTTGGGCCCATGACCCTGTTTCTGCACCCTGGACAAGCTGTCTGTGCATCAGGACCTCAGACTCATCCCATGGGGAAGCTCAGTGCCCAGGGGCAATGTACAGGACAAGATGTTCAAGCTGTGCTGACCTATCTGAGGAGCTCAGCAAACCACAGGCTCCTGCATCTTGCCGGGAGGTGTTCTCAGACAGCAGGCTGGACGCCCCCATCTCAGCAGCTGCTCTGGACTCTTGAGTGGCTTCTGCTGCATGGCCGCCTGAACGCAGACTCCAGGCTCTGCCCAGGACCACCCCCAAGGCCCTGCTACCAGGCTGTTTTCAAGGTCTCTAGTAGGCGTGACTTTTCAGGAATGGTAGAGAACTGGTGTTCTTCCCGGCCCTCAGGATGTACCACCCGCCGCCTGCTCGCCCATATCCCTAGTCCAGCAGAGGCCACCCCAGGGCCAGGCTCACTCCCCGCGGAAACTGTGCAGACTTGCACAGGGGCTGCCTCACATTCTGGAGGATTCAGTCCTCAGCTGAAGAACAGGGAGTCGAGGTCCCTGCCTGGCACGGGCCTTTGTGTACCAGCCAGTGAAGGACAGGCCCAATTCTAGTGTGGAGCAGGCAGTGCGCCAGCAACCGGATAGGCCTCCTCCACTCGCAGGGTGGCAAAGGGCGTTCATTACACGGAGGGGGAGGGGTGTGTACCTCACTCGGAAAGGGGCTTGGGGTGATGGGGGTAGTGGGAGGGACAATCCACAAAAGCCAGGGCTAAAAACTCCCGAAGGTTTTTTTTTTTTTTTTTAAATAAGCGCTTCTCTTCCCTCCTCCCCTCCCCCTGGGGTTCCCCTCCCCCACCCCTAGTCGCTGGTGGCCTGCAGCCAACACTGGCCACTCTATGCGCATCCAGGCTCCCGCCCTCCCGGCCTTCCTCTCCATCTCCTCCCCTGCCTTCCCAACTCTGCCCCTCTGGCCACCTCGCCCCCGCCCCGCATTCAGAACCACTTCTCTTCGGCCTGGCGCCCCACACCCGCTCGGTCCCAGGCGGGCCGGCTGGGGCTCTTGGGAGGCCCGGAGCAGCCCCTCGCCCACCAGGCCCCCAGCCCCCGGCCTTGCCCCGCACCCCGACCAGGAGCAAGATCGCTGCGTCTGCAGAAAGTCGCCACCGCCGCGCATTCCCGGGTCTCGGCTTCCTGGCCAACCAAGCCGCACCCTTCGCCCCCTCGGGGACCTTAACCCCTTCCTCCCCCGCGACGTCAAGCGCCTCGGCCCTGAACCCCAAGGGGGGGCGACGAGTGCCAGCTCGCCCCCTTCCGTCCCTCAGGAAGCCCCCGCCCCTCGGGGCCGCGCTCGCTGTCTGCAGTCGGGGCCTCTGGCCTGGTGGCTTCCGGGGAGAGAGCCTGGCAGAGAGTCGCAGCGCTTCCTCGGAGGGGCAGGCAGGCGGGCCGTGCGGGCGGAGTTCGCCCGAGAGGGTTAGGGTCCCTCCCCGCGAAGCCTGCCCTACCTGTGGGGAGTACTAAGGAGCACTACCGCTGCCGCCGGGGCTTGTGGCGCCCCGGGGATTTCTGGGGGATAAAGGTCGGCAGCGGCGGGCAGGCGTGGCACGAGGGCGGCCGCACTCCCCTGCACCCCCTCCCCCGCTACCCAGATCCCAGGGTTTGCCAGCTCCTTGGGCACAGTCTGCCAGGAAGTCCTGGGAAGAGGGATGGCTCTGGCACACCTCCGGCAGGAATTCCTCCTTCCAGTTGAGCGCCTGCCTCCCCAGGAGCCGGGTCACACTCCTGAGCCAGTGCCGCTGCTGCGAAACCAGTCCACTCCGCTAGTGCAGAGGTTTAGCGCAGGACTGGACAGCTTCCTTCCCAGACTGAGGCGGAAGTCAGTCGGAGAGGGGCCCAGGCGCCTCCCCCCACTCGGACATCCCCTCCTCTATGCTCATCTCAAAACTGCAAAAATGCACCTTCAACATCTCCATTTAATATTTACATTCAAGCAGGTAATAATTGGAAGCTTATAGTTTAGACATTTCTAGTAGCAGCAGGTTCTAGAGAGCTCGTTTAGCCTTTTAACAAACTTTTTTTTTTTTTTTTTTTTTTTTTTTTTTTTTTTTGCACATAGAAACAACACATCCATGTGTACAGTATCAAAAAATATATACCAAGGTTCCTGGTATTGCAGTTCCTGGAGGGGAGGAAATGAAATCAACAGAAATACTGAATGAAGGGTAAGAAAGGTCAACAGAAAATAGTTTGTCTGATATAGAATATAACATGATCTAGGGGAAACTCCATAAATCTAGGTTTTTATATTTCAATATATAAATACCTACAAATAAATATATATATATATGTATATATATATATATAGATCAGCCCGAATGGGGGTGGTCGGGCCTTTTGAGCTCAAACAATACATTTCAATAATAACACCACGTACAAACGGGAGTAGAGTCAGCACTTGACAAGTTAGCACGGTTAAAATATAATACTATAACTCTGAGACCGCTGAGCGGCTGCCCTGTCAGTTCCAGAGGTCCACCGGGAGGGCGCAGCTCTTGTCTCGCACGGGGAGGGACAAGTGGCAGCGAGACCGCAGGCACCGCGTGGAAGGAGACAGGCCGTGGGGGGAGCCTCCGCAGGGATCCCACAGCCCTGAAGAGGGGTGTGGCTATCTCGGCTTAGGCGTCCTCGCCCTGGGGCCACCGGCACTTCCCGTAGCCCAGAGGGGAGCCCTTCTGAGGCCGCAAGGGCTAAGTCTGCACACCGAGAAGCGTCCCTTTCTGATGCCCTGCAGCTACACGGTCACATACTCTTTGAACGTGACGGTGAGGCAGTTCGCGGTGACGTCAGTGATAATTATATTTCCAAAGAAGGGCTTGAACTCGCTCAGCGACTCTGCAGGCTCGTCCTGGGCCTCCGCGGGAGGCTTCTCCGCCGCCGTCGCTGGCGCCAGCACTGCCGGTGCTGCTGCGGTGGAGGGCACCTCGGGTTTCACTTGGAGGGAGCTGGGCGGTTCCCCGGCCTCCATACGCGTCTTGACACAGCGCAAGTCTATGGGCTCGTCCAGGTCCGAGTCCAGCAGGATGACCTCTGGCTGCGGGAGCGTGGCTGCAGGCGGCACATCGGTGGGGCGCTCCGCAGCAGGGCTGCCCCCCAGGCAGGTGGGTGTGCTGATGCTGCGTGCTGTCAGCCGCTTCTTGCAGGGCTCGCGATCGCCGTGGGTCTCAGAGAGGCAGCGCTTGCGTGCGTGGGACAGATTGAGGCCCACAGCGTGGTGGTGGTGGTGGTGGTGGTGGTGATGGTGGTGGTGGGTGGGCGGGTGCGTACTTCGGGTCGGATCCCAGGGGAGCAGGTCCGGCTTGGTGGTGAGCTGCAGGGGCTGCTCCCCGAAGGCTTCCTTGGTAGGGGAGAGCTTGCGAGAGCTGGTGTCCTGGGGCTGCGGGTCCCCAGGCCCTGGTGCCTCCTCCTCCCTCCTCTTGCAGGGCACTTCCGCCTTCTTCTCCTCCGCACCACTGGTCGCCTTTTTAAAAGTCCTGTCGGCTGGGGGGTGGCGCTCCTCGGTGGCACGTTTTTTGTGACTAGGGGAGCGTGCCTCGCCCTCTGCCGCCTCGCCCGACTTGATCTTCACGGCCTGCATGCCATTCTCCATGTACTTGCTCATGACAATCACTATGCGACCGTTCTTGTTCTTGTTCTTGACGATCTTCATTTTGCCCCCAATCCCGTTGCCTGTCACCGCTTCTTTGGGGGCTGGTGTCATCCCGTTAGGGGGGCCCTTCTCAGAGCCCTTTCCTGGAGCCCCAGCCGCTCCAGCCAAGGGCTTCACTGCCCCCAAGTAGCCCTTGGCTGATGCGCCGTGGGCCCACTTGTCCGGAGGGTGGCTCTTGGCGCCCAGGTCTGGGCAGGTGGGGCTGGGCGCCTCCTTGTGGCCACCCTGGTACTGCAGGTCGTACATCTTGGGGTCGGGCTGGTAAGGGTGGTGCTTCTTGCTATTGAGCTGGTAGTAGTACTTGCCACTCTTGCCTGGTGGCGGGGGCTTGCCTGCCCGTTCCTTGCTGTGCGGCTGGTACTGGTGATGCTTCTTGCTGTTGAGCTCGTACTGGTGCCCCTGGCCCTTTCCCTGCGTGCCCAACTCCAGCTTGGTGCGGTTGTCAGCAGAAGAGTCCTGGAGTCCAGTCAGGACATTGGAACGACGGGCAAAGGTAGGTACCTGAGGGGGAAGTGAGAGGAGGAAGGTCGACCCCAGGCACACCAGGAACATCAGTAGTACCCCAAACCTCAGTCTACAGTTATGTCATAGGGGCTGGGGCAGGAAGGTCTAGGAGAGAGGAAGTGCAATTGGGGTGGGTGCTGGTGAGGAATCCCTCCATCCTCCCGGGCAAAAGGAAGCTCCTGCAGACGTCCTGGGGAGGGCTCCTGGGGCAGAGGCTGGGGCCACCTTCGAGTATTTACCTGCACCACCAGCGGCTTGGGCTTTGGCCCTCTCTTCCGATATCCCATCAGTTGCTCCTGTCGTTCCCTGGGGAGGGAACAGAGAGCCGCAGGATCAGCCTCAGAGTCATGTCCCCAAATCTTCAGTGACACCCACACCCCCGCCTTTCAAGCGTTGGGCAGGCAGTGACCAACGGGGTGTGGAGGGGATAAAGAGACAGAAGGCCGCCTCTGCAGCTTGCTGGGCACCTCCGTCAGGGCCCAACCAGCACCCAGCTTTAGGTCGGCACCAGACCTTATCTACCCAAGGGTCTTTGGTGACGAGCTCCCCCACCTCTGATACCTCTAACCCATCACCCCCAGTCCTGTCTCCGTGAAGCAGGCTGGGTTGCCAGCACTGGATCACTGCCTCAGGTCTGTGGCTCTGAGCAAAGTGGGGCGGGCGCGGGGATGCAGGGAATATGAACAGTCCAAACGAGGTATGCGCCGACCTCGGCAGAGGCAGGGGATGCTAACGACCTCATTAAGATTCAGATAACGAGAGCTGCCGGCAGAAGGGAGGGCTCGTTTTCTTAAAGGCCAGGCACTAAACAGGGGGAGGGGCTGCGTCCTTGTTTACACAGCGGCAAATGAGCCAATTAGGGGCTGGGGGCGGGGGCCGGCCACGGGGGCCGGCCACAGAGGCCAGGGTCTGGCCAGGTTCTCAGCCACCTGGTGAACCGGCCTGGCACCGCCCCCGCTGAGCCAGTGGGCGGGGCAGGGGCGGGGCGGAGAAGTACTGCCTCTAGTTGGAGCCGGATCCTCGCTGCTTCGATTTCTAATTATTAATAAAGTCCATGGGTGGAGGCACCAGTCACAGCGGTCAGGTTTCCACTTTCGGGTCAGCCAAAGAGTGACCCGCTTGCGGGCAGAATGTCCCAAGCACTGCCCAGTCCTCCGTAAGAGAGAAGGGCACCCCTCTACAGTTCTAAGTTATAGTCCATTACCAGGTCAGAGACCCGCTCTCCAGTACCCATAGTCATGACTCCCGCCTCACTGCCCGTGGGCTAACCCAGTGGAGTTCTGCCATGCCCTGGGGCCGGGGCCAGGGCCTGACTCCAAAGTTGCGTGGCATTGCAACAGCCTGCCTTTTAATTCTCCAGGGACCCATTATGCAACATGGCATCAGCCGCTGACATGGGTTACAGGGTGGTGAACTCCCAGGTGGAGTCGGGGCAGGATCCCTGCCCGGCGCCCCCTGTGTCGCAGGAGAGCAACTTCCCTGCTGGTGGCCTGCTCAAAGGGTCTAGAGTTTACAGTTTTAGCGCCAAATACACTACAGGAAATAATGCAAAATAAAAGGGGAGAAGGGATGGAAGGCAGCAGAGTGGCCGAGCTCTGAGGTTCCTGCTGCTCCTCCCCTCTGCCCTTCCCCCTATCTTCCCCGAAACAGAACCACAGCTACCGGCAGCAAATCCAGCTGCAGCAGCTGCAGAGTGACAAGCATCTGTGCGCAGGAGGATGAGCGCCCCCCCATCCCCGCAAGAGAACACCCCTCCACTACTGGCAGCGTCCATCCCACCCCCTTGGGCCAACCTCCTCGGCCCTGATGGGGTACTCTGACCCACCAAATAGACTGGTGGGGGATGTGAAGGGTCCCAGGCTCCAGCCATCCCCAGCTGGGGGGCAGGGGGGTGGGGGAAGGTTTCAGGCCTTGTCAACTTTTCTCCGGCCACCAACAGGTTAAGTTCAGTTCCATGACGTCCAGGCGGTTTCACAATGCCAGCTCCTTTGGAGCTGCCCCGGGAGGTGCCAGTGCCCAGCGGCCAGTGGCTGCAGGAAAGCAACACCTAGGCTCTGGGGGTGGAGCTCCAAGGTTGCCACCAGAGAGGGGCCAAAGGAATTCTCCAGGACAGTTGCAGGGCCACCCACAGACACTTTTCTTGCAGTTCCCCCAAAACGCATGCCTCACCTTCCCCAGTCCCGCCCTGCCCCCACTCCCAAGCTTCAGCAACCGCCAAGGACATTGGTTAGAAAAGTCGAGGCCGCAGCCTTGCCAGTTCAGACCCGTTGTGTGTGTGGGGGGGTCCCCCTTTCCCCTGGCTGCATGGCCCACTTTCCTATTCCCATATACGGTCACGAAGGCAGGTGGTGGTAGCTTGGGGGACGCTCACCTGTTTTGGAAGGCGATCAGCAGCCGAGGATCCAGGATGTTCTCCTCCGGTTCCCACGTGTTATATCTTGCAAGGGAAAAGGGAGGGGGACATGGCTTAAAAAAAAAAAAAAAAAAAAAAAAAAAAAAAACCGAGCCAGCTTTGCAGCCTCCAGTTGGGGAATGACATAAGGCCCTACTCTGTCTTCATGAACTGAAAGCTGTGGATGTGGAAGGCATAGATTTCTTCAGGCCTGACAAAGTCCCTGATACACTGCCCCCCCCCAAGTCAAAATAAACACACAAGGGCAGGAAGAAAGGGGAGGGGTAAGGAAAATGAAACTAGCAGTTTATTTTGCAGTTGTCAAGAATTTTAAGCATGTTACTGCGACATGTTCCAAAGCCACTTTGCTCACCAGGAACCCTGCGTGCAAAGCAGCTGAAATGCAAAGTCGCAGTCCCCCTCCTCCTCTTCCCAGCCCTGAGTCTCCGCGAGGGCTTCAGCCCTTCTGCATTTGACCCCTAATCCGATAACCGACAGCCCAGAGGTCCCCTACACCCCCTCGCGGCCCAGGAGTCCGCTGTCACAGGCAAGCAAACCCCAAATACTCAGCAACACAAAAATATGCCTCTGCGTGTGTATGTGTGTATGTGTGTGTGTGTGTGTGTGTGTGTGTGCGCGCGCGCGCGTGTGGCTGCGCGTGTCTCCATCCGGTGCCTTCGCATTTCAAATTAAAGAAAAAAATTCCCCACCAAAAGCTCCGCAGTGACAGTTCCCAACATTTTCTGCCTTTTTTCTTCCCCTCCCTGCACCACTAGGAGCGAGGAGGCACACAATTGCATTTTCGTCGCTTTTTAATTTTTTTTTTTTTTTTGGTTTTGCAATATGGAGCCGTTCGGTGGAGGGAAAGGGGAAAGGAGCCATTTTCTGCTGCACATCAGTCAGTGCCTGCGCCCTCCCTCCCTCCGCCGGCCTCCCCGGCTCGGCCCCGCGTCTCTCCAGCTCCTCCGGCTCCTTTTAGTGCATAAATTAGTGATGGCATTTCCCGGAGAGCGGAGCACAACACAGGGCGCCGGGCTCGGTCTCGGCTCGGCTTCCCAGTGCCTGCCACCGACTTCCCCACCCCCTCCTCCTCCACCCCACCTCCACCCCGCCTCCCGTCCGCTCCCCCACCACCCCACCAGCTCGGCGGGTCCGGCAGCCGGGCGCCCCGCGCCTCGGCACCCCGGCCCCCGCCCCCGCCGCTACTTACTTGGGGGACCAGCCTCTCCATTTCACCAGATACTCCACTCTGCCCTGAGGGGGAAGAGACAGCACTCCATCAGCTTCCGCGGGATCCCCGGCTTCGGCCCGCAGCCTCCCCACCCCCTCCCCGCCTCTCGCGGGTGCTCCGGCCGCAGCTCCCGCGCCGCTGCGCCGCCGCCCCCGCGCCGCCCTACCTTGCGGATCCGCTTCTTCTCGATGCTTTCCACCGCGAAGACGTGCTCGCCAACAGCTGGCAGCTCCATGGCCGAGCCGTAGCGCGCCGGGGCGCCCGGGCCGGCACGGCTGCAGACGTTGCTGGCTCCCGCCGGTGCCCAGCTGCCGCCGGACCCAGGGGCCCTGCCGCCCGTGCCGCCCGCGCCGCCTCCGCCGCTGCTCGCCCCGCACAGCCCAGCCGGCCGCCGCTGCCCGCGCCCTCCCGGCTCCCGGCTCGCGCTCGCTCAGACAACTGAGCCCGGGCCGCGGCTGCACAAGAACTCATGCAAATCCCGGACGTCAGCGGGCGGGGCCTCGCAGGGCCAGCTCGGCGTCAGGGGGCGGGCCGTGGCGCGGATTGGAGCAGCCGGGCCTACCGGAGGCCCCGGGCCTGGGCGGCGGGGAGGAGGAAGGGCGCGGGAGGGGGCCGGGGAGGAGGAGGGCGCCGGGGAGGTGCAGAGGAGGGATCTGCAAGCTGGGAGAGGGAGCTGGAGAGAGGGAAGGAGGGCCGGATAGAAGAGGTGTGTCGGCCTGGGGCGGCGGAGGTGGCCAGCTGGATCACGCCGATCCTAGCCAGAACCTCGGCGCCTGGGCCTTCCCCACCCCCGGCCGCTCTTTTTCAGTGTACTAGTCTCGGGGACCCCTGCTGGGGGCCACGGAAGCATCCCGTGTATTTTACTGTTGCTCTGAATTGCGTCATGGGCGGCTCCAGAGGCACCAGGAACCGCCGGCAGGGGGCGGAATCCGGGCGGGGGCAACTCTCATCCCCACCCTCTTCGCCCCGTAGCTCCGCCCATCGAGGCCGAAGGCATTTAGGAAGGGAAAAAGGGCGGGGAGAAGCCTGAGGACTGAGTGCGAACAGGAGACGATGAAGAGGACAGTGGGACAGCTGGCCCCAGGGCCCTAGCGCTCAAGAACCTCACCAGAAAGTACTCCGAGTCTGATCCCACCCCGGTCCTGAGCGGCTCCCATTTTACTCTTGATCCGCTTATTGGCAGGGCGGGGTCGGGATGTCCAGATTGCAGCAGCCCCAGCGCCAAGCGGGACAAGAGGCGGAGAGGACAGAGAGCGTTCAGGGGATGTCCGGGTCTGCCTGGGGACCCGAAGGAACTTCGTGGAGTCCTGGGAGGCCCCTCTTGGGGTCCTGGGAAGGGCCTCGAAAGAAGGAGAGGGTAGAGTAGAGAGGTTGGGGCTGCGCGCGGGGGAAGAGCACGTAGCGTAAAGCGGAGGTGAATGGAAAGACTGGGAGTCACGCATTCCTCATGAATTCGCGTCTGTCGATCTCCGACAGGCAGCCAAGTCGAGGCCCTGCATACACCGCCGGGGAGCCGCTGAGTGTGAAGTTTAGCACCTCCGGCGGCCGACGAGACAGCGCGTTCCAGCGTGCAGCTCCAGCGGCCGGCTGGGGGAGCTGCTGCGCTCCACGCGGCCTCCGGAGGGCGCCGCCGGCGGGCCCGCGAGCTCCGTGGGGTCAGGATGTGGGGACCTGGCAGGGGAAGGCGTCCGTGGTTGGAGGGTCAGGAATACTCCTTGCCTGGGGTGTGTCCGGGTCCCCCCTCAGGGCTTCTGAAGGACAGTGCGCAGGAAGTTTGCGCAATCCCTTGGCTGAGCGTCCACGAGAAAGAAAAAGAGCAAAAGCCGACCGAGAGGGGAGCGAGCGGCGGGGGTGGGAGGTGGCGGGCAAAGAGCCCTCCGAGTCTCTGCGACTGCCTTGACACACGTCCCAGAATGCCGGGTGGGAACTGCGACCCCGCAGCCACGGAAGAACGAGGTGCAGAAGCGAACCCCAAAGCCTGCCGGGGCTCGTGTTCTTCCAGCAATCCATGAGGAGCCTGCAGAGGTCTGGTGTTAAACACACATGTTGCTTCCACTATTTCACCGACACCTCACAGCTCCAACGGCCGCCGAGGACCCTGCTGCCCAGCAGCCGCTGACCAAGACCAGCCTGGCTCCTCCTGGGAGGACTGTTGGAGGTGGGAGGTCGCCTTCTGGCAGCAGAGAGGCGCTGGGTGTGCTGTGACAGATCTCAGAGATTTCTGATTCCCCAAGAAGTGCGTGTGGGGAGCGCAAGGTGGGACAAGCCGCCTGCTGCCTCCTACTCTCAGGGCTTACACATTGTGGGAGGCGGGGGCACTGGAAAGGGGTTTTATCCCGCTGTTTGGCTTTTTCCTGACACTTGCCCACGGGGAGAAACTGTTGCATTGGGACAGCTTGGCAGCGAAAGGAGAGGAGTCCTCGAGGCCAGAGTGGGAAGCGCTGTCATTGAGACAATCACCTATCCATCGGGAGCCACCCAGGCAGTCCGAGCAGCCTTTTGGTCTCGAGGTCTACAGCGGACTTGTCCTGGCCAGTCCCCTTGTCCGGGAAGAGGCTGAGCTTCCCGACATTCTGCCCGCCCCCTAACTCGAAAATCCCCTGGAAACGAGTTTGCTATGGGTGTTTCCAAGGCGTGCAGGTTGGGGGCTCAGAGGGGAGGGCTAGCTGCCGCTGCAGCCTCCCAGCCGCCAGGGGCGTCGGACTGCATAGGCGGCGTTTCGGCTCGCTGGGCACAGGCCCCTCGGGGTCCCATGGTTAGGACCTCGAGGGACGCTCGGCGGGACAGTCCCCGACGGCGAATTTGCGCAGGAACCGGGCTGGGCCTGCCGCGGAGATGGGGAGGAGGGAGGGATCCCTCCCGCCCGCACAGCGGATCTTTTCTGAAACTTCCTGTGGGGCGGCTCCAGGAGCCTCCAGTCCCCCACCCCCAAATCTGCGGGAGGGGCCGCCTGGAGGCACCTCAGAAGCCCGAAAGCCCGGCCACCACCAGCCCCGCTCTGGGCTTTCTTGTAGACTATTAAGAAAGTGGCAGAAACAGAAATACCGTCTGAATGCCGTCACTCGCCTCCCTCCCGTGGTTATCTGTCCGGGTGGAGCGTGGGCAGATACGGAGGAAGGCCGACTCCGAACCCCTATTCTAATCTCCACAGCCAGTCCTAGACCACCCCTCTCCTTACAGCCGGTGCGAGGAGAACGGGTCCGCCGAAGCGCCTGTAGGCTGCAGGGATAGAAGCCCTGAAGGTGACAGTGGGTGCCCCTCAGCCTTTGCTGGAAAGCCTGTCATGGAGCCGCCGCCCCTACCATCCCAATCCCCAGTCTTGGCCCCTCGGAGGGGGCCGCTGGAGAGACGGGGCTCCAAACCTGGGATTTCCAGAACCTTTGGCAGGGGCCCCTGCCCCCCGACCTGGGATGCCCAGAGCCCCACGAGGAACCCTTATAAGGGTCGCAGGTCCGTGCATTTTACGCTGTCCCCTCGCAGACAGAGTTAGGTCGCGTCCTGGGCTCTGTTGCAGGGCAAAAGCCCTCCTATTTCCATCTGAGTCTGGGGCCCCCAGGGGCCTTCAGGGGCCCCAAGAGAGAAGCGATGTTCCCTTGCCCAGCCGTAGGCTCGCGCCTGGAGGCAAGAGGCTGAGAAGCGACCCTGGATAAGTCGGGAACTTTTTAATGGCAGTAGACTGAAGGATGGTTACTGAGAAAACCACCTCCGAAGAGGCACGACGGGCGCCAACTCAGAGGAATAAACGACTTCTTAAAAGAACCCCCTCGTGGAATGGGTGCGCTAGGCAAAGGAGACTGTCACCACCGCCCACGGAGGCCGGGTCTGGGCTCTGCTCGGAAGGGGCGGCCTGTAGATTCCCGGACCGACTGGCCCCAGGTGGATTTCAGATAGCCGAGGGGGAATTCAGTAGTAATGACTACAGATCTGCCCGGCTTTGGCAAGAGCGCCTCTCTCCCCTGCCCTCGTAGGGGAATTGTCTTTGACTTCAGCTCTAGCTCTTGTAATACTGCGTGTGTACACATAAAAATTTTAGGGGCGGCTTAGGGGTAGCTGACCTGGTGAGACTGTGCTGGGGTGCGAAAGACTGTGCGGGAGCCCCCCACTCCGCCCCTCCACCCTCCAGGAAGAGCGGCTTTGTTTCTAAGGGCGCCCCTCCAACCGCTGAGTCCCCACTCCATGTTTCTGCTCTTTGTCACGCCAACCGCGAAGGGTCACTTTTCATTTATGCGACGAAGACCCCGACGCCCCCAGGTCCCACCCCAAGAGCCGCGCGGTTCTAGAGCCCGGGATCCAGGCGGGTCGGCCTGGTAGGGTGCGCGGGCGGGGACACGGGCCCTAAGGACCTCAGGCTGTGGCCCTCTGGCAGGGCCCGGCACCCCTCGGGGCCACACCGGCGCCTGCACGGCGGAGCCTCTGCATTGCGGCACGCTGGGGTCGCCCGCGCCGCGCCGAAGCGGGACTCGCTGTTGACTGCGACGTCGGCTGGCCCGTCCCCTTCCAGCGTCAGCCATCCGCCCCAGGTCGGCCGGGAGAAGCCCCCCGGACCCCCTCCTGGCGCTCAGTCGCGAGGCTCCGCCGGCCTGGAGATCTGCGCCCCCGAGACCATATTTCAAATATGATCTTTGGAACCGCTGCCACTGCCCACCGCCGCCGTGGCCGCCGCGCGCTCACAACGGCCTCCGAGCGCCGTGTGGTTTTTATTTGGGTTTCGTTTGCCCAGAGCCTGGCGGTGGGTCTGCTCTGCCCCTGAGGTGCGCCCCTCCACGCCCGACCCCGCGGTTTGCTCTCGGGTGCCCCCGTCGCGCGCCCAAACCTAGCGGGGCCCACACACAGGGCTGATTTCTTTCTTCCTTTTTCAAACGAGAGCTAGCTGCTGCAGCAAGCCCGGGAATGAGATGAAATCGCTCGGCGGACCCCGAAGTGGTCGTCAGCCGCAGCGCCACTGCCACGCCGCCTCCCCCCGCCTCCTTCGTCCCGGCCTCGCGGCGCGGCGAGGGTTAAGCGCGCGCCCGAGGGGGTATCTGGCATGGGGGGCGCGGAAAGAGGGGGCGCTGGGCGCCGCGGGCAGGGAGGCTGGGCTAATGCTCGTCCCCTCTCCCCACCCGGGGCAGAGGGGCGGGCCCGATCGGAAGGGCCCGGTGCGTCTCCGCCTCCTCGGTTGGCCGCGAGCCCGGTCTGGCCGCGGCCGGAACCGCGAGGACTCTGTTCCGAGGCCGCGTCCTGCGTAGCTCGAGTGGGGGAGGGGGCGGAGGCTCAGAGCCGCGACCGCGCGTCACCGCCGGCCGATCGATCCCCAGGGGTGGGGGCGTGGCGAGCCCGGCTGGACACCTGGGGGGGGCGGTGTCCCTGCAGCCCCGGGGATCAAACGAAGAGGGTGCTCAGAGATCCTATGGCCAGGGATGACGGCCGGTAGGGCCCAGCCGGACCGCAGCTCGGCCTGCACTGGGGGCGGGTGGTAACGCCTCCAGCACCCCCCAAAATTCCATTTTGTCTGCGTTGGGCCGGGCTCTGTTGGACACTTCCGGAGCTGGGTCTGACCGCAGTGCAACTTCGTCCCTCTTTGTCCAGGCCCCGGTCCCGGCTCCACCCCCACCCGTGATGACGAGGTCGTAGGACGTGGTCACCCAGTCCTATGTGATCACCCAGTCCCTTGGCCCAGCCTTCCTGAAACCTAAAATGTGTGGGTATCCCCTTGACCCCGCCTCCGGAAGGATACCCCATATTTGCCTAAGAAGTCCCCCTCCCCAGCTTCTTCCGGAAAGACCTTTCTCTGGATGATCCCTGAGGACTCCCGAGGCATCCCCTGGGCTCCTCACCTGCCAGCTCTGGGTGCCCAGGCGGGGCCAGGGTAGAGGCTCACAGGAGCCTGCACTCGCTACGCCCTCCCCTAGGGGGCGGGCTCCCCACGGGCTGGCTGGAGGCTCGGGGCCTCCTGCCAGGGCGGTCCCTCCGCGCCTCTTCTGCAGTGGAAAGGAGGTCTGTGTGCAGGGCAGAGTGCTTGGTGTCTGTGGGGCGGGGGATGGACAGAGAAGTCCTGTGCGCCCTGCCTCCTGCACCCCGCCCCGCCCGCTCACTCCTAGGCGGGCGGCTGCCTTTACAAGCCAGAAACTACTGAGGGACTTTGGACCTCAGGAGCCTTGCACACCTAGGACTAAAGGTACCTCGGTGCAGAGGGCCATTGTTTCCCTAACGGGGCCCCTTGCTCAACGCCCTTCCTCCCGGGGGCAGTCAGCCAGAAGAGCGTACACATCTCTTTTTATTCGAGGTGTTTAAAGCAAACCTCATGGCGAGAGCACCGCAGAGCCCCTGGTTCTGCTGTCAGTAGGAAGCAAACTGTTAGTAGAGGGCAGATTTCTCCAGAGCCCAGCCAGTCTTGCTGTAGGAAGTGGTGTCTTGGGGCAGAGCCTAGAACCAAACCCCGCAACACCTGCATACCCTAAGTCGAGATCCACTAAAAAATGGTTTGCTGACTGAAAATGCCCTTCTTAAAAGAGCCCCATGGTTCCCTGCAATGGCTCTACGGGCTGGTGGGAGACTAAAGCCCCAGGTAGACTCCAGGTAGGAGGAAAGGGACCCCAAGACCTCCACTCTGGGGCAGATAATGACTTTAAGAATGGCTGGGCTGGTCAGAATAGGGCTGGAGGTGATTTATAACCCCTGGAGGAAGTTCCAGTATAGTTGGGCATTTTTATTCGTATGGCTCAGACAGACCCTGGAGGATGGTGGAGCGCCTGGGTGCTGAAGAGCCCAAGTGGACACCCTCCTGCTGGAGTCTGGGCAGGGCCACTTCTCCAGCAGGCCCCAGAGGCTCAGGGCAAACCCCAGGGCACTTTTAGGGACCCAGGAAATTGTTTAATTTCTTATTTTTTGTAAATAAGTTATTTCTTTTAAAAATGTGGCAAAAATACATATAGCATAAGTTTTCCCATTGTAACCGTTTCCCCCATTTTAACCATTTTTCACATGTGCCTGGCTCGGTGGCAGTCAGCACCCTCACACTGCTCGACAGTGATCACCAGCGTCTGCCTCTGGAACTATTCTGTCTTCCCAAACTGAAACTCTGTCCCTGTTAGACACTAACTCCCTGTCCTTCTCCTCTGGCCTCCACAACCCCAGTCCACTGTCTCTCTCTGAGTTTGACTGTTCTGGAATCTCGTGAGAGTGGAATCACCCCGGCTTTGCCCGTCCATGCCTGGCTTGTGTTGCTGTGCATAATGTTCTCAAGAGTACCCCGCGTTGTCACCACGGCAGAACTTCCTTTAAAGGACTGTTATTTTCCACTGTATGTAGATCTCATATCTCTTGAAATAAAAAAAAAAAATTCTGTCAAAGAGAATGTTTTAATCTAAAAGATTAATGTGTTCATCTTTATACTGATGCAGTTGTAAAATGTAATTTTTAAAAAATACATATTTTAGTTGTGGTGGACACAATACCTTTATTTTATTTATTTGTTTTTATGTGGTGCTGAGGATCACATGTGAGGCCAGCCCCACCACCGAGCCCCAGCCCACCCAGTGACATGTAATTTTTAATACTTTTTTTTTTTTTTTTTTTGGTAATGGAGGAAAGGACTCTTGAAGGTTGACGCATCCAGGGCCCACAAAAGCCAGAAAGCAGCCCTGCTCCTGAGGGAGGTCTCAAAATGGCATGGCATTCTGGGGAGTCTTGGTGAATTGGAATCAGCAGCTTTCCCTGGGAGGGCTTCAGATGCCTCAGCTGCTGGTCCAAAGTGTGCTTTTGCCTAGGTGGCCTCCTACCCAGGCATCCTCAGGCCTCTCCTCCCTCTGCAGGATGCTGCCTCTGTTTGAGGCCGTGGAAACAAAAGGCATGTCAGAGCTCAGGAAGAGCAGGACCTGCCTCTTTTTCCTTCTTTTCTCTAAGGAGTCCAGTTCTGGGGAGCTCTGAACCAGCTCTGGCACTGTGGATCTCTCCCGGATGTCTGTCTGGCCTGCGTCATTGAGTTGATTGCCCTGTGATTTGACAGTAATGGTTGTAATAGGGTGATTTTGTATTCTTTGACTCATTCGGCTTGGAAGATTCAGAGATGGACCTGTGTTCCCCGCCCCCACCCCCTGATTGCTACCGGTGTTCTCTTTGATTTAAGAGAAACAGCAGAAATTCAAGGAAGACGAGTCCTACAGGGTAAAGGCCCTTCACTTTTTGTACCTACTGGTGATTACTGGATTTTATTTTTTCTGTCCAGAGCCCAAGAGCAAGTACCATAGAAGCCAGGAAATATCCTATAGAGCCAGAGAAGGCTTGCTACAGGAGTCCACGTGGGAGAGAAGCCTTTCTTGGAATTCCAGAAAACACCTACAGCTGTTATGTACACTGAGATGTCTGAGGATCACCCCCTCCCACACTCTGCTGCTGAGTTTTCCATCTCCTCCTGGGTTTCCCGCTGGCAAAGATTCGCATTTGCAATGAAGCTTGACTCCTACCTTCTTTCTCCAAACAGGCTTTGACAGACAGGAGACAGACAGACAGATGGGCATGGATGGGATGCTGTGAGTGGTAAGCGTTTGGACCTGAAGTAACCAGGCCCCCATCATTTCCACTCGAAGCCACTCCTGCCTTCTGCCTGGCAGCCTGGAGGGATAAGGAAGAAGCACTGTGCCGGGCCACGGCACCTGTGTGGGTCCTGTGGCTTGCGTCGCGGCTCCGGAGCAGCTCTGGTCTTCAGGAAAGCAAGGCCGGGGTGTGTAGGCACAGCCTACCGGGCCCTGCACGCTGCTCCTGAGCAGCCCTGATGAGCTGCCTGCATCTTTCTGTCACTGGTTAGAAGCCTGATTTGTAGCAACGCACACCAGCAATTTCCCCTAAACACGGACCCCGCGACCCTGAGGAGGCCCACCCCCAGGAGAAGGCCAGGGTTAAAGTCGAGTGTCTATCTCCTGCGACCCCAGCCCCTGTTAACAAGAGCTTTATTGTGAAGCTCCAGGGACGGCGGTGGAGACACAAAAGGGAGCCTCCTGCCACAGAGCGGAAGTGGGGCTGTGGGAGGCAGGGAGGGTCCCTCACCTTCTGCTCCTGCTCGCCCCTTTTCTCCTTTCCAGGTAACACACTGGCCGGAAGGGTCTGGAGATGTGCCTTCAAGCCCTAAGGGATGCCAGAGCGGCCCCGGCTGCAGGGCGAGCCTGTCGATAGAGTATTGAACGGGCAGCGTCCACTGGCCCTGACTGTCTCAAGCAGCCAGCCCCTGGGCCTCCTTGCACAGCCTGAGGACTGCAGGGTCCTAGCTGAGCAGGAGCACTGGGAAATGAGCACCCGGGAGCCCCCCAGAGCCCCACCCTCCTGAGGAAACCAGAGCTGGAAACCAAGGTGCCCTCCACCCACTGCCCCGCTCCACCCCAGAGGGCAGAACACATCCGTCCTTTATCCAGGGGACTCTGCCCAAGAGGGGCCTTCTCACTGGACTTTCCCAAACTTGCCAGCGCTGAGCTTTGTATGGCAAAATGAAAGTGTGGAGCCCCTTACTAAAAGATGATGAACAGTTTCAAACCCATATGTAGCAAAACGAAATTAAACCCCTCTCTCTCACCCTACACCAAACTCAACTCAAAGTGAATCCAGGACTTGGGCACTAGAGCAGAGATCCCATGCCTAATAGAAGAGAAAATTGGACCATATTTACATCATACTGACTTCTTTAAAAAGACTCTCAAGGTGCAAGAAGTAAAATCAAGAATCATACATGGAATGAAATCAATCTTCAAAGCTTCAAGGAAACAATAAAGAACATGAAGAGAGAGCCTACAGAATGGGAGAAAATCTTTGCCACCTGTACCTCAAATACAGCATTAATCTCCAGGATATATAAAGAACTCGAAAAACTTAACCCCCCCCCCAAACAAACAATCAAGCAAACAAAAAACCCCAAACTCCCAAATAACCCAATCAACAAATGGGCAAAAGAAATGAACAGACACTTCACAGAAGAAGAAATATGATTGATCAACAAATGTATGATAAAATGTTCTACATCTCTAGCAATTAGAGAAATGGAAATCAAAACTACCCAAAGATTTCACCTCATCCCAGTCAGAACGGCAATTATCAAGAATACAAGCAACATTAAATGTTGGCCAAGATGTGGGGAGAAAGGCACACTCTTACATTGCTGGTGGGACTTCCCAGATGGTGCAACCACTCTGGGAAGCAGTGTGGAGATTCCTCAGAAAACTTGGAATGGACCCACCATTTGACCCAGATATCCCACTCCTCGGCCTATACCCCAAATCAGCATACTATAGTGACGCAGCCACATCAATGTTTATAGCAGCTCAATTCACAATAGCTAAACTGCGGAACCAACCTAGATGCCCTTCAACAGATGAATGGATGAAGAAAATGTGTTATGTATACACAATGGAATATAACTCAGTCATAAAAAGAATGAAATTTTGGCAAGTGCCTGTAAATGGATGGAACTGGAGAATATCATGCTAAGTGAAATAAACCAATCCCAAAAATCCAAAGGCTAAATGTTTTTCTCTGATATGCAGATACTTACTTCACAATACGGGGTGGGGTTAGGGAAGAATAGAAGTACTTTGGATTAGAAAAAGGGGGATGAAGGGAAGGGAGGGGGAATGGGAATAGGAAAGAGTACTGTCCTATGTGCCTATATGATTATAGGACCAATGTAATTCTCCATCTTGTACAACCAGAAGAATGAGAAGTTATCCTGCATATAGGAATAACATGTCAAAATACATTCTACTGTCATGTATAACTAATTAGAACAAATTTAAAAATGAACGATTTCAAGACAGCAGAGCAGGAAACCATTGTGGGCGATTCTGAGGGGCCCTGTGGTCTGTGTGGCCCCCACCCATGAAACCAACCAGTCCCTTCCCCTTGGTGGCTCTTAGTCAGCCCAGGAGCCTGCTGTGGACACACTGTGTGCCTCCTGCGGCCTTTCCACTTCACCTTGAGCCCCAGCCAGCTCCAGCCCAGCCCTGTCCTCAGGGGAGGGCTACCCTCAGCAGGTGTGCCTGCCCAGCGCACCGGGTCCCCCTGACAGCTGTCTTCGGCTGGTCGTGGGAGCCTCCTTGTGCCTGAGTGTCTCTGCTCCCCCAGCTGCACAGGAGTCCCTCAGAGGTGCCGCATTCAAGGATTCTAGCCTAACTGGACCCTCGGACATGGAGGCAGGAGGAACTGAGGCGTCCTGATACCCGCTGGCGGGCCCTGTGCCCTGATGAGGCAGGAGTGTGTAGTGGCCAGAGCCAGACCAACCCAGGCTTCTCCATCCTTGTGACTTCAGGCCTCAGTCGATTCTTCTGCAAAAAGGAGACATGACTTTTTCAGCTCAGCACAGTACGGAGTATCCAAGGTCCTGGTGACCTGTCCTGTCACCCTCTGGCTTCTTTCTTGCCACTCTTCCCCTTGGATGCTCTGCTTCTGCCATGTGCACCCATTGCTGGTCCTCAACCTGCCGGGCCTGCTGCTGCCTCAGGGCTTTGCACTGGAGAAGGCTGCAGCCTGGATATTCTTCCTCAAATATCTGCATGCTTCTCTCCTTTTCCCCAATGTCATCTTTTCCAGGAGCTAATCCCCATCACCCTGTCCCCTGGGCCTACCCCGCCCCTTCCACCTGCACAATCTCCCTGTCCCTGCTCCCTGGGCACCTCTCCTTCTAGAGGACAGCATGCCCTGGGTAATGAGGGTGCTCCGTCCTCTCTGAGATACCAGGCAGGCTCAGTCCCCTCTTCCGATGTGCCCCAGCCTCTGGAGCAGGGCTGGAGAGCAGTACCCGTCCAGTGAGCATTTGTCAACAGACCTGGAAAAAACAGGGTTTTGGTGAAGCACTGGGTGAGCCTCTGCAGCCGGTCCTGTGCCGGAGGGGCTCCTGCCCATTCTGAGCCGTGGCTGCACTCGCAGGAATTCTGTGACCCGGCAGTTAAGCACAGCCATTACCAGGAGTCAAATGATTTAAACTTGCCAGTTAGTAAGTGCTACTGAGAACAAAAGTGTGGCAGGGTGGCCACACCTGTGATCCCAGCGTCTCGGGAGGCTTAGGCAGGAGGAGCGCAACTTCAAGGCCAGCCTGGGCAACTTGGGTGAGACCCGGTCTCAAAATAAAAGGTAAAAGCATTGGGATGAAGCTCAGTGGTAGAGTGGCCTGGGTTCATTCCCCAGGACTTAAAAAAAAAAAAAAAAAAAAAAAGAAACGAAAAAGAAAAAAGAAAAGACAAAGGTAATAAGTGCTCAAAACTAACTTACTTATTTCCTTCTTCCTTCCTTCCTTCCTTCCTCCCTCCTTCCCTGCTTCCTTCCTTCCTTCCTTCCTTCCTTCCTTCCTTCCTTCCTTCCTTCCTTCCTGTTCTTTCTTTTTGGTGCTAGGGACTGACCTGAACTCAGGGGTGCTCCACCACTGAGCTGCATCCCCAGCCCTTCTTAGTTTTTATTTTGAGACAGGGTCTTGCTAAGTTGTCCAGGCTGGACTTGGGCTCACAATCCCTCCTGCCTCAGCCTCCCAAGTGGCTGGGATTCCAGACATGTGCCGTTGTGCTGGTCCTTCCTGTATTTTATGTTTTCTCATGACCTTGCTCTTGAGGTCGCTTGCTGCTGTTGCATCTGTGTGGCAGAAGCATGATACGGACACCCCACCACCACCACTTTCAAGGGGGCTTCTCTCCTGATAATCCATCCTAAGTTGAAAATGGATTCAGACCTCTGGTTTTTTGGACATGCTGGCTTAGTCCAGCATACCTCGGAGCAACAAGAACACCTGCATTAGCCCGTTTTGGGCCAAATTCTCTAACATAAAGTGTAAGAAAGCATTGATTATCTCATGTAATTTATTGAACACCATACTGAATGGGAAAACACAGTGGTTGTGTGGGATGCTCTCACGTGGCCCTAAAGTCATCCTATTTCAAGTGGGAAACTATCTTCAGAATGGGGCTGTGGGCTTCTTGGCCTCATTGTCTAGTGGCGCCATATTGGTAGCTTGAAATCAGCCGCAGTGGGAGTTTCTACACCACAGAAACCTGTAAATACTGCAGATCGGGGCTTGATGAATTGTTCTGTTGGTTTCCTAGACTTAAGGAAGTGATTGAAGAGACGATGATGCAGATTAAACTGGAAGGCCCGTTCTCTCCACAGCAGACTCACAGGACGGTGGAGCTGAGCTTCCCGCAGTGGAAGACTCCGTCTGATCCACTGAGGAAACTCTCATAACATTATCAATAAGTGATGCCTGACCTCATTCTTTGGAGTTTCATTTCAGTTTACAGGTTATCTTGAAAGAAAATATCGATGAATATTTACATCAGAATTCTGCTTATTTATCACTAGCTAGTGGAGATTGGCTTCTGACCCAAGAGCATGGCAGAAGCATCCTGTGAACGGGTTGTGCAGTATTCTCGATGGACAGTTGTGTCCCTTGTTGTTGTCATTCATATGGAAATCCTATAAATTAATTCTATTTATTTGTTTTTAATTTTTTGGTGGTGTCAGGGATTGAACCCACGGCCTAGAACATGCTAGGCAAGCTCTCTACAATGAGCCACATCCCAGTCCCAAATCAGTTGTATTTATAACGAATAAGTCTGTAGACACGCATGCATGCATTTTGTCTCAGAGAACCAGTGCTAGGGATAAACATTTACTAGTGCCTCACCGAGGGACCAGCTCACGGGAGACGATTAGATCATCATGAATGAGTGGAATACGTCTAATAAAATGGACTGAGGAGACCAACTCAGCTTCATGGGTAGCCAGTGCCCAAGAAGGCAAGGAGACAGGAGGACAGGCCCCCCAGGACACAGGTGGCAAGAGCCAGGTGTCATGGGTGTGGGCTGAGAGCCACTGCCTGCCTGGTAAGGCCATGGCAAGCTGGGCAGCCAGGCCTGGACAGTGAGCTGAGCATCTCCGGAGGGCGCCCTCCACTCCTGCTCCTCCACGTGCACCGTATGAGGTCCCAGAGTGGCTGACCTCCGGCCTCGTGGAAAGCAGAGGGCCCCAGGCCTGGACTAAGGCCCTGTTATTCTTGGGGCTGCCATTGCTGCTGATCTCTGAGTCTTCCCTGCCACGAGGGAGCCTTCCTGTGTTAGAGCTGACCAGGTCCACTCCCCGGGCCCCTTCGTCTGTTGAACCCCAGCCTGACCCTCCTCTCCCTGTAGAATCATCCACTTTCTGGCCTCATGTCAGCCTGAGTTGGTATGACGTGCTTCAGGTTGGGTGGGCCAGGCAGTGACATTGTGAACTGTCACCTGCAGGGTGAGGAGTAGCTAGCCACGACACTCCCAGGGAACGGGTTCTCCACGGAGTGGAGACCCTGAGGCAGGCGTAGAGTATGCCTGCTGAGGACCAGAAGAAGGCAGGATGGGGCGTGTGTGCTGGGGGCACAGTAGGGAGGCAGGTTAGGGAAGAGGGAAGGCTGCTTGTGTGTGGGGTATCGCCAGGCGTTTGGATGGATCACTATTGCAGGACAAGCTGTTGGAAGTTCTAATCAGGGAAGTAGAGGTGACCCTGGGGCCACGGGCGATTCTAGGCCTTGAGGAAGAGCCTGGAGGATCAGCACTTGCTGGGCAGAGAGCAACCAGGCTATTGCCCTTTCTCCTTCAGAGGTCACTTTCTGGAAGCACTCTGGGTCCCCTCTCCCCGCTGAGAGCGTGGTTTGCGGGGAGAGGTAGGGCTGAAGATGGACTCTGGCAGCCAGGTTGGATAAGTTTGCATCCCTGCCTGGCCACTGACTCACTCAGTCTCCAAGCCACTGATCCAGCTCCCCGTGCCTCAGTTTCCCCTGCTGCATAGAGCAGTTAGTAGTTGCGGAGGCTCTGTGCTAATAGCCGAGCACGTGGCACAGAGCCTGGTCCAGGAGCATGTGGCCAAAAGAGCGGTTATTATTGCTTTGTTTTTGTTTTGCCGTTGAAACAAGGAAGCACCCAGGGCAGCCAGACCCTGGTCAGACTCCTGTCCAGGAATCGGATTATACCTGTCTGTTGGTCGGCCTAGTCTGAGCCTGTTGGGCAACATGGCCTGAGACTGACTGTGGCTTTCTGGATGTGTCCCTGGGGAAGTGGTTGTTGCATGTCTTTCTGTGTTAGTCAGCTTTTCCTCACTGTGACAAAATAACTGAGAAAATCAGTATAGAGGAGGAAAGAGTTAGTGTAGCTCATGGTTCAGAGGTGTCAGGCCCGACCTTGGTCCTTTGCTGTGGGCCGTTGGCAAGGCAGGAGATTTTGAGGGGCAGAACTGCTCACCTCGTGGTGGCCTGGAAGCAGAGCGCACAAGGAGGGAGCGGGGAATGAGGTACCGCCTCCCCAGCTTGCCCCCGGTGACTGCTCCCTCCAGTGAGGCCCTACCTCCTTGAGTTTCCACCACCTCCCATTCGTGCATCCATTAGGAGCCCAAGGGTGGATCAGTCCACTGGAGAACTCAGAGTCACCTCCCAAAGCCCTCCTCTGAGCTCTGCTGCACTGAGGACCGAGCTCTCTATACATGAGATCCAAACGGAAGAAGGCTCCAGAGTGGACAGAGCCTTGGCCTGGAGCCCCTGGAACCCCTGGAGTTCTTGGGGTCCTTGGGGCTTGGGGCTCAAGAGATGCTATCCCATGCATGTCCCTTCAGCCCCTGCTAGCCCTGATGGGTGACCCCTGGGTAGGGATGGAAGACTTGTCCTCTGCTCAGGGGACTCTCCACTGGGTAGGTGCATTCCAGGGCATGCCCACTGCAGGAGACCAGTCTCGGCTCGGGCAGTTCTGAACAGGCTAAGCTCTGCTTGCTGAGGACTGGGCTGTCTCTGAGAAGGGGAGTCTGGATTTGGGGCAGCTCAGCCATTTGTTTTGGATCTTTGTCTCACTGTGTGAGGATATTTTAACGTCCAGCCTAGCACCAGCCATGGACACACAGGGCCTGGCCTGAGGGGCTGAGCGGGGCAGGACAGGGCCAGGCTCTGCAGCCTTAGCCCCAGTGGGGAGAGTGGGGAGGGGACCAAGGAGGCCACAGGAGATGGACGAGGTGCTATCCAGCTCCTGGGAGCCACTTGCTGGCTTGTGTTGAGGACTGGGAGCCAACCCTGGGGAGAGGCTGCCTTGGGATGCTGACCCTGGAGCCCCTGCCTCTGAGAGGTCATTTTAGCCTCCACTTACAGAGGGGAAGCGGGGGTACTGACCGCAGTGCCGAGTGGCAGAGGAGCAGGGTGGCCAGGTGGGGTGCGTGAGCTCCGGACCTCTCAACTCCGGCAGGACAGCATCTCCAGGGCCTTCTTCCCATGGCGGGCTCTGGGCCTCCGCACCTGTGATCAGGCCTCAGGGGCTGGAGTCGCACTGCAGTTTGGAGTGAATTAAATGGCCACGTGTCCCTGCTGCCCCGTAGTCCACAGCTGAGCAGGTGGAGGCGAGGGGTGAGGGCTGCCTGACGTGGGTCCACCAGGAGTAGGCCTGGGAGGACCCTCCTATCCTGGCCACAGGGGCACCATGAGGTCAGCCCTGTGGGGCACACAGAGGCTCAGGGCGTGGGGTGAGTCTTTTGTGGACACTGGGGTAGATGTGGGTTTGGGGAGGCCAAGGGGCACTCTGCAGTGGGCTGAATGGGAGCCTCCTCCAAGAACTTGCTAGCTGGACCCTCAGAACAGGGTCCTATTGGAAATGAGATCCTTGCAGATGTAACTGAGGCGAGGATCTATCGACAGATCAACCTGGATTAGGACAGGCCCTAAAGCCATGGCGTGTGGCCAGGGGGACACTAAAGAGAAGACACATAGAAATGCCACTCCCACCATCGGGAGCAGCTGCGTGGAGGTGTTGGCAGAGGTGAGCTCACAGCCACAGCCAGGGCCACCAGGGTCCCAGAAGCCAGAAGAAACAAGTCACGGTGCCCCCGGGGAGTCTCTGGAGGGGGCTCACAGGGTGGTCTCGGACTTCTGGCCTCCAGGATGGTGACTCACGCTCTGTTGTTTGAGGCAGCAGGTTTGGGGAGGAGCCAGGATTTGACCCCTGGCTTATGTCGCCATAAGCCTCCGCTCTTCCTGTGGGGCTGGGGTCCTGCCAGGGCTGGACCCTGGACGAAAGTCCTGCATGCTTTTCTATCAGCAGAAAGGGAAGGGCCACGTGTCTACTGAGCCCCTGTCACGGGCGGGGCGCAGGGACAAGTCTTCTCACCTGTGCTGAGCATTATCCATCTCGTAGGTGAAGAGGCTCTCCGCCTGGCCAGGCCCCAGGAGTGGACTGCTGGTCCAGAGAACTTTGTTTCCTCCTTCCTCATGTCTGTCAGGTTCTCCAGAACCACAGATGCATGGAGAGAGCCCTTGGGGGTTTATTAAGGACGTCGGCTCACCCTATTTCAGAGGCCAAGGGATTCCACCATCTGCTGTCTACCCATGGAGAGCCAGGGGCAGCAGTGTGGCTCAGAAGCAGGCACTCAGGGCCCCAGGCAGGAGACGATGGCCATAACAGCTCAAGCAGGGAGACTCTGCCCTGAGCCCTCATAACGTGCCCCTGGGAGCACGGGTCTCCCCCTCGGTCCACAGGTTCAAAGCCGACCTCTTCCAGCAGTGTCCGGAGACACACCCAGGGGCGATGTCTTGTCAGCTCTATGGGAGTCCTGAGCCTCCGCAAGATGACACCTGGAATCGACCACCATGTCACCCAAGGCCCCTGCATGTGCTGGACACCACGGGTGACGTGGTGGATCGATAACCCAACACGCAGTGGGATGCCTTTGGAAACCCGTGTTCCCTCTAGCCACGTGGGAAAGGCCTGGAAAGGGAAGCTTTGGGGCTTTCCTCGGGCCTTCCCTGCCCTGCTGCGGTCCAGCCCTCATCTTCAAGGGCCTGGGTTGGGGTGAGTCCCTGGAATGGCTGCCCTGCTCCCTGCATCGCGGCTGACCCCCATCTCACCAGCGCTCCCTCTTTGTGGCCAGTTCCCTGTCTGAGCACCGGGGCCTTCTGGTGCCCACTCCTGCCTGGGACTTCCTCATCAGCATCCTCTCCGCCTCGCTCCCAGCTGAGTAGCCTCCCCTCAGTCCCACTCTTGGGCTCTGGCCTGCTCAGGGCGTGCTCCTTCCCTTTCTGGGAGCGAGTGAAGGGAGGAATTTTATGAAGGCCTCCAGCTTCCCAGGTGGGCCTACGGCTCGCACGCTGGCTCCTCCCAAGAAGAGCGCCTCTCCAGTCACAGACAGGACACCAGGACGGGAGGCTGGCTCCTTGGTCTCAGGAGGCTGCTAAGCATGCAACAGGGTTGCAGAGGCCACTCCGTCTCCACAGCCTTTGCTCTTGACAGCTGTGTGCTGGCCACCCCGGCCCCAGCTCTGCCAGTCCCGTGAAGATGCTGCCACAGGGCTGCACCCCGCCTCCTGTCTGCGGCTCCCCTGTCGACCCCTCACACCACGGGACAGCGAGACTCAGCCTTCCCGCGTCTCTGAGCATCCACGCCGCCTCTCCTCCGCTGGGCTCTCCGCTCCGGCTGGTGGGATGCGCCTGCCCGTCTCTGGCATCTCCTCGTGTCCCTAGCCAGCACTCAGGCACCCACGTGGCCATTCTTTTTGTTGGAATGAACAAAATGTGCTGCCCACAGCCACGCTGACCACAAGGCTGCCTTCCCCTCAGGGCCAAGTGCTTTTGCAGGGTGGCCGGGACTGAGGCCACTCTCTGAGCCCTGACTTGGTGCTCAGCACCTCAGGAAGCTCCTCTTTCATTCTCCCACGGGCAAGGCTCAGAGGCCGGTTGATGGCAAGCGGCAGGTCTGACTCCCACTCCGGTGAGTGGGGTGGGGAGCGGCCTACATACAGGACGCTCCAGAGCAGTGCGTCCATAGCGATTCCACGAGCCACCTCGTGGTGTATTCATATGTGTATTTATTGGGAGACGGGGTCTCCCCGTGCTGCCCTGGCTGGCCTTGAACTCTTGGCCTCAAAAGTTCCTCCTGCCTCCTCCCGCCGAGAAGCTGGAACTTCAGGGTGCACCACACGGCCCATTTTCATCTGAGGTGATCTTTAAATTTCTGGTAACCACGTTAAACAAGCAAAACGAAGCCAGCAAAATGAACCTAAGTGATATATGTTTGTCAGGGACCAAGAAGAAGTTCTCATTCTGAGGACGTTCTGACCTTTATGATAAGCAGCAGCCCAGGGAGCATTTTGCGGTTGCCTCCCCTGCACAAACACCCTGCAGCTGAAGGCTGACGGATTCCCCGAGCGTGCCCCCTCCCCACTCCCGGCTGATAGTTCTGCCTATGGCCCGCCGGCGTGAACTTGCACCTTATCAGGAGGCCAAAAGAAAAACACAGCCAACCAGCCTGTGTCTCATCATACCCCTCATTCCCTCAGCATAAATACCCTTGAGAACAATAAAAATTTGCAGCTTGATCAGAATTCCTGTCTTGCTGTCACTCCCTGTGTCTCTTGTCCCTTCATTCCTTCTCTCTTAGGTTTGCCGTCCTGCGTTGATGTCCCGCGGGTCGGGACAGTTGGCGCCCAACGTGGTTGATTGGAACCTTTGCCAGAGAAGCGAACGCCGCCCTCCAGGGAAGACTTGGCCAAGCGGGATTCGGGATCGCCTCGGTAAACACGACCGGGAGTCAGATCCAGGAGGAGAGTGAGGCCGGCGCAAGGTGTCATGTCCCTCAAAGTGCAGGGGCCTGGTCAGTGCTGGACCAGGAGTCCATGGCCATGTGGTCACTTATGGCCCAGTGTGGCCTCAAGTGTGGCGAGGGGTTTCTGCCGCCCAAGCACAGCACTGCTGCCTCAGCTGGACTCCCCAGGAGACCCACCCAGGTGGACTTGGAAAATGAGATGGGAGGGAGGATGGGAGGTGACCTTCACAGGCCCCTGTGGGGCTGTCGAGCCGGGTCCCCGGACCTGGAAGGTCACATCAATAATGTGTCATCTGCTCACTGAGGCTCCTGCAAAGCCTCGCTCCTGTGAGGCCGGCTGGCTGCAGGCCCTGGAGCTCGGGTTTCCCAGGGGCGGCGCGGGCCTCTCCGTCCCCAGTGCACATCCAGGGCTTCAGCTAAGGCGCAGGAAGCCGCTGAGGCCAGCAGGAAGCTGCGGCACCTCCAAGGTGCTGTGGGACGCAGTGAGGCCCTGGGCGGGCTGTGGATGATGTGGCTGTGTGTGCTGGCAGCTGCCTGGGGCAGCCAGAGCACCACCAGCTGCTCAGTGAGATGTGCAGTGCCAGGACTCGGCACAGGGTCAGGGGGCGATGGCATCCGTGGCTGTGCTGGGGGGCTGGCCTTCGCCTCCGGCCACAAACCCTGCCCCTGAATGTCTTTCGTGCCTCTGCGTCTTTCCTCCCTCCCCCTACCAGTTCTTATTCAGCATGTCAGTGTCCTCTGACGCGTCCCCTCCTCTGCCCTTCTGAGGCATTTCTAGGCTGCCCCCGCATACCTCATTCGAGACTTGCCCATTTGTTGCCAGGTGGCCCAAATGCCAGGTCCGATTGTGCTCCTACTCCCAAATTCTGGCCATCTGGAATCTCAGAATGCGGTGTTTGGAGACAGGAGCTTTGCCGATGTAATCAAATTAAGACGAGGTCGTGCTGGACGAGGGTGGGCCCTGGATTCAGAGTGCTAGTGTCCACGTAAGAAGAGGGAGATCTGGACACACACAGGAACCATGTGACAGCAGAGGCAGAGACCGGGGTGGGGGGATGCTGGCTCAGCCAAGGGGTGCCGAGCTTTGCCAGCCAAAAGCCAGAGGAGGCGAGGAAGGGTGCTACTGTGCACCTTCACAGGGGCATGGTCCTACTGACACCTGGATTTCAGATCTCTGGGCCCCTATGAGGGAATGGATGGCTCCAGTTAAGCCACTCAGTCCGTGGTAATCTGTCACAGCAACCCCAGGACACTCATACGCCCCCTGCCGGGGGCCCTACTTCATGAACAGGAGAACCCCTGGTGGACTTCTGCTCCCAGGGCACCTCCAAGCCCCAACAGGCCCTTGCTGAGACAGCTCTGTCCGTGGAATCCCGAGTGCACACACATTCTCAGGGATAATGACGTTGGGCATTTCAAAGTGTTTATTTGTGCTCACCAGACGCTGCTCACAGCCAAGCCATAACCCCACACTTGACAGGTGACGCAGTCAATGCTGGCTCTTGACAGCATGTTCAGGAGGTTCATCTGCAGCCGAGGGCCGGTGTACAAGGGCAGGCAGAAGAGAGCGGGTTATCGCTGCAGCACACCTGGATCGAGGCGACGGTGGAGCCGGAGCGGGCAGAGTAAGTGCTGAACTGGGAGCAGAGGGTGCCGGCCCGGTGGGATGATACCGGCCAGGAAGAAAGCTTGCTGGTGGGTAAAGTGACCTGGCAGCTGGCAGTGACTGCAGGGAAGCTGGGTGGCGGGTGGTTGGGAGGCATCTGAACTGAAGGTCTCGAGCTCTCAGGTCTCGGGGAGAGGATGGAGCAGGGCATCTGGAACACATTGAAGCTGAGATTGGGCCACTTTGTGCAAAAAGCCAAGGATAGAGAACAGAAGGACAGTGGTGCCATTGGGGGGTGTTCAAGGAAGGGCAGCCATAGCAACGTCGGGTGCAGACCAAGAAGGCAGTCCCCAGCAGCCACAGCAAAGGTAGGTTTAAGGAAAATGGAAGTTCAGAGACACCCAGGAAGAGCATGAGCAGGGTCCATGGGACAGAAGAGTAGGAGACCAGGAGAGCAATTTTGGCAGGCAAGAAGTGACAGAGGGTCAGGGTAGGTGCACGCACACACACACACATGCATAGAGGCAGCACTGCCGGGGAGCAGAAGGGGAGGGGAGGCCTTGCAGTGAGAGGAAGGGCAGGCAGGGGAAGGGGGACCACCTGGGGAAGGGGCAGGACGGGCGGGAAGCAGAGAGGATGGAGCCCGGCGTTCTGGAACTTGTGGAGGGAGCGGCAGGAAGAACTGCACCCCTGGCCAGGACCGTGCTGCGTCTGGAGAGGGAAGAGAGGCTGCACGGTGGACCGGAAGGAAAGCAGGTGAGGCTGGCCTGGAGAGGAGGCACAGGGCAGTGGGGAGTGATGACAGTGGAGGGCCAGGGTGGAAAGGAGAACTATGAGAGCGAGACCGAGGGCGGGAACGTGGAAAGCCTCGCAGGACGAGGCCGAGCCGGGCCAGGGCGCTGCTGCCTGCTGGGGATGCCCGGGCGCCGGGCTGGAGGGAGGGACGCCCGGGGGGTGGGCGGGGGCTCAGGGGCAGGTCGGTGGCCGCTCGAGGGCTCCTCTTCCGTTTGTGGACCCTGAGGGTGCCACGTTCTAGTCACATTCTCCACGTGAGCGATGGATGTGACATATGTTTTCATCATAAAGTAATATGTTTATGGAAACGTGTAGGATAAATGTGGGAAAATGAAAGTGAAAGAGAGGAAGGAAGGGAGGGAGGGGTGGAGGGAGGAAGGGTCCCTTCCCGTCTTTCTTCTGTGTCTGGCCCTCTCCTGTCTCTCAGGCTTGGTTGGTGTCTCTATCTGGGTCACTCTCTATGTCCATATGCATTAAAATTTAAAAACAAACAAGGACGGTGGTGTATAATGCTTTTCACTTAACTTGTTTTCCTGCCCTCTCCCACCAGGGGATTCAAACAATCAGACAAAAACCAACACCCCCGCCCCACCCCCCGTTACTTGATATTTCAGTGAAGGTCGCCCCAATTGGCATATACGAACAGAGAATATCCACTTAAATTTGAACTTCGGATTAACAACACCCTGCCCCATGCAAATTTGGGACATACTTACGCTAAAAAATGGTTTCTTGTGTATCTGGCATTCAAATTTAACTGTGGACAGTATTTGTCTGAGGACCTGAGCTCCGGGTGCTGAGCAGCTTCAGAAGCCCTGGGTCTAGGCCGGCAGCTCCTCCCAGAGGCCAGCTTGGGCCGTGGCATCTCTGGGTGGAATGGACATGCCTGCCACCTGCCAGGTATTGTGCCAGGTGGTTTCCTGTCCTCCGGCCTTTAACTCATTCTGCAGAAAAGGAAGGAGAATCTGGGGCTAAGGGAGGTCTGGAAGTCCTCAGCCAGGAAAGGGTTTGGATTCAGATCTGCTTGAGCAGGGTCCCCCTTGCTTGGGTCAAAGAGAATCAGAGGGGAGCTTAGCCAGGCAGCCAGTGAATAAGACCCTGAGAGGCTGGACCAGGTATTGGGATGCCAGTGCTTCGCTCCCCGGGGGCTGTCTCCCTTGGAGGGCAGGCCTGGACCCCTGAGTCATTGGGAGGCCTCCGGTGACAGCCTGGGACCCTCAGCAGCTGGGCTGGCTGCCCTCGGGGCTTGGGGTTTTGAATTGCTTGCAACACTTTCTTCTGAGCCCTCAAGGGCTTATTTAAAAGGAGTTCAAGTGCCCGTCCCTGGTGGGAGAGGTTAAGTAGCAGAGAGGAGGATTAAGAGCCTGCTGGGCGACCGTGGGGCCTGTGGCAGACTCAGACTGCCTGCTCAGCTCCCAGCTCCGCGCCCCAGGCCCCGCGCAGGCCCCTTCCTCCCCGGTCCCCGCCATGTCCTCAGACAGGGATCTGCTTACAGATTGTTGGCCGAGGTGGGTACGGAGCAGGCCAGGAAGGGCCAGGGTGCTGGCCCAGGACCCCACAGCACAGACCATCCTGGGAGAGGAAGGGGAAGGAGGCACCTCTCTGCCTCCTTCTTGGGGCCCAAGTCTTGGGGCAATGACTGACTAGGTAGGCACCCCCAGGGGTCCCTGTCCCAGCAGCATCTGGAGGCCAAGCCTCCTCCTCCTCCCCTAATAAGCAGCTGGTGGGGGGACAGGCCCCAGGCCCACCTCTCAGGTGCAGCCCCTGTGGCCTTTGGGAGTCTCCATCTTGAAGGAACAGCATGGAAAGGGCCTCGACCTGCGGGGGAACAATGTCGCCCCATAATTCAGCTGCTAATGAGGTTCTGCGTGGGACACAGGCTTGGGCCCTGCCATCTGGGAGCTGGATGAACTGTGGACTTTTAATCCAAGCCCAAAGCCAAGGTCTGCCCCCCAGTGCTCAGTGCTCAGAGGAGGCCCAGTGCTCAGAGCCAGAGTGCACTGGCCACTCTGGTCCAGGGGTGGTGCTGGCGGGTAGGAGACCAGGGCCACTCTGCCAGTGGGAGTGGAGGCGGCCTGCAGGACTGACTCGTGGAACTGAGGAGGGAGCCGGGTAGCTGTTTGATTTGGGGTGAGCAGTGGGGCAGGTGGAGCCTGTGGAGCTGGAGAGGCTGGGGCTGGCTCGAGTCCAGGGTAGGACCAAGTGTGGGCTCCAGGTGGGCGAGAGAGCATGGTCTGCCCTTGGTCATGGAGAGGAGGGTGGAGGCGGCTGAGCAGGACGTGGGCGGTCACCGTCTCTGATGGGCGGCTCCCTGCAGACCACCGTCCCCTTTGCCCCACTTACACTGAATCCAGGAGGGAGACGTGGCCTCTGAGGGTGGAACTCTCCGTGGAAAGTGGATTCTGGAACACCTTGCTGATGGCTCTTTCCTGCACGAGAGGGTCTTCCCGCCACTGAGCTGGACCCCCACCGTCCCACCCTGCGCTAGGCCTGTGGCCTACACGGAGGCACAGACCCCCTCAGCGTGGTGTCCTGCTCTGTCATCATGATCTGGGTTCCCAATACTTTCTGAAGAGGGGCCCTGCCCTTCCCCTTCGCCCAGGGTCCTGCAGATTACGCTGGGGTGCTGCCCTGGGGATGCAGCTGTCTCGAGGGCCGAAGGCACCGAGCTGTGTTCAGCGTGGTCTCCAGGGGGAGGGGCTCGGCAGATGGGCTCACCTCTCCTCCGAGCCCACCAGTCAGACTGCCCACTGCTGCCCACCCCAGGGTCCCAGCCAGGGAGGACCTCCAGCAGGGAGAGGTAAGCAGGGCCCTGAGGGCCCCTGGAGCCATGGGGCCTGAAGGCTGGGATGGAGAGCCCGGGGGTGGGAGGCCAGGCGCCCAGGCCTGTCCACCACCCAGGACGGTCACGGCTAGCCAGTGCTGAGTTGTCACCACCCATTTCACAGAGGGACAAACAGACCCTCGGAGGTCTAAGGCTGGGGTTCAAACACAGGGACCCAGCAGGCCACTGTGACGCTTGCTGTCCAGCTAGGATCCCACTTCCCAAGAGTCCCTGGGATGGGATCTGAGACTCGTGTTTTGAACTCCTCCAGTTTGGGGACGTCTGTGGACGGCCTTCACCCAAGGCCACCAGCCAGAGGCCAGCAGCATCGGGACTTGAACTCATGGCTTCTGGCCCCAGCTCCACTGCACACAGCTGCCCTGGAGGGACGTTGACAGCATGAGCGAGCAGGACTTTCCACAGGGTGGCGGCACCCACCCTGGTCCCTGCTGAGGGCCAGGAGCCTGCGAGTCTTCCCACCCAGCTCACTCTGTCCCCGTGGATGGGGCGTCATCGTCCCTTTTACAGATGTGCACAGGGCGGCCTGAAGTGCTGGGAACCTGCCTCCCCTGGAGGGGCTCCCACGGCAATGGCCCTAGAGACCAGCAAGGGGCTGCCCCCGGGCTGTGCAGAACTGGGGGGCTTAAGACATTGTTGTGGGGGGGGGGTTAGCTCATAGGACAGCGCCTGTCCAGCACGTGAGCAGCCCTGGCTCCATCCCCAGCACCAGGGGGACTAAAAGCCCTGGTGACAGGGTAGGGGGGCCGGGGGTCCCACCCAGACTCACCTCAGCAGAATCTTGGGGCTTTAACAAAATTGTCCCTATATGCAGCCAGGGTGGAAACTGAGTCAGCAGACAAGAGAACGTTCCCCTCCTGCCATGAACAGGGCAGTCTGAACGACCTGGGGACCTTCCAGGCCACGTCTGCACTGCTTCCTAGTGGCCCAGCGGCTCCTGTTCCTGGTTTGGGGAAAACCCTGAGGATCTCTGCAGTGGAGAGACTTCAGGCCTGGGCAGAGTTGCTGCCCCTCCTCTGTATCAGGACACCCCGATGCCCACCCCACATGAGTCCCAACGGGGGGTGACAACCTTCAGGGCACCCCCAAGCCCTGGACACGGTGCTTGGCGGGTCAGGGCTGGGAAGGTGCGGTTCCCGTGCACACGTCACACAGGCAGACGGGCCCCTCAGACTGTCGCCACCCCGAGGTGGGGTGCCCTCCACCCACCCAGCCTCCCCGTCTGCTTGGCAAACGTCTTCCTGCCGCACAGACCAGGCCCTGGTCCTGCGGCTTGAGGATTTCCTCAGCCTTGGGGCTGCAACCTCCACAGAACCAGAGGGACCTGCCACCCCCTTGTCCTGAATGGACATTTCTGGGCAGTTCAGTTCTTCAGAAGACGCCGAGTGCCTCCTGCTGCCCATCTTGTCCTCTGGGGCGCCAGGGGGCTGCCGGGGCCACGCTGGGCCTGCGAACCCTGCTGGCGAGGTGGACGGAAACTTTTGTTCTCTCGGTGGCTTTCAGCTGACCCGGGCAGATTCTGGAGACTCCAGAGAGTGCCGGAATCTTCCCACCCCTCCCAGAGCCCAGTAGCCAGGCTCTTAGGGAGAGGAGTCGTCTGCGTAGAACCTGATCCGAGGGGGAAGCCTCACCCGACAACTGCCCACACCCTGGACACCACCACAGGAGAGTCTCAGAACTGATGGGCTCAGAAGCCAGAGATGGACACAAGCTCTCTCCTGGCACTGAGAGCCCAGCTGCTTTCCTGTCCTCCCAAGGGGCACACACACACACACACACACACACACACACACACACACATCCCAGGAGTACAGGGAGTTGCGCCCACAGAGCCACCCAGAGCGGTGGGGACACACGATGAACAGATCTCATCCCCTGCTATGTGCTCGGGGGAGACCCTGGGGTGGGCACCCGTTGCCATAGCGATGGCACCTCCATGAAGCCTCTTGGGCTGGCTCACCCCCTTGCCTCCTGCCTCCCTGCCCCCGACTCCTGCTCCCTGGACTCGTTTTTCCAGAGAAGCCACCTGCAAATAAAGCCAGCTTATCACAGGCTTTGCTTTCGGGAGAATCCAGGGTAAGACGTAACTTGAATTTATCGACACTGCAGGTCACTGAGGTGGACGGGTGATGGAGTTGAGCAGCTGGATTGGACCCTTGGTCCTGATGGAGGTGGGGGTTGGGGACAGGGGTGGAGAGACAGAGGAGTGGCAGAACTGAAGGTCTGGACTCAGAAGCTTGGTTTGATTCATTAAAAAATTTTTTTTTAGGGTTGGGGTCATGGCTCAGTGGTGGAGCGCTCGCCTGGCATGCATGAGGCGCCAAGTTTGATCCTCAGCACCACCTATAAATAAATAAAATAAAGGTTCATCGACAACTAAAAGTATATTCAAAACATTTTTTAGTTGTAGGGGACACCATGTCTTTATTTTATTTATTTGTGTGGTGCTGAAGGTCGGACCCAGTGCCCCACGCGTGTGAGGCAAGCACTCTGCCACCGAGCCACAACCCCACAACCCCAGCCCCGGCGTGATTCATTTTTTATTTTAAAAATTAATCGTTTAGTGTTGAAGTACTTGTACATTTACCTGCTACTACAAGAGATAACAAGGAGTGAGCCTGCGTGCCCTCCCACAGCACCCCAAAGGTGACTTCTTGTGCAACTGCAGCCCCACCTCCCCACCGAGGCGTTGACCTTAATCCCAGGCACTGACCATTCGGCATCTGGCTTATGTGTCTCCTTCGCAGGAGGCTGTCACCTGGCTGTTGTGTGGCTCCACCACAGTCCAGACACTGACAAGCCCACCCCCAGGATGAATCCGGTCGCCCGGGCCTCCCCCCCAGCCTCCTCCCACAATCTGTTCTCCATTTCTGCAATTTTCACACGTCAAGAATACTATATAAGTGGAATCACGCACCATGGACCCCTTAGGGATTGGCTCCTGCCGCCACCCAACATTCCCTGGAGATTCAGGCAAGTTGTCGTGTGTCTCAGTAGTTGGTTCTTTTTATTACAGAGTCGTGTTCCATGATGCAGGTGGATCGCAGTTTGTTTAAGCATTTGACTATTGCAGGTCATCTGGCTGTTAATTTTATTGCAAATAAAGTTGCTGTGGACATTCGTGTAGAGGTCTTTCTTGTCTTATTTTCTGTTTTGTTTTGATGGTACCAGGGACTGATCCCAGGGGTACTTTGAGCTAAAATCTCAGTCTTTTTTTTTTTTTTTTTTTTTTTTTTTTGAGAGAGAAAATTCCACTAACTTTGAGTCTGGCCTCAACATTATAATCCTCCTTCCTTGGCCTCCCTAGTTGCTGGGATTACAGGCATGCACCTTTGTGCCCCACTGTGTACAGGCTTTGATGTGCACAAAAACTTCCATTTCTCTGAGATAAATGCCAAGGGTGCATAGTGGTGGCAATGGTGTGTTTAGTTTTATAAGAAACTGCTGAACTGTTTTCCAGAGGGGCTGAACCATTTTACATTCCCACCAGCCTGTACAAAGGACCCCATTTCTCTGCATCCTTGACAGGAGTGACGTCACTCTTCCTCCTTTGGTGGGTGTTAGAGGCATCTGGGTTGGCTTGAATTTGCATTTCCCGGATGGCTCCTTTGGAAACCTTTTCGTGTGCTTTTTTGCCATTCGTATTCCTCTTCTGAAATGTCACTATGGAGTTTGAAGTGAGTTTCTTGTAGACAGTATATAATTGGGTCATTTTTTAAAACTCTAGACTCTGAGACTCTCTGTTTTGTCACTGTGTGCTTAAAAGATCCACACTGAGGGCTGGGGTCGTGGCTCGGCGGTAGAACGCTTGTGTGAGGCCCTGGGTTCGATTCTCAGCACCACATGTAAATAAATGAATAAAGGTCCATTGACAACTAAAAAAATATTTTTAGAAAAGATCCATTCTGAAGGTAAATTGTCCATATGTTAGGACTTAGGTTCAATATAAGTATCTGTTTTCTGTTTTCCTTGATCATCTTTTCTCAGTTTCCTGGGATGCCCTCTTGATTTCTTCAGGATGACCTTGAGTGTATCTGCTTTCTTTCCGGCTGCACCAGGTCTTAGGAGGCCCACAGGGGACACCCTACCATTTGGACTGCACCAGGAGTGGAGTGTGGCAACCTCACTGCCGTTTAGGTTCCTTGGCCTTGCCCACTTTCATTTTTTATTTTGTAATTGTTAGGTTTTGTTTGTTTGTTTGTTTGTTTGTTTAAATAGATGGGGTTTCATTATGCTGCCTCGGCTGGTCTTGAACTTCTGGACTAAGCAACCCTCCTGCCTCAGCTTCCCGAGCAGCTGGGACAGTAGGCAGGCACCACAGCCCCGGTTTTGAATGTCTTTCAGTGCTCAGCCTGGCTCTTCCCTACCCCTGCAACTCTGACCACGTGAGTATTGGATCCCTTGTGACTATTTCAAAGGTCCCTGAGGCTCTGCTCAGATTGGGCAAATTCTCTGTTCTCAAACTTCAGCCTCTGTCATCTCTATTCGAAAACCATACTTGTTAATTTCTATCTTCAAATCTTTCAGTTCTATAATTTTCCTCCATGTTAAATAACTCCGTGTTTGCTGAGATTTTTTTTTTTTTTTCCATTTGTTTCAAGACAACTTGTAGTTGCTTGCTGAAGCATGCTTATGCTGCTGTAGGATCTTGCCAGTTCATTCCTGTATCTGATTCATCTCGGTGTGGGCGGCGGGTGCTTGCCTTTCTCATTCAAGTGTGGCTGTCTTGGTTCTTGGTAGGACCGGTGATTTTTATATGGTATCCGGGACACTTAATCTGTTGCATTAGGAAACTCCAGGTTCTCTTTCACTCTTTCTCTCAGCAGGTGGTCACCCTGCTGTGTTGCACGTGGGCCCTGTTCACCACTGTTGCTGTGCTTCCCGTGACAAGCTAATTTGGTGCCAGTTTTAGTGCTTGGTTTAGCTGGTGCCGCTTGGCAGAAGATGTCCCTGGCCGGCCAACTGGTGCCTGTAGGTGGGTGAAGGGAGCCTTCCACCTGCAGAGACAAAGAAGACCACGGAAGCCCTGAAGCTGCCCTCACCCCCTGCAGTTTCGGTGGGGGAGGGGAGGCCCGGCTGGGGGCCATGAGAAGTCCTCCTGGCCACTTACCATCTGTGGGTGGGGAAAGCTCGGGCGTGGTGCCCTCCCTGTGCTGCCAGCTAGCCAGGTCTGCGGGTGGGACTCCCGTTCAACGGGAGGGAGGGCTGACAAACCGACCTGTCTTGCCTTCTTTTGCAAGGTTAGGGGTCAGGAGGTTGGTGGATGGTCGTGAGACACTCTGCCACACGTTGCTCCCCGCTGAACTGCCCACTGTCCCTTGCCCCTCAGAGTCCTCTGGCCTTTGAGGTATTTCTGGGGTTTATGGCTGGGCTCTGCAAGGAGCGGGGGGCAGGGTCTATGCTTCTCCACTGGACGGCAAGCCATGTGGGCCCAAGTGTGGAAACCCGAGGGGAGGACCAGTGGGAGGCAGGGAGAGATGCTGCCCGGGAGGGACACTGAGGCCAGCGGCTGCCAGGACTGGGTGGTATCCACAGCCCTGCCTCCAGTACTTACTGCGGTGCCTGGCACATCCCCCGAGCTGGTGGGAGGGATCCGTCCTCCAAGGTGGCCGCCAGGAGGAAGGGGTGTGTGCACGGCACTACCCGGGGCAGGGGACAAGGAAGCCCTCCTGGGGCCGCCAGCTGGATGCTGACGAGCGTGAGAGTGAGGGCACTGGGGCCGGGAGGCCTGAGGACGAGGAGGAGCCCTGGCACAGTGAATCCTGGCCCAGGGCGCCCCCGCCCCAGGCCTCACGGGCCTCCGCCAGGAGCCTTGAGCTGAGGTCGCTCCACCGGCCAGGCTGAGACAGAGCCGCCAACCCAGAGCCTTCCGCAATCAAAGTCTTACAAGCAGTCTCACGAGCAGGAGGGAGAAAAGCAACTTCCCATTCAACGTGTCAAAAGCTGCTCATCTAAAGCGCCCCAAAGAGACACCAGGGAGGGAGGAAAGCCGTGTGCAGGCTCCCGGAGCGACACTGGCCTGGGAAGCGCAGGCCCTGCCCCCTCGTCAGGCCTCCCCTGTCCGGGGCGGGGAGGGTGGAAGGAGCTGGTGCCCAGGGTGCAGGGCTGCAGGGTGCAGGGTCTCACGGGATGAGCATCGGGAGAGGGGGGACACGTCAGAGGGGGAACCTCGAGCCCTTCCACGGTCAGTCCTGGCTGCCCTGGCCACCCACAGCCACCTGCCACACTGTGCTCTCACCCCGACTTTAGGTCTTCCTGCTGAAATGTGACCTGAATTATGCCCTCTGCCTGTCTTGCCTGTGGGTGTGTGTGCACTGTCCTCGTCCCGTGTCCGTGTGTATGTAGTGCTCGTGTGCACTGCACTATCATGTTTAATTTCCTCAATATTCAGAAATCTCATGTGGGCTGGCACACGTGAGGCCCTGGGTTCAACACCGAGCACCACCACAGAAAGGAAAAAATCACAAGAAACAGATAACCTAAAAACAGGTAAAAAGTCTAAACAGGTAATTCCTAGAAAAGGATTTTCAAACAGTGGGTTGCATTTAAATCCTATAAGAAATTAGAACAAATTTAAAATATTATTTAAAAATTAAAAAACAAAACCTAGGTAGGAACTGGGGATGAGACGCCGTGGTGGAGCACTTGCCTGGCATGCCCAAGTGCTGGGTTCAATCCAGCAACTCCCCAAGAGTAAGATGTGACCCCAATAACACAACATCACGTAGGGCGGAGGGACAGTGAGCACGTCGGTTCTGGGGTGAAGCGTGCAGACCAGGACCAGGGAGTGGCCTCCTCCAGCCTTTAGGTGGCCAGCCTCTCCGAGGGGAAGACGTGGGGCTCAGACACCTCCTACCCCCGTGGAACGGCGGGTGGCGGCCACTCTCTGGGAGAGACAGCTAGTGATTTCCACCAAGAAAATGATACGTGAGCTCTAACCCAGGGATCCCACTTTCAGGGACCTCTTCCATAAAAATAAAAACCGCAATGTATAAAAATAGATATAAAAGGATGTTTTCTCAGCGTTGTTTATGGAGGGCAAAACCAAAGCAAAACTAAAGAAACGGGAAGCATCAGAATGCGTGTCTTCAGGAGGATGACTCAGTCACCGTGTTTTCACACTGGCAAAATTGAGAAGGAGAGAGTTAGATCTCCCGAGGAAGGGATGTCCAGGGAACATCTGGTCAAGAGGGGGAAAGAGCAGATAGGAGGCGTTGGTATGATCCCTCCTTTAAAATGTGGTCCAGTAACGACAATCTCACCGCCCTCCACCAGGCACTGTGGTACGAATGGGAGAAGCGTGCGGCCAAATCCCAAACAGGCTGCTGATGCTACTCGACTGAGAGAAGGCAAAGCGGGAGGAGATGAACTTCTCCTTGTTTATGGCTGCATTGTTTCTCTTGTTAAAAGGAGGATGTTAATTTTTGTGGGGAGTGGGGGAGTACCAGGGATGGAACTCAGGGACACCTGACCTCTGAGCCGCCTCCCCAGCCCTGTTTTGTATCTTATTTAGAGACAGGGTCTCACTGAGTTGCTTAGGGCCTCAGCTAAGTTGCTGAGGCTGATTTTGAACTCGTGATCCTCCTGCCTCAGCCTCCCCAGCCACTGGAATCACAGGCGAGCACCACCGTGCCAGGCTGAGGATGTTAATTTTTAAGGTCAGCGTTATCATTGTGTAATTGAGCTACAAATGCACATATTTCTAAAAGCCTAGTCTGATGAGTTTTGACACACGCGTGTACCTGTCCACCTCCTCCCCTCAGCTCCTCCCTGCTTCCCCACCCAGCTCTGTCCCTAGAGGACCACTGTTGGTCCTCTGTCACCATAGGGAAGTTGGCCCCTGTGGAGCTGGTATAAATGGAGTCGCTCACGAGGTCCTCTGCCCTGGTCTCGCCTGTCCCTGTCCTGGGGGCTTCCCGTTGCATCACATGGAGAGCGGCGTTCAGTTGTACAAAACTGGTTTGTTTACCCCTTGGCCGTGAGCTGTTTCCAGTTTGGGGCCATAACAAACCCGCTGCTACGAACACTGGTGGAGGAGCTGTGGTTGGGACTTGGGTTTTGCTCAAGACACCTAGGAATGGGACCAGGTGATCGGTGCCTCTTTGGTTTCTGAGGGAACTGCCAAGCTTTCCCAAGGCACGTGCCTTCCCACCAGCACCTCTTCATCAAACACCTGAGAGCCCCAGGCTGCGCCGCGGCCATTCTGACAGGTGTGCGGTGGCAGCCGATTACGATTTTAATTCGCATTTTCCTAATGACTGAGGATATCTCTTCAAGGGCTCATTTGCCAGATGCCATCTTCTTTGGTGAAGGATGTTCAAATCCCGTGTCCAGTCGTTTGGGGGTGAAGAGGGTTGCTTGCTTTCTTGTTGAGTTTTGAGAGTTCTTTTTATATACTTCACACAAAGCCTTCATGGGAGATATGATTTATAAACATTATCTCCTACTTTGTGCCTTGCCATTCTCTGAACAGTGTCTCTCAGGGAGCAAGAGTTTTAATTTCTTCTTTTGAAGGTGGGAGCAGCTTGCTGAGCCGTGTGTGCTTCACACATCACACAATTCAACCATTCAAGGGCAGCTCGCTCGAGGATGTTTAGTCTATTCACAGAGACGCGAGCACATCGCCAGAGTCCATTTTCACTCCTTCATCACCCCAGACGAAACCCCCACCCAAAAGCAGCTGCACCCCGTTTCCTTGCACCCGAACCTGAGCCCTGGGAAACCAGTAATGAAGCTTTGAATTTCGGTAACTCCGATTTATCAAGTTTTTTTTTTTTTTTCCTTTGTACAATTAAGTTTAACACAATTAACCTGCTAACCTCATTTATTAGCTCTAGCAGGGATTTCTGGGTCTGGTTTTGTTTGTTTTCTGGGCTGGGGATGGAGCCCCGGGACACCTGCCGTGTGAGCGGGTCTGTGCTCCCCGGTGGCCGCCCCCAGCTGTGCTCCAGCCCCGGCAGGCGGGGTGTTTTGGGGTAGATTCCCTTAGGTTTCCTATAGAGAGGGTCAGCACGATCAAGCAGCTTCACCGTCCCCTTTCCGCTGTGACGCCTTTCTTCCTTCCTTGCTTCAGGGGCTGGAACCTCCAGCGGGAGACGTGGAAGGACTGGCGAGGGCAGACGCAGCCGCGGCATCTGGCCTTGCAGATGCCTCACCCTGCGGTCACCGCGCAGCCTCTCAGGTGCCCCATGCCAGGGGAGGGCGTCCCCTCCCACCCTATTTTGCTGGAAGTTTGCTTTCGTTTGGAATTTTGGTTTATTTATTTTTAAGTCAGGAATGGATTTTGTTACATGCTTTTATTTTTATTTTGCATCTATTTTGAGATGATCACCTGGTTTTTCTTTTTTCCTCTTTTAATGTGCTGAATTACACGGATTGCTTTCCGAATGTCAAGCCAACCTTCGTTCCTGGGAGAGACCCCATTTGGTCAAGATGTCTTATCCTCTTAATATATCCTTGAGTCTGATCTGCTGAAACCGAGACTCTGAAGCCCTGTGTTCGAGAGGGGCTTGGGTCTGTAGTTTCCTTTCCCTGGAACGTCTTGTCTGATTTTTGTAGCAGGTAACACAGGCAGAATCCATGTTCAGATTCTGGACTCCGGATCAATACTGAAGGTAGAGCCAACGGGATTTGCTGATGGATGGATGTGGGGGCTGGGTGGCAGGGCGAGGAGGTCCAGATCCTGTTCCGGCCATGCAGAGCCTGGGCTGCTGGGTGCAGTGGCTGGAGTCAGGAGGGTGTCTGGCTAGGGGTCCGCACTGAGGAGTCGACGGCAGGAAGGGGCGACTCAGTGCTTTGAGACTGGGTGCAATCACCACTTACGCCTTCATCTTAATTCACACTGAGGCGTTATTGGCTTTCTGCCGTGATGATTGAGGACTGATCCAGTTCGGTCCCTGCCCCTTCTGATGGAGGTGGTCTTGGCCCCACGGCCCCCCTTCACCCATGTAACTTCATGACACCGGCTCTGGACTCCGGGAGGCACTGGTTCCCTCTGGGAGGACGGGCTGTGGGGTCCCTGCCCTGCCCTTCAGGGCTCCCTCCTCTCCAGTCCACCCCCCCCCCCAGTGTGCCGCTGGGCTCCTGCCAGGCAGGTGGACTGTTCTGTCAGCAATCATCGCCACGCTTCCTTTAGAGGTCAGTACCCAAAGTCGCAGATCAATGACGGCTCCATTATTATGACGCTCTGCATAAAACCCAGCGCCCAGCCTGCAGGCCGCGCTGACCACGGCTCTGGTGATTGCCTGGATGACCTCCTTTCTTCAGCTTCGCTGTCTGCCTCCGCACCTCCCTGGGTCCTTCCAGCTTGGCACTAACAGACACATGGCCCCGAGGCCTGGTGCTGATTGGTTGGGGGCTGGGTTGAGCGAGCCCTGGGTCCAGGGTCCTTATTCTCCGCTGCTCCGCCTGTGCTTCAGTGGGTGCCAGCGTCCCCCTGCTGATCGGGAGCCCTGGAGCTTGGTGCCTGGAGAGCATGACTGGTGTGCCAGGTGCCGGGCAGGCTGTTTGCAGAGGAGATGGGCTGCGCCGAGGGGGGAAGACCTGCCTCAGTGTGGGTGGGCACCGCTGGCCCACCGAGCCGCGGACGGAGCAGAAGGTGGCACAGGGTGAATTCTCGCTCTCTCTTCAAGAGCAGGGGTGCCCTCTCCGCCTGCCCTGGGACGTCCGCACTCCAGGCCCTCCTCCAGATCCAGACTCCCGGTCTCTCCAGCAGCCCAGGCTCCCGGCTGGCAGCCAGGATGGGACAGGCTTCCCTGGTTCCGGGACCTGTGGGCGGCGCCAAGCAGTGGGACTGACGCCCTAGTTCTACCAGCGCCACCCTGCACTAGATCTGTGGCACCTGCCCCGCCGCCTCTCCCTCCAGGGCTCCCTCCAGGCCCTTCTAAGCTGAGGGCACCCGCAGAACGCAAAGCTGACCACACAGAAGTGCAGTTGGTCCAGAGGCTTGCACAGCGCCCCCAATGTCACCTGGCCACCACTTCCAGCACCCCAGGGAGGTGGGGACCAGCTGCCGCTGGGTGGCCGCTCCTCACGGCCCTGCTCCCTCAGCCGCTGGCCCCTGTGTGGCAGCACATCTGGGACCCACTCATCCTCAGGGCTGAGTGACAGTCACCGTGTGCACCTGCCTGTGTTCCTGTGCTCATCCACCCAAAGCACTTGGGTGCTCTCCGCCCTTGGGCTCTTGTGACTGGTGCTGTAGGAACGCGCGAGTGTGTTCCTCTGAGCCCGTTTCCCGTCCTCTGGGGTCCACACCTCGGAGCGGCACCTGGGCTGTAGGACCTTCCCGTCCTCTGAGCTGGAGGAAGCGGCCCTGCCTCGGAGGCTCGAAGGCAGCCCTCGGAGACTCCCTAGAGGGTCTGTAGGGACCCCCAGGCCTGGCCCAGAAACCACCCCTGTCCTTCCCCACCTGTAAGAAAGCAGCTTCTTACCAGGAGGTTAGGACCCCAAGCCCAGCCCTGCGACCCCACACCTGCCGAGGTGGCGTTTGACCTCAACCCACAGGGGAGCACGCTGCCGTGGCCGCTGGACAGGGGCTCTGCAGGCCGTGGCCGCTTCCCTCCCGCACTGGCCAAATGCTTACCTTGTGCCATGGTAGGAGGAGGTGGCCCTGGGGCAGGTCCCCCTCCAGGTTCAAAGGAACCCAGGCAGGACCAGCGAGGACCAGCATCCCCGGTGGGAAGCCCGGCTCTTTGCCCCTTGCTGATGCTCTTCTGCCGGAGGTTGGGGCCGGGGAGGGGCCTGGGCTCAGCCCCCCTGGGCCGGTGTGACTCTTGCCAGGTGGGCAGGGGGTCAGGGCGGAGGAGGCCTGGGCGGGGCCCGCAGAGGGGGAGCGCCTAACGCCAGGGGTGCTCACGGAAGACTCCCTGGGGAAGGAGGTTCTGGGGCCGAGTTTTCAGGATGCGAAACGGATTCCAGGAAGGAGGACTGGGGAGGAAGGGGTCCAGGCATTCAGAAAGTTGGGGTTGGGTGGGGGGTGACACTGCACTCTGGTTCGGGGGGGCTGGGGGGAGAGAAGGAGGGGCCAGGGGCAGGGGGCCAGTACTGCTGAGGAGCCTGGAAGGACCTCGGACTTCAGGGCCAGGGCTTAGCTCTCATGGTGCAGGTTGTGGACAGCCCTGGGACCATGAGCCAGTGGAGCTCTGGGCTAGGGCCGCCTGACCCATCCGGAACGTTCATTCTGGATCTGGGGTGGGTGGGGGAGCAGAAGGAGGCCCTGGACACCCGGGCCTCTGTCTCACGGGCCGGGTGCCCCTGGGTGAGCTGGCACTCACAGGCTCTTGGGTTCCCCGATACCTCACCCACTCCCCACCCCACCCAATCTCTTCTGAAAGCCTGGGCCCCTCGCCCCAGCCCCCTGCCCCTCGATGTCCCCATTTGTCCTGGGTCACGTGCCCTTCCACACAGCGGATTGCTCTGAGCCCAGCTGAAGTGTGAGATGTAAAATCCTAAACTGCACAGCACACCAGCTGTCCTGTGCAGCACCGGTCTCCCCAAACTCAGCTTCCCAAGGACCGAGTCTGACCTTAAACTTGGTGGGTGGCCACAAGGTGAGGCCGGCCAGCTGAGCAGCTACCAGCTGTTGACAGGGGTAGTCAGCTAATGGCCAGCAGGTGTGTGGGTCCTACGCTCCCTCCCTTGCAAGGCCACCAGGGAGGTGGCCTGGTGCTTCATTCCTCATTTCTGGAGAGCTGATTGGTGGTTTGCTCTTGGCCTGCCCTTGAGCCTGAGGACACCATGACACCATGACACTTGGTCCCCACTCTGTGGAGCCCAGGGTAGCTCAGGAGGCAGGTGCGAGGACATATGGAGGGGCCCAGGGAGTCAGAGGAAGCCCTGCTCTGGGGCCAGTGCCCTGAACAAGCCCACCTGAGCCCAGATGCAGCAGGGTGTCTCCTAGAAGCGTCCAAGGCCAGGAGAGCTGGAGACCTGGCTGGGGCTTTGGCCAAGTCCTCTGGGGCTCCTTGGGGCTCCCCACCCCTCAGACAAGAGGCTACGATGAGGAATTCCACCTTCTCCCCAGATGGAGACCACTGACCAGCGTGTCTCCTGGAGAGCAGGTCGCCCATCCCACCCCGCGAGGGTGTCACCTGGAGTGGCTCTCTGGCTGCTCTGGACCTCAGCTTTTCCATCTGTAGAGTAGCCCAGACAACAGAAGTTTCTCCAGGTTTAGACATGCATTCTGTCACTCCAGAGACTTGCATGTCTCCTCCAAGATCACGTGGAGACGTGGGCCCTTAAGGATGGCCCTCCCACCCTCCTCCATGTGCAGACATAGGAATTAGGCACAATCCTGAAAGTAGGAAGCAGCCCTGGCCAGGACCAGTGCCAGCAACTTGACCTTAGACTTCCTACTCCCCAGAATTGAAAGAAATAAACTCCCATTCATTCTCAATCTCTCAGTTAGGTATTTTGTTATAGTAGCACAACAGACTGAGATAATACTCAAAAGAACTGAAAGTAGGGTCTCAAAGAGATGTTTATATGCACACGTTCTTAGCAGGCTTATTCACAATAACCAAAAGGTGGGAGCAACCCAAGTGTGCATTGACAGATGAGTAGGTAGGCAAAGTGTGGCCCATCCATACAATGGAATATTACTCAGCCTGACACCTGCCTTAGCAAGGTAGGCACAAAGGATAAGTGCCACATGATCCCACATCAGTGGTGTCCCTAGAGCCAGGCAGGAAATAGAGTGGGGTGGCCAGGGGCTGGGGAGGAGGAGTGGGGTGTTGCTGTTTCATGGGGGTACTTCCAGCTTTGTAAGATGAAGAGAGTTCTGGAGATGGACAGTGTGACTCTATGGAATGTCACCAACTGTGCACTTAAACATGAGTAAGATGGTAACTTTTATTATGTCTGTTTTACCATCGTGAAATAAATTGAAAAAAATATTAATTTCAAGATGGAACCGGGTCAGTGGCACGTGCCTGTACTCCCCACAATCCCCACGGCTCAGGAGGCTGAGGCAGGAGGATGGCAAGTTTAAGACTAGCCTCAGCAACTTAACGAGACCCTGTCTCAGAATAAAAAACAGAAAGGGCTTGGGTGGGAGCTCAGTGGGAGAGTACCCCTGGGTTCAATCCCTGGTACCAAAGAAAAAGAAGCCACTGCACAGCCCCACTGGGAAGGCCGGAATCCACCTGAGGCCCCACATCCCTCTCCAGCCACCCCCAGAATCTTTTTTTTTTTTTTTTTTGTTTTGTTTTGTTTTTATAAAACACCCCCAGAATCTGAAAGCAGGAAGTCAGGGCCCCGGGCAGGCACAAGCTCAGGGCACAGCAGTCAGAGGTGGAGACAGCCGGATGCCACCCGTGCATGACTGACCGGCAACCGTCCAGCTGCTAAAGGAGGACGTCGGACACCTGCTGCCACGCAGGTGGGACCCAGGACAGAGTGTGTGAAAGGAGGCGGAGACGCAGGCTGGGCCCTGACAAGGTCCTGTCTACACCAATGTCAGGGCAAGTCGATCCACAGAGATGGGGTGGTGGCCAAGTCCGGGCGGGGCAGGGGATGACCGGGAGCCTGGGTGAGGGCACCTTCTACACCAGGGAGGGTCGCTAAGAGCCCGTGCCGCTTCTCTTGAAAACGATGAATGGCTGGCTATTGGCGTTTCACTTCACTCAGCCTGGGGAGTGGAGTGTACGCTAACCCGCAAGGGCACACGTCTTCCTTATCTGCCGCTTGACGGTCCCTTGACCACGTTTTCTACTGAGTTGATTTGTGATTCTCCTTTTTGAAAAGGATTCTCCTTTGTAATCAGTGGTGCGTCTTTCCTCAGCGTCTGATATTTTCTGAGTTTGGTTATGGTGGCTTTTGTTCTGAAGAGTTGAACATAATAGTCGTAACAAAATTCAGCATTGTTCTAAGGCATCTGGTTTGGGGGTGGAATCCAGACCCATCGCTCACAACGCCCTCTGAGCCCTCGCAGCCCCTGCGGGGTTCAGGCTGGGCTCCCCGAGTCGGGGGGTGAGGTTCAGATTCGACTTCATCTTGATTCTGGGTGGAACCCGGGTTGCCCTTCCGCCGTTCGGTCTCCATTTCTGCTGGGTGTGGGCACACACCTGTAATCCCAGCTACTCCGGAGGCTGAAACAGGAGGATTGCAAGCTAGAGGCCAGCCTGGGCAACGTAGCGGGACTCTTACTTAAAAATGAGAAGCGTTGGGGAGCAGCGTAGGGTGCTTGCCTAGCACGTGCAGGGCCATGCCCCTCAGAGATGGGTTCCTGGGTCAGGCTCTGAGACTCAGACCCGGGCTGTGGGCTCTTACTTGGGGGCCCTCTCGGGAGCCCCTGTTGGGACTGGGGCAGTGAGACCAGCAGAGGCAAAGCCGGACTGCCCTTGGTGAGCTCTGGTGTTGGGAGGAGACCCTGGCCTAGGCCACCCCGAGGGAGCCCTGCTAGACAGCAGCTGTGGGAGCAAGCGCCCGGGTCCTGGAGGCTCTGAGCAGTGCACCACCGTGTCCATTGCTGTCCACCACCCACCCAGCACCCGGTACCACCCGGCTGCCCGCACCCACCACCACCAGCCCTCCAGCCCCTGGTGAGTTTGCCCCACCCGGGAACGAGGCCTCGGTTCTGGGGTCCCTGGGTTGACGCCTCAGGCTGCCTCAACACCTGTCCACACACAGCAGCTTCGATGCCAGACACCAACTCTCCCGGTCCTGGGCCCAGAGGTCTGACATCAAGAACTCATAGAGTCTAGGGAGGGTCCTTCACCAGGTCTCTTCCATGACTGTCACCTTATCAGAGACAGAAGGGATGTCACTGAATTTAGGACCCACTGGGGTCACCCAGGTGATCTCAGTTTAGATCCTTAACTTAATCACCTCTACACAGACCTTTGCTCCCAGTAAGGTCAGGTTCCCAGGCTTCTGGGGTCAGGACGGGGACTTCTCTTTGGGGGCCAAGAGTCGACCCACTCCGTCTGCTCCTGGGAAGCTGTGAAAGGCAGGTCTGCTGTCCTCACCCAGCTCCGTCTCTGCAGCTGCTCTGGGTCTGGAGGTGACATCGCCTTCCTCCACCATCTCCACAGGTGGCCATGGAGTGAGTGACGGACGAGGGGTGCTCCGTCCACTCCTGCTCCTGGACCCATGTGCCCCACCTACTGGGGACACGGCCCCTGGCATGGCTGCTGGTTCCAGGTGTACTCTGCTTAGCAAGGATGACGTCATCTCCTGTGTCATCTTAGTTGCATCTCCCAAAGGTCATTGCAGTGGGGACAGAGTCACACCCTCTGGCCATAAACGGGTCCTGTGGTCTGGGAGGGGACTTTGGCTTCCCGTCCCCAGGTTGCTGGGGTTGTGCTCAAGGGAGCTGGCCTCTGCCTCCAGTCCTGCTGCTGCTCACCAGGGGCTGCCAGCCTGGCCTGGCAGCTCTACCCTGAACCAGCTCATGACCGGCAGCCTCGGTTGCCTGCTGGTTGCCAGTGGATGGCCAATTCTCCATCTCCAGCCAGGCCCAGGATCAGCTGCAAGTGTTTCCAGACGGTGTGTGCTTCCCAGGGATCTGCTCGGGACTCCTGGGGCTTGCTGTGGGCAGGCCCTCCAGGTGGCGCTGACCTCTGCGGTTCCGCCATGGCAGAGCCGCCTGCCGCAGAGCCCACTCCCACTCTGGGTCCTCAGAGCGGCAGCCTCCCATGCCTCCTGGACAGAGGTGTCCTACCAGGGAGACCAGAGTCCTGGCAGCATCCTGCTTGCCTTGGCCATCTGGACTTCAGACCCCTGGCAGGCCGGTGCCTTATCAAGGCTTCCCGAGGGTTGGCCACTTCTGCTCCTCTGGTCTAACACGGAGCAGACAGCACCGGGTAGCTGTCTCACAGGACGCCCTCCCCGAGGTGGGGTCCCTCAGGACCTAATATGACGGAAGGGAGGAGAGTTGGCACAGCTGGGCGAGACGGACAGTGCACACTACAGTCTCCGCCTCAGGAGCTCGGCTCCCCACCTCCCCTGTGACGGGAGGAGAAGAGCCCCGTGCGGGACCAGGGGCCACTTGTCTTGGGCCTGAGGCCTGTCCTCTGTGTCAGCCAGGACAGCACCTCTGTGGGAGCAGCTGCACCTGGGGCCTCTCTCGTCATCCTCCGGGCTGTGCCTGAGTAGCCGGTGAGAGAGTTGCCGACCTGGGTCCTGGAGGCCTTCCCGGGTGGCACTGTCCTCTGCTGTCCCCAGGAGGACGCCCGTCCTGTACGCACCATCTTAGAGGAGGAAATGGTGCCTTAGATGCCAGCTGCTGTGGTACCAATGTACTTTCGAGTCAGTGGCTTGAAATCACAGACCTATCGTGTTATAGTTCTGGAGCCAGAAGTCCAAACGGCCTTCACTGGGCCTCAGTCCACCTTGCATCAGCTGCACCAGGCCCCTTCTGGAGGCCCCATCCCCCCAGCTCCCCTCCTCCATCTTCAAAGCTGGGGAGATCAGGTGGAGTCCCCACCTGGCGTCACTGACTGCCACAGCTTCCTGCCCTCCTGCCTCCCTCTGTCACCTCCAAGGACCCTCGTGATGACTTGTTCCCTCTCAGACCCAGCAGGTAACAACCCTCCTCCCCTGGCCCTGGAGGATGGGACAGTCACAGAGTCCAGGGACTGCAGTATGGATTTCTCTGGGATTGTCACCTGATTCCATGGTCTGAAACCCCTGGAGATGGTATTAAGGGGTGGGCCAAGGAGTTGACTAGGTCACCTTCCGCCATGCCAGGTCACAGACTGGGAAACGAGCGCCCTGGTCTGTTGGCTCTGGAGTAAGGGACTTCCCAGGCTGCACACTGAGTGACACATGTCTGTTGACACGAGCTGCCAGCTGGTGGTGTTTCGTTACAGCAGCCTGCACGGCCTGACACCTGCCCACTGCTGGGGTCCTTTCCTAGTTGGGACAGCTCTTGCTTCAGGGACTAACGAGGGGCTGTCGGGTGAAGTCTGTGCCATTGTACAGTCCCTTTTCTCCAGGACGTGAGAGTCCAAGCGTGTGACCAGAGTTACCCCAGGGAAGGGCCAAGAGAGTCCTGACCATTGCACTTTCATGGGGCTGTGGGCCCTTCCACGCGGGGACCTGGCCTGCTGGATTTGGGGTCTCACCGGTGGGCAGGAGCATGCTTTCAGCACATGACCTTTCAATGACTTGGCTTTGACTGCCCCTTGGGACACTGTTCTGTTAACCATCCTCAGCTCTCTCAGGGTCAGCACCCAGCCATACACCAGCCTGCCCTTGCTGATTACCAAGGAAATCGTGCCTACCTCTGGTCAGTGACACAGGCTTGGGCCGAGGGCTCCAGCACCTCTGTGGGGACCAGGGTCCAGTCCTGCAGCGTGTCCTTTGTCAGTCCTGGCCTGCAGAGGGGCTGACAGCAGGCCTCCCTCACCACACTGCCCCTTCGCTGGGTGGAGGAGTAAGTCCACAGCATCTTCCTGGAACAATGCAGGGGCCCATCAGCCTGGCCGGCTTCTGGCTCCGCAGGATCACGCGCTCAGCCTTCAGTCTCTCCGCCATCGGCTCCGGGTGCCTGGCATCTGTCTTTCGGGACAGACAACCCCGTCCTCCCAACAGGAGCAGTGCCATTGAAGGCCCTGAAACACAGAGCTCCTCCTTCCCTCCTTTCTCCAGCGTCAAGCCGGTTTTATCTGCTACTGAAGGTCACACTAGGTAAAGAAGATCAGACACCCAAACCACCAGCTTGCACTTCGCCGTCACCTTCAGAGCACAGAGACGGTCCCAGGGGCAGACAGAGTCCCCTGCGCACAGCTCCCGCCCCACCTGCATTCTGTGTTTAGCAGAGCCGTGGAGACGCAGCACGTGACCTGCTGCTTTAAATCCCTGCCGGGGGCCTGAGCTGCCACTCCGGCAGTGGAGCCCTTGCCTGGTGCGCACGGGCCCTGGGTCCTTCCCAGCACCGAAACCAAACCAAGCAACAGAACTTCTGCCGACAGGCAAATAGAGCTCATTGCTGCTTCTAATTTGTCTAATTATCCCTAAGATTGAGGACTGGTGAGATGTTCACTGAAAAATTTTTATTTTTTCTTTTGTAAACTCTTTGTGTTCTTTGAAAGATCTGTTGTTTTTTTTTTTTTTTTTTTTTTTTTTTTGTTTTTTTGGTTTTTTTAAGAATTAAACTTTGGAGGTTAGAAGAGTTTTAGACTTGCAGGAAAGCTGTGCAGACTGTTGGACTGTTCAGAGAGCTCCCAGGTGCCCAGTGACCCCTTGGTGGACATCTTGTGCTGGTGTGGACATTCCTCACAGTGAGTGAACCCGTGATGGTACCTGGAAGCCTGTGCTTTAACCAGACTTCCCTAGTCGCCCCTAACGTCTTCTTCCTGCCCAGGATCCCACGAGACAGTTGGTCCCCGTGTCTCCTTGGTCTCCTCTTGACCATGACAGTTTCTCAGCCTTACCGTTTTCAATGACCCTGGAAGTTTTCAGGAGCGCTGGCCAGGGATTCTGCAGACGGCCCCTCTGAGAGGATTTGTCTGATGTCTCCCGTGACTGTGGACGATGGGATGTGGGGGGCTTTCCTATCACATCCCATCACCCACACCCATGATCCAAAGTGCTGCTTGGCTGTGAGTGGACCTGACCACCTGGCCGAGGTAGGGTTAGTGGGGCTGGTCACTCTGGTCTCCTCTTTTCAGACTGACCTGCGCCTTTTTCACTTCACTCTAATTTGATTTTTTTCTTCCTTTTTGTGGTGCTGAGGTGGAACCTGGCCCCATGCATCCTAGGCGCTGCGTCACTGACCCACCCCCAGACTTCACTTGATTGGTACCAGAAAATGAGCCGTTTAACTGGAGCGCGGCGTGGCTTTCCTTGCTGCGTCGGGCCCTTGCCCTGGTCCTGTGCTTGGTCCTGCTGTCTGGGAGCCCACAGGCCGGCTCTCACCGCCTCCTCCGGCATCGCCCGCAGCCCAAGGCTCAGGCTCCACAGAAGAGTTCCTAGGCTGGTCCTAGATCCAGACGGCCATGGAGAGTCAGTTTGCTGTCCAAGAGGAAGCATCTCCCCCGGAGTCCCTGCCAGCCTCTCCTCCCCAGGTCCGTCAGTCAGCCCTGTGCCCCGCAGACCCCTGCCCCTGCGCCTACCTCGCTGCCTCTGCCTGCCATGCCCCACACGGCTCCTCAGGGCTGGGGAGCTCAGTGCTAAAACAGCTGACAACTAGTCACCACCATGACGGGTCCCTTCCTCCCCAGCTTCACTCCAGCAAATGCCTGGTAACGGCGGCATTCTTTCTAGAACTCGGATCCAAGCTCCTTTATCTCCTGCTTGACTCCAAGACCCTTCGGGATACCTTCCACCCCATAGCAGGGCAAGGCCCTTCCCCTCCTACTCTGACACCCCCTGCCCCGCCCCCACCGCTCCTGAAGCATCAAGGGTGGCTCTGCGCCAAACAGCCTGGCTGGGGAAGGCCCAGGCCAGAATGGGACAGAGTGCATCTTTATATCTTTGGTTCTTTTTGCTCTGAAATTGCACCAGTTCCCATAAACCAGAGAGCTTAAAACTGCAGAAAGGGACCAGCCATGCCTGCAATCCCAGTGATTCTGGAGGCCGAGGCAGGAGGATCACAAGTTTGAGGCCAGCCTCAGCAACTTAAGAGAGACCCTGTCTCACCAAAAGAAAAAAAAGAAAAAACAAAGGCTGCAAATGCAGCTCAGTGGTAGAGCACCTGGGTTCAGCCTCCAGTAACACAAAACAAATGAATGAGCAGCCACAGGGCGACACAGGAGGGCCCAGACCCGAGGCTCTGGGGGCCTGAAGGACGTGCCCTCCTGGTGGCTGGAGGCGAGGGCACGCCTTGGCGTTCTGTGACCTCACTCCCAGACACGAACCTCCAGTCTCTGCCTCCGTCTAGCATGGCGTTCCCCCCACGTGTGCCTGTGTCCTGTTAGGACACCAGGGTTAGGGTGCACCCTGTGACCCAGCAGGCCTCAAAGGCCCGGACTCCTCCTGTCCGAGGTCTGGCTGGACCTGAACTTGTGGGGGACGCTGCTCAGGAATTCTGGAGCGGATGGTGTTGTCGGGAGAGGGAGGACTGGAGCCGGCTGGGACATGCCGTGAGGCCCAGCTGCTTTTGGGGGTGGTGGATGTCCCCCTGCAGACTCTAAGGGAGGAGCAGGGACCAGGAGCGCCTGGCTCCTGGGATCACACCTGAGGAGGAGCAGCAGGTAGGGCCTGCAGAGGACTGCGTCCACCCAGAGGGCTCTGCAGACAGGGTGACTCCTAGCTCTGGGCCCTTATTCCCCAGCCCGAGGCTCACAGGATGCCTGCTGCCCTGCGAGGGCTGCGTCCTCGCTGAGGGCTCACAGCTCCCTCCGGGAGAGCAGACCCGGGTGGCCCCCTGCACGCCACGTGCACACCTGAACCACCGCCCCGCTGGAGGCCACGCCTCTGACGCAGGACCCAGCCCAGGACCCAGAAGGAGGCCTGGCGTTGCAGCAGATCCGGTTCTTGCAGGAAGGTTAGGACTCTCCTTCAGCACCCAGCGCACCTGTGGCAGCAGAAACAGCCCCGCCGCGCCAGGCCCGGGCCTCCCACGGACACAGGGAAGGTCCAGCAGATCTTCTGGGCCTGGGCTTCTGGCTCTCCCTCCCGGGGCCAGGGCTGAAGGTGGTCTGCTCAGGGGCCCCTCCCCCTGCACATTAGGAAAGGCCTGTGGTGCAGCTTCTGGTCCTGGCTCTTCAGGGCTTGTCTCCAGGACCCAGCCCTGGGGGGTCAGACAGCCCACCCTGCTGGACTCCTGCTTGGACTCCCTGTAGTTCGCCTCTTCCTGGGAGCAAGGTCTTCCCAGAGGCCCTGGCCCGGGCCTGAAGGGCCTGCCCACCACACCAGCCTCACACAGGCTGGGGCTCCCCGGGACCCCACGCTCTCCCACCCTCTCCACGGTGGAGCCAGTCCATCCTGGTTCTTTCTGGTTTGTTTCTTTGCGACAGGGCCTCCCTATGCTGCCCATCAAACAAGCCTCCTGCCTTGGCCTCCTAGGGTGCAGGGACCACAGGTGTGGGCCACCACACAGGCCGTTCTGCCCAGATGCAGAGCTCTGGAGGGCAGAGCCAGCTCCCCTGGGGCAGTGCCTGGTTTCAAACTGGCCTGCCGGATTCCGGATTCCAGAGGCAAGGGATCCTTCCCCGAGGAAGGCCTGAGGGAGCCGGCTGGGGCCCATCTGGGGACTGCTGGCCTCAGCATCCTCAGCCTGGTCTAATTTCCCAAAGACACCAGAGTCTCTGGGGATCACAGCCCTGCTGAGTGACGGGCCACAGCGCTGGCCAGCTCTGCCCCTTTTGGAAGGGGTATAAAAATAGATGGGCTGACTCGGAGGGCTGACCCAGCCTCCCCCTGCAGCCGACCCCAGATCCCTCCGACCGGGCCAGGCCTCTGGAGTGTAAGAGGCCCAGGGACAGAACCAGAGGGGCCCTACCCATGCCAGCCCTGCTCTGAGCCCCTGGTGACCACAGAAGTCCTAGGCACATGACACTGGTGAGGGGCCCGTAGCTTCTGGAGACTGTCACGGGTGGGACAGGAGGTAGTGGTGGCCATGAAGCAGGTGGTCAAGCTCTGGTGAGGGGGATGGCGCTGAGAGCTTTTGTAGAATCAACAAAGGTTTAGGGGCAGGAGCTTTCAGAAGGGCTTAGAGTGTGTGCAGACAGGAGGGAGACGAGGCCAGGAGCCAGGCCCCTGCAGGCCTCACCATGGACGGATGGTGCGGTTGATCCTGCTCACACAGGACACCCAGAAGGACAACAGCAGCGTCAGGAGCCAGGTGCAGACCCAGGTCCGCTGTGTCTACTCTCCATCCCGCTGAGCTCTGTCCAACCCTGGGACCTGAGTGTCACCCACCTCATCTCACACGGAGGCGATCGAGGCTCAGAGAAGGAGGGGACCTGTGGTAGTCACCCAGCTAGAGAGGCAGAGCTGAAGGAAACCCTGGTGTCTGATGTCAGTGGCCACTTACAGTGGCCTCTGTGCTGAGGGAGCCCAGCCTGGTGTGGCCCTCTGGCTGCCCACCCTGGGCCAGCCCCACCAGCTGCACTTGAGGCCGCTGGTTCTGGAGGCAGCAGGGCACCTCAGTGGCCCTTCGCCCTCCCTGCCCAGGCCAGCCAGCAGTGGGTGACAGAAGGGGGACCTCTGTGCCTCCTTGTTCATGGTCACACCCTGTGCAGCGGAGGCCCACGGAGGGCCTCAACGATGCATCCTGTGAGTGCTGGGCAGCGTCAGGCGCCAGCCCTTGCGTCTCTGTCCAGGGGTGTCCTTGACTGGAGACCAACCTTGACGGAGTTCCCAGAGCACCAGGCTGGCCTCCGCCTCCAGTCCCCCTGCCCTGTCTAGGAGGCCTGTTCCTGACCCCTGGCCCACCCCCCGACTTCTGGAGTCCCCTTTCCTATCCCGACGTGCCCCTTCCCTGCTTCCTCCAGGGCTGCACTCCCCGCTGGACAGGGACCTCACCAAGTCCCCCGGGGGGGTCAGGTGGCCTCCGGGCTCTCAGGCCTTCCTCACTGGGCCCATTCCCGCCTCAGATGTCCTTCAGGGCCAGGAATAACCCAGTGACTCAGGAGCGCTTGCCGCCCTGACCCCCGGGGGGGCACACAGGTGCCGCGTGCCTCCTGCCTGCTGGGGGAGGTGCGGCCCAGAGCACTCCCGCCTTGTTTGCCCACTGTGCGTTCCTGGGGCCAGCTCCTTCCCACGCGGGGTGCATGCAAGCTGTGTGTGGGTGCGCCCGCTTGGGTGGGCGGTGGGCCACCCCAGTGACCTTGGAGGAGGGCTGACAGGGGCTGAGGGCCAGGTGAAGTGCGTCTAAGGAGCAGAGCTGAGGGCAGTGGCGGCAGGGCAGCGAGAGGCCAGAGGCGGGGCTGGGTGGCGGAGGAATGCTGTGGTGGGGACAGAGGTGGCCGGCGGAGGAGGAGGAGCCCCAGGGCAGATGCAGAAGGGCTGGTGTCCTTGGAGCGCTCTGACATTTTCTCTGGGTGCAGCTGGGGTTGTGGGGGGCAGGTCAGGACAGACAGGACCTGCCGGGGGCCCAGAGCAAGAGTCAGGCCAGGCCTTAACGCCAGCACCGACATTCCCTCCTGGGCGGGCCCCACGGCCGGGCTGGTTCTGGAGGGTCCTGGAGGGTCCTGGGCAGCCCTGCCAAGTGTGTGACTGGGCAACGTGGCCAGGGCAGGCCAGGGCTCTGAGTGACCTCTCTCCTGGGGAATGAAGGAGGGGTGCCAAACTCGCCCAGCGGGGTAATTACTGATGGTCTCCTGCTCCCGCCCGGGGAACCTGCCGGAGCGGAGCGGGGCTCTCGGCCAGCCTGCTCCCACACCCACCGAGCCTGCCTCACCTGCCCACGCACCAGCCCGGCAGCATTCCCTCCCCGGGGTGGAGCCGACCCCTGGCCGCCTGCTGCCTCCAGCCTGAGTCACAGGGCCCACCCTGGGCAGAGAGGGGCTGGCCGGGGACTCGACCAGGACTTTGGACAGATCCTGCCCCGGCTGCTTCCTGTGCAGAGTAAGACAGCCCCTTGTTCCTTGGCCCAGCCAAGGCCTCGCGGCTGCTTCCGAGGGTTTCCTCCTAGTCTTTTTAATCCGTCCACATATTTTTATAACAAAGAAATCAGGATGTGCTTGCTAATTAATAACCTCAGGAATATTTCCCCATGACATTTAAAATATTTAACACCTTTATTGAGCTATAATTAATATACCATAAATTCTCTTATTGAAAGTATAAAATTAGAAGGCTTTTAGCAAATTTCCAGTTGTGTAATATCACCGTAGTCCAACTCCAGGACACTTGCATGGCCCCCAAGAAACCCTGTCCCCATCAGCCGCCGCCGCCATCGCCCTCCCTCCCCCAGCCCCGGGAAAGCGACTCATCTGTTTTCTGTCTCTATGGATTTCCTGTCTTGGATGTTTCGTGTCAGTGCATGACACAAAGGTCTTTGGGGACCCTAATATTTGTGAAGCCCTGTATTGATCGGTGTCAGCCTCCCCTCCGTGGGTGTGCCTCCTTCTCTGCTGGGTGTTCTGGAGGTTTGGGGATGGGTCTGCTTCAGATGGTCTGGAGCAGGGACTGTAAGGGGCGGCAGTACCCTCCCTGGCTTCTGGGGAAGAGTGGCTTGGCCACTGGCTCCTTGCCAGGGAGCAGGGCCCTCCTCTCCTTTGCTCCCAGGGTGCCCCATGTCATCGGCAGGGACTCCATGGAGGTTGGATGGCGATACACAGGGTGGGGCGGTCTCCACCCTGGGCTGGTGCCCGGGACGCATCTGTCTCTCCTCTTCCAGGTCTCCACAAATGCTGCTGGGATGTCCCTGCTGGCGGGAGACTGTCATTCTGATGATGGAGATAATTACTGGGAAAAGCCACCCAGTCAGAAAGGTGGGCGACTCAGCTTTGAGGGAGAACTTACGGTCACCGAACCAAACCCAGAGGAGCCCGGGGCAGGCGGCGGGAGGGGGCACACTTCCACAGCTCGTTACCGGTGACAGGGAGATTCCCAAACCTTCTCAGTCAGGTGGACCACTGAAGCCAGGAGGGGCGTCTCCACTGCCAGCTCCCCAGGCTGCGGCGTGGAGAGGGGAGGGGTCTGTGGCTTGGGGCCTGCGCCAGAGTTCCCCGCACATCAGGCCTGGGGGTCCAGACCTGCTAGTGAGGTTGGTGTCCTCAGCTCCTGCCGGCACAGACCTCCCACGCCCGGGCCACTGCTGGCTGGGTGCCAGTTTCAGGGGCCCACCATGCTGGGGGGCAGGGCCACGGCCTGGGCTCCGTGCTCCCTCCACAGCTGTCTGGCTCCAGAGGAGTAAAGCAGGCAAAGCCCAGGAGGAACAGCCCGGCCGCACCTGCAGCCCGTCCCCAGCCGGCTGCTGGCACCGCCCTCCGCTGACCTCTGCACACCCTTGCTTGGTGCCCTGCCAGGCCTTTTCATGTGCTGGCAGTGCCAGGATCTCCCCTGGAGGCGGGCAGTGGCTTCTCTGGCCGGCCCCAGCCTAGGACTGCACCTAGGACAGGCACTGCTCCCTGGTGCAGGCGTCGCCTCTTCTTACAGAGACAAGAAGTCCCTGCTGCTCTCTCGTCACCCAGGGAGCTGAGTAACCAAGAGGCAGCAGGACCTGGGCCCCCAGCAGCATGGGCACAGCCCAGCTCTGCCTGTCCTGGAAGGGAAACCTGTGTAAGTCCCCGGCTGCTCCACGCCTCAGTTTCTCTGTAAGGAAACGTCTGGTCTCCCTCAGAAGTTGCCCCTTTCTGGCCTCCTGGGCCTCTGCAGGAGAACGACCAGGGCTGGTGCTTGGCTGGGAGGCCAGGGCTTCCTTTCCTTCTCTCATGTGCCCAGACTGCAGTGCCCAAGGGGAGGAGCTGGGCTGGGTGGCTGGCTGTGCTCCTGGTCCCCGTGGCCAATAGGGTCTGCGAGGGTTCCAGGCAGGTGTGGGGCGGGGCTCCCAGCATCAGCCCAGGGAACACCCCATCAGCCTGGGCTCCTGTGCCCTGGGGGGAGGGGGCTGTGAGCGTGAACGTCTCCACTGGCAACCACACTGTCGCCGAGCAACCCGTGCCCCAGGCCCCTGCGCCCCGGGGAACCCTGGGGGGGCACCGTGCAGCTCTGCACAGCTCCTCCCTCTGCAGACGGTGGGGGCGCAGATGGCAAAGGGGAGGTGCGTGGCACACGTCCTCTTGCTGAAGCTGCGGGGGAGTACCTGGGCAGCCGCTGCAGCCACCACGGGAGCAGAGCACCCAGGCCTGGGGCGGGCGCCAGCAGCACCGGGACCCTGGCAAGCCCCTTCCCTTCCGGAACGTAGAGATGGCAAGGCCTGCCTGGGCTCCTCCCGGGGCTGGGAGGTAGGGGGCCAGATGCAGGTGCGCCTGCTGAGCGGGGTCAGACTCTGGCTGAGTGCAGTGGGCAGCAGCACCCCTGGGTGGCAGGGGCTGTGGGTATGGCAGCCACGATGTCCACAGTGAAATTCAACACTGGACAGGTCCCTCGGGGCCCCCAGGCAGCAGCTGGGAGCTGCCTTACCGTGGCCTCTGGGGCTGATCCCCCAAGGGACTCTGCCTGGGAGCGGATGGTGCCACCCCTGGCATGGGTTACCCCAGAGGGGGTGTTTGCTCACGTCACTTGAGGCCATGAATTCTGACCAAAAAGTTCCAGGATCTTTACTGCACAAGGACCAAATCCAGCAATGTGACCTGAGCACTTGGAGAAGCAGCCTGTGCTGGACTCTGGACAGGGGAGATGTGGGTGGCCGAGGCCACCTCTTGGGTGGGCCTGGGCTGGGCTCAGGTTCCACCCGTCTCAGCGTGGAAAACAGTCAATCCTCACAGGCTTTCCTGGCTGCTGTCCCCTCCTAGGGCCCGCCCAGGAAAGGGGCTGAGGTAGAGGGGCAGGCACAGCTGGCTCTCCACCATGGAGTCCTGGAGCCCCCTGCACAGCTGCCTTGACCAGAGATGCGCTTCTCTGCATCTGCTTATCAGCACACTCAAGACCCCCGCCCAGCAACTTGTCGAGGCTGACCCTGACCTGAGACAGGGCCCTCCGCGGAGCCCCGCGCTGGCTCCAGAGCACTCAATGGGGCTTTACCGCTTCCCAGCAAGGTGACCTGGAGCGGGTTCCTCGACCTTCCTGGGCCTCGCGTCCTCATTCTGTAAGGGTCCGTGGGCATCGTGCTGAGCTGCCCTCTGCCTTCCCCAACCCCTGGCCAGGTCGCCCTCCCGGGACTCGCCTGAATCTCCCGGGCCTCCCCACCCTGGCTTCTCTTCTGCCTCCCCCCACCTCGCTTCCTCTCCGCCCGCCCCGTCCACTCTGGGTTTCGTCTCTCCGCTGCCAGCCTTGGGTGCGGCTGCGCCCGCGCTCCAGCGCTCAGCGCTCCTCCAGGGTCGCCCTCCCGCAGCCCAGGGGCCGGGCGGCCGCGCTGACATCACGGGGAGTTTATCCGCCGCCCCCTGCCTAACGCAAATTTCATCCTCGTTCTCTCTGAATCAATTTACTTTTATTGCCTCAGCTGCTCAAAAGCAATTTTTCAAGAACAAAAAGGTCAGCACGTCCAAGACTAATCAATTCTGGGAGAGCTCCTGCCACCGCCAGGGACCGGGGACAGCGGCCCCGCCCCCCGCCGGCCCCGCCCCCGGCCCCATCACTTTTATTGCTTCATGATGCCTGTCATTAGCGGAGCGTTTGAGACGCCCCACAGTGTTCTTACAACATAAAACCTGGCGACGTGCGGAGGGAGGGCCGCCGCCTTTATGGCCACTCGCTGGCTCCGGACAGTAACAGCCGAGCTGATGGATCGCCTGGAAGGGGAAGCAGGACAGGAAGCGACCAGCCACTTGTTTAAAGCTCACAGCAAAAGGGCACTCTGGAGCAGCTGGGCCTGCCCGCCTGGCTCAGCTCTAGCCCTGTCCTCCTCGGGCCCCATCACCCTGGCCTTGGGCAATTGGCCAGCTGCTACCTCTGCCAGGAATCTCCCTGGTCCCGCCCACTGGGGGGCCAAATGTGCCTTTCTGAGCATCTCCCACCCCTGCTGCCCACCATGATGCCAGTCCCTCCAGTGCTGCACAGCCATTGCCCAGAGGGGAAAACCAAGGCCCGAATCAGAAGCAGGAGGGCAGGCGCAGGCTGGTGACAGTGACATGGCCAGCTGGAAGCTGCACCTGCAGCCCGGGTCCAGTGTAGCAAGGAGCTGAGGGGGGCTGGCAGCGTGCAGGAGGGGCCAGGGGGCCCTGACCTCTGCCCTTTGCTCTTTCCTCTGCTGTAGGATGTGGGATGTCACGACAGGCAAATCCGCAGGTGCATAGCTCAGCCTGGTGGCTGCAGGTGCTGTGGAGAACGCTGGGGACCGAGGACAGGGATGGGCGCCCGGGTGTCCTTCCGGGGTGGCGGGGACGAAGGCGGCATGGCATGGTGAATGCACACCACCAAGCCATGCGCTCACAACAGCGAGGCGGGCTGCAGTGTGCGATTCCGAGAGGTTTAAAGAATGAATGGCTTAGGCTTTTCTGCCACCTGTTAGGCAAGAGGCTGGGTGGCCTACCAGCTCTGGTGTCCTGCAGAGACACCACTCTGACAGCAGAGGGACTGAGCTGTCCCAGGAAGCTGCCCCCGCTCCCACCTGCTCTGTGGCTGCTCTCGCAGGGCTAGGGCTGCAGTGAGCGCCTCAGCTTTCTCCTCGCAGCGTCTGTCAGGGCCAGGCCCCTGCCTCCTGCCTGGCTCTGCCCAGCGGCCTGGGGCTCTGTCTGGCTCCTGGGGCGCACCCTCGGCCTCGGCCCTCACTCTGCCGACCTCTGGCCTTCCTGGGGCTCCCAGTGTCACCTGGCGGCTGCCGAGCCTGTGAGCAGCCCCCTCCCAGGCTTCCTGTGTGGCAGCAAGGGGAGCCCATTGCTCCCATTCCTTCCCAGTGTGCACCCAGGGCACCTCCACGGGACCAATGCCTGCCAAGCCCATGGAGGACGACCTTACCCTCCCCGGCACCGGGCACTGTGTGAGGCTGCCCCCGCTGTGCTCTCTGAGGTGGTCTCCACGGCTGCCCATGCTTGCTGTCCAGGGCTGTGTCCATCAGGAGTGCACATCCTTAGAGGGCCTCTGCCTGCCACCTAGGAAGAGGACACTGGGGCAGGGCTCTTCTGATGTCCACATTTTCTCTCTTGGGCCTCAGGGACCTTCTTTCCCCAGGTGTGAGGAGAGCTCAGAGAAGTCAGGTTTGGATGGGTGAGCCTCCAGTGGCCCCCAGTGATGTGGCCCTTAGTCAGCCAGAAGTTGCATACCCCACCACCCCCAGAAAGCTGGCCTGGGGGAGCTGTAAACAACCCCTTCTTCTTCCTCTATTTTTCTTTTATTCTTTCTTTCTTTCTTTTTTTTTTTTTTTTTTTTTTTTTGTGGAACTGAGCCCTTTTTAAAAAATTTTAAAATAGGGTCTTGCTAAATTGCTGAGGCTGACCTCGAACTTGCAATCCTCCTGCCTCAGCCTCCTGAGTTGCTGGATTACAGGCATGTGCCACTGTACCGGGTCCCCTTCCCTTCCTGCGTGGGATCCTGCTGGGAAGATTGAGTGGGATGACAGCGAGGACGCCCGGGAGAATGTCGGCACCCGCTCCTTTAAGCACTTCTGTTGCTTTGACAACAGCGAGTGCCATTTGTGGGCTCTGTCCTAGGCTAAATGCCAGCTGAATAGGTTCCCGCTTAGCCCTGACCAGACAGTGGGAGGTGCCACTTTGCAGGCAGGAGCAGTGAAGCCCGGGTGGCAGGAGGCCCAGGGAGGTTCCCCACCGCGTGGCAGGTCACAGTGCCTACACGTTGGCCCCACTTGCCCTGCCGGTCTCTCTGCCAGCCAGCCTGGCTTCCAGGTCTCGGAACTTGATCTGCTTCCCTGTTCCGGCCGCGGGCTCTGCCAAGTCCTCCGGCTGTGCAGCTCTGGGGGGCGTTCCAAGAAACCCTCTGGAACTTTCTCAGGAGCCTGGGCAAGGCAGGAAATCCCTGGGGCTGGGGAACGTGGGAGCAGGTGGCCCCTGGGTGGCCTGCTGGACATGGAGGCTAGCTTTACCATCAGGTGAATCTACCAGCTCTGTGGGAGCAGGGGGTGAAGGCACCTACCTCTCTTGTTTTGTTATAACTGGATAGAAATAGACACTGGTGCTTGACAAAGCGATTACCTGTTTTCAGGTCTGCTGGCGACTTATGCAAAATCATGACGTTAGGCTGCGTGACCCCTGGGCAGCCTGATTGCCTGTCCCCCTTAGTCACAGCTTCCCTGCCCCCAGCACCCTTTAACTCAAGGGCCAGGGGGGACCTGAACACACCAGTCACAATAAGATCCATTATAGTGCAAACGCTACCAAAGAGAAAAGGGGGGTCCGGGAATCTGCCGCACCCAGGAGAGCAGCACAATCGGCTATTGTGGGTTAGGAGTGTCCTGGCGATAAGAGGGGCGTCTAGAAACGCCGCCTCCTGAGATGATTGCCAAACAGAATAGAAAGTTCAAGGCCGAGAGATAGTTGAGGGCCGTGTTCAGGGAAGGGCCCTCCGAGAGGCCCCAGGGACCAGGGCTGAGCCTCTGGACTGACCAATGCCTCAGCCCAAGGGTGGGTCCCTCTGTCCATCTTCACCACCCTCCAGGAAGGGGTCCTGCTCAGTGACCCTTCCCCCAGTGCCCACCTTGTGGGCAGAAGGCACCTCCAGGACCTCTCTGGATGGCTGCCACCCACTGAGGGCCCGCTGGGGTGGGGCTGCCGAGTGCGCTTCACTGGCCCCTCAGATCCCTCAGGAGGCAGTCCTGTCCTCCCCAGGGCGGGCAGGGGCGGCCACAGGGTCCAGCAGGCTGAGGCTTCACCTGCCTCTGCTCCTCGACTGTGCTCTGACTCATCTCTTGGCTGTCTGGGGTGCGGGCAGGTTAATGGCTGGTCTTGGGCTCCTGGTATTAGGTCGGGTCAGAGGGGACCATGCTACCTCCTGCCTGTGCCTCAGGAGCTGGGCTGGGTGCTGACCAGGTCCTCTAGAGGGCCATCTGGAGGTGGCCTCTCCAGAGGTTTCCCCAGCCCTCACTGCACAGCTCCAACAACCACCTGGGCCAGGTGCCTGGCTCTTTCCCAGCAGGCAAGTGCCACTCGCTGGGACAGGTGGCAGCTGGGGTCCCCAGGGTTGAAGGCATCAGATGCCACAGCCACAGGCAGGGGGCCTTGGGCCTCAACTCCCAAGAGTCATGGGATGGGCTGCTTATGGGTCAGCGAGGACTGCTGGCCAAGGCCCCAAAGTCTCCAGCCTGCAGGCTGAGAGTCCTGGTGCTCCTCCCCCAGTGCAGTGGCACCTGACAGCAGCTCCTGTCACCCAGGTTGTCCCCAGCATCCCCCTGCCAGGGACGTGAGACCTTCTCTTCTCCACTGACCCAGCCCTCCCTCCGTGGGTCTGGGTCCTCCCCTGCCACCTCCTCCCAGCTGGGCCCTGAAGGCCCTGTCCCTTGGTTGAAATGAAACAGTGAGGGACACAGAGCTGTGTGGAGGCCCCACTTCCTGCCCATTGCGACCCAGCTGGTGGGTGGCAATCCACACGCAGGGTTTTCTGCTTTGCAGGCCTGGGTCCCCTCAGTCAAGGGAGGTCTCCTGGGCCACCTCAGGGCAGGAGACCTGAGGGTCACAGCAGCCACAGAGGACACAGGCCCAGGACTCTGCCCCTGACAGGAGTAGGGTCCAGGTGAGCAGTGACCATGAACTGTCCCCAACCTGGGACACGGTCCTCCCCCAGCCCCAGCTGGAGCCCTTCCTCTGCCGCTGGCCAGCTCTGGCTGAGCATGGCCCAACCCTCCCGTCCATTTGCTCATCTAAGAATGGTCCAGGGACTGCTGGCTGCAGGACAGCGTCAGAGCTGGCCAGGGACCGAGGCAGCTGGCCAGCACCACCGTCTGTGTCCGGTCTCCACCTTGCACACCTGCGGTGGGAAGGTCACCTGGGCCCTTGGGGTGAGACAGGACTGTGTGCGAACAGGGTTTGTGTGGGCAGCAGAGGGGGGACGCCCAGGTCAGGGAAGCTCTCCCGCAGGTCCTCTCCAGAGGCAGCCTGATCACGTGGCTGCCACGGGAGGGCTCTAAGTGGCCGGGCACAGGGGATGAGCTTCGTCGTTCACTCTGTCACCGACTCCTGAACCAGTGTGACCGTGGCTACTGCTACTGTCCGCATTTCACAGGTGCACACGAGGCTTGGAGCAGCCGATGACCTTCCCTCCGTCACAGAGTGAGAAAGATGCTCCAACTAAACCCAAGCACCCGTGACGTGCAGGGAACGCTGAGGAGGGCGGAGGGTCCCGACCCCGCTCCAGACAGTCTCTCGCTCTCCCCTGCCCAGCGCCGGGCCTGCTGAGCAGCCTCTGTCAGGTCTAGTCTCATGGCCATCAGCACTGGCCTCGGCCTCCTTTACGAGCTGTGTACGCCGACAGGTGTCCGTGTGGGGGGCGAGGTCTGTGGTCAGACACATCTGCTGAGCCCAGGAAGGCCGCGTGTTCATTTATCACCCGGCAAACACTTGAGGGCTGGGTGCCAGGCCAGGCTGGGGACACGGGCCAGGCTGCCCTGCAGGGCTGTGCCTGGGGGCCCTCCTCCGTGGTGGACACACCTCCTGGGCCACAGGGAGCCTTCCAAAGTCCCCGTCAGGCTCTTGTTGCGTGGCCTGTGTGGAGTGGCCTCTGTACCAAAGCACTATCTTGTGCAGACCAGGCGGGATCGTGGAGGCCATGGAGGCCATGGAGGCCACAGAGGAGCAGCTCGGTGGAGTTGGGAGCCCAGGGAGGAGGGGGATGGCATTAGCCAGAAGAAAGTTGTGGGGTAAAATGGGACTTGGGGACGTGGAGGGCTTTGGAGCTTCCCAACTGGCCAGAACCTGCCCTGGACGCGCTCTGCTCTCATCCTCTCCCCTGGAGGGGCATTTGGTATACAACAGGTGCTCAATGTGTGGTCAGTACCATTCTCCCTGAGGGGATGCTAAGTTAACTCGGCAGGACAGGGTGGGGACAGAGCCCTGAGCTCAGATCTCCCCACCCCTGGTGTCCCTGAAGTTCCCAGGGTTGGCCTAGGCCCTGCTGGGGCTCACCCACCAACCTGCCCTGTGGAGAGAGGTGGCACCTGAGGCCCAGAGGAGGCAGAATGATACCCAGGGCCGCCCAGCAAGTCCAGCCCACACAGCCTGCCTCCATCCAGGGTGGACACTGGGGAGAAAGGGCGGCCTGGTTGACGATGAGGTCGTGCCTGCATGAGCTACTTAGCAACTCCTCCAGGTGGGCTGTCAGCGTGGCCCAGCACTCCCCAAGTGTCCTGTAGGTGCTCCGTGGTGTGGTGGCCACCAGACAGTGGTCTGCCCACCCACAGAAGGAAAAGCAGACAGTTGGGGCTTGGAAGCTGAGTATTTCCTGGGGCAGATTCCATCCACTAAGGTCTAGGGCTGAGGCCCCGGCCTGAGACAGGAGCCAGGGCCAGCTGCAGAGCATGGAGCCCAGGAGGGCCCAGGGTTGGGCTTGTCCTTGTCCAAGGCTGCCTGCCCCCACCTCTCCCTGCTCCAGCTTGGTCAGCTGGTGAAGGCCAAAGAGTACCACTCACAAACAGCCACCCAATAAACTTTGATTTCAAGGAAAAATGGGCCCTTACAATTCTGTGTGTCCCTGTGAAGATGGGCTAGTCAGACAGATGGACTGATGGGATGTGGGGCCAGCACAGGCCCGGCCTGCACTCAGGACTTTGCCCAAGACAAGCACCAGGAGCCTCAGGGGGCTCCTGGAACCTGGCGCTCTCTTGACACCTGAGGGTCCTTCTTCTGTCTCTGCTGAAAGACAGGCAGACTGTCCATGTCCAGGTCCACAGAGGAGGCCCAGGGCCTCCGGCAGGGGCAAAGTGCCTTCCCTCACTGCTGGGCACTGGAAGTTTCTCAGGCACCTGTCCATGGCAAGGGTGGGAAGGGGCACTTGTGGGAAGCTGTTGGAATGGAGGCTGCCTCTGGGTCACCTTCTGGTGGGGTGTCCCTTCTAACTGAAGCCACCATTGGGTAGGTCCTGGGGAGCTTGGCAGCCCAGCGCCCCCTGCAGATTTTGGTGGTCTGGGTCAGTACACGTGGGGAGATTGAGGGTCTGCATGCGTAGAGACTGAGGGCCAGGCCAAGTGAGCCAGTGGCTGAGCTTTAGAATTTGGGGGTCTCCATCCTTGCAGAGACCTTGGGCTCTGGTGGCTACACCCTGGCTGGAGGGCTAAGGGGAGGGGGAAGGGCAGGGGTCCCTCAGCTGCCTGTCAAACCTGCAGCACCCTGGGGTGGGCAGGCGGCCCCCTGTGGCTGCTGCCCGGGAGGGGATGCAGGGGCGGGAGGAGGCGCTGCAGTGAGGGCAGCCCCCGCCTTGGCGCCATCCCAGGGTGGGCACCTGCAGGAACACCAGCCCACCCCAGTCCACTTCCTGGGTGGAGCGAGCCACTTCTCCCAGGAGGTACCCTCTCTCCTGCCTGCGCAGCTACCACCCCTTCCTGTCCCCAGCTCAGGCTGGTGGACGCAGAGCCTCGAAAGCTGGCGCCTGCTGAGAGCAAGAACTGGGGACATACCCTCTAAGCGAATCGCTAGGCAGAACCTGGGCGTCCATCAGACTGGGAGACCACTGTCTCCGGGAGGAGCAGCCCGGGCTACTCCCTGCTGCTGGGGGCTGGGTGGGACCCTGGGGCACCTTAAGTCTAAATACCAGCAGGAGGTGAGCAGGAGAAAGGGTTGCGGCCAGACCTGGGCACTGCCCCGGGCTGCCCTGTGGGCTACCCTGCCTGCCATCCCCGCCCTGAGAGGTAAGCTCCAGTGGGTTCTACCCAGCACCCCGACTTGGTGCTGACTGGGATCCCCTTTTATAGAAGGAACCACAGTCGTGCAGAAAGCAGAGCCGACCAGGAAGCAGAACTTCTCGGCCCCAGCACGCCCTGTGCCTGTGTGGTCCTCATGCTCTGGCCAGAACCCCATGTTCAAGACCGCGTGGATGGGACCCAGGGCTGAGCAGCGTGGGGTGGCCCCAGTGGGGTCTCACAGCAACAACTCCCTCGACCCGGCCCTATGCCTGGTCGCCCCCCCAAGAGAGCAGGGAAGAGCTCGTCAGCACTCCGGGAACGGATGAGCCCCGCAACGCTGGTCTGCCTTCAGTCTTTATTCAACACGGCTCCGTCCTCCACGCGCCGAGGGCTTCAGGCTCTCAGAATTCTCTGCCTGTCCCCCTGTAGCTGGTGTCCAGACGTTTCCAGTCCTCCAGTTGGCCCCACCAAAGCGCTGACCTCCCACCCCGAGGGACTTCGTGCCTTGCTCATGGCTGGTCTCTAGACCATGTGCTCATCGCCACTGGTCGTAGCTGCTCGGACCCTGTCTTTTCCGACCACGCCTACACAGCCAGGAATAAGCCAACGTTAGGGGAACCTTGGTGGAAGCTTCCTGCTGTGTGGCGCTGCCCTTGCCTCACGCTGAGGGTTTCGAGGGCTTCTACCTCCTGAGGCAGCTGCTCTCACCAGCCTGGGACCCCTTACTAATTTCAGCATCCATCCAGACAAGGACTTAAAAAAGGATCAAGTCATTCTCTGTATGACTCAAAATTTAAAGTGTCTTTTTGTGCAGTGCTGGGCTCAAGCTCATGACCTGCCGAGGCAGACGTTCTGCTTGGAGACCAAGGCTCTTGCCCCGAGGCCTGGCTGCTCTCCTGAGAGGCCGGGGAGGAGGTGGGTGAGGGAATGGGCCTGGGCAGGGCCATCGTTCTGAAGCGAGGGGATGCCAGAGTCGAGTCTCCATGTGGGCAGACGCAGGTGTCTTCTGGACCACACAGGGTGTGACGGAGGCTGCAGCTCTGTGCGGGCAAGAGGGCGGGCAGATGGCAGCTGCCAGGTCCACTGGAGAGGGCAGACGCTGGGGCCCCCTTGCCTGGTGCTCGGGCACCAGAGCCAGACCTGTGGACACTCTGGGCCCAACAAGGGGCCTGGGGCAGAGGCCCCGGGTGCTTCAGGTGGGACCTTCCCCCACCTTTGGATCATTATGTTGGGGTGGAAGGGGGAGAGACCCCAGTATATTAGGGCAGCACTGGCCCGCAGGGCTCACCTGGAGAGGAACCCGGTCACAGCTGTGGAGAGGGGGGGCCTGAGGCCACCAGAGACTGGGGTTCTGGGTTCACCCAGCCAAAGGCCTGGAGCACTTGTGATCTTGCTCAGAGGGTCTGCAGGGGGTGGGCCATCCCTCCCAAGGGTCTGTCCTCCCCTCTGGGACGCACAGGCTCACTGGATGCCTGTCATGGGCGCAGCTAATGAACCAGGTGGAGAAAGTCCCCCAGGACAGGCAGTGGACACGATGCTCTGACCCGAGCAAGGCCGAGGCTGGTGGCAGAGTCAACACTGTGTGCACAACCTGTGCCTCTCCCAGGCACAGGGGAATCCCGAGGGGCCCACCCAGCGTTGGTGACCACGGTTATCTACGTTAGAACTAAAGCAGAACGAGGAAGCCTTGGGAAGATGCATCCTGTGTGGGTCATGCCCAGGCATGGAGGGCCCCCTGGGCAGGGCAGGTGCAGACCGTGGCCCCAGGTGGGCCTCATCCCCCTGCAGGGCTGACCTGTGGCTCACCAGTGCTCCTGGGGTGACCGGCAGGGCCCCGCCTTGGAGCGTGGCACTGGGAGCGCTAGGCAATGAGCCCGGCCTCCCTCGGTCCCCACCTAGCCATCGCCAGAGTCCACACCACAGTGGGGCTTGGCCTCCAGACGCCACGGACACATGGGTCCTAATTCCCACAGGGACACACGTGTCCCTCAACAGACACCAACACACACTGCAGCAGGTGCCTCCCGGGCATGCACCACACTCTGGTGCCCCCCTGCGGGTGCCTGTCCACCAGCCTCACAGGGGCATGTGGAGGTCTAGGCCAAGGCCGGGGGATAAGGAAAGAGCCCTCAGGCAAGTGGCAAGAACCTCAGGAGATCTCCCCACGGACCCCCGAGAAAGGACTGAAAGATACAGCACTGGACACGCCACTGCCAGTCAGGGAGCTGTGCGAGGCTGGGCCCCTTGCTGGGGAAGCTCCGCGGGCCACCTCCGTCATCGCTGTGCCCAGCTCCAGGGCTGGGCGGGGCAGCGGGACAAGAGCCATCCCCGGTTTTCCCTCCAACTCCCACTCAACAAGGTCAAATCCATCTTTTGCCTCCATAAGAATCTCACAAGTACAGACTCAGGCTTCTCCTGCATCGGAGCCCCCGGCAGCGAAGACCCAGGGAGATGCTGCCTGTGTTTCGCGGCACTGGGGCGCCTCGGGCTCCCTGAGACCTAGCCACCTCTCTCCATTGCCCTTCCTCCTCGCTGGGCCCTGCAGGCCAAACGCTCCCACTCAGGGCCCAGGTGGGCCTTCCTGGAGCAGAGTCTGCTGGCCAGCCCCCAGCACCCCTCCCGGCCCCACCTTGGGAGAGCCAAGAGCTGGGCAGCTGGAAGTGTCCGCAGGCCTTCCCTGCCTCCCCCTCTGCCCGGCACCAGAGTGTCTGACTACAGCCCTGTTAGACCCGGAGGCCCCGGGCCATGGACACCATCGATATGATTTTACTTCCTTTGCAGTGGAATCCATGAAGTTCAGAAGAATGGCAGGGGCCATGACTAGCAGGGGTCATGGTCACCAGGCCTGGGCCTGAGTGGAGGGGAACTGTATTTAAAAAGCAAAACAGAACAAATCACTCGCTGTCGGTAGTGTGGCAATTTCATGAAACTGCACTTAAATAACAAGACTGTCCTCCCTACCCCAAAGTGCTGGAGAGAAGAGGGTCGTGAGGCTTGGTCTCTGAATGCGGAATGCCACTTCCTACCTGGATATTCATCCCAATGCAGCTAAAAGGCTGGGCAGTGGTAGGCTGTCTGCACCCCTGCTCTGTTCAGGGAGGCCTAGGGACGCCCCTCTCCTGGTCGCTAAGCTTCAACCTGGAAGACCAGAGTCCCCAGCCCAGAGGGTGAGGCCTGCAGGCACCACCTTTGGGTGAAGAGCTTTGGGTGCAAGGCAGATCTTCTTCCTGGCAGCAGGAGGTCGTGTGGAGTGAGCCTTACAGAGGAGGCACAGAAAGGCTGGCCCTCAGCAGAGGACACAGAGCATGGCAGAGGTGCAGGAGGGGCTGTGGGTTTGCTGACTCCAAACCAGGACAGGGTTCCTGTCCAGAGTAGGAGTCAATGCTGCTGAAGGTTTGGGTCAGGGGCCTCTTCCCAGAGTGGCAGGTGAGGCCTCCGGGCCACAGGAACAAGCCATGCTCATGACAGCTTCCATGGGAAGGGTCCCCACAGGTGAGGTGGCCTGGCGAGGTGTCCTCGCTGTCATCTAACAGATGAATAAACAGGCGGGGGGCAGAGGCCTCACGCCAGGGAGGTTGGGGGCAGCAGGAGGCCAGGCCCGACTCCAGGGAAGGGCTCTTTACCACACAGCGCTGCTCCTCAGCCCCAGGGTGGCTTTGGGGGAGTTAGTTTTTAGGTTTGGAAGGCCCGTGCAGCCCGGTTGGGATGACTAGCAGGATCAGGGCTGTCTGGTTCCCCAGGGACCCCCGGGGGGGTGCGCCCAGGCTCAGGCCAGCCTCCTGGTGCCCTCCCTCACGGCCCAGCTGGGCAGCAGTCCTGGCTGTACCTGACCCAGGGGGCACCCCACCAGCAGACACAGAGGTGCTTCCTTCTCTCTGCCTGGTGAGCCCAGGTGTCCCCACACTCCCCAGTCTCCTTGCAGGGGATGGGGAGGCTGGACAGGGAGGTTTCCACAGGTGAGGCCTGAGTGATCTCTATAACCCGAGGGCCGCCCTGCTGTATCTGCCAGAGAAGCAGAGCGCAGCTCAGAGGGACGTCACAGGAAGGGTCCCCTCCATCCTGGCCTGCAGTCTTCCCTCATGTCCTTGTTGCCCCCCGCCCCTGTTCCCAGGGCCAACAATGGAAGGCGTGAGCTGAGTGCCCTCGGCCAGCCCCAGCCCCAGGCTGACTGCCCCAGCCGGATACACCCAGGGTCTCAGGGACAGTGCCAGGATGTGTTCAAACCTGCCCCTAGCCCGTGTCGAAAAACTTCCCTCTGCCCGACATTAGCTGTGGAGGACCGCAGAGCTGTCCGTGATGGCCCCAGCCTGCCTCTGCCGTGCGACTGCCCTTCTGGATGTCCAGCCCTCCTCTTCTGCAGAGGGTGGGGCACACCACTCATCTCCCAGGCTGGGATGAGCTGGAGCCTTCTGGAAGAACTCGCTCTTCCCCAGCACCCTGGGGAGGACCCACGTGGTCAGGTGGCAGAGAAGTGCTCATCTTACACCACCGGGCATTTCCCCTGCGTGCACCCAGCTCCCGACCCCCTGCCAGCGTCCCTCTGCCTGGGAGAGTGAGGCAGAAGTCAGCTTGCCTGGTGCCACGTGGGCATCCAGCCACCCCCATCAGTGCCAGCACAGGTACATCAAAGGTGCCCTCTCCCCAGAGACCGGGGACGACGCCATGCAACCCCGGCAGCACAGACGTTAGCGGCAAGGCGGAGGAAGCGCCAACTTTTAAGTATGCGCACACACGCACGCCCGCCAACAACAGTAAGTGTCATTTTAAAAAATGGGTTAAATAAGCAGCATCGCAGAAGACGGCCAGGCTGGCTGATTACCCCCTGTTCGCACGACCTGGCGCGGGAACCTAGGAGTCTAATGACTGCATTATCACCCTAATGCCTCTGCCGGCTGGGAACGATCCTGGGGTAACAGCTGCCGCAGGGTTTGGGGCTGGTTTCCTCTAATTGCATCCAGATGAAGGCAGCAGGACAAGGGCGGGGCTTCTCCACCCTCCGGAGCCGCCTTCTGCCCTGCTCAGGCGTCCCAGATCCTGTCTGGTCTGCAGGTGCAGGTGACCCTGGGACCCAGGGGGGCAGGTGGCCTCCGCAGTCACCTTGAGGATACAGCTGGCGGGTCTGGGTCAGGTCTTGGAGAGCTGGGGACTCGGGATGGGACAGCCCAAAGTGGTGGAAACCTGGACCAACCCCACCTGCAGCCCCAGGGCACAGGCGTCCGCAGCAGGGCGAGGGCAGGGGCTCACTCCCATGCCAGGGAGGGGGTGACACGGAAGTGTCCTTTGGACAAAGACTTTCTGGTGGTGGCAGGTAGACTGTGACAACAGCCCCCGTCCTGGGCCCCCCGAATTCCCAGGCTTCTGGCACAGGGCTGTGCAGGGGACATTAGTGGAGAGGGTCCACTTCCCTGCCCCAGAACGCCAGGTCCAGCCACGGATATGGCAGGTCCACAGTCCTCCTGGCCTGGACAGGCACTCACCTGGTCCTGCCCCTGCGCTGTGGCCTTCACCAGGGCTGGCTTGCACTGGAGTAGCCTGCTGGAGCTTCAGCCGGAGGCCCCAGAGGTGAGCAAGCCCAAGATCAGCACTGCCCAGCCTGACTGCTGACCCACAGACAGCAAGGTACCTGAGCACAGCAGTTTTAGGCTGCGGGTTTTGGGATCATCTGCTGCACAGCACTGGTATGGCAACGGAGAGCTGCTAGGCCTTTGTGGGGCCTGCTTTCCAGAGGGTCAGGAAGGACAGGACTGCTTAGCTCTATCCACTTTCTCTAGTGGACCAGGAGCCAACAGATAGGAAACCCGCTTCCCCCAGAAGCAGACCAGATGAGAAGCCTGCCCCCAGGACCCCCACAGCTGGACTGCAACGGCCAACAGCTCAGGGTCTGCGCCCTGGGGGCTCCAGGGTGCTCTTCCGCAAAGGCTCTCGGAACAGAGGGGCCCGGGAACTTGGAAGTGCCCGTCAAGAGGACCTGGACTTATGGAGAAAAAAGCTGAGGAGGGAGGGGGCTGGTGTCCTGGTCACAGACGTGTTTTCAGAGTGGCACTGTCCAGCAGTGCCCGCCTTCAGCAGGGAAAGCTGAGGGTGGAGGCAGCTCTGGACCTGCACCTCCCAGATGAGCCGGCACTTCACGGAGGCACCTGGCTCCTCCCCCGCCTGCCAGCCTAAGACACAGCTCTCCTGCAACGCTGGGAGCAGGAGGGGCAGCTGAGACTCAGTCTCTGGGGGACAGTACATGGGAAGCCGAGAGCCCGAGTGCTCCTTTAGCGAGGCAGCTCTTGCAGGGACCCCTGAGAAGCTGAGCAGCAGGTCTGCGGTCACAGCAGAGACCGCAGGTCCTGCAGGGGGTCAGGAGGCTCCAGCTATTGCAGGCGCCTTCATCTTGGCCAGTTAGTTAATGCACTCCACGGCCCTGGGAGGAAGCAGAGCCTCTTCGGAGGACCTCGCAGGCACGCACACACGCCCACAGCCGTTCAGCCCCCAGGTGGCCAGATTTGGTGAGACTGACTGAACAGTGCCACGGGTCCTCAGGTGAGGACCCCAGCTAAGGGACCGGTGTCCGACCCTTGTCCACCAGGTTGTGGCTCCGGCTCACGGTCGGGCCCCTCCTCCCCACAGCTGGGGCACGCAACGCTCACACGGCCGGCGTGAGCGACCCGGCTCTGGACACCTGCCGAAAGCTGCAGGGCTTTCTGGCAGATGTGGGACGTGAGCTCTGCAGCTGCGGAGGGAGGGCTGGGGAAGTATGTCCGGCTCGCGTGGAAGAGCTTGGTGCTGCTGGTGGACGAGGCCCTCCTGTCCCTGTCCCTGCTCTCCCCTCTTCCTGGCAGGGGGGAAGCTTCTGGTGCTGCCTTTGGGCGCCGGCTCTCCTTGGGAGGCCGGTAGGCCTTGCGGCGGTCAGTCCTGTGTCCACACTAGGAAAAGGTGCTCTTCCTTACACTCCTGCCGCCCGAGTCCCCTCCACGCCCTCCCTACCCCCATGCCCAGGACCTCAGCGAGGTCCCCTCAACCTCCGGTGCAGGGAGTCCACCTATCTGCGGAAGCCAGAGCCTTCCCCAGGCGTCTTCAGGCCCCTCTTGCCTTCTCTTGGGGTTGGGGGTGAAGGCAGCTCCGCTGTGCCCCCACAGGGACAGCCCTCGGAGCCTGGGTGGTGGCCGGCACACTCCACGGCGGGCATGTACCCACTGTCCCACATGCCCGTCCCGCAGAGCTTGCAGAGCTCATGCAGGCTGCAGGGAATCCGGGGCAGGAGGCGGAACTGGTACAGCAAGCTTCTGGCCTGCGGAGAGAGGGTGGGGTCGGGGGACAGCCCGGTGGCCTGGGCCCCCACAGGAAGTTGAAGAGTGGCTGTGGCCAGGGTCAGTGCCTGTGGACTCTGCCTACGATCCCACTCAGCACCACGCAGAGGGTCTGGGACTGCAGTGGCCACTTGAGGCTCTCCAACAGAGCCCGTGGCAGCTCCCGCGCCACCCTCAGTGCGGCAGAACAGGGCCAAGGCTGCACGGGCCCCGCCAGCCCCGCCCCGCCCAGCCCAACGTGCCTGGCAGCACCCCTCTGGCGAAGCCCAGCCCCACCTTCTGGGCCACCAGGATGCGCACTGCTCTGTCTCCCCAGAGCAACCTTCAGTCCTGAGAGGGGTGCCCTGATGTGGGTTGGGGGTGGGAGGCGGTGTCTCCCCACTGTCCCGAGGGTGGCCAGAGCTCTAGCCAGCAGCACCTCAACAGAAGACTGGGAGGGGAAGCGGGGCAGAAGGGCAGTGGCGTCCCCTTTGTTCCAGCTAAACTTGGATGGGAGCAGCCCCTTCCTAGGTCTGGCCTCCCTGGTTTCCTAGCTCTGGGTTGGAAGTATGGCTTCCCAAGGTACAGCCAGGAACTTGTGCACTCCACTGCCAGGGGAGGCTCCTGCATCCAGCGATGGTGCCCCTGAAGAGCGTGGGGACAGCCATGGGACACACCTCCTAGCTGGAGGGGCTGCAGTAGGTATCCACCCCTGGGCCTTGGTGGTATGGCCCAGCACTGCAGGTGCAGATGGGCAGGCTCTGTGCAGGCAGGGGCGGGGCCACATGCAGGGGTGGGGCCTCAAGAGCCAGGGCGGGAGGGCTCACCTTCCTGAGCACCAGCTCCCCATTCATGTGCATGGCCAGGTTTCCGAAGTGCAGGAGCATCTGGTCAGTGGCCAGTTGCTGCTCAATGACGTCATCCCCGTAGATGGCCACGATGGCCACACAGATGAAAAGGTGGAAGTAATCCGTCTGTGGGGAGACAGTGGTGCTCAGATGGGCCCTGACCAGCCTGACTGGAGGACGGGACTGGTGCAGGGGTGCAGAGGGGGCTTCAGGGGAGGGTATCTGCACTGGGGGTCTGTTTGCGGGTCATGGGGGTCTTGGCAAGCTGTGCAGTGGCTTCCTCCTCACTTTCCCCACGTGCAAGGCAGGCCTGTGTCAGCAGCCACACCCCTGGGCTGCTGCAGGACCCAGAGCAGCAAGGCTGTGCTGGGCAGCCATGGCTGCCAGTCTCCGGGTGATGGGGCAAAACCCTTCCTCCAAAGCCTGGCTTGCAGAGCTCACTGTGAGGTCCTATCCACACACATCCCGAGGGGGTGTGCAGAAGGCCAGGACGCTCCCCGGTGCAAGCCAGCCGCCAGGCTTGGCTGGTCTGCCCTGCTGCTGAGCGTCCTGAGGCACGCCCCAGGACTGTGATCTGCCACGGAGTCCGAGAAGCAGATCCCAGCAGAGCAGTTGCCTGGGGCCTCCTGGGGCCCTGACCCAACCTTGACATTCCCAGCCCTCTTCTTGGAGGCCCACAGAGGGCCCTGCCGCCCTCCTTTAAGGCCAGCTGTGGGGCGTGTCCCAGCTGGGACTGTCCTGTGTGTGCTCCTGCCTGGACACCTCGAGGCACACCACCTTTGACGTAGTGGTCCTTGAGACATGGAAGGAGAGGAGCAGCAGGAAGTCCATGCTGAGTCTCCTGACCTTGGCCACATCCCAACCAGAGTGCTGCCAGCAGGCAGAGGCTACCGCGGCAGACTCCTCCCACCGGGGCCTGCTCTGGGACGCCACGCCCCCAGCCGCCAGGCCCTTCCTCAGAGCCCATCCGCAATGGCCTTGTTTTGGCTCGGGGTGGCCCTCTGGCAGCCACTCTAACTTTGGCTGGGGTGACAAGTGGAGGCCCAGCTTTGCTGGAAGAACGTGGGGAGCGGAAGGTGGAGCCTGGGCCACATGGGCAGCACAGGAAGGTCTCAGCTCTCGGACAAGGTGTGGGGCAGGCCAGCCCACCGCACACTGGAGGGAAGTGGATGAGACTCTCCCCCAGGGGGTCACTCAGGAATTAAAGGCACTGCCTAGCAGTGACCCCTGCCTGGCTAATTAGTCCCTTGGCCCTCCCACCCCTCCCGCCCCCAGTTGAGCAGGGAATGGTTCTGGATGTGGCTACGTTAAGCCCCAAGCCCGAAAGCATCAGGGACTTGCTTTGTGAGTGTTAAACAAACTGGCAGCCAGCAGGGTGTGCCAAGGGGCCAGGTCCGGGTCGTTGCGACTGATCTCAGACACCTGGGACACAGCACAGTGTGAGGGCCGGCCCTTCCACTGGGGGGTGCTGGATTCACGGAACCTTTGTGCTGTGGCGTGCGGGTGGGGTTTGCGTGGGAGGACCCGGCTTGTGGACCATCCACGGCGCACTTCCTTTTCTTAGTGCAGGTGCTGGGTCCTCAGCTCCGTGTCCAGCTCGTCCACCCAGCTGGGCCAGGTGTGCAGGCTGCGGGTGGGCCATGAGGAAGGTACAGACAGCTGGTGGCCCCACTCCCGTCTCTTCAGCCCCCATGACTGACGTGACCCCCTCGTGATGCCACTCAGGACGGGAGCTGCTGCTGCCACGTCTGGGTGGGTGGCATCCACCTCTCCCCAAGCTGCCCTGGATGATGGAGGCGCGCCCAGCGGGGGGTCTCCCTCCTGGATGCACCCCTACTACCTCTGCAAAGGCCAGTGGCTGCGAAGAGACCCTCCTACCCGCTTGCATCGCCAGCATGTCCCTAACTCAGGTCCTAAAGCCTCGGGGCAGACCCGGCCCCACGCTCAGAGGGGAGTCTGGGGAGACCCTGATAATGGGATGGCAGGTGGAGGTGGGGCGGCTCCATCAGGCTCTCCAGGGGGCTGCTGGGGAGGCAGGACTCTGCGCCCTTTCCCTGGACCTAGGCCTGTGGCTGGGCGGTCCGGGGGGACAGGACAGGGCAGCACTGTCCCAGCATTCAGGCAGGTTGGCATCCTGGGCTGCTGTGGCCTCACTCAGCCACTGATGGGCTGTGACAGGAGGCGGCTCAGCCCCGGGGTGCGGTACTGGCACAGTCAGTGTGCAGTCTGCATGGATTTCGGTTCCTGGCAGGGAGTGTGAAGCCAGCCACAGGACCAGGAGCAGCGGCAGCGTGGGGCTGTCGGGGACTGAGGGGTCAGGAGGAGGGGCGCTGCCCTCACCTGGTAGTGGGCCCAGCAGGCCTCCCAGATGCGCAAGGCCTCGGCCTCCGGGAACTCCCGCTTGAAGCAGAGCAGGAGCCAGCGGTGGCAGAAGAGCATCTGCAGGCCGTCCTCGCCCAGCGTGGCCAGGTGCTGGTAGAAGCGCGGGTGGGTCAGCCGCAGCAGCTCCCGCAGGTAGAGCTGGGGGCGAGGCAGGACCGTGAGCCCACCCGCCCGCCCCCGCACCCTCCTCAGCCACCCCAGCCTCGTGGTCTCTGCAGGCCATACGTGTCTGGTGCCCACTTAGTTCCTTCTGGAATTGGTGTGTGCCCATCTTTGCCAGTTTCTCCTAGACCTCAGGCTGCTCTGGATGGAGGCCCTGCGTGGCCCAGGGCAAGGCAGGGCGTGGCACCCTGTGCACCTGGGGCCGCCTCCTGGAAGCTCAGCCCCAGCCACACAACCCCCTTCTCTCCCACGGCCAGGACCCACCATCTCCCAGAGCTGACTCAGAGCAAGCAGAGATTCCCACACCTCAGGTCACCCCCTGTGACATGGGACCAGGTCAGGACTGCTTCTTGTGCCAGGGCTTGGGCTGACTTCACCAATGCCACTGGAAAATTAATCTCCAGCAGCCAGTGGGTCACCGGGTCCTGTGCTGCTGTGAGCCATCAGGATCTAGTGGCGTCAGACCCTGTGACTGCCTCCCCGGGTACCATGATCGTGCAGAGCCAGCAGGCCTGGCTGGGGTCACAGCTGGGGGATCTCAGCGGCCTGCACACCGCTCCCCACACAAGCGGCCCATTGTTCTTGCTGGAGTTGACAGCTGGGGCTACGGGGTACAGGAGCTGAGTCCAGTTCTCCACTCTGTGGCCCACAGCAGGGCCAAGGCCATGTGCATGGCAACACACCCGTGGACGTTCCCTGCTCCTAAGCCTGGTCCCCAGCTGCACCCCCCCACACCTTCCTCGCTGTGTTCCACAATCCCATGGTGTCTCTGGAGGCCCTAAATGGCAAGCCTATGGGATGGGCTCCTTGGCCCCTTCAGCTCTAGGCCGCAGAAGCACATCATGTCCACTCAGCACAATGGCTTAGCTGAGCCTCAGGATGCTCAGGGCCAGACCCCTGAAGGCAGAGATGGCCCCAGCCCAGGGGACATGGGACGCCTGCTGTCCTCCCTATCACAGACCTATTCTGTGTCCCCACTCCCCAGCCCTGGAGCCCAATACCCTCTGCTCACTCTGTGGGCTTCCAGGCTGAGCTCCCTCCTGGAACCAGTATAAGACCATGGCCAGCAGGTGCCCGGTGCACCCTGGTGATGGACAGTGAGGACAGCAGTCAGGAGCCCTGGCTTGTCCTGGGCTGCACACCCCCCACCAGACCCCACCTGACCCAGCTTGGCTCACCCACTCCCCGCCTCTCAGTGCTGCCTCAGCGCTGCCTGGTCTACACAGGGCGATCGTTTTCAGGAGGACTTGGGGTGGGGGGCGTGCCTGCTGGGCCCCAGGAGAGGCCTGCTATCCTTGGGGTAAGCTGCGGTTGGTTCCCAGGGTGGCGCAAGGAGCCCTCCTGTCCCCACTCCACCCAGGAGCCTGGGCTGCGTGGCAGCACCTGGGAGCCCATGCAGGACAGGGCCTCCCTCCCTGGCCGCGCCCGCTGGGCCAGACTGTGTTGTCAGGTGCAGGAAGGGGACGCTGCCCACAGCCCACCCTGGGCCTGCAGAGCCCTGGGAGCAACAGCCCTCCTGGAGGCCCACACCCAGCAGCAGCGCCTGTCTGGCTTTGGGCTGCCCGCTGACACACAACGCAGAGCCACACGTCACTGCCGAGCCTCCTGGCGGCCGGAGGCGGCAGCGGAGTGCTGTCCAACGTGCCCGGTAGACACACTTGAGCACAGGCACAGCCCTGGGTCTCACCAGCTGCTTCTCCATGTCCTCGTCCCGAGGAGAGCTGACGAAGATCGTGTTCTGCATCAGACCAACAAAGCACCAGAAGGTGTCCGACTCGTCCAGGACCTCGGCCAGGATGGGAGCCACCAGGTCCGACATGCCCTGGGAGTAGCCAATAGCCGGGTTGTACACAGCGTAGTTCAGCAGGATCCTCCTGGCAAGGTGGGAGAGGGCGGGGTGGGCATGACCTGCTGCCCAGGCTGGGCGCCCCGCTGCACAGGCCTCCCTCTTCACCTTCATCTCTGGCGGCAGCATCTGATGCAGGGCCTGGCAGCTCGGTGATGACCTCAAGGGCTGAGCTTTGGATCAGGACCAATGGGTCCTCGCTTTGCAAGAGGTAATAGCCTGAGCTAGCTGCTCTCCAGGCCCAGGGCCCAGAGCAGGGGGTGAAGAGGAATGTGGGTCTGATTTTCTTAACGGTTGATTGCTGTGACCATAGGTGGGCTGGCAGAGACATTTTTACAGGCTGTTAATTTTGTGCAATTATTTGCTGGGCTGCAGCAGAATGTCAAAGATGCCAGTCTCTGGCTCTGAATGGCCTTATCACAGGAGGACCACCCATCAAGAGGTGGAGGGGATGTGAGGAGAGGTCTATCTATGGTGGGTATGAGCAGGCAAGAGCAGGTTTGGGGGTGCCCAGGGACAAGGGGCTCTGCTGGAACCCTGAGTGGGATCCTGTGGCTTCCTCAGGCTGTGAGTCTCCTGCTGAAGCTGCCCACAAATCCTTTGCTCTGGGACCTTGACTGCATGAACACTGGAGAAAGCCACCCCGGGCTTGTCCCCTTCCCAGAGATCAGCCAAGGCTCAGAGGGCAGGGGGCCACCACTTGCAGATGAGGGAAGGCTGGACGGCCCGGCCTGCCCAGGAGTGGGTACCTCATGCTCTCCACGTTCGGATTGTCTTCCCCACGGAAGAACTCGTTGCTGCGGTCTGTCCGAACCACGTCTTTGTCCACGGTGAACTGCACATTACGCCAGAACGCGCCGCGCTCCTCGGGAGTCATGGAGAGCCTGGGTGGGGGTGAGTAGTGGACGGGGTCCCAAAGCCTGTAGGCTCCAGACAGGCCTCCCCTCCACCCCTGCTGCAGGCAGTGGGGCTGGGCTGCTTCTGGCAGCAAACCTGCAGCTTCTGCAGGTGTGGGTGGGTGGGTTCCAGCCCCCAGAGGGGAGCCGAGCACAACTCATGGGTAACGGGCTTCACCCCATCCCAGCCCCAGAGGGGAGCTGACTGTAGCCCCTGGGGCAGTAGAGCCCAAGCTGGACGCAGCAGTCCAGCTCGGCCGCCTTCCCCGCAGGTGCTGCTCCGACCAGGCGGCACCTGTGAAGTGCCTGAACTCTGACACCTTGACCTGAGCACAGGAGCCCAGTCCCCAGGCCCAGAGGGTCATGACTGCACTTCCCCAACCGCTCATCATACTCCCAGGAGACCCATTTTTGGAAGAAGCCATGAGTCACAGAGGTGTATTGTCCCTGCTGATTGGCACCTCCACTGCCCCTCCAAAGGACGTTTCCCTGGGGAGGGTGGGGGCGCAGGCACAGCTACCTCTTCTGCTGGATCTCCATGTACTCCTTCCGCTTCTGCACCCGCAGCGCCTCCCGCTCCTCGGATGTGGACTCGTGGCTGTAATAGCGCAGCAGGAAGGGCCAGACCTCCCCCCGGATTGACACATCAATGCCGCCAAAGAAAATGGCCTGGAGGGAGCGGCCAAAGTTGGGGGGGTGCAGCTCAAAGAACCCCAAGTCCCCAGGGACGGGTCTCTCGGTGGCTCCCCGGCAATTTGCACATGTTTGCAAGGGGAAAGCGCGGGCCCTGCATTCCCATACAGAACACAAACCCGCTCATTTCAATGTCAATGCCCCCCCGGAGCGGCGCTCCGATTGACGTGTGGTTCTCACGTCGGGGCCTAATCCCCGGTTTTGGAAAGGCCGCCTTTCAGTGCCCGGCCCTCTGTGCAGGCTGACATGGATCCCGGCCCGCTCAGGATTGTTCCTAAGGGCCGGCTCTGATCCTTCGCCCGCCGCGCATTCGCCACCGCCCTCACGCCAGGGGCGGGACCCTCGGGCGCCGCGCCCCGCCCCGCCCCGCCTCGCCCTGCCCCGCGCCAGCCGGCCGGCAGGCCCTCACCTGGCGGGCCGGGCCTCACCTTGCGCAGCTTGTACACCTCCTCCACCTGACCCAGCTCGTTCAGGTGGTGCAGCCAGGCGGAGACGTCCAGCCGGCGGTAGAGGCTCTCCTCGGGGTGGGTCTCGGAGGACGGCAGCTTGGGCCGGCGGATGGAGAACTGCACGCACGTCCTTTCGCTGGCGACCTGCTGGACAGGAGGGACACTGGGCAACGATAAGTGCCTCCAGCGCCCGGCTTTTGAAGCCAGCGACGCCGTTCCCAGGATTTAAAAGGCTCTCCGTCCGGGGAGGAGGGGAGCAGGCCCCCTGCATACAAACCCCTAAGTGGCAAGTGTAATTAGACGCGATTAAAATGAAAATACCTTCGCCTACACCCGGGTCCCTGGCCGCCGCCCCCACTCTCCGACCCCAGCCGCAAACACCAGAATGAATGCCCGGCGGCCTAACTTCCCTGCGCCGGGAGGGCCTGCAATAAATTACATGTGATTGGCCACATACAAAGGGATCGCTGTTCTGCGCGGGGAGCCGGCCTGTCAGATTGTCTCCGCAGCAGCCAGGAATCCAGGGCGAAACTGCAGCTGACATTTAATTCAAAAATCAAAGGTTGTTCGATGTGGGGGGAAAACCGCCAAGCCACTGTAATAAGAGGAGCCAGCGGGAGGCTCTGTGGGAAGGACGGAGTTTTAAAGTCAGCCCCGTTCCTAATAAGCACATACGGTACCTTAAACAGATAATTAAAGGGCTCTTATTACATTTGTATGTAGATTGAGCAAAATATGGCAGGAAGTCCTGTCAAAACATGATGTTTCAAGTGCAGAGAGCTGACTTTCAAAAAGCCCCAGCACAAGCTTCCAGCCCAAAGTGCAGGGCTGTCACCGCCCTGCCACCAGGGACAGCCCAAGGCCACCAGGGGACGCACCCTGTGAGCCCACGGCTGGAGACTAGCAGGTGCACTGGGAAGGACTGGGCCTGCGGGAGGGCAGGGGGCTCCAGTGGCCCCATGTAGCACGTGGGGCCCACGGGGCAGGCCGGTCAGCTACCTGGTCCTCGAGGTGCGACTCGGTGCAGAACTTCCACTGCTGGAACACCTCGCACAGCTTGTCCAGGCCACCGTGGTGGAAGTGCAGCACCTTGTACTGGCTCTCTCGGCTGGCCACGACCAGCTGGCCACTGGTGCAGGCCTCGTCACTGAAGGGACATGGGCGGGGCAGAAAAACCAGATGAACATGCAAACCTGGGTTTTGATTTCCAAGTACAGTCAGAGGACACGGGGCCTCCTCAGAGGCAGGCGCATCCCCGGGAGTCTGGCTGCAGGTGGGGATCACAACCCCAAACCCACAGAACCTGGCACCCCTCTGCAAAAGTAGAACAGCTCCCTCCTGGGGCGGCCGACTCCCCACCGGGTCCTGCCTGGCCACATCGTCCTTGTCAGTCCAGGAGACCTGGGGTGGACGCCTGTGGGACCAAGGGGCTTCCTCTGGGGGACTCCTGGGGCACTGGCCATATCCATCGGGGTCCCAGCCCACCCTGGCCACTCACATGAAGGCTGGGGATGTGCTCTGGGAGAGGGGCCCTCAGGGACAGGCTCACCAGACCCTGCACAGGCCCCTGTGGGGACCTGCAGGCAGGCGGCCAGGGCGGCCAGGGACCCTCAGCCCCACCAGAAGGAAAGGGCAGCTCTGTCAAGACGGCTGCGCCCACGTGCTGCCCTCAAGGCGAGCCGCAGAGTCAGGGTGCAGAGGCCAGTGGCCGCCACTCTACACAGCAGCTCTGCTTGGCCTCTTCTCTGAGGCCAGGGTCTAAGCACAGCTGCCCCCTACCCAGGGCAGAGTGAGGACACTGGGAAATGCTGTAGGGCCATGCAGCCCCCCCAGGTGGGCTGGACAGCTCACACCAGCACCGAGAAGCAGCAGACACGTCCTCACCTGAAGAACAGGCGCAGGGAGCGCATGTGACCCAGGTCCACGCGGAACACACCGCAGATCTGCTCCAGGGCGCAGCCTCGCTGTGGCTGGTCCCAGCGCGAGGTCTGCAGCAGGCCGCTGCTGTCCGGGAAGCGCAGGGTGGTGTCGGAGCTGGAGGGGGAACTGGCAGAGCAGGCCACGTGAGGGCCATGGGGCAGGGGACCCACTGAACATGCGCGCTGAGCTCCAACACAGACCCAACAGCACATGGCCTGCAGGAAGCGGTGCCCCAGACACCTGCCCATGAACTACGGGTGAAGGAATCCTGCTCCTGGTCACGCACACCTTTGTTTTCACTGGGTGGGAGAGCATCTTCATGTTCAGACCCCATTCCACTTAACAGAGTTGTCATAATGACAGACAAAGCCACCATGACTGGAGTTACAATCCTTGCTGTGTGACCTCAGGCATGTTACCAGGCCTCTCTGAGCCTCGGCTTCCACATTTTTAAAGTGAGGACAGTTACCAGGCTGTGTGTGGAATAAGTAACTGTAAAATGCTCAGCACAGGCCTGGAGCTCAGTGCTTATGAAGAGGAGCTGTTTCCCAACAGTTAGAGACGGCTTGGGGCTTCCACATGGTATATTTCTAAATGAACATGGATTTAGAGTATGGCTTGGTAAAAAATCATTTGAGTTATTAACACTAATACAGCAAGTATTATTAAAGCTCCTATATGGCCTGGGCCTGGGCCAACCCCTTCTCATGTGCTTTTATTGCATATAATCTTCACAATAAACGTATGAAACAGTGTACAGAAGAGGAAACTAAGGCCCAGAGAGCCCAAGCAACTTGACCAAGGTTGCAGAGTCAGCGGGCAGCGGAGCTGAGGTCAGATTCGGGCTCAGGTTCTCACAGCTGTTTGCAGCTGCTGAGTCTGTGGCACTGCAGGGCTCCTCCAGCTAGTCCATGAACAGTTACCTTCCCAAGGTAAGACATTTTCTCACATGAATCCAGACATACTCCGAGTCACATCCTGCCTCCCGAGATTTCTCAGTATCCCCCAGAAATGCCCTGCTGAAATATGACCAGAGCAAGGGCAGGAGCGGAGCGGAGCAGAGCAGAGCACACCCGCCTCGCCCGCCCTCCTCCAATGCCAAGAGCACCAGGCCTAGTGCAGGGACTCGCTGCCCGTCCCCCGGGGGCGAGGGGGTGGGCCCAGCTGTCCCCCGCCTCTGGGGACGCCCGGGGTTCCACCTGGGCCCTGGAGGCCAGACACAGGGGAAGCCCCATGGTAGACAGCAGCCGGCGGTAGCCTCAACCACCCTGGGCACAGGCCATGAGGCCCCGAAGTCCAAGGGGTTGGCCTGTCCTCCCTAGTGGACCCTGATGGCCACACTGTGCAGTCATTGTGCACAGAAGGAGGCGGGACGAGGACAGAGAGGGGGCCCACCACGCCCCGCATGCAGCCTCGTAAGCTGCTTACTGAACAAGGCGGCTGGTGGCCAGAGCTCCTGCTCAGCCTGCGCCTGCGGCTGCAGCTCTTCCCGAGCCCCCACCCTCTCGCCACCACCCAGACACAACGTGAGACCCCCGCCCTGGCCTGCATGCCACTCCCAGCACACTGTGTCCTGCTGGCCTGGGCAGCCAGGCCAGGCCAAGGTCCTTGTGGCAGAGTCCTGGCCGCCGGCCCTGCTGGCCCCTGGGGAAAGCAGGCCATTCCAAACCAGAAAAGAGCCCCAGAGAGAGGGGCCACCCCCTCCTCCCCAGCAACCTGCCTCAGGCGGAAGTCTGCTTAAACTCCCCGGGGGGAAATTATTTGCATCAATTAATTGACTGATTCATTAAGTCAAGACACTGTGCTCGGGACCTGCAGCTGGGGGTCCCGGGGCTCAACCTGGAGCAAGTGGACTGAAGCCTTAGTTCCCTGGTTAGCTGGGACCTGGCTTGGCAGAGGCCACCCTGCTCGGCACCGAGGACTGGCCTGTTTCCCCCAGATGGGCTGCACAGGCCAGGGCAGCTGCCCCAGCTCCCAGCACAGGCCTGGCACAGAGCCCGAGTCACTGCGTACTCACACCTGGAGTGAAAACGGAAAATGCCTGGCAACTCGGAAGTCATCGAAAAACACACGCTTTAAAGGAAGTGGAGCCTGGGATGGAGGTGTGTGCAGTTTTGGTTTTTTTTTTGTGTGTGTGATGATCTTTCTACATATGTGGAGCAATTTGGTTTTAAGAATATACATATGTGCTGCATATAATTTGGTTTGTTCATAAAATTATTATGTGTGATGCATTAAAATTAAAAGGATGGTTTATTTAGGCAATAACTTCCAAGTTGCTATTAAGCTCAAAATGTTTCACAGATAGCTCTAGAAGATTGAGCGTTAAGAAGTGCAGCGCTGGGCTGGGGAGATAGCTCAGCTGGTAGAGTGCTTGCCTCGCAAGCACAAGGCCCAGAGTTCGATCCCCAGTACCGCAAAAAAAAAAGAAAAGAAAAAAAGTGCAGCGCTGCTTAGTGTCTGTCATTCTCTGAGGATCTCTGAGGAAATGAATCTCCCCGAGACGCGGAACTGGGGCTATTGCTCACTGATGGACAGTGCCATGCACATACAGAGGTGACTCAAGCGCTGCCTCAAGTCTCTGCAGGTGTCCTATCAAGAGTGGCACCTGGGCTGGGGAGATAGCTCAGGGCTGGGGAGACAGCTCAGCTGGTAGAGTGCTTGCCTTGCAAGCTTAAGGCCCTGAGTTCAATCCCCAGTACCACAAAAAAAAAAAAAAAAAGAGTGGCACCTGTCACCCCTTGAGTCAAGAGAACATGGTGGAAGTGTTGCTATATAAGTCCCAGAGCCTGGGCTTTGAAAGGCCTGGCAGCTTCTGCAGGTTCCCCTCACACAGCCCAGACAAAGACCTACTGACAGTAGAACAGAACCTACTGACAGCCAGCACAGCCCCCAACACGTGGTCAACACGTGGTGAACAGAAGCCATGCAGACCCCCACCACCAGCAGCAACCAGACAGCTGCAGCTCCTGGAGCCGCCCCCTAAGAGCCCAGCACAACGCCAGTCTGAGCCTGGCCCACACTGAAGAGCTGAGTGCAAAGCAAAGGTGGTGTTTGCATTGCTAAGTTGGGGGCCATTTGTTACGCAGCAATAGATAACTGATATATACAGGAGTATCTGTTTCCAGAAAATCCTTAAGAGAGAAGAAACCTCCAGACTTAGAATGGTGGCTCTCAAGGTCAGAAACACTGGGGCAGAGGTTAACATGATTCAAAATACCCGAGCTCTGAACTTGCTCTTGCTTTATTTCCATCCTGAGGTTTGGAGCTGACTGAATGAGAAGCCAATGGACCCCCACTGTAGGTCCCAAGCACAGTGTCTTGACTTAATGAGTCAATTAATTGATGCAAATAATTTTCCCCCGAGGAGTTGTGAAAGGGCTTAAGCAGACTTCTGCCTGGAGGCAGGTTGCTGGGGAGGTGGGGGTGGCCCCTCTCTCTGGGGCTCTTTTCTGGTTTGGAATCAGCTGCTTTCCCCAGGGGACCAGCAGGGCCGGCGGCCAGGACTCCGCCTGGCTGTCTTCTGTCTGGCTTTAGGGAATCTTGGCCTGGTCCGCTGGTGAGCAGGACACTGTGGGCCGGGAGGCACGCAGGCCCTGGAGGACCCTGCTGGTGGGCTGTGGTGCAGAGAAGTGGGACAGGAGCCTGGGAACACGGCCACCCTTTGGTAGCCCCTCATAAGTGTCGAAACCTGGAAGCAACCAAGATGTCCTTTAGAATGTGAGCGCGTGTAAGTATGAATAAAGGACAGTGCGCTCAGACATCATTCAGCACCCAAAGGAAATAAGCAACTGAGCCACAAAGACGCAGGGAGGACGCCTGGACTCTTGTCACCACATCCAGTCTGGGTGGCGGGGCTGGGGGAGGGTCACGGGGTCCAGGGCAATGGGGCTGCTCTGTCCCACACTCCCCAGCGGATGCCTGTCTTTGTCCAGAGAAGGCCCAGCACCAAGCATGAACCTTGGTGTGAACCTGGATGTGGTGACAATGACCAGCCCGTGCCGGCTCACTGCATCAAAAGCGCCACTCTGGTGGGGTGCTGTGTGGGGGAGACGGGGCACACAGGGGTCTCCACTCTGCCCAGCTCTCCTGTGAACCGGAAACGGCTGTACGAGAGAGTCCACTAAACCCCAGCAACGAGGAAAGCAGGAAGCCAAAGAGAAGCCTGGGAGCTCGCCGAGGCTGCCTCGGATGCGCAGCTACCAGAAGCGCGCGGCTCAGAAAGAAAAGGAACCACGCCGCGGGGACACGGCAGCGGAGGAGAAAGCTAGCGACTGCACAACAAATACGAGGATCAACGACCTGTTCCCGTCCACACGACAGAACAAATGCATCTGGGAACAAGACGCCGCTGGGGCGGGTTTTTAAGACTGGCAGCTATTACAAAATTTAAAAATCTAGCGCAGGCAAGGATTTGGGGAAACAGCCCACCACGACTTCGGGGGATGCAAACTGGCCCAGTTCCTCAGAACGGCAATTTTGAAATAGGACACAGAAGGCTTAAAAAGATCCATGTGTTTTAACACTTTACTTCCTTTAAAAAAAAAAAAAAAAAGTGGTGCATTTTAATTATACAGAATAGCGAATTTCGTTGTGTTGACCCTTAGTTTCATTTCTAGGAGGGAATCCAAGGAAAATAGTCCAAGATGCCCACAAAAAATACATGAATAGACACAGAAAAAGCAGCTGACAAATATCCAATGCTCGTTTGTGATAAAAGCTAGGAATCATAGGGACCCTTCCCCAGCTTGATAAAGGACACCCACAGACCCTGCCACTAGCACCACACTTGGTGGCAGAGGACTGAACTGCTCCCCAGACCAGGGACGGGCTAACCATGCCTGCTTTCACCTCCTCTAGCAGGTGCTGCACTCGGGACAAGGAAGGAAGCAGAGTCACGGGGATGGGAAAGAAGTTCAGCTCTCTATTTTCAGATGAGATGACTGTTTATGTTTAAAAATCCCAGGGGAACCATAAAACAATGAATGAATAGAACCAATGAATGAATCTGGTAAGATTATAGGCCAAATGTTTAATATAGAAAAATTAGTTGTGAAAACTAAAATGAACACAAAATATTCAAATTATAGTAGGAAAAAGAAGGAAAAAACCCCACATGAAATATTTAGAAACAAGTTTAGCAAAAGATATTCAAAGTAAGACCCAGAACACCGGTAACCCCAGCAATCTGGGAAGCTGAAAGAGGAGAATTGCAAGTTTCAGGTCAGCCTGGGCAACTTATGAAGACCCTCTGTTAAAATAAAAAATAAAAAGGGCGGGGAATATTATTCAATGGTAAAGCACCCCTGGGTTTAATCTCTAATATTGAAAAAAAAAGATATTCAAGACAATCACACTGAAAAAATCCAAGATGGCTGAGAAATCAAAGACTTAAATGAAGAGATAGACTATGTCCATGGATGGAAGCAGTTACCATTGTTAAGATGGCAATCTTGCCAAATTCCAACAGGAATTTTTTGGTAGAAATTGGTAAACTGACTCCAAAATTTTTAAGGAAACAGAGAAGACTTAGAATAGCCACATCAATTATAAAAATGAAGCACAAAATTGCAGGACTTATCTGATTTTGAGACTTATGGAGCCATAATAAGCAATAGAGTCTACAAGAGTGAAAAGACTAATATGATCAAACAGACGACCAGTGAAACAGAATAGAGTCCAGAAATAGGATACGGTCCATAGATTATTGATAAAGGAGAGAAGGCAATCAAATGGAGTAAAAGAGCTTTTCAGCAAGTGGTGTTGAAAAAGAATGAAAAGGAATCAATACATGCTTTCCTATGTCACCCTCAAAAATTAACTCAAAATGCATCCAGACACAGATATGAAACCTAAAGCTATAAAGCTTCTAGAAAAATCCATAAGAGAAAAAATTTGAGACCTTGCAATAGTGTCAGGTTTCTTACACAGAACAGGAAACCCAAAAATCATTAAAGAAATGTTAAGGCAGAAAAAGAACATTTTTCTTCCAAATACTCTATTAAAGGCAACAAAAATGTAGGTCAGAACCTGGAAGCAAATGTTCAGTGTTTGTCCAGGAAAGAACTTTTTCCAGAATCTGAACACTGAGCCCTTGTAATGCAATGATACTGCTACGTGCACGTAAGTGCTTCTTGGATGTGACACCGAACAACACAAAGCAGAAGGAAAGATAAGCTGAAGATAGGTAAAATGGAAAACTGCTGTTTGAGAGACACTTTAGAAAATAAAGACAAATCACAAACTGGGAAAACACATTTGCAAAATATACATGATAAAGGATTTTGCCCACAATATACCAGAAACGCTCAAAACTCAGTCACAAGGAAACAAACAGCACAATTTTAAGAAGAGCCAAAGGTTTGAAAGGACAATTCACAGAAGATGTCGGAACAGCAAGCAGATGAAAAGGTGCTCAGGCAAAAACCCAGAGCGCATGTGTCCCGGCCACTCACGGCGGAGCGAATGGGAAACAGAGGGACCGGGTGACGGGACAGCACGCTGGCCAGTGCTCTGCGGTGCTGGCAGGAAGAAGGAAAAGGCCACTGTGGAAGGAGGGAGCAGGTCTCCAGGGGACGGCACCCTTACCACGCAACGCGGTAGCCCTCCCCCGGCCATCCGCCCAACGCGTGTGAAAACCACTGGCGCAGATGGGCGAGCGAGTGTTCAGGGCAGCCGAGCTCACAACCCAAGAGCAAGAGGAGTCGGTCTCCCGACCGGGGAGCCAGCATGCAGGCCGGGCGCGAGCGGGGAACCGTGCCCGTCAGCCTGGAAAGGCAGGAGCAGGGACACCTGGGACCACGGGCGAGGAGCCAGCGCGTCGCCAGAGACACCCTGGCTGGGCTCAGGAAGTGCCAGCAACCCGCACGCCCCGAGAGAGGCGGGGCTGGGGCGGCCGGCAAACTCCAGGCCCTGGTGCATCCCTGGCACTGTGAGAAACCACGGCGAGCACAGAGACCCACGGTGCAGGTGCTGGGGGCCGGGGCATCACGGGGCGCCGCTGGGCAAAGCAGTGCGGCTCTGCTGAAAGTCACACCTCCTGCGGAGCCAGCCTGGCGCTCCAGGCGCTCCTGGGAGAGAAGCGGCCACGCACATCACCCTGCAAGAGCCCAGGAGCAGGAAGCACCCAGGGCTCACCAACGCCGCGGCGGAAACGGCTCTGCGACCAGGGGAGGGCCCCGCCCGGCAGGCAGGGTGCAAGACCACTGCACGGAGGGACGGAGCCAGACCTCCCCTGCGAGAAGCCGTGCGATCCCAGCCGTCCATGTCCAGGACAGGCTGACCCGGTGCTGTGCCACCTCCGTCTACAGAACTCCTTCCACCTTACAGAACGGGGACACCGTGACCTCTGTGAGGTGCCTCCCCGCCCCCGCCCCCGCCCCCAGCCACTCCCTTCTGCTGTCCGTGCCCACCCCCCTGGCTGGTCCAAGCGCCTCCCGGGGGGCGGTGAGCTGTGCTTGTCTTTTTTTGTCTGGCTTGTTCCCTTAGCACATGTCCTCAGGCTTTGCCCATGTTGTAGCGGGAGTCAGAGTGCCCTTCCTTTTGAAGGCTAAATAATATTCCACTGCATGGACAGGCCGCATTTTGTTTATCTACTTGTCTGCCAACTGCTTCCACGTTGTCTGTTGTGAGCAAGCCGCTGTGAACAAAGGTGCACAGGCACCTCTGGCGCCCCTGCTATCAATCCTTCTGGGCATGTGCCCAGCAGTGGAATCTGTGGCTCAGGTGGGAACTGTACTGCAGCCTTTGGACGATCGGCCACGCTGCCCCCACCCCCACGGTGCACCCACACGGTCCCGCCAGCACGGGGTCCCGGGTCCTCCCGCTGCTTGCCGACACTGCCCTTTCTGTTCTGCCTGGTGCTTCGGCAGCAACCCGTCACTGCCCGTCACTGCAGGCCACTGGGCGTCCCCTTAAGGGTCGGCGGCATGGCCTTGGCCGGCTGTGGGCCATCTCTGGAGGAAGGTGTGCTCAAGACTCTTCCCCATTTTGAAGTGGGCGTTCGTTGGTGAGCGTGAGGCCTCCACAGTCCTGGGCACCACCCCTCACTAGACACGACGTGCAACGTCTCTCCACGCTGCGGGCTGCCTTTGACCTCTGCCCGCGGGGTTGGACACAAACTCCCCAAACACTCCCTGGTCCAATCTGTCCACTTTCCCCTTTCCCAGCACCTCTGGGGCCAGACCTGGGTCAGCTGTGTCTCCCAGGCAGAGCCGGGAGGAGAGAGGGACCACATAGGCACATAAAGAAGCCCAGGGTGACGGGCTTGTCCACCGACGGCGGTGGAGATGGGTGCACTGTTACAGAGGTCAACACTGAACTGCCCGCTTCAGTCACGGACAGTTGACCGCACGACGATTCAGCATCAATAAAGTTCTAAAAACACCCACCCGTGTTCGACCCAGCACCACTGCGTGTCATCTGGTACACCACCATCGGGCTCCCGTAGAGTATCTCATAAGAGTGTTTAGTGACCAAAGAAAATGCTCACTCTGTTAGGCAGGGAAAGGAGAAGTCAAACGGTGTGAGACACGAGTCGGCGTGGCTCTGCATAGAGCACATTTACAGGTGTCTTACAGCTACGTGAATGCAGACGTAGAAAGTGACTCAAAACCGTGATGAGGGTCTGCTCTGGATGGCAGCCATAGTTTATGTTCGCACTGTTCTTTATTTCTTTCAAGTTTTCTGAAAGGAATAATGTATCATTTCGATAATCAGAAAAAACAAGCGAATCTTCTGTGTGCTCACTTTTTTTAAACCAGAAGTCTGCAGTCTACTTTTTTCCTTTTATTTTTTGGTACTGGGGATCATAGCCTTGCTAGGATTTCCACCACACCCAGTTTACCTTCTTTTTTAAAAGAAACCTCACCATATTTATTTGCCCTTCCTATTTTTTTTATTTTGAGACAGAGTCTTGCCAATTTGCCTAGACTGGCCTCCAACTTGCCATCCTTCTGCCTGAGCCTCCAAAGTCCCTGAAATTACACCCCTCCCCGACTACTGCATTTCTTTTTATATTACAAGACCAACAAGGAAAATTTAGAAAAGAAGGAAAGCCCAGCAGGCACGAGCGGTCGCCATCTCCGGGGCCATTCCCTGGGCTCCCCCAGGGCCAGGAGCTGACCTTCACAGCCGAGGAGGCTGAGGAACACCCCTGAACTCCACAGCCGGCAAACAGCGGGGCAGGGATGGGCAGCCCGAGGCTCCCACCCTGGCTCCTCGAGTGAAAACCGCAAGTCCTTCCAACACAGCAGCGTCTCCTACTGAGGAGGCGCCCGGACCTGAATCATGGTGTCAGGGGGCCACACTCTGAGCGTCCCAGGCGTGCAGCTCGGTGCAGAGTGCTATCTAGCATGTGCAAGGCCCTGGGTTCAAATCTCAGTACCAAAAAACAAACAAAGGCCCTGAAACGCACTTCCCGCCCTCTGCCCCACACTCCTGGCTAGAAGCTGCCCGGTGGTCAGGCTCGGTGGGCAGATGCTCCACAGTTGGCCTGGGCCCCTTTCTCCGTGTCCTAGGCCTCTGGGGAAAAGCGACCACCACAGCGTGGCCTGGGGGTAGCGGCACCCTCCCCAGCTTCTCAGGACCAGAAGCCGGAATCGCCGTCAGCAGGGCCGCCCCCCAGGTCTAGAGGAGGCTCCTCTGGACGGGTCGTGGAGTGCAACTGGGAGCCCGGGAATACACGCACACGTTTGCGGCCAACTGGTTTCTGACTAGAGCGCCCACATGATTCAGGGACTGGCACTGGGACAAGCGGACACCCAGAGGCAGAAGAACTGACGCTGACCACGACCCACACCATCTGCAAAACCCAGCTCAAAACGGAGCAAGGGAATTTTTTTACTTTAAAGTCTTAGAGAAAACATAGGCAGCCGGGCGCGGTGGAGCACACCTGAGATCCAGCGGCTCGGGAGGCTGAGGCAGGAGGATCGCAAGTTCAAAGTCGGCCTGAGCAACACAGCAAGGCCCTGTCTCAAAACAAAAAATAAAAAGGGCTGGGCATGTGGCTCAGTGGTAGGGTTCTCCTGGGCTCAATCCCCAGCACCCACCCAAAATCCTGGTGGGGGGTTGGGGTTGTGGCTCAGGGTGAGGCACTGGGTTTGATCCTCATAAACTAAAGAAATAAAAGAAAGGTATTGTGTTCGTCTACTACTAAAAAGAAGGGGCAGGGGATGCAGCTCAGCTTGGAGCACCCCTGGCTCAATCGCTACTCTCTCTCTCTCACACAGGAAAAAGAAACGAAGGGTATGAGTCCCACGACCTCGAGTGAGCCATCCCTTCCGTGTGGCATAGAAAGCACGGCGAATGGAGAACAGACAAATCCGACTCCATGAGTGCCACGGGCTTTTGTGCTGCAGACACTCTCAGGAAACTGAAAGGATGACCACGGAGCGGGGACCCTGCGAGCCACGTACCCATGGGGACAGCACCTGAGGACACCGCGAATGCCAGAGCAGCGGGGCGGGCGACGAGAGGAGGCAAGGCGGAGGTGTGCACGAGCGCTCCCCCCACAAAGACCCGCAGTGGCCCAGTGGCCCAGGAAAGGTGCTTCCTGTCCCCAGTCACCCGGAGAAGCCGCGCCATCCCACTGTGGAAGCTGCAGCAAGAGAAGACGGACAGAGGACGTGGAGGTCCGGCCCTCGCACGGTGCTGACGGGAATGTGAGACGGTGGGTCTGGCTTGGAAAACGGTCAGGTAGTTCCTCAAAAATAGTTACACTGCTGGGTGTACATCCAAGAAAACAGAAAACACAGGCCCTGCGGAAACAGGTGCAGGGATGCTCTCAGCAGCTTCCTTCACCGGGGCCACAAAACGGAAGTGACACAGGTACCCCTCCACTGAGCAAGGGATGAGCAACGGAATACTGCTCAGGCATGAAAAGGGATGGAGTGCTGGTCCATCTACAGCATGGGAGCCCCAGACACTGTCGGAGGGGAGAGCAGCCAGACAGGAGAGCTCACGCTGCAGGTTCTATCTGAAGAAATGCCAGAGACAGAAAACACTCGTGGGGCCAGGGCCGGGGGTGGTCCTAGCCGTGAGCGTGGAGCTCTGCGCTGGGCTGATGAACACGTCCCGCATCAGACACACGCAGCCAGGCGGCTTCGCGAGGGTGCTCGCTGCCACTGCACCGCAGACCAGGAGGGATCACCACGCTGCCCACCACTGGGCGCCTGTTCTCCGCGGTCTGATTCCCCCGTCCTTCTCCCAGCTTGGGGTCTTGCACACAGCAGGACCTCAGAGATCTGTTCATCCAGCGAGAAGCTCGGGGAGCCTCCCCTGACCTGGAGACCGGGAGCCTCCTGCTGTGGGGACGAGGTAGCACCCGCCCAGCCGGCACGTGTGCTGGGGCTGCTCCAGGGCGCCACCCGGTGGCGGGAGGTTGGCCGCTCCACAGAGGTGTCCCGCCAGCCTTGGTGAGGGTGCAGGCAGGGGAGGAGGCCAGGGGTGGGCACACGAGAGGAACCAAGTGTGGAAGAACCACCCACGTCTGCCCGCTGCAAGAGAGGCTCGCCGTGGGCCAGAGCCTGCCGCCCTCGCCCCGCCGGGCTTGTCATCCCTCCTCCTGCGGGAGCGGAAGTGACCTCGGTTACATTAACTGCAATCCCTGCATATTTTTATTTCCTTGAAATTTGCAAGTAACAAATACATAAACTCCTTTCTGTGGTTAAACATTCACAAAGCGCTGCCCTGTGCAGACGCAGCTTGGCCCGCCTTTCCGCACACCCACAAGTCCTCTCGCCCAGCCCGGCGGCCCCACTTCCAGACCCTGTCAACGTGTCCACACAGCGGCCAGCATCTCCCGCGTGGTTCTCCCACCCTTCAGCCCTCTGCACACCCGGTCACCATCCTTGGATTCAACCGAGCACGAACTGAAAATATTCAAAGAGAACTGCATCTGTGCTGAAGGCGTCGGCTTCCGTCCTGGTCAGAGAACCCCGGACAACCAGTGTCACAACCCCGTGCGCAGCAGTCACCCTGTATCAGGTACCCAATCTAGAGGAGCGTGCAGCTTTCAGGCAAAGGCCACACAGGTTGTGGGGGGGACCTGAGCATCCCTGGATTTGGGTGCCCCTGGGGGTCCTGGATCCAGTCCCCTGTGAGACAGAGGGGCACTGTACTAGTCTAAGGCAATTTAAAAAGAACAGCCTTTGCTCTCTTACTCACCGGGACTCATTAATGTGAATCAATCACCCTCTTGAGTCCATTCAGGTAAGACTGGAGGCAGACCCTCCCAGGAGGGGGGCTCGCCCCCGCACCAGCTGAGGGAGGACAGTTCCGACACAAGACTGTGGTCCCCGAGCAGCTGGAGGAGCCGCAGGTGCGGGCAGGGCTGTGGCCCCGCAGGCTGCATCTCAGAGGGGCTGGCCTGGGGCTCCAGGGAGGAGGAAGAGCCCAGCAGGACATGTGTCCTCCACCCACAGACAGAAGGACAAACATCACTTGGTCTCGGAAAGGAAGGAGACTGTGTGTACCTGTAAGGCACCAAATAAAGAGTCGGTAACAGTAGGCAGACCTGGGGAGCAGAGTGGGGGAAGCGCTGGGGGTGGAGACGGGAGAACTACGTTCCATGCTGCCTGGACACGTCTGAAGGAACCCCACTATGACCTATAGCTAGACTGCACTAATAAAAACATTGTTTTAAGAAAGGAAGGCCAAGCACGGTCACGCAGGCCGTAATCCCAGCAGCTCGGGAGGCCGAGGCAGGAGGACCATGAGTCCAAAGCCAGCCTCAACAACGGTGAGGTGCTGAGCAACTCAGGGAGGCCTTGTCTCTAAATAAAATACAAAACAGGGCTGGGATGTGGCCCTGTGGTTGAGCACCCCTGAGTTCACCCCCGGGACAAAATAAAATAAAAGAGGAAGGGAATCCTGATGCAGGCGACGACTCAGGTGAACCCTGAGGACACTGCCAACGAGACCAGCCAGCCACAAAAGGGCAGCTCGTGCTTCCACGCACCAGGGGCCCGGAGCAGTGAAGGGTGCCCAGGGGCCTGGGCGAGGGCAGCTGGGGAGCTGGTGTCCAGTGGACTGGGAGGGTGAGAGTGTCCCGGAGTGGACCCGGTGGCGTCCGTACAGCAGTGAGGACCTGCCGACACCAAGGAGCTCAGAGGCGAGAACGGGCAGTTCCAGGTCACCCTATCGCCGTGTCTTCAATGGGCCTGGGCTTCAGAGCCCGGTTCCTCCACCCCAAGCACGTTCTCGCTCCAGGCGCAGCACCCTGGCCAGACGCTGGCCGGCCTGGACCCCTGTGCAGGCCGCGCTCGCGGGCAGGGGCTGGCTGGAAGCTCGCAGTGCCACGGGAGGTGCCTCACTCTACTTTGAGGACGATGGCGACACTTGACGGTGACTCAGCGCCTGGCCACTCCTGGTCCCTTCTGTTCCCCACCCTCCACCTGGGCGGGGAGTTCTGCACATACCTGGGCCGCGGCCCCGCAGCCCCTGCGTTCCAGGAGGCCTGGAGGAGGCCAGTCTGAGCGGCTCTCGGCCCTCCTCGGCCCTCCTCGGCCTCCAGTGGCTCTGGGCTTTGCACAGTGAGTGCTGTCCCCTTCTCCTTCTGTAATCACGAAAGTTGGCCCACGGGGAACAGAACCAGCCCGCTGCCCTGGGAGCTGCCTGGACTGCAAAGCCCGCATTGTGCCGCTGAGCTCGGGCCAACAGAGAGAGATTCCTGGACTTTCTGCCGGGGCCGTCCACACACTGGGCCCGGCCGGCCATGAGGTGTTTTTGGACCCTCCCACGTGGCCTACTTAGCAGGCCACTCTGAGCCAAGCAGGGATTCCTTAGGGCCTCGTCAGGAGCCCTTGATCAGCCAGACAAGACGGGTTCCTAAGGAAGGAGACCCGGCAACTAGAGGCTCTGGAGCCGCTGAGCTCAGAGCACAGCGATGACCCGGGGGGGGGGCACCAGGATGTCGCCCAGGAGTGTGGAGGACGCAGGGCCCCAGCACCCACCTCTCGCTGGCAGCCTGCAACCGTCCCCAGAGCCCTGGTGCACGCGGAATCCCCAGCAGTGCCACGTCACTCCCGTGCACTGGGGCGCCGTGCAGGGGCGGATCTGCGTGAGAGCGCAGCCGGCCTCCAGGCTCAGCACGGCAGCGGCCTGGGTGGCGCCCCGAGGATGCGCCCCGTCCCTGGGCATAGAGCCGCCAAGGTGAGGGGGCCAGGCGGAGCCATGCTGGGCATCTCCCAGGTCGGTTCTGCCCCGTGAGGCCGACTGGTCTGTGATCGCGACCTTACTCCACTCGACCAAGCCGAGAGCGAGGAGCGAGCAATGACCCTCGGGTGCAGGGCAGCCAGGTCCTCCAGGCCCCAGCCCTGGTCACGCACCTGCTCTGCAGAGGGGGGCTCGGGCCAGGCAGGCCCAGCCGGGCAGGTCCTTATTCTGCGAGGCCTCCCCAGCAGAGGGGAGGCTTCCCCTGGCCTCTGGGTGCCCAGCCCCGGGGGCTTCCCCAGCTCGCCAACCCTGGGTAAGTCCCCAAGGCAGCGAACTGCCTGGAACTTGGAAGTGGCACGTTCGCCACAGCCCCCCTGACTTGCCCCTCTGTTGGTTCCTCTCCGGGAGGCCAGCTAGGGGCTGCAGGCTGCAGGTCCTCTCCGCCCTGCCCACGCTGGCCCGCTAGCCCTCCAGGTGAGACCCTGGGGAGCAGGCAGGAACAGGCTGGCACCATGTCTGTGCTGGCCTCGCTGCTCTGGTGACGGATCCCCTTGGCAGGAGGAGGAGGAGCCACTCAGGCCTGCTGCTGCCCAGTCACGCTCAGTGCTGGACACGGCCATGCCCCGGCCTCACGGCTTCCTCCCGAACAGGAGTGCCGGGTCCCAGCTTCCCCTCCTTCATGGCCCTCGGCCCACAAGGTGAGGAGACCGGAAGACACACGGAGCCCCGCCAATTCCAGGGGCACTGCCCAGCCCACACCGTGGGGCCCCAAGATGCAGGACAGCGGAGAGACAGTGGGGGACTGGCAGGGAGCAGGCTCCACCCCAGGCCTCCGCCCACATCCGGAGGAGGCTTCCCACCCTGCCCGAGCCCCTCCCAGCACCTCTGCCACCCACCAACGTGCCCTGTCCCTAAGCCAGGACGTCGTCCTTGTGGTCACCGTAACCCCGGCCCCACGAGGGCCCGGCCTGGAGGAGGACGGGCACAAGAAGGGTCAATCTGGACAGGGATGAGGGTGGCCAGGCTCTGACCTCTGAGGCCTCACCACGCTCTCCATTCCAAGCAAGACCAAGGACCACTGCCTGGTTCACAGGCAGGCACGCACACAGGCACACACACGTACACAGGGACACACAGGCACACACACAGTCACACAGGCACACAGACACACACAGACACAGGCACGCACACACACAGACACACAGGCACACAGACACACACAGGGACACACACACAGGCACGCACACACACAGACACACAGGCACACACACACAGGGACACACAGGCACACACACACACAGGGACACACAGGCACACAGACACACACACACAGGGACACACAGGGACACACAGGCACACACACACACAGGCACACAGGCACACAGACACACACAGACACACATAGGCACACAGACACACAGGCAGATACAGATACACATACACACAGGGACACACAGGTACACAGACACACACACACACCCAGGCACACAGAAACACATACACAGACACACAGAAACACAAAGGCACACACACACACACACACACTGGCACATAGAAACACAGATATACACACAGGCATACACATGTACACACAGGCATACAGACACACAGGTGCACGCGCACACACACACACACACACACACACACACGGGCACACAGCATGCCCTGCCAGCGTTCCTCTGATCCCGGAGGCTGTGAGGCCCTCGCTCTGGGCCCTGCTCGCAGAGGGCAGCCCGCGGTGCCCAGCAGGACGGTCAATGCTGCCTCCAGAATGGCAGATCAGAGCCACAAACCCCCGTGGGCCCAGGGATTTGTGTCACGGGGTGGGGTTCCCAGGTGTCGAGACTGGGGCGGGCCAGACCCTAGGGAGCCAGGCTCAGGCGCACGGCTGACCATGGCATGGACCGTGCTGCCCCAGCCCCGGTCCTGTGTGTGCGGCTGCAGAGGGAGGCCGGCCAGGCCCGTGGCAGCTCGCAGGCCGTGGGGCCTGCAGGAGGCAGCGGGGCACAGGGCGGCCAGAGCCCGGCGGGCAGCGTCCCAGCTCCAGGAGCGAACTGGACACCACAGGCGCTCAGGGCCAGTGTGGAGGGTGTGGCGGGAGAGCACAGGCCCGCATCCCAGGTCTCACCCGCACGGCTGGGAACAGACACTGCCCAGGCCTTTCCTGCCCTTTGCCAGCCACAGGGGTGGGGACAGGGTGGCCGAGGCACTGGCCAGAATCCAGACCTAGAGGAGCCGTTTCCTGGTTCAACGGCGACCTCGCCAATTTCCCGGGAAGGTAAAGATCTCACTCAACAAAAGCACTGCTCCGAGAGCTGCGTGTCCCTGCATGGCAGGCGTGCGTGTGGCTCGACGTGTGGCCTTGCTGGCCAGGGCTGGAGACGGGGCAGGGTCCTCCCCTGGCTTTCCCCTTAAGGCATTCGCAGACAGACAGGCCCAGCAGCGAGGGGCCCGGGGCCTCTGATAAACAGCAGAATGACCACGTCCCGCAGCCCTGGCACCAGGTGGGACCAGACCCAGGGCACCTGTCCACGCCAGGAGGAGCGACGGCGGACACTCCTTGCGCCTCCGGCTCCGTGGGCGCAGCTCGGACACCCAGTCCCACCCAGGAAATTCTGTACAACCTAGAAAAAACGAAGAGACATGAGCTCTGGCCAGAGCAGTCCCCGAGCCAGGCAGGGCCCACGGGAGCCGCCCTGCAACACCAGCGCTGGGCAGCACGTGCTCCCAACGCCCAGCACGGGGACTGAGTCCAGCACCCCAGGGACGCCACCCCACGGCCCCGGGGCGTGCAGCCGTGACCCAGGCATGCCCACTGCCAGGGGCCAGCAGACAGAGCAGGCCAGGGCGGGCAGGGAAGAGGATGGCGCTGCCACCACCAAGCTGCATCGCCTCTGCGGGCCACATGCTGTCTGGGTACAGAGAGGCGCTCCGGGTCCCTTTTGCAGATTCAGGTGATTAAGTGCCATCAAAAGGGGACACACTGGCCACGTGTGGTATTCCACCAGGCCGCCCAGAATAGGCGTCAGCCCGAGAGAAGTGGCCGTGTAATCTGTTGGGCCCCAAATCGCACGGGAGCAGGAGTACTTCTCACAGTCCCCAAGAGGCACGCCCTGGACCTGAGAACCAAGCAGAGGTCGCAGCAGAGAACAGCCAAGCAGCAGGGTGCAGACCCCCCGAGCATCGCCGCAGACCCGGGCGGCCACGGTGGGTTCTGCTGTCCCTGTGGGGGCTTACAGGGCCGAGGTCACACGTGATTCTCAGACAGGTCTGCTGTGGCCCAACACGGGGCGGGCCCCGGGCCCCCCAGACCATGAGCCACACTTCCATGGACCCAGGAGAGCCGCTCGCCACACTGTGCCACCAACGGTGGCCACCCAGTGGCTCCCGCAGCTCCACAAAGTGCACCAATCACCACCCAGGCTGGTGGTTTCCAACTTCCCTGTGACGTTCCCCTAGGCAATTTAAAAATGGAATGAATACTAATAATAATTTGACTAAATTTAGGTCCTCCCCTTAGGCACCTGATTAAATTTCATGAACTCCTTTTCAGGCATTCAGCCCAAATTCCCCTTCCTTCTCTGCTCCAAAGCGAGGACTTTGTGACCATCATGCAGGGCCAGTGAGTCCCACCGACTGTGCTGGACTTCTCCTCCCAGAGTGACCAGCTGGTATGAAGAGGGTCACAGGTGAACGGGCACAGGGAGTCTGGATGCTTTGATGTAGGTCAAGGAGCCAAGGTTGGCCCAGAAGAGGAGCAGGTGGCCACAGAACCTGCAGGTCCCAAAGGGCCTCGAAGGTCCTCGGGCCCAGTCTATTCATTTCCTGAACACTGAGCACAGGGAGGGAGGGACCAGCTGAGGAACTCAGCAGGGGAGCAGCAGGGACTAGAAGCCAAGAACCTTCTGGATTCTGGGCCACAGGGTGTTGCAACAGCCCATGAAGCTTCATCCTGCCCTTCAGTCAGTTGGGGTCACCCAGACCATCTCCATGGGCCCCGGTGACAGACACCTGGGCCTGACCGGCTCTTCCACGTGTCTCCAGGACTCCCAGAGGGACACCCTGCCTCCGAGTCTGCACCCTGCCCGTGATGTCATTCCCTGGTGGGGGAAGGGGACCAAGAGCGAGCTGACTCAAGTGACCCGCGCTAACCTGGAGCTCCTGCTGGCGTCAGTGACAAGGCCCGACCCAAGGGGGCCCGAGGCGGCTGTCCATCGTTCCCCACTCCTCTCCACCCCAAACTGCAAATGATGAGAAAAGTCACCTGCATCCTCTGCCGGCACACCGGACTCCGGAACGTTCATTCCCACACCCCGCCTGGCGCAAGACGAAGCTCGCCCGGCTCGGCCTCGTCTCTACCCGCTCTCGCCCCAGCGCCCAGGCCTGGTTTCGGGTGGACCAACACGTCCTCAGCACCGCGTCACCGCCTGGCGTGACTCAGGGCATCGAGGACCCAGCAGGACCAGAACCCACTCAACAGGATATTCTTAAGCAGACGTGCTCACCAACCAGGTCTCCTCGGAGGGCCGCCTCCTGCCGCTGGCGGAAGGGAAGGCCTGAAGGGCCACGTCAGGCCCCGGGGTAGGGGGTGGAGACCCCAATTCCGCCACAGCCCGCTCGGTGCCCCACGCCAGAGTGAACGCCCTGTTCTCACGGGCATGCAGACCCCAAGGACACCAGGTGACCCGACACAGGACACAGGACATGCAAAGGAGAGGGCTCTTCAGCTGGTCCCTGCAGCAGCAAGCCACCTCCCAAAGGGCCACACTGCTGTCCCCACTCTTCTCCAGTCCTAGGAGCCAGCCCATGGTCATGCCTGCAGACGCTTGTGAGTCCCCCAGGGCAGCTCCAGGGAGCGGGGGCATGGCCCCGGGGGCTCCTGGGAGAGCCGAGGTGGCAGTCTCGGGAGGCACCTCACAGGCTCTGTCCCACGGGCTCTTCTGGCTCACTGCACTCCTTCCAGGGGCTGCTGGGTAGCGTTTCTTTAAATGTTCCCTAGAGACAAAGACCTGGGTGTTTGTGTCTCTGTTTTTTAAAGCCAATGACATTGCATTGAACTTCTTTGTGAGATCATGCGTGACACACACACCAACCGGTGTGCACACACAGGTATACGTTGGGTGTGCTCACATGAACACACCTATCCATAACCTTGGTGCAGGCACAGATCACACATCCAGGCTCTGCGCTGCTCACACATACAGCCTGTGCATGTCCATGTGTCTGTCTGTGCACCTCTGCACTTGTCTCAACCAACACTCAGACCACAAGAGCAGCAACGCTGACAACCGGTCAGGGTCTAAGAGCGCCCCATCTTGGCTTCTGCTTCTGGAACCTTCTGTGGACAAGCATGGAACACAGGTGTGTCCACCAGGGCCCAGAGGAAAGCAGAAAGCAGCTGACCATCGAGCAAGGGCACCATCCTCACCAGCGGGATGCTGTGCACTGAGATGAGTGGCTAGGGGCAGGTCCTGATGGAGCAGGGGCTGGGACTGCAGGACAGGAGTCCCTCCACCCTAGGGAGTGTGAGCCGCTGCCCTGCAGAGCAACAGCACCTGGCAGAAGCTGAGGGGGGCCTGGGGTTCAGGTGCAGCCCCTCAGAGGGACCCAAGTCCCCTGCACCAAAGAGGTGACAAGAACTGTCAGACAGCAGCATGCACAGAAAAACCCAGACACCCGCAAGTTCCTCAACAGGGACATGGGCAAACCAGGGAACTGTACAGCCTAGAACATTCCATGGCCATGGAAATAAACAAGCCACAGGCCTCAGAGCCACAGAAGAGCCTGGCCACGTTTCCACGACCCTCCAACACTGAAGGAGGTCTTAGGAAGCCTGTTACCAGGGGAGCAGGCCCAGCACGACACCCCAGAAACTGGTTCCTCCTGGAGGAGCGGGGGACAGGCAGGGGCCGGAGAGGGGCCGCCAGGGCCATGCTGGCTTGGCAGGCTCTGGTTCGAGTGGGTCCTGGGGTCACTTCATGGCCACGTCTGGTGTTGCATGTTACACTGGCTCCTTTGCAAGTGTCAGAGGTAAGGAAACTTAAAATGTTAAACCAAGAAACCAGATTTTACATACAGCCTGTCTACAACTCTGTCAAATAACGTAGGCTTCAGCAACGAAAAATGAAATAAGTAAAAATAAGCACAGGCTGAAGGGAACACCCGCGGTGCGTGGGGGCGGTGGGGCAGCTCTCCGCCTCCGTCCGGTCCCTGCTTTCTAAGCTAGCCGCTGTGCGGTCCCCGTCTGTGCCTGGTCCTCCCTGGACTCCTGCCTGGGGTTTGCTCACTCCCAGGACTTACCCTGGGATGACCCATCTCGTCCTTGCCTGGATTACATCACCCAAGACCCTACTTCCAAACAGCTCAGAGGCCAAGCGCACATGGACTTTGGGAGGGACACTACCCTGGCCCTACAGACACAGCTCCCAGGAAGTGAAGATGTATTCAATGAGTTCTTTTGACTGGGAGGCTGGACAGTCACTCCACAGCCAGGCAGGTCACTCGGGACGTCCCCAGCCTGGCCCCGGCATGCCTGGTCCTCACTCTGAAGAGGGGACCGCTCCTGGGGACACAGGTCAGTTGTCCTGTGTGCCACGAGTGGGCACCTCTCCTTTACCCTGCTAGGGAATGCCTCCTGCCCCACGCCCCGAGATCCTGGGTCAAAGGCGACGGGTAGGACCAGGCAGGCCTGGCTCTCCTGGTCCTGCAGACGCCCTTTCTCATTGATCTCCATTTGCTTTCAAACACGCTCTTTCCATTGTCAACCATGCTAAATGCTATTTAGTAGCTAATTAACTTCCAGGCGAAGACCCCTCTAATTGCGGGAGCTCCCCCCTCTGCCCCAGTCCTTGGGGATGCCAAGCTGACCTAGGGCATTTGTTCTGCTGGCTCTTACCTCGCAGAGGCAACCTTAAGCCCAACAACAAACTGCCAATCAAGGCTGCAGAGGTCAAGGGGGACCAAATTAGGCGCCCTCTGCTACCGCCAAACTTGCTTGGCGAAGCTTAATTTAAACAAGAAAGCAAAAAAGGTTATGAAAAGTAATTTTTCCCGAGGAAACTCTTCTCCAGGGCTGAAGGGGCAGCATCCTCTGCGCCTCAGAATGGCTGGTTCCTGCTTTGAAGAGTTCCAACTGGCTGCTTCTGTCTTGATGGTGCTGGTGTCTTTCTGCCATACGTCAAATGGAGGGATAATCAGAAAAGAGGAGGCTTTGCTTAACACCAGCATAAGTCACTGCGATTCCAACTGCGGCGAGGTCCCCAAGCACGGGAGGGGAAGGCAGCAAAGGCGGGTAGCAGTCCACATCCACCCCTCAGGGCCACAGGCCTGCTGGGCTCCCTCCCTTGGGCTCAGACTTCATGTGTCCAGAGCAGCGGGCACAAGGTCTGTGCTCACAAGTGCCCAGCGTGCTCACAAGCACCCAGCAGTGCAAACTGTGGCTGGACTCCACCTTTGGCCCGTTGGACACTGGTCACCGTAGCAGGTCAGAGCTCAGGAGCTGCCACCCAGTGGCGCCACAGCACTGTGGTGGTCACATGGCCAGAGAGCACCTGACTGCCAGGAAGCTGCACAACGTCCCCCAGGCCCAGGACCTTCCACCACAGGAGACATGCCGACACCAGGCACGTGGGCGGCAGCTCCCACCTTTGCAGAGGGAGTGGCAACGGGGCAGCTGGTGCCCACAGTGCCCACATTCCTGGCTTCTCCTGGAAGGCCAGGCCAACACGATGGTCCAACGAACACATCAGCAAAGACCCTGCTCCCAAACAAGCTCGCATGCTGAGGTGGATGACCAGCCTGGGAGGCTGTGGCCAGCTCGGTGTGATGAGACCACCTGTGTGGTTCGCAGGAAGTCTGAAGCTGCCCAGCGCAGGTCTTGAAGGCTGGGTGGAGCAGGGGTGGGCACGGCCAGGATAGAGCTGGACCTCGAGGCCAGCTGTCCCTTTCCCCCCAAGGTCTCTGCTGCTGTGTCTGCTGCCTTCCTTCCTGAGACGGCCTTGACGCAAGGCCACAGGGGGCAGAGCTTGCTTCCACAGAGACCTCAAAGCTGCGGTGGGCCCGGGTACCTCCCAGAGGGTCAAGAACAGGATGGTCCTGGGCTGTGCCCATGGCAGGCTTGCCTCCAGCAGGACTGGGAAGCAGGATCATCTTTTCTGACATGACCCCACTCACGGGGGACACTGTTTCAGGACATCGTGGCCTGGGAGGGGTGGGACGCGGCCTTCAGGGCGGCTGGTGAGGGCGTGGAGCACGCTCAGGCAAGTGCTTCCCTGGAGTCTTTACGTGGCCAAGGCCCGCGGCAGAACACGGCACCCTGCGCAGGCTGCCCTGGAGGCCGCCAGCCACCCGCTCTGCAGCAGGGGTTGCAGCCACCAGCCCAAGTCAACGTCAAGGCCAGGCCCACAGGTTACTCCACAGGGCAGGTCTCCTGGTGGCAGGAGCCTAATAGTCGCCCCATCACAAGTCAGTGGCCCAAGGTCACACACGTGCACACACAGCTGGCCAGCCAGGTGTTCCTGGTCCCTGTGTTCTGTACCTAATGGTTCTGCCAACACACATCACAACCAAACAAATCAATCACAACGAAACAGGGATAATTAACTTTAGGGGGAAAATGGCTTTTCCTAGAGGGTTTTATGTAGGAAGCACTGACCCATCCATCTGTAGTCAACTCCAAAGCAAAAGGTAGCAGCCCCTGCTTGTTTTTTAAGTTAGAACCATGCAAAACTAGAGGCCAGTTCTGCTAGGATGGGGACATATACCTCAGCCAGTCCCCCTTGCTGAGGCCTCTGGGCATGGCCTCTCTCCCGGCGCCAGCTGGGATGGACGGTTTGCATACTCCCAACCCACCCCTGTCACTCAACACCAGGTCCTTCCTACAGACCCAGCACCCTCAGACCCCCTCCAAGGAAAAACCTTTCAATCAGTGAAAAAGTTTCCCAAAAGGAGTTTCTTAAATTGTCAGAAAAAAACCCGGAAGCCAGGAACAGTGGCGCACACCTGTATTCCCAGCAGCTCAGGAGGCTGAGGCAGGAGGATGGTGAGTTCAACGCCAGCCTAAGCAACTGGTGAGGCCCTAAGCAACCCTGTCTCTAAACAAAGTATTTTTAAAAGGGCTGGGGATTTGGCTCAGTGGATAAACACCCCTGGAGGGTGGAAGAAAGAAAGGAAGGGAGGGAGGGAGGAAGAAAGACCCAGAGGGGTGAGCAGGGGCATCTTCCAGCATTCATTATACCAATGTGAATGTATGAAACACCCTGCAGGAACCGTCAGGCACAGTGACAGGCAGGCTTCCACACAGCCCAAGAGCACCCTGAGGTGGGGTCCCCTAAGACCCCTAGCTTGGCACGGTTCACCCTTGCTCAGAGACCTCCACAGTGGGATCTCCTGTGCCAGCACAGGAACGAACCTCGCCCTTTAAGCAGGTTGGATTCTGTCCGGCGAGTGTGCCAAGCCCCTCCCCATCACTCGCAGGGTCGGGGAGTGGCCAGGCTTTGCAGTCAGCCTGCCCTCTGTCTCTGGCACTGTGGCCACTGTGCCCCGTGTGAGTGATGGGCCCCAAAAGAATGGGGTGCTGGGCCACCTCCAGGACACAAAGACCTGGCTTCTTTGCCCGCCACAGAGCAAGTCCTACTAAACACGAGTCATCTTTGCTTCTTCCCACTGTCCGGCACGGCAGAGGCCTCCACGTCTGGATACCGCGAGCGATGCTGCTGTGAACGTGGGCGCACAGCTATCAGGACTGTTCTCAACACACTCGTCCCTCGGCATCAGCCTCAGCATCACAGGGTTGCAGGACCCCAATCATCCCTCCACTCCTTCAAACACCCAGCACGGTGCAGAGGTGTGCGAAGAGCTGCTACACTGTGTTGCTTGGGGACAGTGACGAGAGGAACATCAGTACATATTCAGTACAGACACAATTATTTTTCTGGATATTTCTGATCGGCTTGGGTTGAATCTGAGGATGTGGGCCTGTGGGTACAGAAACAGGGCTGGCCAGGTACGGAGGCGCACACCTGTAATCCCAGCAGCTGGGGAGGCTGAGAGTGGAGGAGGGCGAGTTCAAAGCCAGCCTCAGCAACGGCAAGGTGCTGAGAAACTCAGTGAGACCCCATCTTTAAATAAAGAGAGGGCTGTGGATGTGGCTGTGGTCGAGTGCCCCTGAGTTCAACCCCAGTACCAGGGGTGGCGGGGGGGAAAATAGAAAGAAATTCATGGCCGCTTTCACCATCTGCAGATGGGCCTCGATGTGCACCACCTACAGGATGGCCCCTGTCACAGCCGTGGTAACAGGGTGCTGAGCTGGCCATGGTCTGGGCTCCCAGAAGCAATGACCTGGAGGTCCTCACTAGGGACTCTGAGCCGCCCCAACCAGCCAGCCATGGCATAGACTTCGCAGGCCCTCCAGGGAAGGAAGGGCTGATCTCTGGCCCAGCTCCCACCAAACATGAAGGCCACAGCTCTGGATTAATAGTCCAGCACCCCTGGACTTTGGGAACACACAGGACAGGGCAAACATCTGGTTCCCTTTTAGAAGGCAGGGATGCCCTCGGGTGCAGCTGGGCACTGGCCCAGGGACTGCCCACCCCACCAGCAGCCTTGCTGTGTGGCCACCTGGCAAGGCCAGTTCCAGGACAGGCCACCATTACTGCGCAGACCTACAGACCTTGACCTCTCCAGCAGCCGGGTTCACGTGCCTGGGACCCCACCCTGTAGCCCTTTGCCGCATGCTAACTTCTGTCTGAGTCTGATGACTTTAGGGACCTCGTCAGAGCTGGCTCAGAGACCGACACACTAGAACCTTCATCTCAACACGTGAACCGTCCTGATGCTACAAGAAGAGGGGCGTAAACACCCTCGCCAGTCTCATGGGGAATTTCAGGGAGAAAGATCACTGAGGGAGGAGGGTGGGGAGGGAGAGCCACCGTGGTCTCAAGGCCACGCGCCAAGCCAGCCCCCCTGACACCCCCTTCTGGGCTCCCAAAGTGGCAGCCAAGGATCCTGCCCCTGAGGAGGCTGGAGGCGTGGAGGTCATGCCCTCGGGTGGCCCAGCCCGTGGGTTGCCTTCCCCAGTGTCCTCAGTTCAGCGTCCACACCCAGAAACGGGCTGGACTCTCCAGATTCCCAGGAGACGGTGGGGAGCGTCTGTTTTTCTAAGCTTGTGAAAACACTGGGAAAGCATTATCCCTGATCTGACCCTGACAAAGCTCTGGAAGCTCCTCCCGAGCTCCAGGTTCTTCACCCTTCACGGCGGGCTCTCTGGGAGGGACCAGCTTTCAGAGCCTACTGACTCAGCCCGGCCCTGGTGTGCTGGGCACCAGCGAGGTGGCCCCAGCAGCTCTCCCCTCCAGCCAGGTGAGGCCAGCAGCATGATTTCCCAACCCTTGAGGTTCATGACCAGTTGTCAGGGCTGCAACAACCTCCCGGAGCTCCCAGACTTCGGGGGGAAAACCAGTTCCGGGAGGCCGGGAGGGTGAGCGCCAGGGGCCCGCAGCTGGCCGGCCGCCTCTGTCTCTTTGTTGTGGTGAGGTACGCGCAACATGAACCTATCATCTTGACCATCCTGAAGTCAGTGGCGGCGCTGGGCACGTCCACACTGTGGCGCAAGCACCGCCACCATCCAGCCCGCAGCCTTCCATCTTGCACAACTGAACCTGCACCCACTGAGCAGCCCGCCCCGCCTGGCCCTGGCAGCCTGCACGTGAACGTCCGTCTCCAAGCCTGACGACTCCGGGGACTCATGGGAGGAGCGCTGCGGGACCTGTCCCCTCACGACCTATTTCAGGTAACGCTGTCCTCAGGTTCCTCCGCGCCGAAGCTCGTGTCCCAACCATCTCCCTCCACAGCCGGCTGACGCTCGTTGGCCCTGGGACAAGAGCTCACCACGGAGCCAGCCCCCGGCCCAGCGCTCGTCGCAGGGATCTGGCTCACTTACTGTGTCCACTTGTCTGCCAAGGGACCCATGGGGCTTCGCCTTTGGCACTCGTGGACAGTGCTGCTAGGAACGAGGCGTGGAGCGTGACGAGACCCTTCCGACCCCGACATTTCTGCAGACCGTGAGCAGACCATGCATGAGTTACCTATGTAATAGTAACTTTTTTTTTTTTTTTTTTTTTTTTAAGCAGGAGGTTCACAAAGTAATTTCCAGACAAGGCCACCCTTGAGGCTCTGACGGCCTGTCCTGGAGGTCTGCGGGCCCACAGGCTGTGTCCAGCTGCCCACCTGACCCAGGTGAGACATCAGCCTCCACTCTGGGGCCAGAGGCCAAGCACATGGAGGATCTGTCTCTGGGGGGAGGGGGACTGCTTGGCTGGAGAGAGGGTGAGGGTGGGTCTCACGTGAGTCTCCACCCACCAGAGAGCAGAGGGAAGGTCAAGGGGGGCCCGAAAGGCGGCTGAAGCAGTGGGGTGCAGGGCCCGAGGCCCCGGAGCCATGCAGTCCAGCAGGCCCGTGAGGGGCGAGGCTGAGCCGGAGCGCCTGTCCTTCCAACAGCCCACGGCCAGCCCAGCCCTGGAAACAGCCTCCAGGGACTTGCCAGTTAGAGTTCGCCTCACTTAGAGCCTACAGAACCAGCCCGGGAGGAGGGGGCACGCAGGGAGGGGCTGGGAGGGCGGAGGGCCAAGGACGGGGGGGTGCCGGGGAGGAGAGGGGCAGAGGAGGTGGCAGCCGCGGACGCCCCTGCTGACCTGGGGAAGCCTGCCATCTGCTGGGCACCCGTGGATCCCTAGGCTGCAGTGTCCCCAGGACACTGTCTGCCGTCTTCCCCAGCACAGGGCGCAGGGGGCAGCACAGGGAAAATGTGGGGCCACGGTGCCCACGCCCACTTCAGGGTAGGAAGAAAGGGCCCTCGCTCTGCAAACAGCAGAGTTCCCATGTGGCCCTCCCGCGCCCGGAGCTCGGGGCTCTGTGTCCACACCTGTCTCCAGCTATGGCCACCAACGGGCGAGCCAGGGGTCGGCCTGTCTGCAGGCCCCTCTCGCCACAGCACACAATGGATCCTTTCACCCCAGCTGGGCTGCAGAGCACAGTGACCGCCCTGGTGTGCCCGCTGGCTCTGACCCTGTGTGTCACTGCTGTTCTTGGCAGCCTGTGGTCCAGCAGCTCAGGAAACTGTCACCTTCACTACCACAGAAAGGCTCGGGGACAGGCAGGACGTACTTTTCACACTGGCCTCGCCCCGGAGGGGATGCCAAGGGCCACTTTTCCATGCCTCCCATAAGGGCTACTGTGACCCAAATCAAACAGGCCACTGGAACCCCCAGTGCACGGAGCACATGCTGTCACTTGACACCCATCTCGGCAGCCCGCCAGCCTCAGAGAGAGAGATGGAGCTACCAAAAATAATCCTCCTGTGTTTAAATATTTACAGAAGCAAGACAGATCCCGAGGCCCCCGGATCCGCCGGCTCTGACCTCATCACAGCTCCCGGGCGCCACCTCTCCCGGGCACACCTCTGTGGGGTCCTGGTCTCCCTCACTCCTTGACATTAGCAGCCACCACCTCTGGTGACCCACAAAGCAGCCACAGGCCTCTCCTCCCCCCAGAAAGGTCCCACTTCCGCGCCCCCGCTCTCCTGGCCCGGGCCCCTCCCCCACAGTATCTGCTGGCTCCAAAGCCCCGGCACGGCCCTCCTCCAGGGGTCTGCAGCCCACTTTGGAGATGCTGAAAGATGGAGCAGAAGCGGCACTTGTTCTTTAGCCCTAGGGCTACTCTCACTCCCTGTTCTGGGGGACCATGGAGGCCAAGGTGATCACAAGAGCCCGGTCACAAGCCCCAGGGAGGTGCCACGCCCACACTGTCCTCAGAAGTCCCTCAGGGCAGTCTCCTGGGGAGGGTCAGACGCTGCCCTCATCATGTACTGGGGGAACAGAGGCCCTGAGGGTGGTCCTGCCTGGGCACAGGGCCAAGCAGAGCTGGGATGTGGCGCAGGACCCGGGGCCACCTACTTCCTCACCCACCGAGGTCAAGGGTGGTGGTCTGTCAAGGGTGGTGGTCTGGGTGTGCGGGGCTGCCGCATAGCCACTCCCAGCTTTTCACACTCCCCAGACAGACGCCCCGAAACAAGGAAGCCCTTCTGGGTGCAGGGGGGATGCCGGGAGCCCTGGTCCTGCACACCTGTGTGCAAGTGCACGGTGGAGCTGGGCTGCGGCCAACCGAGGCCTATCAACTCTGCTGGGGAGGACACAGAGCAGGAGCCACGCGGTCCTGCCATGAGACAAAAGGCCCCCTCCCTAGCTTTTAGGGAGAGTTTCATCAGGTGTTGGTTACATTGCAACAGCCAGGCACAAACCCAAGGGTATGGTGCCAGTTCCCTGGTGCCCTGGGGGCACTGCCACGTCACTGCCTCTGGGCACCTGTGACCTCACACTCAGAGCTCTCAGGAGTGTCCCTGGGCCTCCTGGCCCTGTGGGAAGCCTGCTCGAGCTGCTGACGTAAGGCCTGGGGGCCCTGGGCCTCTGGCCTCCTGCTCCCAAGGGTGGCTCTGCATTCAGAGCGGCTCAGTCTCCGGGGCAGCCCACAAGCCCCGTGCAACAATCAGCCAGGTTGCGTCAAGGACTGAGAGGCCGTGGAGCTCTGTAGCTGCCGTGGCTGACAGGCTTCACTCCCAGGCCCTGCCAGGAGCACAGTCTCCGGGGACACTGCCTCCACAGGGACCTCCCTCTCCTGGGCTCAGGAGAGCTGACGCACTCATCTCCTGTCCTGGCAGATTTAGTGGAAAGGTCAGCTGTTGGAAGACCTGCCAGCCCCTAGTGGACAGGCTACAATAGCATGATCTCAAGGCAACGCTACCAGGTGCGGAGGCTCCACGGGGCTTGTTCTTAGAATCTGCCCGCACGGAGACACGCTTGCCTCCCTCTGGAATCCAGTTCAGAACCAGGGAGCACCAGGACTGCAGGATCCTCTGACAGACGTGATGGACCCTCTCCAGACCCCCTCCTGGAAGCCACCCAGTCATCAAGGACAAAGGAAGAGGGGAGTCCACAGTGGGAGCTGGCCCACAACAGGGCTGGGGCAGGACCCTGCCTGTGCAAACCCAGGCTGGCCAAGGCGGGCCCTGAGCCCCTCAAGCCATGGCACCAAGCCGGCTCTGGAGATGTGTTCTAGGCCAGAACTGCACACGATACAATGTAAATATCCCTTGGTGCCTAAGTTGCCAGGCATAGTGAACGATACTGTTTCAGATGCACTGGGTAGTTGTTACAACTAATCATACCTGCTTCCTTTTATTTTAAAAATGTAGTAAACAAGACCCACACAAATATCCACCTGATTTTGGACAAAGGCACAGAAGTCGTCAAAGCGGCTCATGGAGGAAGGATAGACCGCCTTCCAGCACTCAGTGCTGCTACAACGAACCTCGTATCTCACACCCAAATTAACTCAGAAGGGGCCACAGACCTACTGTAAAGCATAAGACTTCTTCAGGACCTAGGGCTAAGCCAGGAGTTACTAGACTTGACATCAAGAGCATGATTCATAAGAGAAAAAAAGGGATAAATTGGACTTAACGAAACTGAAATTGCGGTGTGAATGATCCTGTTCAGATGATGAAAAGATAACTATAGTCTGGGGAAGATATTTGCAAACCACATAGTCACAAAGGACTAGGTTCCAGAAAATATCAAAATTCGAACACAAAAATAAAACAAAACCAGTTAGAATTATGAGCACTTTTGCATAAAGACATTTCACCAAAGGGGAATACAGATGGACACACACACACAAAGATGCTCAGGGTTACCAGGGAAACACAAGTTAAAACCACAATAAGGTATCACCACGCACCTATCAGAACAGCCAAGAGAACAGAGCCAGGAGGGTCACTAGTCTGAGTCTGAGATCAGCCTGGGCAACGGAGACCCTCCTCAAAAACAAAGACAACATGGAAAGCTGGCAGGGTGCAGGAAACTAACTGGGCCACACATTGCTGGGGGATGGTAGGATGGCGTGGTCACTCTGGAAAGTGGTTCAGCAACTTCTTCTAAAACTAGACCTACCAGCACCGCAAAAAAAAAAAAAAAAAAAAAAAAAAAAACACCACCAACAACAAACTAGACCTATGCTTGGTCACCGGAGATGGCTTTCCTGAGAACTTATCCCAGAGAAATGAAGACTAACGTTCAGACAAAAGCCTGGACGTGAATGTTCATACGGCTTTACTCCTAACAGCCCAAACCAGAAGCAAGCCATCAACGTCCCAGGTGAGTGGCCTCACGGGGTCATCCACACCTAGGTGGTCTACTCTGCAAGGAAAGGGAACAAAGTCTCACGTGGGGCACCAGAGCGGGGCTCGAGGGTTCCCCTTCCTGAATTCTCACAGAGGTGGAAAAGAGAGCCCTGGTGGTCAGTGGTCGGGACAGAGACAAGGAGCAGGAAGACCATGCGGAGGTGGCCTGAGGGAGCCTGCGTCCTGCATCTCAGTGTGGGGTACACCAAGCCACGTGTGCCTGCGCCTGCGGGTCACACTGCTTGGGGCACGAAGCACGCTTGCCACCGGGTAACAGGGCTGAGGGGCCTGGGATCTCCCACACTTCTTTTATTTTTCAATTTTCTCTGACAACAGTTACCTCAACATAAACACTTTTAAAAATCATGGCTAATGGAAAAGTTCAGATCACAGACTGACTCACACTGCATGCCCCCTGGACAGAGCTGGTCTAGCCCAGCGGTCAGCACACTGTGGCCGAGGGCTAAGTCCAGGCTGGGTCGTCTCTGCGCAGCCCGTGAACTCACTTCTTCAGGGCAGTTTTCGGCTCACAGCAGAACGGAGCAGCAAGTCCAGGTCCCCCAGAGCCCACCCACAGTGCAGGGTCCCCTGACTGACGTCTTGGACTGGCGTGCTAGATTCGCCGTGCCTGGTAAACCAAGGCTGACACGCGGTTAGCAACAACTGAGGTCCACGGTCACGGCAGGGTGTGGGGCTCGGCAGACGCGGCTCTGGGCCCAGCGCTCAACGTCGACTGTGTCGGCCTGCGCGCCCCTCCCGCCCTGACCTCCAGCAGCGGCTGCTCTTCCTGTCTCTTCCTGGTCCCACTGCGTGGGGCCCTTTCAGACTGGCTCCCTTCACTTAGCAAGATGACCTAACGGTCCCTCCCTGGCTCACAGCTCGAAGGTTCGTTTCTTTCTATCCGTAAGTCACATTCCTGTGTCCGGATGCACCTAGCCTGCTGACCCACCCACCTTGACCGCGTCCAACTGGGGGCATTTGTGAATAAGGCTGTCATCAGCATCTGTGCATGGATTTCTGTGTGAAGGGCCATGCTGGGCATTTTTAAATTAAAAAAAAAAAAAAAAGGAGAATATTTCATGCACGTTATACAAAGTCCACCTCTCAGGCCCCGTGGTGAGGTTTTGGTGGGACAGAGCATGCCCGTTCACACACCATGGTGGCGGCATTCGGAATACAGGGCAGAGTTGAGAAGGGGGAGCAATGGCCACGTGGGCCCCAAGCAGAAAATACTCTCTGGCCCATCCGCCAATCCCTGGGGCAGACAATTACAACTCCCAACTCTGAAGGGCCAGGAACAAAGCGAACCCAAACTGGAAGGCAGCGAGGAGGATGGAAGGTCACGAATACTCTCCCCATGTCCTTCCCCAAAATTCCAGAGTGGGCGCTGGCGCTCTGTGGCTGCCAAGGCAGGTTCCCACAGCTGCTTTGCTCCGGCTCCAGCTCTCCGGGGACTCAGATCCCTGGGTGCCAAGGGGCTGGGCGCCGGGGACAACTGGCAGGAGGCAGAGGGAGGGGCTTCACGGCACGGGTTCCACTTGGTATTCAACCTTGGAGCGGGTGTCACAGCGGGAACCCAGGGAGCAGAGACCTGCAGGAGGGACGTAGCTCCTGCTCCAGCATCAAAACCAGGAGCCCCGGCATGTGAGGGGTGAATGGAACTTCCAGAACCCAACGTGACCTTATTTGGAAAAAGGGTCTTTGCAGGTGTCATCAGGTTAGGATGCGGCTGTGCTGAGCGGGGTGGCCCCAGTGCAGTGGCTGGTGTCCGAGAGGAGCAGAGGACACGGGCAGGGGGCTGTGGAGTCAGAGGCAGAGGGTGGATTGATGAGACCAGAGGCCGGAAGAGGCAGGAGGGACCCTGCCCGAGGCTTTCGGGGCGCACGGCCTGCCCACGACCTGACTCGGGCGTGTGGCCTCCAGACTGCATGAGGAAGGGCTGCTCTCGTTCTGAGCCTCGGCGTTGGTTGGTGGCACTTTGTCACAGAGCCCTGGGACCCCCACACAGCACCTGGAGCAGGGCTGTGGAGCCGACAAAGGCGCCACCTGAAAGCCCTGCCCAGCCTGGGCCAGCGCCCCACCCGCCGCCCAGCTGAAGTGCCCGGTGGCCCCGAGTCACCGAGGAGGTCGAGGCACAGAGGTCAGACACCCTGCCAAGGCCAAACCCTCAGACTCACAACAGGACGTAGGGCGGAGACCTCCACTGGACACGGCCGTGCTGGAGCTGGGGTCCCACCCTCTGGGACATGGCATGGGAGCTGCTCAGCGGCCAAGCGCACGCACGTTGGGAAGCTCTGGTGGCACCTCTGAGCTCCTGGAGCTGGTGGCAGTTGCCTCCCGCTAAGGACCCCTCCCCTCATAAGGAGCTGAGGGGCAGCCGCGCGGGGCCCCTGCTAGGACCTGGGCGAGTGCCCGGCTTCCCGGCCTGGCAGTGAGACCCCTGGGCGACACTACCACTACTTCCTGTGGCAGTCTCCAGAAGGCAGGGGCTGTGGGCACGTGTGTGGACCTCCTCCACCCCTCCTGGGCGGCCCCTGCAGGCGGGGGCAGCTGGTGAGGGCACCGCGACCGGGCAGGCGGGGGGAAGCGCGGCACCACGGGAGCCTGCCGGGTGCCACAGGAACGTAAGACAAGATGAGCCTCCACGCAGCTCGGAACAGATTGCAGGGTGTCGAGAGACGCCTGTGTTACAGAAACGGATCTCAGCTCCCGGTCGCGGAAGCACAAACAAACCCAAACAACAGACCTTCCCGAGCTGCCAGCCTCCGCCCAGCTGCTGCTGGGCCTGGGGAGGGGCTGCCAGGCTCCTGAGCAGGTCGGGGGTGGGGCCTGGGAGCAGCCAGGACATTCCCAGCATCCTCTGGGTGTGGTGGGGCAGCCAGGGAGCCTGGGTGGCCCACAACGGAGCTGGGGTATGGTCCTGAAATTGGGGGTAGGGGGATCCCCTCCCGACTTCATCTCTGACTGGCCCTGGCCCCCCACACCACCGCCCCACCTGGTCCTGCCTCGACACCGCCTGCCTGTGGACCTCCCCACGGCTTCTAGGCCTCCGTCCTTCACGCGTTGACCAGGAACAGAGGGACAGGGAGGGTTGGAGGGCCCAGGTCTGTTCGGTCCCTCCCTGGCCCGCTCAGGTGAACACCCTGGGGCATGCCTGCCTGGGGGGCGGTAGGGGATGCCCGCTGTCCAGGAAGTATCCAGGGCCTCATGCAGCACCCGCCCTCACGCTGCCAGGCGACAGGTCCTGGACCACCATGCTCACCGACTCCAGAACCTTCCCAGAGACGGGGGTCCCCCCACGGTGCCTGGTTTCTGTCCCCAGTACACCCAGGAGGCACGAAGCCCAGCGGCTGTGGTCACGGAGCCTTCTCCTCCTAAAGCACTCACACCGCTCATCTCAAGGTCGGCAGGATGCTGGGGCTTCAGGGACCCCGGGACCTCTGCCCCTCCCGGAGGACAGCGCCACCCTGGTGAGGGGCATCTGTTCACTTGTCCCTGCCTTTCCCTCCTTCTCTCAGCAGACTCCTGCGGCCTGATCTGTGCTGGGAGGGTCACTCCACCTCCAGCAGGCCACCGCTGCCCCACGACTCACATCCAGAGTGGCCAACAGGAAGCCCCGCCACACATGGATGTTAAAATTCAAATACACTGAACATAAACACGTGAAAAATTAGGCTGCAGACAGCTGTGCTGGACCTTGGTGGTGCAGACACACTGGCAGGACCCCGTGAAGCAGCTACAGGTGAGCAGAGTGCCTCTCAAAGGCCCTTGAACAGCACACACAGGAAGTGACCACCGCAGTCCTCCCAAGGGAAAGTCGATGCTCGCAGGGCTCACAGAGCCTCTGCCACCTGCAGGGTGGCTGGCCATTCAGTAGGAGGGAGGAGAACCTGCCAGCTGGAAGGAAGGAGGCTGGGGAACCAGGAGGCCGCTTGGAGGCCCTGAGCTGAGACACCCAGCATGCACAGACAGCACCAGACACAGCAGACAGGCAAACGGGCCTCCTGGCAGGACCCCAAGCCATGTTTGCTGGCCCAGGGCCCACCTGTGGCTGAGCAAGGCTCACCTGGACCCTGTGTGAGCCAGCAGCAACACTGCATCTGGAGACCACAGAAAAAGGACTCAGCTGGGCATAGTGATGCACACCTGTAATCCCAGCAGTTGGGAGGCTGAAGCAGGAGGATCGCCAAGTCCAAAGTCAGCCTCAGCAACTTACTGAGACCCTGCCTCAAAATCTCAAAATAAAAATAAATAAAAAGGACTGGGGATGTGGTTCAGTGGTTAAGTACCTCTGGATTCAATCCCTGGTACCAAAAATAAATAAGTGAATTTTAAATAAAGAAAGAAAAGGACACAGCCCTCAGGTGAGGCCACCCACTCATTCGTGACCCTGAGTGCAGACTTCACTAGGGCCAGTCACCCTGAGAAAGCCACCAAGAGTGACAAGAGGATCCCATGGGAGAGAGAAAACAGCCTCGTTTCCCGGGGGCACGAAGGCACTGATGTGGATCACTGGGGACTGGCGGTGGCAGGCCATCAGCGTTGGGTCTCACTGGAAGGACCTTGCGGCTGGATGGCCCCAGGGCACCTTCATTAGCAAACACGCAAGACAGCCTGAGGCTCTGCCGGCCCTGGGAGTGCAGGGCCGTCCATTTTTAAAAACTGGTTTCTGTGGGCAGAGGCTGTAGCTCAGGGGTGAGCACTGGCCCCGCACATGCCAGGGCCTGGGTTCAACCCCAGGACCACAGGGAAAAAAAGAAAGAAAGAAAAAAGGTTTTCATCTAAGGTTGATATTATCACAGAAAGAAATGTCTGAAAATTGAGTATAGGATAAGAGTCTCATAATGGCACCCACGAGCCGTCTGTCCAGCACAGTGGGCACTGGACACAGCAGGCGTTTGAGTCTATATTAATCAGTGTCACGCAAGATTGAAACCAGCCACTCAAGCTGCAGTTTCACATTCCAGGGGTTCACGAGCCGCGTGAAGCTAGTGGTGGCCACGGTGCTGCTGGGCAGCCCTGGACAGCTTTGTCTTGGCCACAAAAGATGTGGTAGGCAAGACTCCAGCCTCTGGCCCTGCGCATTTCAGTTCCTTTCTTTCTCCTGCTGTGAAGACACCTTTCTGTCATTTGGGCCATTTCTTAGGATGAGTCCCAGAAGAGACGTTTGGACTTAGAGAGGAGACACCACATGTCAGTGCTTATCTAAGCAGCCAGCAGGCCCACAGGGCAGGAATGACTGACCAGGTCATGCCAGGGCCTGCCACCAAAAACCCTCACCCAGCAGGCTCTTGAGACTGGACCGGGTCCCTCTCAGGACAGAAATGAGTGACAGGATGTCCCTGGATGGTGTCTGGTGTCACCCTCCTCCCCAGCAGCCCAGATCACTACAGAAGGTGGGGACTAAGCCAGAACCAGATCCCACTGCAGGGGAGAGGTGGTCCCTGCAAGGAATCAAGGTGACCCCTCCCCAAGCATGCCTTGAATGCTGGCATGTCGTGGACTTCCAGACGGTCTCTGTGCTGGGGGCAGGGGGAGGAGAGGACCACCGGCTGGGTAGGAGGCCCTGCTTTCTGGGAACCAGGCCTCCACCAGATGTACTCGAGGTAGCACACAGGTATGAGAGACCAGGGGACACACAGACCTTCTGTGAACTAGCTGCCAAGTACTAAAATGGGAGACTCTGGGATCCCCAGGGCTGTTCCTTCCCGCCCTTTCCCAGTCAGCTACTCAGCCTGTATGTGTAATTCCTCAGTTCTGCCACTAGAGGGGTCCCGTGAGCCAGCCTACCTGCCCTGCCCCCTGGGTGCTCCATTCCCAGGTCAGGAGGAACCTCGACTGGAGCAGCTGTGGGTGCAAGAAAGACCTCAGAGATGCCACACCCGCTGCTGGGCATCCAGTCCACTGGATCTCAGCCCTGACGCCTCCCTGCCAGGCACACCAGGACCTGCCTCTCCCTTTGGGCCTCTGGCAGTTGCTGAGGCTGGCTTTGAACTCACGCTCCTCCGACTTCAGCCTCCCAAGCTGCTGGGATGATAGGTGTGCAGCACCATGCAGGGCTTACCATTTTCTTTTGAGACAGGGTCTTGCTTTATTACCCAGGCTGGTCTTGAACTTGGGATCCTCCTGGCTCAGCGTCCCAAATAGAATAGCTGTAAGTCCAGGTGCCCCACCAAAATACCCAGTTTTCTGTCTTTTCTGTGACTTTTTGTCATTCAGAGGAAAGTTGCACCCTAGAAACCCCTGGGGAGTTCAGAGTACTTGGGGACCAAGCCACCCTCAGTGATGCTGGCTGGGGTGGCCTGGGCAGCAGGACTTGGAAAAGCTGCCCCAGGGATGCTCACGTGCGGCCCAACTGAGGATACCTGTTCTAATCATCTGGTACGAGGGACCATTAGTGAAGGACTTCCTGTACCATCATGTGCCAGGAGCTGCAGGGGACAGAGAAGGACCAAGGGCCACCATCTTTGCTTCCAGGGGACCCAAACAGCACACTGGATACAAGTTGCAGAGGAGCAAGGACATGCTGGGAAATGCAGATTCCAGGGCACACCCTTCTCAGAACCCACGTCTGCTTCTTTACTTATTGTTTTTTTAAATAGAGGCTCCCAGCAGCCTGTCACGCAGAACAGGCTTGGGGTGGGCCCCTGTTCGTCACCTTATCACCTGAGGCAAGCTGGTTCCATACCCGCCCGACATGGAAGAAGGCTCCTAGGAGGCGGGATAGGGGGCTGGGCATGGCTGTCTGTCCCACCACAGAGCTGCTCTTCACCGTGCTGTGGCTTGGATAAGGCTGGAGTGTCCCCCAGGAGTTCCTGTGCTGGAACCTGGTCCCCAGCGTGATGCTGTTGAGGTGGTGGGACCTTCAAGAGGCGGGGCCTGGTGGAAGGTGGTCGGGTCACTGGGGTGTCCCTCAGAGGACTGGATGGTGTTCTGGAGGACTCTGGCTATTTCTCTCAAGAGGGTTATTATAAAAGGGCAGGCATGGCCCCTCCCTGCACTCTGGCTTCCTGTCCTGCTCTGGGACTCCCTCTCCCACTACGCGATGCCCTCCACCAAGATGTGATGCAGCTCAGAGGGTCCTCGCAAGAGGCCAATTTGATGGGTACTTTCAGCTTTCAAAACTGTTTGCTGAAGGAACCTCTTTGTAAATATTCAGCCTCGAGTATTTTGCTATCACAACAGAAAACGAACTAACACATGGTGCCCAGTGAGCCTCAGCCAAACTGCGTTGATACGGGCAAGGAGGGCAAGAGCACTTGTCAGGGGCTCCAAGCTGGAGGCCCTGAGGACAAGCACAGTGAAATGGCAGCCGCCAGGCCAAGGAGTGTTTTCTGCACCTTCAAATGAGCAGGGGACAGAGGTGAACACTCCTCAGCACCAGGCTCCGGTTCCTGGGCCAGGCTCGCTGACCACACACCCCAGACTGGCAAGGAGGGGTTCTGGACCACACGCAGGAGACAACTGAGTGTCAAAACTGTACAACAGGGTCCGGGGAGCGGGGCAGGCAGAGCCAGGCTCAAGGCAAACCTGTCAGATTCCAGAGTTCACACTGGCCCACTGCTGACCTCCCCAGAGCTGCAACAGGTCCTGCAGCCTGGGGTTAGACCCAGGCTCTGGCAGGAGAAGAGCAAGGTGAGGAACACACTCTCCTCACATCCACCCTTTGGGGGGATAGAGGTCCCCCAAAATCCAGACGCAAAAGCCCTATGGAGCTGATTCCCTGCACAGGCTGGGGTCAGGAGAGGGGAGGAGGTAGAGACAGGAGGCAGAGGAAAGGCAGGGGTGCCGAGTATGGCTGGGAGCCTGCAGCACCCCCACCTCCACCCGCCAGGTGCCAACAATGCCCACCCTCAGCTTAACAAAAACATCTGATGTGGTCACGCCTTCCCTGGGGACAGAAGCGGCCAGGGTGGGCCTCACTGCTCCGGAGGCATCCGGAGATGCCTGAGCATCGGGGCTGTGTGGAAGCCCCGGGGGACCTTGAGAACCAGCCTGCAGAGGCTGGAAAGGGAGCCAGGTGCATCCTCACGAAACCCGTAAGATGGGCATCACCGTGCTCATCCCACAAGAGGGAAACTGAGGCTCCAAGAAGAGAAAGAACCTTCTCAGGTTCAGGTTAGCCAGCACACAACTTCCTAATTCCCAAAAGTGTGCTCCTCACAAGATGCGGCTGTTGGACAGAAAGCAGATAGACCGGGCTCCGCATTCTGTCCTCAGCCCCAGACCACAGACCAAGCCTGCCGCCTCTGCAGGACAAAGCAGGTGAGGCCCTCTCTCACTCTCCCTGAGCCCTGGGTGCCTGGACATCCCCAGATACCACTGTGGCATCTACCCGCGTGGCACCACCAGGGTGTGCTCTGGCTAGCCTGGCCATGGATCCAGGCTGGGCTGGAGGTTTATGCCCAGCTGGTCCCTGGCCCAGGACACCTTAGGACTCAGCAGACCTCAGCAGGGACCCAGAGTCCTTATGGCCAACTGCTACTTTTTATCTGTGCTCTCAAATACCTGAGACAAACGTCATCATTCACCCTAGGGCTTTAGTAGACCACATCTTGTCGAGCGCGTTCCTCTGAAACGCCTTCCCGCTGAGTCAGCCTCTGCCTGCCCTCTGCTCTCTGACTCCCATGCGTCCAGCCCTGGAGAAGACCTTGCTGGGTTCAAATTCCGCGGCTTGTGCAACGGCCAGTGCCCTCCAACAGGGCACTGACCCTGGAGCTTCCCTTCCCCTCCCGCCCAACAGGGATAACACTGGGACCCACCGCACAGAACTGGCAACCTCACAGGGCCTGGCAGAGTCAGAACCATAAAATACACGATCCATAGCGCGTGGAGCCCAGTACCCTGGCAAAGCTCAGGCCTCGCCATCTGGCGCAGGCCTGGCCAGGGCGTGAGCAGAATGATTGATTACGTGCTGACGGCCAACGTCAGCTCTTACCCCCGGCTGCTACGACCTCCATCATGTCCCTGTGCCACAGAGCAAGGACCACATCCAGAGCGCAGGAGGGGGAGGGACCTGGTACACCCACCCTGGCCTCCTCCGGTGCGTGGGCCTGGGGCAGGCCACCACTGTGAGGCCTCAGTCCAGGTCCCTGCAGGCGCTGGACGGTGGACGCACGGCAACCCTCCCCATCAGGACTCTTCAGGCTCCAAGGCAGGTCCAGCTGCTGGCCCTCCCAGCAAGCCCACGTGCCACTGAACCCGGCCTCCAGCTCCCTGCACACACAGCGGCCTCGAAGCAAGGTAAGGGCTGCTGCGTGCCCCCTGGGGCTGCCTTCACGCCTCCACGCCTGGCGGAGCAGGAGTCCTGGCTGTGGCCAGGTCACGTGCCTGGGGGGCAGCAGAGCTGAGCAGAGCCTGGCCGGGGACCAGGCAACGCAGCCAAACTGGCCTTGGGCCAGCCTGATGAGCCCACGATGCCACACGGGCCTCTCGGACACTCGCCTGGGGACTGAGGGAGAACCGGCACCTCCCGCCCCTCCTGGGACGAGAAGGGAAAGGCCCAGACTCCCGGGGCCTGGCTTGGTCAGGGGCCAGTCACATCCTTCACGACGGGCCTGGGCCCTCTCCCTGGGGAGGGTGGGCCGCTGTGCTCAGCCAGCAGTGGGGTCCCTGCCACGGTTCCGCCTGGGCCCGAGCAGGAAACTCACCTGCCCTCGCTCTCCAGGAACGCAGAGCTGCTGCCCTCCGTGAGGCCTGCGCTGACGGGCGAGAGGCAGAAGGGCGAGGAGAAGGCGTCCGAGTCTGAGTCGAAGGAGCTGTCCCTGCTCACGCCGTCCACAGAGAGCCCCCAGGAGCCCTCCTCCTCCCCGGCCTCAGGCCGCGGCTCCCGGCCCTCCTCCGCCCCATCCTGCGGGCCGACTGCAGGCAGGACTCCGGAGCTTCGGCGGGCAGGCTGCAGGGCGGGGTGGGGCCCATCTGCCCGCGTGCCCAGGGCCAGCTTCTCGCCATCCTCAGGCGAAGTGCCGATGTGCACAGCCTCCTGGATGCTCTGGGCCACCACCAGGATGTCCTCCTCTTTGGGGGTCAGCGAGGGCCTTGGCTCCAAGGGGGAGGCCTGCTGGGGGGCCCCTGAGCTTGGGTTGCGCCGGCGCCGGTGACGGGGGGCCTTGCGCACAGGGGAGCTCTCCGGGGTGATGTAGCGCAGGGCCTCCTCGTCCTGCCTCTGGATGCGTGAGTTGGGGACCCAGGCCAGGATGAGGGTGGCCCCCAGCAGCTCATCCTTCTCCATGTACAGGCACAGGTACCCTGCGGGGGGTTGCAGGTGGAGGTCAGGGCTGCACAGGCTGCTTGGCACTGTGGGCACAGCTGGGCCCCAGAAGTGGACTGGACGTGAGCAAACACCCCAGGGCCAGGGCTGAGCCACCCGTGTCCAGCAGGTCAGGGGGCTGGCCCTGGACAGCAGCCGGCCCTAGCTTTTTGGCTCAGGTTCACAGCCTATGCTGAACCACTGGGAGAGTCATCTGACTGCGCTGGGCACCTGGGGAGGGACGAAGGCAGGAGACTGGACTTCTGTTTCACACCAACCCGCGCTGGCAGGTACCTGGGCCTCTTCCCACCAGCCCTGTGTTCTCACCATTTCTTCTTTCACATGCAGCAGCTGGAAGAGGGGCTGCTTTCCAAGGCTGCCCGTGAGCCCCAAGGGAGAGGGAGCAGCAGCTTCCCCAAGGCCACAGTGAGTGTCCAGGAGCTTGGTGTGGGGGACGGTGGCACTTCCCGAGCAACACCGAGCTGTTCCCGGGTACTCCAGTTCCTAGGCTCCTAGGCACACGGCACCCTGCCCGGGCTCCTGCCCCTGTACTGAAGAGGCCCCTGGGCAGGAGCGGCACCCTGGACCACACCTCTGTGGCTCTGCCATCAGCCACAGTCTCCTTGGCACTACTCCCATGTCCACGAGAGGCTGGGCACTCGGGACCTCAGCCAGGTGCACACAGGGTCAGGTGAGGCTGGGGCTGATGACCACAGCCCAGGACAGGGGTGAGGGTCTGAGGCCCTCTGCCCCTCGGCCCCGGCCTCTCCTCCCTGCATCGTGATGGAACACCACAGGCCGCTGCCCGGGGACTGCTGCTCGTCTTAGGCCCAGAGCAAGCATACCTGGAACTGCGACCCTGAGCCCACCCTCCCTGGGGCGAGGCTCCAGTCAGGAGCTATGCTGCTGCCCTCTGGGTCATCCTCCCCGAACCCAAGACCCTGAATTCCAGGCCCAGACAGCGGCGCCGGCTCCCAGGAAGCACGGCGGAGGAGCTGGCTGGAGCGACTGCCCTGGCCGGAAGCCCACGATTCCAGCCCACACCTGCCACGGGGCTGCGCACACGCTGGGCAGGAGCGTCCGCGGCTTCAGTAGCCACGCTCACACTTCTACTCTGTGGAAATGCACGGCGACATGCTCGGATCTCATTGTCATTTGTCACTTTTAAGTACATCAGCATCTCGTCTGGGATTCCAGTCTGCACTTTTGCCCTAGGCCCTGAAAACGCTAGGGTGGCCCACGGGGAAGGAAGGCTCCCGTGGTCGCAGGATGCGGGGCGAGGACGCCCTCTCGGCAGCCTGGAAGGCCCGAGACCACCCTGTAGCCGGCGGCACGGCCCTGCGCCCCAGGAAGGAGCAGCCTGTGCCCCATGCGGAATTCCTGCTGCGAGCACCTGTGGTCGCCTCTACTGGAGCCCACGCAGGCTCCAGCCCCATGAGTGAGGCCACTGGGCAGAGCATAAAGCCACAGAGAAACAGCAACACATTCACTGTTGCAAGTCACCTGCATGAGTGACGAAGGACCACAAGGCTTCCAATGTCACCGCACACCCTCTGCTCCTACCCGGGGTCCAATGTCACCGCACACGCTCTGCTCCTACCTGGGGTCCAATGTCACTGCACACGCTCTGCTCCTACCCGGGGAGCAGGCTGCAGGACTCCCCTGGCCTGCCCAAGGGCTGGACCTAACACCCGCAAAGCCCCCTCCTGAGGGATGGCTATTCACGCTGGAAAAGGAAACGATGTCCTTGTCCTTCTCGTGTGCTGTGGCCCTTGGCCCTCAGTGCCCTGGCTCAGACCCTAGCCCAGCCCTGCAGAACAACAAACACAACGATCTCTTTCTCTGTGGCTCCGCAAAAGATGACAAAGTCCCTGTCACCACAGGAAAGAGTTTCCCTCCCCAGGGACCATGAGAATGTCCCAGGAACTCTGGCAGGTCACATGGAGTTCCAACACGGAGTCTGGAAAGGTCCCCTCCTGTCTCCACCCACCAGAGCCAGTGGGGAGTTTGGTCCCGAGCTTCCATGTGTGGGAGCCCAGCAGAGGCCCAACAGCACCCTGGCTCCCGGGCCTGCTCCCGACCCAGGCACCCCACGCCCGCTCACCTGGGTGGTGCTCCCCCAGCCCCTGCAGCCCCTCGGGTGGGTGCACACAGACATTGTTCTTGGAGTAGATGATCTCTCCATCTAGGACAGAGGGGGACCCGCCACTGCCACCCGGGGTGAGGGTCAGGAGGTCTGAGGCTTTGGAGGAGGCCCGGCGAAGGAGGCGGCCCAGAGACATCGCTGGGCAGGTGTTTCCATTCTCTGTGAGCTGCGGCCCAGGCGGGGCTCACCAAGACCTGCCTGGGAGGAAGAGAGAAGATACACCACGGTCATGCTATGGACACACAGTGGGCATCCCTAGGCTGGGGCTGCATCCTGGTCACACCGCAGACTCCCCCGATGCTGACTAATCATGGGAGCGGGTTTGCTGGCACTGGACAATGCACAGGGAGGCCGGATCTCCACCTCAGCCAGGCATCTGTCCTGGGGGGCCATCCTGGGCATTGCAGGGTGCCCAGCAGTATCCCTGGGACCCTCCCAGGACAACCACCAAAAGTGTCTCCAGATAATGACGAATATCCCTGGGGGTGGTCAAATTGCCCCCATGGGGACCCACTGGGCTGAAGGGACTCTGGCCCTAGCAGCGACCTCACCAAGACCACGGACTCCTGCCTGCAGGTTTCACCTGTGTTCGCCCCACGTCCCAGCCCTCCTCCGGCCCGTTTCCTGGCATCCTGATGCGCAGGGCACCACAATTGTTGAAGAAACAGAGTTTTCGTACGATTCATTTTTAAAAAATGAATCAAGAAACAAGAGGACCGCTGTCTAGAAAAAATAAAGAACGGGCTGGGGAGATAGCTCAGTTGGTAAAGTGCTTGCCTTACAAGTACAGGGCCCTGGGTTTGATCCCCAGCACTGCAAAAAAAAAAGAAAAGAAAAAATAAAGAACTCCAAAGTCATCACAAAAAGAGCCAAAATCCTAATAGAGAAAATGGGCGCGTCACAGGAGGAAAACCAAAGAGCTGATAGACACGGAAAGAGATCTCACTTTCAAACGAAAACCAATACTCAGCAGCCTGGCACAAGACGGTGGAAGCCAGGGGACACATCCTGGTCAGAGGAGATGCAGGGCAGGAGGCGCAGACACGGGCTCTTGCCTGTGCCAAAGCCCGGGCCGGGCAGCAATTTGATCCTGCAGGTTTGGCACTGCTGAAACTTTCAGGAAATGCCCTGGGTGGTTTTCCAAAGTGCAGTTTGCAGTTCCCTGTGTAGAGGACTCTGAAATCAATCTAGTGGGTCTTGGCTGGCATAAGAGAAGAAGAACAGAAAATGCCCTTGTCCACAGTGAGGCCAGGCACTGGGCCAGGGAGCGTTCCTCTCAGGACACCCTGTGGCTCTGGCAACCTGGGGCACACGTACAGTCCTAGCTTACAATGGCTTGACTTTAGAATGTTGAAAAACTGATATGCTTTCAGCAGAAACGGTTCTGCGGAGTTGGAATTCGGGTCTTTCCTGGGCAAATGAAGTCTGGCACAAAGGATGCTCCTGTGGTACTGGGCGGCAGCAGCCAGGGCTCACAGTCATCCATGGAAACCAGCACACTCCAGCACACCATGTTGCAGGCCAGGAATTCCACCCGCCCCGGGAATCAAGTGCATTTTGACTTAGGACACGCTCAGTCTACAAAGGGTTTTTGGCGGGGTGACGCCATCATGAACTGAGAAGCAGGTGTACCTGATGTGAGCCGTGAACAAAAGGTCTGGAAGCGTCCACGTGAAGAAACCCTGACACTGCACCAGGAGACGCCCAGGAGGATGCTTCGGCTGCAGGAACAGCCCAAGTCCAGAGAGCAGCTCCAGGAACCATCCAGAGGCGCCCATGAATGGCGCTCAGAAGCATGCACACCAATCCCAGACAGAAGGACCGCGGGCAGGCCTCTGTGCAGGTAAGAGACAGGCAGCAGTGAGCCGCACCTGGGCCAGGGGTCGTGGGGTCCTGGACCGATAGCTGGGCTGCAGGTTAACCAGCTTCACCAGAGGACGCAGGAGAGCAGAGGGCTGGGAACAACCCCAGGGGCTTCAACCTCACCTCTCAAAGCAAAGACCTGAAGCCAAACGATAAAACCACCACTGGGGGCAGACAAACAGATGTGGTACAATGGAATATAGTTCAGCCTTGAAAAGGAGGGAAATTCTGGTGCTTGCCACAGTGCGGGAACCCTGAGAAGCTTGCGCTGAGTGAAACACGACCATGCGTCACCTAACCAGCGTCACCTAACCAGCGGGACACATTCTGAGAAAGGTCCCATCAGGCAATTCTGCTGCTGTGTGAACATCGTGGGGTGCACATAGCTAGGCCAGCCACACCTCCCTGGGCAACAGAATCCCATGGGACCCTCCGCATGTGGGTGGCCGGTCATTCACCAAAATGCAGCCCATGGCCACAACGGCCAGGATCCCACCCACAGGGAGTCCCTAGAGCATCACAGAGAGAAAGCACAGCAAGGGCTGCAGAGGGCTGCAGGGAGGGAGGAGCGGGCTGGGTGTTTGGCAGGTATGACGCTTCCGTTTGGGGAAGACAGGAACGTTGCGGAGACAACAGTGTGATGGTTCGCGAGGTGAATGAGCTCAGCGAACGAGCTTACGCACAGCTAAAATGGCGCCTCGAATGTGAGGCTGGCATAATAAAAATAAATTTAAAAGTTACTGATGGGTGGAAGCTCTGGGGATATTACATTGTTCTCTGATCCTTCTGAGTTTTTCACATTTCTGTAAAACTCTGGAGCTGCTGGAGGCTGTTCCCTAAATCAAGTCTTTCCACCTCCAACACTTGGAGAGACGCTGGGGTGGAGAGTCTGGGGTGGAGAGTCCAGGGCAGGGGGTCCCGCTGCTCAGCAGGAGGGTCCCATGGGAGGCCAGGGCAGGTGCAGTGGGCAGCCACCCTCCAGGGACCAACTGGTTCACTGCCTCTCCAATGCCCCTGTGGTATTATTCTCCAGCCTCCCCTGCCCTGTGCACATATTCTGGTGTCCAGGTGACAGCATGGCTACTGACTCTCCGCAAACAACGTTCTAGCAATCTCCCAGCCAGCCCAGGGCTGCCCCTCCCCATCCTGCATCTTTCCACCAAAAGATCCATTGCTTTGGCCTCACCCAATGCAAAGGTCCCAACATCAGCCTCACCTTTGAAGGTCACCTGTCTGTGGTCAGGACCCAGCTCCGGACCTCACCTTCCAGCCCTGAGTCACAGACATCTCCTCTCAGATCTGGACTACGTCCAGGACCCCAGACCTTTCGGTTCCCCTAACGCAGCCTTTCCCAGCCCGCTCCCTACCCCAGTGTGACCTACAGAAAGAAGCTCTCCCCCAGGTAAGGGGTCAGCAAACTCGTCCTACAAAGGGCCAGGCGGAGAGTATCTCCAGCTGGCTGGGCCAGCTGTCTCTGCCCTGAACACCAACTCTGCCCTTGTAGGGCGCAGTAAGTCTAAAGGGGTGCAGGGTGACGCGGAACTGTTAGAAACGCTCGAGCTCAGAGTGGCTACGATTTTCACTTGCCAGTCGGTCTCCAGGAAGCCCTCTGGCCACTCTCGTCCTTGTCACCTGAACTCATCCTATAAACACATCATTGCACACTCTGACCAAGGACAACCATGTCACCAGCCTTTTTAACTCATATCAGAAAATGTGTGTACTTCCCATTAACCGTCTGAAGAAGACACATCCTTACTCTAACGATGCCTCTGCTGTCCACAACAGTTCTGGAACTCAGAAGTTCCTCAAGAACTACAAGTTCAGTTGGCATGGAACCACCACATGACCCAGATCTCCCACCCCTTGGCATTTACCCTAAGGAAATGAAGTCAGCATGCGGTACAGATTCATTTACGTCCATGTTTACAGCAGCACGACCCACAAGTCTCACTGGGGAACCAGCCTCGGGCCCGCCAATGGATGAATGGGTAGGGATAACGCGGGAGGTACACACGGCGGAGTCTCACTCAGCCCTAACGAGAACCAAGTGATGTGGAAGGAAAATGGACGGAGCTTAAGAACCTTATGTTAATCAAAATAAGCCAAATTCAGGTCCAGGATCATATGTTTTCTCTCACATGTGGACGTTAGAGAGGAAAAAGGAAAAGAAAGACGGGGCAGATCTCCTGAAAATTGAAGAGAGATCAGTAAGCGGAGGAGAGGGCTGGGGCGGGGAACGCCGGGGAGTGATACTGGCCTCGTTATATTATTACATTATGGTGTGCACGTGCGAATGTGCAACAACAAATCCCACCAGCACGCACAACTACGGTGCACCGATACAAAGTGTGCAGGAAAAAAAGAATCCCAAGGTCAGTTAACAAGCCATACACCAAAATGACTCCCCTTCTCCAGACCGGTCGAGCCCGGTAGAAATGTAACCCAAGTTCTGTATATAATAGTAAATCTTCTAGCGGCCACATTTAAAAAGGAAAAAGAAATAAATGAAATCAATTTCAACATGGCTTCTTAACCCAGTATTTCCAAAATACTATCATTTCGGTGTATCATCAACATGAAAGAACGATTCGTGGGTTACTTTATGTATGGAAAGTCTTCAGAAGTGGCGCGGCTCACTCACATCTCGCTTCCTGCCCACCACGTTCCTCCGGCCCTGTCGTGCCTCCGTGGTGGCCCAGGCTGGGGGTGCAGCTTCTGTGGAGCCTCTGGGGCATCACTTACTATAATCACAGCCGCAGCTGCAAACAGCTCTCACTCAGCTGCTTCCAAAATCAAAACCGCACTCAAGTGAGGATATGTGGCCACCGGGGAGGATAATCAGAAGAAGGTGCCAGAAGGCGCCTCCAAACCCGGGTTCAGTGCAAGCCACAGGCTCCTGCTCCTGGAGGGGCTCGGTGCAGAGACCACACCACGCCCTCCACCCTCCACCACCAGTGCCAGGGCTCCCAGATGGTTCCAGAAGAACAGCTGGCGCTCATGGACAAACCAGGGCAAGTCTGTTAAACATTAGCCAGGACTGTTTGTTCCTTTAAGGCAATTCTTACCTCTTTTAAAATGTATTTGCTCTTTCCTCTTAAATCAACCTGCTTCCCAACCTCTGCTCACCAGCAAATGAGAAGAAAGAACACTACACCTGTTTCTTTAAGCTGTAAAAACTTTTTGGGGAGTTGGGGCATAGCCCAGTGGTGGAATGCTTGTCCAGCATGGACAGTGCTGGATTCCCCAGCACAGAAGAGATCGGGAAACACACTTGGAAGCATAAATAGAACATGTCCCTTAAATCACTGACCCCAAAACACATGCGTAACTTCTGCTAATGCTTCGGCCCTGTCTAAAAATAAACACATAATAAACTTTAAAACCCACTCACAGGAATTACATCATTTCTTGCTTTCATTTTTCTGACAAATACATACATGTTCCCAGGTGTTATGGGTTAAACCCCAGGACCTCAGAGGTGACTTGTGGAGAGAGCACTTCTGCAGAGGTGACAGGTTGAAAGGTCACAGTGGTTGCTCTAACCCACTGCACCCAGAAACCTTGTACAGTGAGAATGAGACCCACACAGAGAGAACGAGGGGACAAGGCGGCCCGGACTGTGAAGATAGCAGCCTGCAAACCAAGGAGAGGCCTGGAAAAGGCTGGTTCCTCGCAGCCTGGGAAAGAACCAGCTGGCCATGGCCTTGACCTTGACTTCTGGCTTCTAAGACTGGCAGAACAAGCCTGTGTTACTTTGTTACAGCAGCCCTAGGAAACTAAGATCACATTACTAACAATGTTAAAACTCAAAAGGTGCCAGGTAGGGTGGTGCACACCTGTAACCCCAGCAGCTCCGGAGTCTGAGGCAGGAGGATTGCAAGTTCAAGCCAGCCTCAGCAACTTAGCGAGGCCCTAAGTAACCCAGCAAGACCCTCTCTCTAAATAAAATACAGAAAAGGTCTGGGGGGCTGGAGTTGTGGCACAGTAGTAGTGCACTTGCCTGGCATGTGTGAAGCCCTGGGTTCAATCCTCAGCATCCCACATAAATAAATTAATTAAATAAAAGATCCACTGACAACTAAAAAAAAAAAAAAAATGGCTGGGGATGTGTCTCCGTGGTTGAGTGAGTGCCCCTGAGTCCAATCTCCAGTGCCAAAAAAAACTAAATAAAATAAAATGCCTCAAAGGGCTAATCCTGCACCTTAATAGCTGTGTGCAGTTGACATTTGGTTTCCAAATGGTTGTCACTTAAATAAGAAACTACATCTTCATTAGCAAATCTTCACTGCAACCTCTGTATTTCCAAAGGATAATTTCTGGGATTCCTGATCACTTCCCCAGGAGGAGCCTAGACACATGGTGACCAACAGATTTCCAAACAGGTACCAAGATCACCAGGGATTTAAATCCCTGTCAATTTGAGAACTGAAGAACAGTTATCTGATGGTCAGTTCATTGGAGCAGATTATTCCATATCTATTAGACACTTGCATTCATCCTGTGAACTGTCTATTGGTGAGATTTGCCAATTTTTCTCCTGGGATGGTAGAATTTTTATTGCTATGTAGGAACTCTTTATATAGGAAATATCATAATCCTTTGTTGAAGCTGTTGTGTATGTTTATTTCCTAATTTGATGGTTTCTTTTTAATTGTATTATCCATTTTGAAGAACAAAAGTTCTCAATTTTTAGGCAAATTGATGGTAACGTTCCTTTAGTGATTTCTCTTATTACTTTTATATATTATATGATCATTTCCAAGCCAAAGATCCATTAAACGTTGGTTTATATTTTATCTACTTTTCTTATTGTTTCAATTTTCAATGAACTACTATTCCTATTCCAAATTTCCTAATTCAAAGTGTGCACTTATCTGAAAATGCCTAGAATTTTAACATAAGCATCAACCAACTCACTGAGTCTTTATATTGTTTACTTAGGCTATCTGCCTGATAAAAACTGGTAAATCAATTACAGCTTAATAGAGCGGTGGTGTTGGTTATGTAAACCTTATGGAAATTTTTTAAAAAGGGGGCCCTGAGTTGAGACCAGAGACGCAACAGTTGGCCCACCTCTGGTCCGCACTCTGCACGCGCAGCTTCTGCCCCCTGCCTGTGGTCCACGATGCTCACCCTGCCGCGCTGCGATGAGGGTAACTCCTGCCCCAGGCCCGGTTCCCAGGCGGTGCTGCAGTGGCAGGATCCGGCCACCTTCCTGCCCCAGGCTGCCCCTGGAGAAGTAGGAAAGGCACCAGCAGGAACCCACAGGGCTCTCCAGATGATCAGCACATGGCCCCGCCACCCTGCTGAGCGGGCAGCCCCCGAGGCACACCGCCAGCGGGCTCCGGGGTGGGCCCTGCAGAGCCGCAGCCAGCCAGTGCCCGGCAGTTCCAGGCCCACATGCCGCAGCCTCCTCCCCAGGGCGGGAACCGAGCCTGGGCCACACTGTCCAACACCCCCTCCCTGCCCAGCGGCAGCCCCACAGCCCTCCTGGAGCCCCGGCCCTGCTGGGTTCTGCTGTGTGATGAGAGGTCCTCGCTGTCTGCAGCCAAGGCCTGTCCATCCAGGGCCTCGCACCAGGGGCTCCCCTCTCCCTGCAGCCCCTGCCCCAGGCTCCCAGCTCAGGACGCGGCCCTGCTGCCTGCCACCCTCCCTCGCTCCAAGTGAACGACCCTCCCCCAGCCCAAAGTCACGGCTCCTACAGCTCCTACGTGGTGGCGGCTCCCACCTGCCAGGAGAGCCCTAGGGACAGCAGACCCAGCACTGGGCTCCGTGCGGGGTGGGTGGGACTGCTGACCGGCACCCACGCTTCATGGTGGGGGGTGGGGGCACGTGTGGAGGTTCCATCAGGGTCTCCAGCTGGGTGTGCAAATGAGTTCACCCCACCCTGTCAGAAGAGAGGGAGGAGGAGAACCCCGATTCCACCAGGTCAGCCTCAGAAGGCCACAAGGAACCAGTCGAGCTCAGGAGGGAGGCCTCCCGGGGCCAAGCTCCAGCCCCAGCCGCCCAGGCGGGCTCCACACGGCACACAGGTACCGCACCCATACGTGCAGCACACACGCAGCACACGCGCAGCACACCCCGCGTGCACCTTACACACGCAGCACAGCAGGCGCGTGCACCCTCTGTGCTCCTGTCAAAGCTGCCTCTGTTCTCCAGCTGCACAAACAATGGCTCGTCAGCCACCCCTGGTTCCGGCTCCCTCTGCTGTCACCTGCTGTTGGCCCACAGGGTGACAGGGTGGCTCCAGGGCGGCAGAAGTCCCCCCAGCGCAGGGCCCAGTGCCCATGGGTCTCGAGTCCATGAACTCTAATCTGGTCACGGCCCCCAGGCAGCACCGGGCACTTGGAGGCGGCAGGACGAAGGAGTGGCCTTCCTGGGGTGGCAGAGCCCTCGCACGGCCCAGCTCCCAGCTCCCCACCCCAGGCTGCGGTGCCCCCCCCTCTGAGCCCTGCAGACCTGCTGCTCTTACTTCCAGGGCCTGGAGGGACCTGCCCACCCTCCCCGTCCCTGCCATGTCCCGAGGAGCCGGGGTCACGGGCAGAGTCACAGTGCCTTCCTCACAGTGAGGGCCACAGGGACAGAACAGCGTCGGGCCCTCTGGGGAGACTCCAGCCCCACCCGACCCGGAGCCCCTCTTAGGTAGCCGTGGCCATGATGCTCCTGCCAGTCGCCCACTTGGAGCCTGCGTTAGGTGGTCCTGGCCTCCCCCTTCCTCAGAGGAACCCAGCAGCCAGCTGCCCTGCTGAAGGGCCCCTCGCAGGCCTGGGCTCGCCACCCGGCACAGCTCTGGGTGAGGAAGAAGAGGGGAGGCTTCAGGAGACAGGCACAGGGCACAGGCCGGTCAGGGAGGGCAGGAGCCTCACCCCCACAGGCCCACTTCTGCCTGAGGAGTGCGGGGTCCCAAGTGACCCCAAGCCCTCCACGCCCAAGCCCGCCATGGGGCAGCAGCCTGCAGGACCCCAGCAGCACTCTCCACACAGGGCCTCTTGATTCTGACCCGGAAGTCACCTGGGTGCCGGGGCCAGGGACACGGAAGTGGAGAGGAGGGGTGGGTGGAGCCCCCACAGCTCCGCGTGGAGTGCCAGAAGATTCCAAGGAGAGGGTGCTGGGGTGGCGCCTGAAAGGCAGGGAGGGCACAAGGTGGCGCAGGGCAGCCCTGGCACCTCCAGGGGCAGGAAATGAGGGTGCCATCAGGGAGGGAGGACGGCCTGGGGGTTAGGGCAGACCCCAGAGCCAGCAGGGAGGCCACGGCCGGGAGCAGCACACAGCAAGGCGACGGCCAGCGCCACGAGTGAGCTGGTGCCACTACACACACCCCAGGCCTGAAAACGGTCACGTGGAGAATGCCACGCCACAGGACCGAGCTGCGAGTCCTCCCTGTGCTGTGCGCGTTGCTCTGTGACCCAGAACTGCTCTCCACACGGGCACCGCACAGGCAGCAGCGCGTCGAGGCCCAGAGCGGCTGTGCCAAGATCTGCCAGCACTTGGGAGCAGCCCAGGCTCAGTCAGCACCCGGACAGGCTGAGCGTACAGCCGGGAGACGGGAACCTGCCCACGAGGGCCCCCCAAGAGCTGCCGCAGCACGACTCCAGCTGCAGGCTGTGCACTCCATCCCAAACCCAGACCTGGAATGCTCCAGATCCAAAGAGCCAGCAGGACCCAAGTGGAAAACTATACCTGACCGTGTGCCGGGCCACCACGAGGCACAAGTGCACTGGAAACACCGTCCAAGGGGGTCCGCGGGCCTGCGGATAAGCTGCCAACACCCAGCGCGAGTGAATTCTGCATCCAGACTGGGGCCCAATCCCCAAGAGCTGTTACTCTAATGCAAATATTCCAAATTAGAACAAAAAACCTAAAAGCCAACACCTTCCGACCCCACGCACTTCAGGTAAGGAACACTCAGCTGCCCAAGGTGGTCTGGAAAAGGGAAGAACAGGGAGACGGCATGAGGATCAGCGGCTTCCGGGAGCAACGAGCGAGGGACGGAGGACAGGTGGAGCGGGAAGGCCTCGGGACAGTGGGGGACGCGGATCGTGCACCAGTCTACGCCCATAGAACGTCCAACACCAGTCACCCTCATGCAAACCGTGGCCCCCAGGTGACAAGGATGTGTCCACCAGGTTCGTCTGTTACAGCAGATGGGCCATGCTGTGGAGGATGAGGACGACAGGGAGGCTGTGCACTTGTGGGCTGGGTTTACGTGGGGGTCTCTGTGCCCTCTGCCCACTTCTGCTGGGAGGCTAAGACTACTCTCAAAAAGTGAAGTCTTGGGGCCTGGGGAGATAGCTCAGTTGGTAGAGTGCTTGCCTTGCAAGCACAAGGCCCTGGGTTCAATCCCCAGGCCCACATTAAAAAAAAAAAAAAAAAGTGAAGTCTTGCCGGGCACAATGGTGCACCCCTGTAATCCCAGCAGCTGGGAGGCCAGGCAGGAGGATCCGAGTTCAAAGCCAGCCTCAGCAACTTAGCGAGGCCCTAAGAACTCAGCAAGAACCTGTCTCTAAATAAAACATTTCTTAAAAAGGCCTGGGGCCCTGGGGCTGTAGCTCAGTGGCAGAGAGCTTGCCTGGCATGTGTGAGGCACTGGGTTCCATGCTTAGCACCACATAAAAATAAACAAATAAAATAAAGGCATTCTGTCCTTCTACAACTACTAAAAAAAAAATTATTTTTAATAAAAAGAGCTGGGATGTGGTTAAGCACCCCTGTATTCAATCCCCAGTACCAAAAAAAAAAAAAGGGAAGTCTTTAACTTAAAACACATATATGTGGGCTGGGCTGGGGCTCAGGGTAGAGCTCTTGCCTGGCATGTGTGAGGCACTGAGTTTGATTCTCATCACTGCATATAAATAAATGAATAAAATACAGTCCATCAACAGCTAAAAAAAAATTCTTTTAAATGCATATATGTATATGTAGCGCACACATACACCATCTCCTGGGGGGCAGATAACAAAGCCTGATAACTTTTTAAACAAAAATAATTGAGAGGAGGATGCAGAGCCACAGGGTGGAGCTGAGCACCATTAAGGAACTGGGCGGATACTGGAGGCAGCAAGAGGACCGAGGCTCACACGCCCGCTCCTGGGCCCCGAGCCCGGCTGCTAGGGCCAGCAGGGCTGTGTGACAGGACAGCCTCCTAATGTCCTGAACACGACCTTGAACACCCTGGCACTGTGACCTCAGGAACCCGCCATCCTATGGGGTGGAAGGGCCAATCCTATGGGGTCCTGGGAGGCAAGGAAGTTGGTTTCAGAGAGGGCCCAGCACGAGAGGGTGGCACGCGGAGCACCCGGGGCCCCTCCTGGGCGATTCCCACCTATGGTCACAGAGGAGTGGGGGCGAGTCGGCTGGCACACAGCCTGCAAGCACCAGCAGCAGAGCCCCTAGCCCACGTGAACCAGGCAGCCTGAGCAGACACCGCGGTCCAGCCCCCAGTAAGCACCGGTTAGCTGAGTCAGAGCTGACCCCGCAGCACCTCCTGAAGACCACTACAAACCCCAAGGGATGAGGTGGACAGAAGGCATGGAGAGGGGACGCCTGGCACAGATGGGCACCTCTTTCCCCCGAACCCACTGGAGACGCTGCTTTCTCTGGAACGCTCCTACCCAGGCCAACTGTGGGCCATAAACTCCTGCTTGTGGGACCCCCCAGGGTTCCTCCTGAGGCACACCTGCCAGAACGCCACCTGCAGGGAGGTTCCCGGGCGCCCGTTTCTGTTGGAGCAGAGGATGGCAATGCCAGCTTGGCAGTTGGCGTGAAGACTACGGAGCCGGAGTGAAGCCAAGATGCAGGCTGTGCACTGGCTCAGGGGACGGAGAGAAGTGACGACTGATGGCCTCAAAGGGGTCCGGGTGAAGAGGCAGGGTTCTGGCCGCACACCGAGCTCGGCGCCAGCGCCCGTCCTGCGCTGCTCCGAGCCATCTGTGACCACGTGACAGGGCCAGATTGTTCCCAAAATGGGCGATTGTGTAACTGGAAAGGAAAGAACAACTAGGCCTCCCGCAACAAAAACACCCAGCTCAAAAAACAAAAGCAGCTCCAGAGTCAGTCCTGCCCGTTAACCTGCGACTCTGAAGCTCACACCTCTGAAGCCCACCGGTCCCAGCCACGGCCGCCCCAAGGGGACAGTCAGTCTCAAGAGGGTCCAGGTGGCTGGAGCTGGGGCTGCCTATAGGGAAAGGTGCACGGACAGCAGGAGCTGGGGGAGTTGGAGGAGGAAGGCGAGGGAGAAGACGCGGAGCAGAGCGGGAAGGGGTGCTGCCCCTGCACCGCCAGGCCCAGCTGCAGGCCGGCGGGGACCCACTCGTGCTCCCCCTCCTGTAGGAGCCTCCTGGCCACCAGAACTTCTGTGGCTTGTGTGGCACTGGGGGGCTCCTCCAGCACGTACTTATAGGGGTGAAGTTAAGACATTTATCATCCAAAATGCACAGACCGGGACAGGGTGAGTTATGCCTAGAAAAGGGGGTCTTGCTGCACATTTTCACCAGAAATGAGCACAACACAGATGGAGAAACCCCACCAGAGGCTGGCCTCCGGCTTCCCTCAGGAAGCAGGCCCACTCTGGTGTGTCAGCTTCCTACAGCCGCCGTAACAGATCACCACACATCTAACCTCTAAAACAACGCAGACGTGTTATTCTGCAGTCCTGAGGTCAGAAGTCTGGGGTGGGTCTCCCTGGGCCACGATCAAGGTTACGTTAGGGCTGTGTCCTCCTGGAGACCCCTTCCACCCCTTCAAAGCCAGAAGGGACTGTGCAGTCTTTCTCACATCCCAGCGCTCTGACAGGGACTCCCTGGCCTCCTCTTCCACTTCTGAAGACCCTGAGACTCTGCCAGTAAGCCAGACTCACCTCCCTCCTCAAGTCAGCAACCATACCTCTCACTGGCCACAACCTCACAGTCACCAGTACTGCCCCAGGACACAGACATCTCTGGAGCCCATTCTTCTGCCCACCACACCTAGGAACCCAAGAAGAGCTGCTTTCTAACTCACAGGGAAACCTGGCACCCAACCACTCACTGGCCATCTAATGACCCTGCAGAGCTGCTGCCCCTGATGCAATATGAGGCGGGCCAGACCCTGATGTCCCCTCCAGGGAAGCCTGAAGGGTCAGGGGGCTGTGTGCTCACAAGCCAGGGCCGCCCTGTGAGTCTTCTCCACCGACAGTCCTGGTAAGAAAGGCTCCATCGGCTCCCAGACAGGAAGGCAGACAAAGGCAAAGCACAAAAGCCTCTTCCGAAAACTGTGAGGAAGCCCAAAGGAACAGGGCAGCCTGCATCCAGTAGGAGCGAGGCCTGGTCTGCCCCCTGCCCTGCCCACTGCTCTGCGCTGTGGGCCAGCCTCAGGGCCACCGGGTCGAGTGCAGGATGCAGTGGCTGGCAGACAGATCCAGTCCTGGCACTGCACGGAGCTGGCAGGTCCCACTCACCTGGGGGAGGCTGCCCACACACTGGGCACTGCTCGCTGCAGCAGGGGTGGGGCAGGCAAGGAGCAGGAGCCTCAGGCCCCTTCCAGGAACGAGTCACGAGATAGGCCCCGCTGAGAGTGCCCCTGGCCTTGTCACTGTCAGACTGCTCCGAAGCCAAACGCCCCAAGCTCTGGTCACTTGCCATGTACACAGAAACTGGTTCATCTGCTTTACCCTCGAAGCCCAAGCAGGAAGAGGCCAGGCCTTATTAAACATGAGTCGGACTTGCACAAATGAGGATGGTTTTCCTCCCATAAAACTCTGCCCAACACACCTGTGACCAGGCCCCGTGCTGTCCTTCCCCCCAGTACCACCATCTTTGGGGATCACAGCTTGAAGGGAAGGCATTACCAGAACAGCACCTGGGTCCTGGACAGCACAGCTTGGGAAGCGGGGTCCCCTCCTGTCCCATCACTCAGGTGAGCCCCTGGGAGTGGACATGACTTGTCCACAAGGGGCATCTATTCCAGGTACGGGTTAGTGCAGAAGAGAACCCTGTTTGCTGCACACACAGCCTGCCATTGGGACTCACCCGGCAACGGCTGTGGCCCAAAGAAGGCCCGGGAAGGGGTGAGAGCAGGTGTCGGCTGTCCTCAAACTGGGGTGTAGGCACGGGCACTGGGGGCCACTGGCCACAGGGGAAGGACTTTAGAGACACAGCACATCAGCCAACCAAACAAGGCTGGGAAGTCTGCTCCTCCAACTATCCAACCATCACACCACTTATGGCCACTCCCCGGACCACCCCAACACCTGGGCCTCCAAGGACAACCGTCTGCCTCAGCACCCCTTGACTGCAAACACAAACATCCCATGTCCCCCAAAGAGCCAAGGAAGTCAGGCCAAGGGGAAGCCACTAAACTTAGAGATAAGCTAGGGTCTGGGACCAAGGAAGAACCAAACCCCAAAGGCAAGAAGGGGGCAAATGCAGGCGGGAAACCAGCGCGCCCACGTGGGTTGGCTTCATCCACCCTGCACCCTTGAACACGGGCACCTGAAGGCGCAGCTGTCCTTGCTGAGGAAGCAGCTGGTACACCACACAACAAATGGGGAGACCCACACGGAGCACACCCCAAACAGCACAGCCAACGCTGCTCAGAGAAAGCATCTTAACACACAGCAAGTAAGAGGGGCCACGCGACACCTGTTAGGTGTGCCCTGTTCCCTCACTTCCAGAACACTGGGAAGTAGTGACCAACTGATCAGACTACTGAACTGGGTCCCTCAGCGTGAGTACACCAGCCCACGATAAGCCAAACACACAAGCTGGCACCTACAGACAGGGCTTCTCCCACAGCCAATCCAGAAAGACTGTGGAAATAATATTGCCACGTCTTTATTTGCAGTGCACACGGGTCATTTTTTATGGGCATGGACTATAAAGACCTGCACACAGTCAGGGTCCAAGGCTCTGTACAGAAGGACAGGCTGTGCGGAACCAACAGTGGATCTGGGTTCTTCCCGTTCCTTTCCGTGTACTGTCTGTACAGCAGAAGTTACTTGAGCAGAGGTGGAACTCTGCCTGACTTCTCTCCTCCTTAGAGGATGAGTACATAGGTTCCCAAGACTGAGAAAAGGATGTACTCGGAGCAGGTCTCACCAGCCGGCTCATAAAAGCAGGCTTATTACAGATGTTAGACCAGGAGCCCCAGGATGAACAGCGTCCAGAACACCAATGCAGTCAGCAAGGTGCAGAAAAACTCCCAGCAGTACTCTGTGTTTGGGAAGAAGATCAACGGGTTTCCCTTCCTGTGCGCTGGCCTCAACTACTGGACATAATACAAACAGTAACAACAACCACCCACAAGCCCTTCCCATTCAAGGGCTCTCCTCCCCCACAACTTCGTATTATACGAAACTAAGTAGCTAGTCTTACCAGAGTAAAACCCCCACCTGAGAAGAAACCGGGAGCCAGGAAGACACAGGCTAAAATTCTGCAGATTTGTGTTACCAGGCAACCAGGTCATCCCTGCTGCCCAGAACAGCCTGTGGGACCCAGACCCAGCCAAGTCACAAAGATAAGACTGAACACAGACCAAAATGCTGAACCTCACATCTGCCCAAAATCAGCTTTCCACTTGAAGAAGCACACATACAAGAAGTCAGAAAAACAAAACCACAATGTTTTTGCAACCTAGCTAAATGTGAAAAATACAAATGATAATAATTTTAAATAGTAACAGGCATTCACCGTATGTCAGGCACTTGGTGCTTTCCACAACCCTTACAAGTCTTTGAAGTAGACAGTATTATTACTGTTTTTACAGATGGGAAACTGAGACATGGGAGAATTAAGCAAGGGCGAGATGGCGGGGTTATGTGAACCCAGCAGTCTATTTTTAGAGGCCATGTTCTTAACCACTGCACCTTGCTACCCAAAACTGGAGGCAGAGGAACCAACACGGGCAGCTCCTGCAAACTCCATGCCTGTCTTCTTAAATGCCTTCGCCCCAAACCCTGGAAGGCTCTTCACAGACTAAAGTGCACTAGCACTAGTGGCTGGTGGTTACACAGGCACGCCTTTGCTGCATCTCTATGAATCTCTTGGCGAAGTGTGCATGTGGGAGGTGAGGCCAGTTTCAGGAGGGGAGGCTCAAGGTTTTCTAGAGCCGGAACATCCTCACTGGAGATGCGGGGCTCACTCCACGCTGCACAAACATGGGAAAGTTACTTCTTCAAGGCTCAGAGTTCCTATGTAAAATGGTGACAAACCACAGTCCTGCTCATGGGTTTATTCTGTGGGTTCTGGGAATTCATGTATAATAATCAGGAGCCACCCACACAGCCATAATAATTGCTAGCAGATTAAACAGTTCCACTAATAAGAACTGTATTTCTTTAGCTGTATTCTGAGACTCTGTTCACCATAAATGTCGAACATGCAAAAAAAAAGGGGGGGGGGGGCTACAGAAAACACAGTAACTGCACTCAGAACAGCAGCCCTGCGATGGGACAGCCACAAAAGGAACATGGAAGTTAATACTCAGCGTACCTTGACAATGCTTTATTTGCAAAAGCTTTCGTGGTTCTTAAAAGTGTTTAATATTCACTATCAATTTCATGTTAATGTTTATAATGAGGAATTTCTAAAACTAACACAGGGGTTTTTTTCAAGTTCTTTAATGGGTTGGTGACAGATATGGGAATGGAATTCCCCAGCCCCCAGGTCTTTGTACCCATACTCTGATAACATGCCCAGTACACAAGCTTTCCTGGGAAGCAGGCATGAGGTGCTTCAGAATGCAAAGCAAGACCCTTAGGATCTAGAAACCGGCCAGCCAGTCAGCCCAGCTGGGCCTCGGAGCTGGACCCAGGCAGTAATACAAACTCTAGGAGGAATGAGGGACCAATTTCCACTGTGTCCTTCCTATTCCTATTTCTGAACAAATCTGAACTAGATTGTGGCCAACGTATGACACCAACTTCCGAGAGTGGGAATAACAGGATTTCAAGATTCACCACCTTCTGGCAGGGTTCCTTAGATTATTTTTAGCGATCCTAAATTAATTTTTTCTTTTCTTTTTTCTTTTTTTCCTTTCTTTTTTATTTTCTTTATTTAAGGAATGAACAGGCAGAAGAGCCAGGATTAAAAAGAAGTGAGTACCCGGACATGTGGATCTTAACAGCCCAGCCCACCCGGCCAACAGGCCCGAAATGGTAGGAAAGCGCGCGGCGCAGGGCTGGGGGCACACTCCGGGGCCAGTGTGGCCAGCGCTGGCACCCCACGAGCTCCCGCTGGCACGCTCTGCCGATCGAGCCAGACAAAGAGCGCAAGTTCCCCGGCCCACGACTCCAGACCGCCGGGACCGAGTCCCCCGGAACGAGGCCCGCTGCCGGCCCCGGGCGCCCGCTCGCCGCGGAAGGAGTCCCAGGGAGCCTCCGGCGTGATCCCGGGTCCAGTCGCAAGGGCCCCGCTCCTGCTCCAGCTCCGCGTGCCTCCCGGCGGCAGCCGGACCCCGGCCCTTGGCCGCCCGGGGCTGCAGGCCCTCACGCCCCTCGCGCCCCCGCCCCAGCTCCGGCCGGGCCCTGATACTCACCCGGGTCCCGCCGTGGGGGCCGGATTCGCGCCGGCTCCGGGAGCCGCCGCCGCCGCCGCCGCCGCCGCCGCCAGTGAGGCGCGGTGGGGCGGGGCGCACGGCGAGGCCCGGCCCCCGGCCCGCCCCGGCCTCCGCCCAGTCCCTCCCGGTCCGCCTCCGCGCCTCCGGTCTCCGCCCCCGGGCCCCGCGCTCCCGCCGGCCGGGCCCCAGGGCCAGGCCCCTCAACCCCGCTGGCCGCACTTCCGGGTCCTCTCCCCGGGAGGAGCCCGCGGCCCTCGCGGGAGGCGGGCCCGTCGGACGCCCGCGCGCCGCTCCCCCGGCTCTTCGGCTGTTTTCCTACCTGGGGCTGGGAGGGGACGGCGCCCTCCGGGAAGCACTGGGCATCCTGCCTCGCCGAGGGCTCCTCGCAGGGCCTCTGGCAAGAGGGCGCCCGAGCCCAGAAAGCGGGAGGTGGGAGGCGGGGTCCCCAGCCCCAGGCGTGCCGACCGGCCTGCCGCCCGCGGGGCCCAGGACCGGGAGGTCCTCGGGACATCAGAGGCGCCCGCTGGACGCAGGTGACACTGCTGTAGCCCTGCGGAAACTGTTGCGGACGTCGCCAAGCTGGGACGCGCGGCGGGGACCCCGACTCGCGCCACCGTGGACTTCTCCAGGCGGGGCGCCCCGCACGCACCCGGCCGGCTCCACGGCCGGCCGCCCCGCGCGGGCCCGCACCGCCGGATGTTGACGGCGTCGCCTAGCAACGGGAGATGGCGGAGCCGGGCGGCTGGGCCGAAGGGTGAGCGAGGCCGAGGGGCAGCGGGTCTTGGAGCAGCCGGGCCGCACTGGTCCGCTGTTCACACCTGGGTGGCCCCGCGTCGCCCCTTGGCCTCCCCTGCGCTTTCCTCCCCGCTCTGCCCCTTCTCCCCATCCCCACTCTGGGCTTCACCGACCCTCCGAGTCCGCCGCCCGCACTGCCCCTTCTCCCTTCTCACCTCCTGTCCTTTGTCCTCTCCTACCCTCCCTCTTCCCCTACTCCAAGCGCCTGCCTCGCCTTAAGACCCCGGACTCGCGCGCCCTGCAGTAACCATGGCAACCACTGTGCTTGGCTGTAGGAGTAGGGAGCCCGTCCATGGGAGGCTGGGGACCCTCCTTGAGAAGGGAACCTTCGCAGCCCCTCGCCTCTCTCCTGCAAGGACGGATTCCCAGTCAGAGGCTTGGGGGAGACAGGCGGCCCCCAGCCGACCTCAGCCCTGCCTGGGCCCCGCGCTTGTCCTGAGCGCACCTAGAAGGGACAGTTAGGTAAAGACGCACGCTGCCAGCCCTCGGCTCTGTTATGCCTTATGTCAGAGGATAACCCGATTTTACAGAATTTGAGCTTTTTGCCTTATATACCTCCTTATTGCTTCTTGTTTTGGAAAAGGGCAGGCCTGTATGAACTGACGTGGATCAACGTCCAGGTTGAGCAGAAAACAAAGACTAAATGTAAAACAATAGATCCAGCTCTCTAAGGGTTCAGGATGGGGGTCCTGGCTAAATGCATAGAAAAAAAATCTGAAAGAATACAGTTGTGTCCTAAATCTCTTCCTATTACCAGTGTTATCTTGAGAAGGACAAGGGAAATCACAGGGGTTTTCATTGTTTGTCCACACATATCTATATTAGTTTGCTTTAAAAAAAAAAGTTAGGTTTTTCATTTTTAAAAAACATAATATTTTAAATGCGAATCATAGCGTTCTTGTACTATGTCAACCTTTGGGAAGTTGACAGTCTTTGGGGCTTCTGTCCTTTTTTCTGCAATTTTCTGTGCTTTGTATTTATTGTCCCCAGTTCTGTCCCAGACACAGTATAGTTAAGGTGACTTTTCTGGGGTGCTCTATCATGCCCATTGAATGTTGAGATCATTGTGTTTTCCACACATTCTTGGGGCTTGTGGCACCTGAGCTACCTAGCAAGCATGATCTAGTGATGGGCAGCGTCCTGGCTGACAGCTAGGCAATCAACAGATACGCAGAATTCAGGAGCAGGTACATGCCAACTGTGCAACTCTTTCTCTGAAACCAGGTCTCACCTGGAGGACGAATCGACTTCTGAAGAAGAGGAGAGACAGGAAAAAGAAGGCCATGCGGTAAAGTTTCCTTTGGGAAGAGTTGTTCTGGGCTTGTATTTACCAGGAGGTGAAGGCATTAGGACTTGCTGGACTTAGTTGTGAAAGGGTCCTTTCACCTTGCCCTGGGAAAAACTCAGTTTGGGTACAAGAAAACTGGTTTTCCTTCCACTTCATCTTTTTTTCTTTCTTTTTTTTTTTTTTTTTTTTTTTTTTTGGCGGTACTGGGGGGATTGAACCCAGGGAAGCACTTTACCAACTGAGCTATCTCCCCAGCCCCCTTACACTTCATTTTAAAAGGTCCAACTCTGGGATCATCCTGAGTTTTCCAGAACTCATTTCCTGTAATGAAGTATGCCACATGTATGCAAAAGAGAGAGAGTAGATGCAGCATGAATCAATCTTAGTGATGCCGAGACACGTAAAGGCAGTTGCCATCGGGACAGTTACCCTGCTGAGCATAGCACCTCCCAGGACCCTTTACACTTGTTTCTTGCTTTTTCCCTGCTGACCCATTACAGAGAAGGGAAGAGGCTCTGGGTGCCAGGAAGCATTCAGAAGGGCAGATCACATCTGAAGGTGGAGCTGAAGTTGAAGGGACAGTCGCCGATGAGGAGGAGATTGCTGAGGATTGGGAAACCCCCATAGAGAGACAAGTTGCAGATGAAGAGGAAGCTGATTTTGACGAGGAAGCCGATTTTGATGAGGAAGCCGATTTTGATGAGGAAGCCGATTTTGAGGAGGAAGCCGACATTGACAAGGAAGCTGTGACCCTTGGGGAAATCAAATCCTTTTCTGATGTGGAAGTCACCACTGTTAAAAGACAGATCATTTATCCAGATGCCAGTCCTCAGGAACAGCCTGGAGATGGACCTGGCCCTGAATATCTGCAGGAGGGGGTTGAAGAGCCCTATCAAGAAGCCTTTGAGCCCTCAGAATCGAGAGGGGACGTGTCCACAGGGCATGGCCTGCAGCAGGTCCTAGGCCCACCTGAGCACTCGGTGGGCAGCGTGGTGAGTAGCCCCGAGTTCTATTTTGTGAAAAACGTCTTACTGCCCCCGGGGCTCATCACCCTATTTAAAGAGCACTGTAACCCAAACTGCAATCCCTGTTAGGAATTTTTTAGCAAACTTAAGCCTCAGAACCTACTATCCTATACCGAGAGATTCTAGGCTTCAGTATCCCCAGACTTGCACAGTGGATGACATTCCATGGTCACCATCCACATAAGGACATCCAGGTTTCCATTCTTCCAAAGCAACATGACCCAGTATGATGGCCACGAGTCACATGGTATCCTGTGTTCATTTCAAGAGCTCTTGAGAACTGACTGACCAGAAGGAAGAACTCAATTTTTAATTTTAAAATATTTCAGTTAATTTACATTTAAATGGTCACCTGTTGCTAGTGGCTAACATATTGGACAGTGCAGTTCTAGGTAAAAATAAGAAGAGTTCCATTCTTATATTTTTTCACTTAAATTTTTTTAAATAATTGCCAACTTACAGAACAAATGATGTGCAATATAAGGTACATTTTATTTTCTCATTCAAGAGTAAGTTGTTGACCTATACGTGGTCATCTATGAATGATTTTATGTGTTTCCCACAAATACCCATTGAAATCTGAGGATTGAGAGTAGGGGTGTAACTCAACAGCAGTGCTTGCCTAGTTTACTAAGGACCCTTCCCCAGCGCTGAGAAAACACAATCTGGAAGCTGTGCTGCTACGTTATCAAGTCAGGCTCGGGCCTCATTCACATTTCACCAAATGCCACAGTAACAGTTTTTATAGCAGGGAGGTCCTGTTCAGGATCACATGTTGCCTTGACTCTCTCATCCCTTTGGTCTCCTCTCTCTGTCCCATGATGACCTTGTGAAGACCAAGGACAGTTTTCTTGTACAACGTCCCCCAGTGGGATTTGCCTGGGTTTTCTCTTGAGGAGGTTTTGGTGGCTGTCCCTTGGCAAGGTCACCACAGAGGTGATGCCCTGTCCTCCACTGCACCTACCAGGAAGGCCGGGTTCCAAGACCCCTAACTGACCGTGTCCACTGTGACCACTTGAAAGAAAGTACCAGGCTTCCCCCCTGTGAAGTCATTCTTTAGTCCTTGGTATTTAATAAAGATTTCATGAGAAGGTACTTTCTTATTACAATGTGAAAATGAGTATGTATTTAGAATGAGAAAAAAATCACAACATTACTATCATTTTTTAGGACTTACGTCTGTTAGGTGGTATATATGGGTGTTGCCAGATATGTCCCTAAGTGTTTATTTTTTAACACTATTGTAAAGGGATTCCAATTGTTTGGTGCTGATATACAGAAATACAACTGATTTTTCTTTATTATCCTTATATTCTGCAATTGCTCAGCTCCCTTGTTAGAGTAGCTTGTTTGGAGAATCCCTAAGTTTTTTTCACAGAGATGATCCCATCTTTTGAGAGTAAATGCAGTTTCTGTCTTTCTTTTCAACATGGACATTCGTTTCCTTTTCTTGGCCGACTGCACTGGTTAGGCCCACCAGTACCGTGCAGTGCCGAGAGTGGACATCCTTGTCCCGTTCCTGATCACCTATGGAAATCTTTCAGCTTTTCCCTGGGTTTTTTGTAGATGCCTTTCATCAGGTTGTTATGTTTGGATGTGAGGAACCCCCCAAACGCTCCTGTTAATGCGAGGATATTCAGAGGTTAAGTGGTTGGACTGTGAGAGCTGTAACTGATCAGTTCATCTAATTTGAATGGACTGACCCACTAGGTGGTAGCTGTTGGTAAATGAGGTGTGCGTGGAGAGGGGGTCACTGAGGAATGCGCCCTCTCCCTCTGCATCCAGCTTTCTTCCACCATGCCCTTCTGCCAAGATGTTCTGCCTTACCTTGGGCCCAGGGCAATGGAGTCGGCTGCCCATGGACTGAGACCTTTGAAACCATGAGCCCAAATAGACTTTTCCTCCTAGAGTTGTTCTTGTCAGGTATTTTGGCCACATGACACAAAGTTGCCTGCCACACAGGTTGAGCGGGTCCCTTTATCCCTGGTTTGTAGGGTGTTATGGTGTTTTGCTTTGTTTGCCATGAGTGTTAGATTTTCTCAAATTCTTATTGTGTATGCCAGTTGAGATGATTGTGTGGTGTCTTTATTTCCTTATTTTTTGTAGTAGTGGGGATGGAACCCGGGCCTCAGGTTTGCTAAGCAAGCACTCTGCCACTGAGCTCTGCACCCACCCCCAATCTTTTTTTTTTTTTTTTTTTTTTTTTTAGGTTTTTGATCTAGTACATTATGCTGATTGGGATTTGTCTTGCTTTGTTTTGACTGGAGATTGAGCCCGGGGACACTTAACCCCTGAGCCACATCCCCAGGCCTTTTTATCTGTATTTTGAGACAGGGTCTTGCTGAGTTGCTGAGTTGGCCCCAAGCTTCCCATCTGTGCCTCAGGCTCCTGAGTTGCTGGGACCACAGGTCTGGGCCACTGCACCAGCCGCAGGTCCCTTCCTAGCATGGAGGAGCCTCAGCCCCAGGCCCCTCACTGGGCTTACCGTGTCCCACCCCCTGTAAGAGCCACCCCCCACCTGCGCTGCATCCCCTCGCCCCCTCCCACAGCCTCCCCTCCACGACTGAGCTCTGAAACCTGCCCTAGGAGGAAGGCTGCCTCACCACCCCCCGCCCGGCAGCCTCCTTCCTGGCCTTAGGAAGTTGCTCTGGAAGCGGGGAGCGGGGAGAGGACGCATTGTGTGGATGCTGGGCTAGACGCTGTCCCAGCCCTGAGGTCTCCCGAGCCCTGGCAGCAGCCCTGCAGGCAGCAGCCACTGCCCCCCACAGTGGGAGTGGAGGGCCTCCCCGCTGGGCCAGGCCAGCCTCCTGCAAACAGCAGCAGCCTTGCTCCAAGAGAAGCAGCCGCCCCCTGCCCCATCCCGAAGAACCTGAGAGTTAATGACCCTGGAGAGTCACAGGACTCCATATTTGATGAGCCTCGATTAAGCTTAATGACAAGTGACAAATCCATGATAAACTCCCTTTAGAAATGGAAGGTTGGTGTGTGTAGGGGTCTCCGCTGCGGTAGGTGGTGTACAAGTCACTTGCTGCACTGGTGACCCCAGTTCCATCCTCGGGCCCAGTTTGCAAATACGATCAACCAGAAGGTCAGAGACAAACCCTGAGAGAGCCCTACTTCCCTCCTTCCTGCTGGCTCTCCCTCTTGGGAGAAAATAGGATGGTGAGTGGACACTGTTGGTTCATCTGGTTGTATGGACATCATTGGCTTCTTGTTAGGAGAAGCCCTTTCTGGACACTCTGGAGACTCCATAATGTCTCTGTGGTTCCAGGTGCTGCAGAGACAATACCTAGGGCCGGGACACAGCTCGGTGGTAGAGCACCTGCTTAGCATGTGTGAGGCCCTGGGTTCATCCCCAGCACTGCAGAAAGAAAGAGAAAGAAAGAAAAGGGGCAGGGGAGGGGGGCTTCCTAGAGTCAACATCACCTGGGGAGGTACAGCAGGGGAGGGCACAGGCTGAGAATCGGGTGACCAGCCTTGAACCTGCCTTTGGCTGCATGAACTTAGGTGAGCACTTCAGCTTCCATAAGCCATGTCCACCTATGGGTAAGAGAAATGACCAATACCTTGAGGGGTCGTGGAGAAGGTGACGGGAGGTGATACGTGTAATCATTGTGTGCCGTGGCCAATATTCACCAGTTTGTGCAGCAGTAATGATGTCCATAATAATAATTGCTCTTTAAAAAAAGCCAAAACAGCCCCAGCACCACAAAAAGAGACAGATAATAAAAGTTGAAGCAGAACCAGGTGTTTATATCAAGGGAAGATATTTTATTAAATATGAGTGGTTTGGAAAAAAAGAATAAACAGTCCTCTTGGGCATAAATATTTACTATTGTTATGTCTTCCTGATTTATGGTTCCTTTAAGCAGTATGAAATATCCTTCTTTATCCTTTCTAACTAACTTTGGCTTGAAGTCCACTTTATCTGATATAAGGGTGGAAACCCCCACTGTTTTACTGAGTCCATGTGCATGGTAGGTTTTTTTCCCCATCCTTTCACCTTTAGTCTGTGGATGTCTTTTTCTATGAGATGAGTCTCTTGCAGGCAGCATATTGTTGGGTCTTTCTTTTTAATCCATTCTGCCAGTCTGTGTCTTTTGATTAATGAGTTTAGGCCATTAACGTTCAGGGTTATTATTGAGATAAGATTTGTAGTCCCAGTCATTTGGGATTATTGTTGGTTTTTAACTTGGCTTGGTTTCTTCTTTGAATGGATTTTTCTCTAAGGTAGTTCCTCTCTTTGCTGACCAACATTGTTGTTTTTCATTTCTTCCTCATGGAATATTTTGTTGAGAACATTCTGTAGCGCAGGCTTTCTATTTGTAAATTCTTTTAACTTTTGTTTATCATGGAAGGATTTTATTTCATCTTCAAATCTGAAGGTTAGTTTTGCTGGGTAAAGGATTCTTGGTTGGCAACTATATTCTTTCAGAGCTTGAAATATGTTGTTCCAGGCCCTTCTAGCTTTTAGTCTGGGTTGAGAAGTCTGCTGCTATCCATATTGGTTTCCCCCTATATGTAATCTGATGCTTTTCTCTTGCAGTCTTCAAAATTCTATCTTTATTTTGAATGTTAGGCATTTTCATTATAATGTGCCTTGGTGTGGATCTGTTGTGATTTTGTGCATTTGGTATTCTGTAAGCCTCTTGTATTTGATTTTCCATTTCATTCTTCAGGCTCAGGAAATTTTCTGATATTATTTCATTGAATAGGTTGTTCATTCCTTTGGTTTGTATCTCTGTGCCTTCCTCAATCCCGATAATTCTTAAATTTGGTCTTTTCATGATGTCCCATAGTTCTTGGAGATTCTGTTCCTGATTTCTTACCATCTTCTCTGTTTGAGCAACTTTATTTTCAAGATTAAATATTTTGTCTTCATTGTCTGAGGTTCTGTCTTCCAGGTGGTCTAATCTGTTGGTGATGCTTTCCATTGAGTTTTTTATTTGGTTTATTGTTTCCTTCATTTCAAGGATTTCAATTTGGTTTTTTTGAGAATCTCTATCTCTTTGTTGAAATGATCTTTTGCTTCCTGAAGTTGCTCTTTCAACTGCTTATAGGTATTATCATTCATTGCCTGCATTTGCTCTCTTATCTCATCCTTTGCTTCACAAATCATCTTAATCATGTGTAATCTGAAGTCCTTTTCTGACATTTCTTCTAACATACTGTCATTGGATTCTATTAATATAGAATCTAGATTTGTTTGGATCATTTTCTTCCCTTGTTTTTTCATGTTGCTCATGTATCTTCCCCTCTAGCAGTGCAGATCTGGGGTATTTCAGATTCCCCCCTAAAGGCTTATAGTGGCCCTATAGGTTTCCTAAAACTTTTCTTTAAGGGGAGATCAATATTAGCAGTGCCCAGTTCAGACACTATGCAATCCTAGACCAAATAGCTCCTATGGGGACATTAACAATATTGTCATAATAAACAGAATGAGTTCAATTATTATCTTCAGTGTGACAAACAGATTTGCAATAAGGTCTGCAGTTTCTAATGGAGGACAAAGAGGATGCAGAGAGATGTAGGATGTAGCTGTTAATGGGATAAGAATAGAATATACAGAAGTTCTAGATAATAGAAAGGGTGAGAGTATAATTAAAAGAAATCGGTTGTTAGCATGCAAAAAGGGAGAAAGAGACTCTGAGGGAACAGGTAAACAAAAGGAAAAGAGAGCAAGAAAAGTAAAGAAATAAAAACTTAAAATTGTTCAATAAGGAGAAAAAAAGAAAATCTACAGAATAACAGTCATATAGTAATGAAACCTCCCAGAGTTCGGTAACCTGATGCATGAGAGGTACCTGACAATGAGCTTCAAGCCTCCAGCAGGTGTCTCAGGATGGGATTTGCCCCACCTAAAGATGGGAGATATGGCTTCCAGGATTATCCAAGATGGCCGCTCTGGCTTCCAAATGTGTTGGCAAATGGGGAGCTGCAGCTCGGGGTGTGGACATGGTCAGCTGGAGGTCCTGGAGGCGGGGTGCGGTTGGTCAGGCAGGGGTCCTGGAGGTAGGGTGTGTTTGGTGTGATTGCGGGATCCTGGAATCGGGATGCAATCAGTCAGTCTGGTGGTCCTGGTGATAGGGCGCAGTTAGTCAGTCTGGGGGTCCTGGTGGTGGGGAGCAGTCAGTCGATGTGAGGGACCCAGAGGCAGGGAGTGATCGGTTGGGCTGAGGGATCCTGGAGATGGAGCTCAGTCAGTCTGGCCAGGGGTCCTATGGGGCCTGGCTGTTGTCTCAAAATGGCGGCAGCCACGTGTAACCAAACCTGCAGGTACTGTAACAGTGAACTTCCAGGCAACAGCAGGCAGCTGGTGCTCCACTGGCAGTTGGCGATCAGTTTGCTGACTGTTGTCAGGCAGTGGGTGATGGATAGGTGTAGGGCAGGCGATGGACAGGCAAGAGGCAGGCAAATGGCGGATGATAGGCACATGACAGTGAGCAATCTGCACTCAAAAAGGTGTCAATATGCTGGCAGACTGCAGGTGATCACAGCAGACAAATGGGGTAAACAGCAGGGGATCGATAAGCTGCAAAAACTGCCTCACCAAGAAACAGATATCCTCTGCTTGAAACCGGAGTTACCGAGTGACAAGGAACGCAACCTCCCTGTAGTCTGCCATCTTGGATCCCCCCCTCTTGGGAGCTTCTTGATGGCAGCAGAGACTTTCCCCCATGCTCAGGACATGGGTCGTGCCTCTAGAGAATGGAGCAAAGAATCTGCCCATGTTCACACACCCTTGTGCAGGTATTTAACTTAGCTATAGTTCTAGACTGGCAAAGAACACTCCCAGAATCCCTAAGGCAAGGGCTAGATGTTTTCTATCTTTGGCTTTGCAAAAGCCAAATAATCTTTTTATCCAAATGATTTTCTATTGCTTTAACAACTGTGTTGAATTTTGAGCAATGTAATGAACCTAAATCAAATAACCTGAGTTGTGACTAAGTCCTTGTTTCAGTTAGCCTTTCGTCACTATAATGAAATACCTGACCCAGGCTACTTATGAATAAGAAGAGGCTTATTTAGCCCAAAGCTTTAGAGACTGAAAGTCCACACAGCGTAGCACAGGCTCTGTGGTGAGGGCCACCCTGGGCCTCATGTCCTGATGGCATGGACAGCTGTGGTGGGAAGGCATGCGGGAGTGAGCAGAGCAGGTCTCACCACAGGAAGCAGAGGAATGAAGGGGCCGAGCTGTTAGAACCTCTCAAGGGTCCATGAGAGCCACCTCCTCACTACACCCCTGTGGTGCAAGGACCTCCCCCCAGGCCCCACTCTTAAAGGTCCCATCGCCTTGCGAAGGCCACACAATGGCCACTCAAGGGGCACGCCTCTGCTCACGTGGACCTTTGTGGAGACTCAAACTGGATGCAAATCCCACCAGCCCTCTCTGATTCCTTTTGATTGTTCTCACCACAGACAGAAGCACAAAGTGACCCCCAAGAGAAGGTCTTTCCTGTGGGGACCCGACACCACCTCAGACTGAGCCTGGCGGGAGGCGTGGCGCCCTCAGAGGAACTCAGCCAGGGCTCGGAGGAGCCAGGTATGCTGGCGCCCGCCCGTCGTCCTGGCAGCGGGATAGGCCGCTTGCCCCTTGGTTCCAAGCAGCTCACCTGACCTGCGCCTTGCTTCCTGTAGAGCTGTGGACCCGGAAAACACACCCTGGGCAGATGCAGACATTCACCCGGCATGGCCTCTGTTCTCCTCACTCAGCCCCTCCCCTAACCCGGCAAAGCAGGAACCACCCCCCGGCACAGACCAGCACCCCAGGAGCCGCTCGGAGGTTCATCCAAGCAAGCGGCAGGCCAGGGTCTCAATGCAGAGCCGGCGAGGCCCCCACCCCCGGCCCTGGTGGCCACCTCTCACTGCCCCCTGGTCCCAGGAGAGAAGCCCACAGCAGCCCCGACCCGAGCGTTGTGTGCTGCACGGCCAAGGCCTGCCAGGCCCCCTGCGTTTTCACCTAGCTGTGGCAGCCCTGTGTGGGGACTTTATCCCCCAGGGTGCGCATGTCCACGACCCCTCCCGCTGTGCCAGAATGACGTGAGAACAGCACATGTCCAACCCCGTAAAAAGCAGACAGGGGTCTCTCCACCCACACAGAGGGAAGCTGTGCCCAGAGCCACCTCTCATTCCAGTGCTGTCCAATCTTGCCAGCTGTTTCTCATGTAAAGAGAGCTCCCCTCCAGTTCATCAGCAGCACCTCCCTTCTCCTTGCTCTGTATGCGTGAAGAAGTTTCTGCAGGACACAGCATCTTTTAGGAAGGGGGGACCGTGAACCATCTCTGAGCCCCTAGCCTTGGGGTGGTGGCTTCTCTTTTTTATCATGCCCCCGGGTGGGGGGCAGCTTTGTTGCGGCCTCCCCAGAATACAATGATTAGACGGTCACATGACGTCCTGGTTCCTCCCCCAGAAGAGGAGCCCCAGGCCCGCTTTCAGGAGGGAGCCCTGACAACGTTCCTGAACCGTATCCATCAGCTGAGCTCCGAGGAAGAGGCCGTGGAGGACAGAATCGAGTCCGATGAGAGTGAAGAGACCGAAGAAGAGGGATCCCAACTGGTGGTTTTGGACCCAGACCACGTAAGAAACATTCCTGGGTTTTGCTTCCACTCCACACGGGAGAAGAATGGTGCAGGCCCTCTCTGCCCTCTGACCCCTGGCACCATGTCCAGTCTCACCTGCTCCCTGCACGGTCAGGTGAGCCCTTTCCAGCCTCAACTCAAGGCAGACCACTCAGGGGTGGACATCCTCACATGCCAGTAGCGTCTCCTCTTCCTTATGACGATCAAAAATGTCTCCAGACTGTGCTGCAGGGTGGCCCTGGGGGCAGGATCGCCCCCTCAGAGAGTCACTGCCCCGAGTCCACCAACCAGCCTGTGCTTCCTTGTCCCAGCCCCTGCACACAAAAGGCAGACTTCAACTTCTGTAACCAACTTAGAAGGCTGTGATGCTCCGGGCAGCTGGAGGAAGGGGCAGGGCACACTGGGAAGTTCTTTGCACACGTCTCTGATGCTGGCCTCCTAGCCACCGCTCATCAGCACCCCTCGCCCCAGGGAAAGCTAGGAAGGCCACCACAGCCAAGCACAGATTCGCCCTGCAGTGCCATTCAGAGGAGGGCTCTGGGGCAGAGGGTGGGCAGCCCCGTGTGGACGTCATCTCTGTGACCCACCACAGGCACAGGAGGGGGCGGGTGTCCCTGGATGAAGCCCGGAAGGCACAAGCAGTAACTGGCACGTGGTTTTCACTGTTTTAGCCCCTGATGGTCAGGTTCCAGGCTGCCCTGAAGAGCTACCTTAATCGACAGATAGACAAGTTGAGGCTGGAGCTGCAGGAGCTGGTGCGTATGGGTCCAGTCCCACCTCCAGGCTGGGCGCCCGCGGCCCCTGACCCTGCTTCTCTCCCTGGTGCAGGACGTGGCCACCAAGCAAAGCCATTCCCAGCGGCAGGAGCTGGGCGTGAATCTCTACGGGGTCCAGCAGCACCTGGCCCGCCTGCAGATGCAGCTGGAGAAGAGCCATGACCGCCACTCAGTCGCAGCCTGCGAGAGGAGGCAGCAGGAGGAGCAGCTGCGGGAGGTGCGCGCGCTCTACAACAAGACCTGCGAGGCCGCCAACCAGGAGCGCAAAAAGCGTAAGTTGCGGAAGGACGTGGGCCCTGCGTCCCAGCTGCGTGTCCCCTCCCCTCCCCAGCCCCGTGCTGTGGCGCAGCAGCCAGCAAAGCAAAATGTCTGCATCCTGGAGGTTCCTGCCTTTTCTATTCTTTTGGAATGGAAGACCCATAAATATATTAAAAGGCACCTAATCAGGCAAAGCTAGTTCAGGAGTCAGAGGTGGAGACTCAAAACCGTGGACAGGGAGGGGGCTGCCGGGGTCAGAGGTAAGTCCAGAAGGAAGCGCAGGGCAGAGAGTTTCAATCCACAGATGAGGCCCTGCTAAGGGCGCAAACGCTGGGTCCGGCAGCGCCCCGGGCCAGGGATTGGGCAGCTGAGGTTGTGTTGGGCAGCCTGATGGGAAATCAGGTAGCTTTGACTCAGGGAGCTGGGCAGGGCTGTCAGGGCAGGTCGCAGCCCTGGTCCTGAGCAAGCGGTACTGGCCTCCGTGAGCAGTGGCCACTCTTGTGGTTACCAGGACTCGCCTCCGTCTTTGTGTGTTTTCAGCTTTCTTTTTCAAGGCGGTACTAATATAATAGGGAAATAGCCTAAAAGAATCTGGAAGAAATAGCACCTTACACACGTCCACCTGTTTTGGAAAGAAACATTTTGAGCCCTGAGAAATTTGGGTTTCCGGACCTTTCACAGTCCAGGCTTGGTCTGCTTGGTTCCAGTGGGGGTCTGTGGGACCACTGCCATGAGCAGGGTTTGTTTGGCTCATGGTTCTGGAGGCAGGGAGGTCCAGGATGGAGGGCCAGCATCTGTGGGGTATGGTGGCCCCCACCGCAGCAGCGCAAAGAGGGGAGAGAGCAAGAGAACTGGGACTGGTGCCCCAGGCTCTTAGTGAGCGGCAGGAATCCGACGGGAGGGGGCCCTGGTGACCTGACACCCTCACCAGCCCCTGGTGCGTGGGGCCTCACGTTTCCAGGATGTATGCTTGAAGGACACATTCGGACCACACTGTTTATGAGGAATCTCTTCTAGTTACCTCCAAATTAACCGAAAACACAAAAACAGGAGCAAAACAGGAAGAATGTGCTGTCCACACTGAAACCAAGGAGCCACATTCTGGAGATGTAGTAGAATTTGGACTATGCTAATAGGAGGACACCTGTCCCTGGCCTCCCTCCCTCCACACACCTGCAGTGAGGCCAGGGAGCCAGGCAGGGATGGCCATGGTCAGCACACTTTCTCCCTTCTCAGCTCCAAAAATTCAGTTATAGTCCCAGCCCTGACCACCCGGCTGCTGCCAATGCACTGGCCCTTAGGTGACACCTGATGCTTGGCCCCTCCTGAATGCCCTTGTCACCTGCCTCATCTGGGAGCTAGGCAAAGCCCAGTAGTCACTAAACCTTCCCTTCAAAACACAAGTCACCCCAGGGCCACAGCCGCACAGCCCAGACACAGAGCCAGTCTGGAAGCAGGGGCTCAGCAGTTGGCATTCTGCATGGGATTTTAGCGGACACTGCCTGGTAAACGAGAACAGAGTCAGGGAGAATGATACCCAATTAGAAATACATATAAGCAGCTCCCCAAAAAGGCACCAAGCAAATGAATACTGTCGCAAACTGAATTTACGAACTAAGGCCAGTTTGAGGAATCCACGATAGCTATAGCAAGGACAGAACACTTGGGAGTGAGTCCAGCAAGAACCGAGTGAGCCTGTCAGGAGGAAAACGATGCTAACGGAGGCAGAGCAGACTTGACGATGGAGTGGAACAGCCCTGTCCCTGCGTGGGAAGATGCGTAATGTAACAATGTCACTTCTCTCTAAGTAAATAATAAATGTAATGCAGTTCCAGCTAAGGTCCTTGTTGGGCTGTTTATGGTGAAGTCGATTTAGCGTCTGTCTTAATTTGAAACAATAGTCATTCAGAATGGAAGCCCCACGGTGAGAAGTCCCACCCCCGCCCCAGCCCAGCCTCCAGAGGCAGCCCCGAGGTGGGCTCAGGTGTCTTCCTTGAAGAATGCATCTGCCCATATAAGCAACTCCAGCAGGGCTCGCTGGCCTCTGCCCTCTCATTGAAAGAGCCCAGGGTTACAACTGCTTCCTGTAATGCTGCATCCTGGAGATGGCCAGGGGGAAGGCCAAGGGGAAGGCCAAGGGCAAAGAGATGGCTCCTCAAATAGTTAATTTTAAAATCACTTGGAAGACTAAATGCACAAAGATCCTCAAGAACCTTTTGAGAAGGAAGGATCACGAAAGAGGTCTTGCATCACGTGTCTTGCAACTGTCGTGAGAACAGGACGGAGAAGAGCAGCTGGCGGTCGCAGTGAAGTCTTCGCCCATGCGGAGCACCTGGGGGCGGGCCTGGACCTGCTGCTGAGAGCTACCTGACGCACAGGCTGCTCTGTTTAGGCCACTGGGTCCTTTTCAGGGCCGGGGAAGGAGCCTAGCCTGGAACGGCTGGGCAAGGCTCTCTCACGGAGCTGCACCCAGCTGCGGAATGTTCCCCATCTTCTGAAACAGAAGTGCTTTGGTTTCTCCCTAGTTCACGCTCTTCGGAAATAAGTGTCAGCACAATGAAGATCTGAGAGAATCACAGAAGCACAAGAAGAACATGCAAGACCATCCCTCGTCGCCTGGGGTGCAGAAGGTCTTTCCAGGCCTGATGTGGACTACAGAGGCCAGAGGGGAGGAGTGGGGAAGGTGGGATTAAATAACAGCATAAAATGTGCCTGTCGAGAAGCACTCGTGGGGCCAGGCATTTGAGACGTTGGTGATGACATCCGACCCTCCAAGGCGTGGCCACGAATGCATACTGGCTCTCAGCTCCGTGTGTCGGAGGCTCTGGTGAGGCCCGTGTCAGCTGGGGGTGACCGTTCTCCTGGTGACGTTCCGGGGAACTCCGCTCCCAAGCTTGTTCATGTCACTGGGGGAATCCGGGTTCCTGCGCCTGTGAGGCCGAGCCCCCTTCTCTGCTGGCTGCCAGCAGGGGCCGTGCCCTGCTCCTAGAGACGCCACGCAGACCCTCCACTCCGGCCAGCCCTGGAGACTCTGTCAATTCAATCCCTCGCTCCATGACTCCCCTTCCCCCAGCCTGAGGGAACCCTGGCTGGTAGAGGGCCACCCAGGCCACCGGTTAACCTCCCTGAGCGTCAGTAACGTAATTACAGAGTGGCACCAGGAGGCAGAGCCGTGGGAGCCATTTGAGAATCCTGCCCATGGGAACTCCCAGGAGCCAGTAGAGACCGATTCCCAGCAGGAGAATGTCCGGGGAGATGGGCGGGCAGTGCAGGCAAGGGGAAGACCCCTGCTGCTCAAAGCTGACGGACCTTGAAAAGGTGATAGAAACCGACTTTGAGCTACTCACACAGCAGAGCAGAGGATGGGACGGTGCTCTTAGGGACGTGTGCAGTGCACACCTGGTATGTGAAGGCGGGAGGGTGGATTGGTCTGCCAGGTGCCATATGACGTTCCACAGACCGAGTGGCTAAAGCCACAGAGCTTCAAATTCTCACAGCCCTGGAGGCTGGAAGTCTCAGACGGTGGTGTGGCAGGGCTGGCTCCTCCTGTGGCCTCCCTGTCTCTCAGGTAGCCCCCCTTTGTCTCTGTCCTGCTCTCCTCTTCCTATGAGAACAGCGGCTGGGCGAGGGCCACCCTCGTGACCCCATGTAGCCTTGGCACCTCTTGAAAGGCCCTGTGTCCGAGTGCAGCCACATTCCGAGGTGCCAGGGGTCAGGACGTCCACATGTAGATCTGGAGCAGGGCTCAGCCCTGGGCAGAGGGTCAGCCGGTTCCGTCTCCTGGGAGGACAGTCCGGCAGTGCCTTCCCAGATGCGGCGTGCACACCCGGGCACAGCGCGGCCCTGGAGGCGTGGTCTTGGAGGGCAGCCAGCGGGTGAAGGGAGCGAGCGGCAGCGCAGAGGTGGCTGCTTGCCAGTGCGGGAAGTCGCCCTGCCGGGAGGGAGGAAGACCCAAGAAGAGAGGAGAAAGCCAGGGAGCCGTGCGTCCCTTCCAGAGTCGTGAGCGGGAGAACAGGAATTGAGAAATCCCAGCTAAGGAGCTTCCATGGGAGTGAAACTGAGACCCCCAGGCCCAGAGCTCAACGCCCCGAGGAAATCTGTGCCCGAACCAAGAGGGAGAACCCTGACGCCGCCCGGGAAGGAGGGTGGCCTGCACACAGCCCCGCACGTCAGGCCAGCCGCCCCGGCCCCCGCCGCCTCTGCTGCTGTCCCCCGCTTCCCCCAGACGGGAGCTGGGTGTCTCTAGTGCTGGAAGCTCCACAGTCACCTGGGCTTTTAGAAGCATTTTCTTTTGGAGCCTGGACTGTGTCCCTAAGGGGCACCCGACCCCGGCAGGTCTCTACCGCGCCGCCTCCCGCCTTCTGTGTGGGTCGGTCCTCTGACTGGGGCACGCCAGGCCGGGGAGCCAGCGACTCCATGCTGAGGCTTAGCTCCCTGAGCAGACTGACCTCCCGGAGCAGACTGACAGTCCAGCTCTATGTGTCCATCTCCTGGGAGTCTTATTAAGGGGGATCGATTCCTTGAGGTTCAGTCTCTTTGGGGACCACAGATAAAGACCATCGTCTAGCTCTGAGTGGGACGGGAAATGCTGCCTATGGGAGGCCCCGCCTGTGGGCCAGCCTCACCCTTGGGGCCCATGCTGGCCCTGGTCACGTCAGGGTCTTTGTAGCTGAAGCACAGTGATGCAGGGGTGCCGGGTGCTGCGCCCCCAGGCCAGTTGAGCACGTGGGTGGTGCCGACAGCGATCCTGTCTCCCCAGTGGCAGCCCTGCAGCTGGAGGTGGAGAGCTTGGCCCTGCATCTCTTCTACATGCAGAACATAGACCAGGACGTGCGCGACGACATCTGCGTGATGAAGCAGGTGGTGAAGAAGGCCGAGGTGGAGCGGACGCGGGCAGAGGCTGAGAAGAAAAAGCAGGTGTGCCCCGAGCCAGCGCGGTCCGGCACTGAGCCCGCCTCCCTCTCCCAGAAGGCGCCCTGCTGGGCTGCTCCAGGGACCTGCCCCCAGGGAGGACCGGGCAGCCTTGGTAGCATGACATGGGTCTCGGGCCGGTGGATGTGGTCCTCGGTGTAGACGGGTCTTTCTGAGCCTCTTCTCGTCCCGATCCCAGGACCTGTTTGTGGACCAGCTCACCATACGGACCAACCAGCTGGAAGAAAACATCTCCCTGTGTGAGGCTCAGTACCTCGCCCAAGTGGAGGACACCCGGGTGCTGCGGAAGGCAGTGAGTGAGGTAAGCTCCGCCCTGCAGCGCGCCGGAGCAGAGCCCCATCAGCACCTCCACGCCTGGGCTGTGCACGGTCGACGAGTGACTGCGACCAGCCGTGTGGCCAGCGTCACGCCGCCCTTGCACATCAGCCCATGTCCTTTAGCGTCTGTGGACACTGGCCATGCCCATGGTGGGTCCAGCAGGTACCGCGGGACCACGGGTCGGGGCGCTGGAAGTTCTGCCAGGAAGTGAGGCCCTTCCTCACTAAGGGAATGCTAAGGGAAACCCTTGGCAAGTCATGAGCCGGCCACCAGCCTCTTCCTCAGGGGATTGAAGTCTTTGTGACAGTTCTCAGCCCCAGGGTGGCTGGCACTCCCAGGCAGTGCCACCTGTCTGCCCCAGGAGGAGGAAAGGGCAGAGGTGGGTCGATGGGTTGGAGCTGCTCCCTCCAGAGCAGACTCAGCCCCATGGCCACCAACACCAGGAACCAAAGTCACTCTGGCTGGCTTTGATCTGAGTCACTGCTCGCAGAGTCCCAGGGTGAGGACAGGAAGCCTGAGGCCTGAAGGCGGGCTTCCACAGGTGGCACCTCCCCAGGCCCGCCAGCCCGTTGCTCCTTCCGTGACGGCCGAGCCCTGGTCTCGTCTTCAAGGCCCCACCTGGGCCCACCTCTTAATATCCATCCTGGGGCTTAGATTTCACCATGAGTTGGGGAGGGACCGGCCACTGCACACCACAGAGGGTGCGAGGAGGCTCTGAGAGCCCCCGGAATCCAGCACTGGGCAGTGCCACAGGGTTTCTGCTTTTGTTGGGCCTGTTTGCACCTTTGCCTCCAGTCCCGGTGAGCCAGGGGCCTCCCAGGGTCTTCAGTTTTCCTTCCCAGACCAGCAGGTGCCACCGGTGCTCCTCTGGTGGACTGAGAAACCAGTGAGCAGCTGATGGAAGAGGCGTGATCCCCCCTGAGGTGGCAAGGGCCAAGGAACCAGAGGGGAGCCCAGCTTCCACCCCAGGCCTCTACCCTGGGCCTCCATGCGGGGTGTCACCCTGGCTGTCAGGATCCTTATTGAGGGCAACACTTAACTTGCAGCAAAATCATTTCCCCTCCCCCAAATATCACTACTTGGACTTCATTCCAAGGAAACTACTACAAACAAATTCAAACAACACATTTGTACTTTACAAAAGCCATAAACAAAATGAAAATGGCCTTCCTGGGAAGACAGTGTCCATCGCTGTTAGAACACAGGTCAAGCTGGCGGCAGCCGGCAGCCTCAGGGTCTCCCAGCCCTGAGCACCTCAGCCCCTGCCAGAGGCTCCGGGGTGGGGGGGTCCGGCTTCCGTGAAGCCCTGTTCAGCGTCCTCTTATCCTTTAGCTGGTGCACGATCAGGAAGAGTCAGGGTAAGTGGAGGAAGAGAGGGGGCCCAGGAAGTGGGCTTCCGAGAGGAGCCCACGCCCCACGCTGCGGCCCCCCCGCTGCAGGCCTGCACGGAGATCGACGCCATCAACATGGAGAAGAAGCGCATCCTGCAGCAGTGGTCCACCAGCCTGGTGGGCATGAAGCACCGCAACGAGGCCCACAGGACCATCCTGGAGGCGCTCAGGTACGGCCGCAGCCACTCAGGTGGCAGGCGGGCTGGGGCGCGAGGCGCTGGGCCGTCCCGGCAGGACCCTCACTCCACCTCTCCCGGGTGGCCCGGAGCCCTCGCCCAGCTTCCGTTGAAAGCTCCCTCCTGGTGCACCGAGGCCTCAGGGGTCCGTTCCCTCCCTGTGGTGCTGGGGCACCGAAGCGCTCACGCTGGGATTTCCAGGATTAAGGAAAGGGAAGGAGAAAGGTGGGTTCATCCTTGGGGATAAAGTCTCCCCTTGATTAGCAGCTTCCCCTCCGGAGTGCAGAAACCCTCTCCTTCCCGAGTGTTCCTCCCAGGGATGCGCTCCAACCAAGATCCTCGGTTCCAGTTCCCCTCCAAGGGGAAGGAGGGGGTTCCGCTGGGTCTGCTGCCGCTGCCCGCAGGGGAGGGACGTGGAGCTTGGGCAGACGTTGCAGACAGGGCTGCTGCACTGATTCCCAGAGCCGCCCAGTGACAGGCCTCTGGCCCGGGGACCAGGAGAGCAACAGCTGGTTCTGGAGGTGGCATGTGGCTCCCACGCCGCACGCTCCCGCCACAGCTGTCTCGGCATCGCCACCTCTGGCACCACAGGGGGCGGAGGACGCTCAGGGGCGAAGGCGGGAACAGCCGCTGCCCGCCGCCGGCCTGGTGCTGGCTGCTCGACTGGGAGACACTTGGTTCTGTGGTTTAAGAACTGCTGGGGTGCATGCGATTGTTCTTAAAAGACAGCTTAACGTGAATTATGCTGGATCAAAAGTCCTCACTTCCTCCTCTTCCCTCCATCAACAAAGCAAAGCCAAAGGGGGCCTCTGGAACATTCTATCTGAAAATGTATTCCCTTTAAATACATAGGCCAGCTGTGACTGGACAGATGTCCCTCCCTGCCTTCCAGGGGCTTGCTGGTCTGCAAACCCAGGACCCAAAAGGGCTTGGCCAGCTGCCCACATGGGCAGCTTTGTCCTCCTGCCCAATACTAGCACTTAGGGACATTTAACTACCTGCATCGGTGGCCTGGCGACCTCAAGTAAGGGCAAGACTGAGGTCCCTTAGAGGGGGCACTCGACGGCTCCCCAAGCCTGTGGCCTGAGTCCCCAGGGATTGCAATGCGCTCAGGACCAGCCGTTGTCCAGTTTCCTGTGCCCCCCAGACTTTACCACATCCTCTTGCACACTGAGCCCTTGCCTCTTCCCCTTGCCACCCCTACCTGTCCCCGGAGATGTGCTTGGCCATGCCCCACCCATCTATTTAAACTGCTGAGCTGTTGAGTGGCTATCGCAGCATCTTGGCTGAAGGCTCTGTAAAGCCTGCGCTATGCGAGCCCCTCCCACCGGCAGCCCCCAGTGCCCTCCCGTGCAAGGCTCTGGTGCCTGGATTTCCATGCGGGCCAGGGACACGGGCACATGTGGCCTTCCTCTGCCTCAACCCGTCCCTGGGGGTCCACGCAGGGTCTGCGCCCTGCTTCAGCAGCACCTTCCCGAGCTGCTCCAGGAGCTCCCCCCTGGACTCCCGGAGGTTCCCAGTGCCCCCTCCCACGGGGTGACCGCGCATCACCGTGCCTGGGATGTCCGTTGGCAGGGTGCAGTATGAGTCCCTCTCACGCCTGGAGTTCTGGGTCCCAGGTATGCCTGTCTGCCGGTGTCACCGAAGACGACTGTGGCAGTCACATCCCCACCAGCGTTTCAAAGTCCCTTGACAATTCAGCACACCATCACACCTTAGGGTTGTGCCCGTAGGATTGGCGAACCAAGTAGGTATCTGGTGTTTTTAAAATGTGCGTGCGCGGTGTCTAGTGAACCTCTCAGCCACAGTGCGCACCTGCCAGCGCCCCAGGGGTTGAAGGGCCTCTGACCAGCCCTCCCTCCCCGCCCCCCTGCCATGGTCCGCCTTTTAAAGAGCAGGGACCCTGTGAGAGCTGTGTGACCTCAGAGGGGTTCTCTCTGCACCCAGAAGGTTTGCAGAAGGAAATCTGAGCCAGGTGAAGAGGTTGGGGAGCGGCCTCGCTCAGGACTCCGGCCAAGAGCGCTGACCGTGTGCAACACTGGCTGTTGGCCTCAGATGTGCAGAGCACAAACAGAGACAGGGGCGTTCCTGGTCAGGCTGCGGGCCCAGGCCCGCCCCGCTGGTGCCTGGGGAGCGTTGGCCCTGGGGCCAGCAGGCTGCTGACTGCGAGCAGTTCTGCAGCCTGGCCAGGAGCCCTTGTCCTGCGGTCAGGTGCGTGACTCCAGCTCACCGGAGGCTGACGCAGCCACAAGAATGCCGACGTCTCGTGTGCACCGTGGAAACATGAAGAACAAGCGCTCCCCCGACTAGCCGGTTCTCCTCTGCGGCAAGAACACGGGCGGGTGACACGGGCTGCAGGCCGGGCTGGAGCACAAGGCCCTGGCCCGTCTGCGTCTGCCTCTCGCCCAGGGCACCTGGCCGCCTGTCCTCACAGCAGGCGGCCCCTTCGGCCGTTGGGCCACCGAGGTATTTCCTCAGATACGTGAATGCCTCCCCAGGTCCGGCCGTTCTGCAGGCCCTTCTCTTCGGTGTCTTGCATGCCTTGGCCTTACCTCCAGGCCACGGCCTAAGTCTCGCCAGGTCATCTGCTTCCCCAGCGCCGGATCTCCGGCACCTTGGGATCACCCGTGTGCCTGGACGTGGCTGCAAGTTCCGCTGGGCTTTAAGCGCCCGTGCTTTCCCTGTGGGCCCTTCTCTGCCGTCTCCCGGCGTTCAGGGCTCTTGCGCTCTCGTGAATGTGCAGGGGGGTCTGAGGCGCGGGACTCACATCCGGTTAAACTGCTGCAGGAAAGCAGAAGTCCGGCCTGGGTCCTGACTGCTGTCCCCTCGGCCCCACTAAGGCGGTGGCCGCCCCACCCACCCGTGGACTTCCCTCCACGGGAGCCAGGGGGACAGGTCACAAGACCAGTAGTGCTGACTGCACCCAGCGCGTGGCCACATGGGAAGTGTCCATTTCCGCCCCGGCGGGCGGGCAGCTGCTCCCGCTGCTCCCCGCAGGTTTCCCTGTCTCCCGGGTGGGCACCGAGGGGCGAGCTGCTGCTGAGCGAACCCTGCCCTTGATGGCTGACCACGCGGCCTTCTGCCAAGCGCTGCCTCCCGCTGGCGTTTCCAGCAGCGGCGTGAGAGGCCCGCTGCTCCCGCCACCCTGGGGCCACCGTCCTCCTCACTTTGGCCTTCAGTGGGCACCTCACAGCGTCGCTGCGAGGTCGCAGTGGTGCAGGCTCTGGGCCCTCGAGTGTCGTTTGTGAAACACCTCCTGGCCTTCTCCACCTGAGTGGCTGGCCGCCCTGCGCGTGTCCGGGAGGCAGGTTCTTCCTCAGATGTGCACTTTGAGAACCTTCCCTCCCGTCTGCGGCTCGTCTTCTCGGAACGGTGTCTTTGGAGGAAAACGAAGGTCTAAGTTGATCAATGTCCTTCTTTCCTGGTTTTTCTTTCCTGTGGAAGCGCCGCCTGAGCTGGGCTGTGAAGGCTGTCTCCCTTCCTGCCCAGGCTCCTGGTTTGGGCGCTGATGTGCAGACGTGCCGTCCGTTCCACTCCCGTTGGTGGTGGTGTGGGGCCTCGGGGCTCCGTGTCTCTCCCCGATGCCGTGTGTGTGCGTTTATGGACTCTGTGCCGCTCTATCCGTCTACGTGACTGTGCTTTCGCCAGCACCACCCTGCGTTGATGACTAGCTGTGTAGAAAGTGTGGAAATCACCATCTCCGTAGACTCTCCCCAACCCCAGGAACATTCACATGGAAGTCTGAAGGACTTGGAATTGCAAACTAAGTTTGCGTCTGATTTCCGTTCTGTAGTCCAGTGTCTAGGTTTTAAAACTTGAGGTCGAGGGTAGGCATTTGCTCTTAGGGCTGAGGGAGGGAGCCACAGAGCTCACCGTGGGCCCTGCCTCCTGTTCCTCCTGCTGTACCACTAACTGCAAGTCACCTCAGCGGTCTCAGCCCCAGTGCCCACAGCTGTCAGGTGGGAAGGACGCTTCCTGAGGGCTGTTGTCATGATGGGGGAGGACGGGCAGTGGAGCCTCCAGCAAGGCCTGGCCTGGCCTTCCCCGCCTTCTCCCACCATCACAACACGGGAAGTGTTGCACGTGGACTTTCAGAGTGTAATGTGGAAGCTTTAGAAAATAGCCATTGAGATCCAGCCACGATTAGGGGCTCGTTTCCTGACTTATCTCTCTGCGCGTTGAATCCAACTGGTGAGTCTTCCGAGCTGGGCGCCGCTGGGCGCCTTGGTTCCCTGCGGTCCACCCCACACATGACTGGCTTGCTCTCTTGCCCTCTGCAGAGAATGCCAGCATCAAGCCAAGTCCGTTGACAGCGAGATGGAAGCGTACAAGAAGTCGATCATGAAGGAGGAGGAAAAGAATGAGAAGCTGGCTAGCATCCTGAACCGGACGGAGACGGAAGTCAACCTGCTGCAGAAACTGACCACGCAGTGCCTGACCAAGCACGAGGCCCTGCAGAATGAGTTCAACACCTACAGGCTCACCCTGCAGAACACAGAGGACGCCCTGAACAAGGGCCACCAGGTACGGTTGTGTCCACCCTGCTGCCACAGGCAGAGGCCCTAACCAGCCCTCCCTGGTCCCCCAGTGCACTGTCCACCCCATGACTCTCCCTTTCCAGGAGCACACGGCTGTCACGAGTGAGCTGCAGAGTGTCCACCAGTCCATCCTCCAGGAGCTGGAGCTGCGGCACAATATGGACGCCTCCATGATGGACAAGCTGCAGGAGCACATGACCTCCAACAAGATGACCAAATACTTCAAACAGCTGCTGCTGAGGCTTCAGAAGAAGAAGACCAACCTGGTAGGGCAGCGCCTCCCCAAGAGGCGGGGTTGGGGGGCGAAGGTCTCCTGATGCCCACAGGCGGCACGGGCAGTGCTGGCAAAGGGCTCTCGGGAAAGCTGGGTGTGGAAGGAGCTCTCACCCCCCAGGACGGCCCCCTCAGAGCCTCGCTGCCTCCTCCTGGAAACGCTTCTGTGCGCACGCACACATGTCCTCGCACACATCCGTGCAAGCTCACACACACACACACACACACACACACAAACTCCTGCACACACGCACGTGAACACACCCCAGACGGCGTGGCCTCTTGTCAGACGCCTGCTTCTCTCCCCATTTGAACCCACGTTGCCTCAGTTTTTTGGGACAGTGACGTGGGGACCCTGTGCGGATGCCGCGTGTGGCCGTGGTGGTGCCCTCCACTGCAGTCACCCGTCCCGCGCGGCGCCATCCCGTGCCACTGAGTGTCCCTGGACGACCCGAATCCTCATTTCTGCCTGACGTTTCGTCACGGGAAGGTCCACGTCTTGTTCAGGGGTGCTCTCGTGAGATGCCTCGGGCTGCTTCTGGGTTTGAATGCTGTCACAGCCCCACACTCAGCGCCCTTTACAAGTCTTTGTCCACATTCTGAAGGTAATGGACAAGGCCAGAGTCCGGGGCCAAAGGGCACCAGCATTTTAAATGGACTATGGCGCTGCCCGAGAGCACCGCCTTGCCGGCCACCTCCCAAGGGCCGGGCTGCTGTGGAGCTCACAGCATGCTTTGGACTCCCTGGCACAGGGAACCCCCCGACTGTGAGCTCATTTGGGGGGGTCTCATCTGCGTTTGGGGGTACTTTGTGGCCTTGGAAGAGATTCCTCGTTTAGATTCTTTGTTCTTTGGTTCCTCCCCGGTGCGACCCTGTGGAGCCCCTGCCGTGGGTGGGTCCCCGTGGAGGACAGTCCAGAGGCTGCTGCAGCCCCCTGACTGGCAGCCCTCACCCACCCACCCCAGACACCCCTGGAGGAGGGCAGCTCACTCCGACTGATTGTACCAAGGACGTGGGGGACATAGGGCTGAAGCCAGCTGGCCACATGGGCCTGTGGGCCTCCTCTGGACAGCCTAGCTGATGTGGGCACTCCCTGGGAACACAGTGGTGTCACAACCACCAGTCAGGAGAGCAGGTGTCCTGGGTGCACTGAGCAGCTAAGGAGCAGGGTGGATGTGAAGCAGCCTGCTTGGCCCTCGTGCAGCACAGCCGAGGCTGATCCCCAGGTCCCCAGGTCCCTGCCCTGCTCCTTCCTGGGTAGCTGCTGGGGCCAAGCATGTGCTACCCCCTCTGTCCAGAAGAGGGCAGGAAAGAGTCTCAGACCAACAAGTCCGTCCATTACAACCAGGGATGCTGTTTGAAGGCTCAAAAGCCTGACCCTGGTGCCAGGCAGGGCAGGGGCGGGGGCACATCTGGGAAGAGGAACAGGGTGGACAAATGGGATTCCTGCTAGAGCTGGGACCAGAGGGAGGGTGAGCAGGAGTCCAGGAGGGTGGGGGCAGTTAATTGGGGCCAGTGCACTGTCCTGGGGGAGGACAGGGCGGTTTCCTCAGGAGCGTAAGCTGCCTGAGATTGAGGGGGGCAGGCAGAGCCCTCTGGGTGGCCTGGGTGGTAACAGCGGGAACCAGCAGGGCGGAGACTGAAGGAAGGGGAGCCCTGGGGGGAAGTGGGAAGAGAGTGGGCATTGAGATCCTGCAGGCACCCCGTCTCAGGGTGACCTAGCGGGAAGAGCTGGGCATCAGGCTGGTCCAGAGAGCGCCAGTGGGCCAAGCCATTACAGCTAGACGAGGGATGCCGGGCGCTTGACCCCAGGCGGGCGGGGTCCGGGTTTTACAGTCAGACGGGAGTGGGAGGCCTGGGGCCAGAAGGTGTCACAGAGGAGAAGCTGCCACGGCCCCAGGAGGCTGGAGCTGGCAGGAGCCCTGGGCCTCGGGAGGAAGAGGCCCCTGCTCCCAGCTGACAGCCGCCGCCCCTCCCCAGAGCCGGGTCAGCGGGCCCTGCGGCTGAGCATGCCTACCTCCCGGTTCTCACACACAACCCTCCACAACCTCCACAGGAAGGGAACGGCGACTGTCTCCTCAGCGCCCACGCAGCAGGCAGGGACGGCCCGTGAGCCTGAGGGACAGCAGGAGAGCCTTGCAGCTCCAGCCTGCTCATCACCGGCTGCCCATGCTGGCCACCAAAGTGAGGGCTTCCGAGCCTGAGTTGGGTCTGAGCTCCACAGCAGGATCTTTTCTATCCAGGCCTATGTTCAGCTTTTCAGTAAAATGGAAGGACGTTGGTCCCACTGAATGCACATTAGAAGTCTAATGTTTCCTACAGCATTATTTAGCAATATTTATAATAGGTTGCAAGATCTTGCTCTTCCTCCCTTATATCTGCCAGCCGCTGGGGCAGCAGCAGAGTGCTGCAGTAGGGATTGGTGACATCAGGAGTGGCCATCTAACCACCACGGCCACCTCGTGTGCTGTCGCGAAACCACGAGTGTTGTGTACCCCGTTAAAAAGCACATGACCTGAGGGGCTGGCCGGGGCTCAGGGTGGAGCAGAGCACTTGCCTCCCATGCGTGGGGCACTGGGTTTGATCCTCGGCACCACGTGAAAATAAATACATGAAGGTATTGTGTCCATCTACAACTAGAAAAAAATAACCAAGTACAGACCTGGAAGCTCAGACGTGATTTGCCAAACGCCAGAGCAGGTTACAACCCAGTGAGCAGAATGCGGTCCTGGTTCTCTTCCGTGGGAGCACGGGGGACCTCCTGAGACTGGAAGAGAGGGGAGCCCCTGGGCGGGCGAGGGGGTGGCCTCGGGCGGGCCGCGCTGATCCGAGGCTTCCGTGCCCTCAACATGTGCTGTTTGTCCAACAAGAAAACCCGGCAGCGCTCTCTCTCTTTGTGAGAAGCCACCATCTGGACTCTGGCAGGACGGCCCCTACCGGGTCCTGGGGATGGAGGGGCCGCCGCGTCCTCCTCTCCTGATGGCCACAGGAAGCCAGTTGGGCAAGCTCTCCTGGAACCTCTGGGGGAAGCGTGCTCAGGCGAGTTCCTTTCACCAACGCAGGTGACGCATCTTTCCAAACTCGATGGCGACATCGCTCAGGCCACCCTGGACATCACCAACACGGGCTGCAGGATGGACATGCATCAGAGGACGCTGGGTGAGCTGGACAAGGAGGTGCAGAGGGTCAACGACCTCATCACCAACAGCGAGAACGAGATCGCCCGGCGCACCGTCCTGATCGAGAGGAAGCAGGGCCTCATCAACTTCCTCAACAAGCAGCTGGAGCAGATGGTCTCCGAGCTCGGGGTGAGAGGCCCGGCTGGAAAGGGCTCGGGCAGTGCTGACCGTCTCTGTCCAGCTGCTCGGCTCCGGCCTGCCGCCAGGAGGGAAGGGCTGGGCAGCGTCTCCCAAGGTGCTGCTGTTGGCCACCGGCCAGAGCCCTGTGCCCTCTCGCCCCGCCCAGGATAGCCTGCTTTCAGATTTGCTGATGGTCTGAGGGCCAGACAGGCAGGCAGGAGCTGGGTCTGAGCTGCTGACCGCTGCTGCTCTAAGCGAAGCACTCTCATGAGTGCCCGGGTCCTGCGACCCCAGCACCTTCCCACCGGCTCATCCCTGAGTGCAGGGCAGTGGAGGCGAGTGCTCAGGTGCCCCTGCCCTTTGGCTCGGCAGGCCACCAGCCCAGCGGACCCCCAGGGAGCCACGCCTGAGCCTCGGTGGCTCAAAGCCCCCTTGGGTAGCAGAGCCACACCCTGAAAACGCCTTATAGCTGGACCTGGGCCTCAGAACCAGGGAGCTGGAGAGGCCCTGGCCCTCCTGGAGCCACTGAGGCCCCTGGAGCAGAAGTTGGGACTCTGAGCTGGGACTCAAAAAGAGGGCCTCCGAACCCAGAAGCTCAGTCCACGCTTCGACGCATGTCCCTTTCAGGGGGAAGAACTAGGGCCCCTGGAGCTGGAACTCAAAAAGCTGAACAAGCAGATGGAGGAGCACAACGCCAGCGTCAATCAGGCCCAGGTGACCTGGCTGCGCCTCCAGCAGGAGCTGGTCAAGGTCACGCAGGAGCGGGAGGAGCAGGTGGCTGCCCTGGACATGCTCAGGAAGGACATTCACATCCTGGAGCAGAAGAAGCTGCGCACAGAGAGTGAGCCAGCCGCGCCAGCCCTGCTCCCGGGGAGGGGCAGCCTCGCGGGAGGGCCGCGCAGGGGCCACAGCCTTCAGAGCAAGCCCAGGAAGGTTCAAGGTTGCCTGGCTGCTGGCCTCGGGCACAGGGCGGGGTTGAGAAAGGGGACCAGCTGTGTCTGAGTCGGTCTGAGTTCGTGGACTTCGGAGCTCCCTAGAGGGAGCAGCCAGTGCTACCCCGGGGAGCCAGGGAGCTCAGGTGGACTCATAGACCCGGCCGCGCCCCTGCTCGGCCCCTCCAGCGGGGCTTAGGAAGTTGGTCTTTGGGGCTCCCACCCCCCACTTTGCCCCAGACTACATCTAAGACCCAAGGGTCTGGCAGAGTAGGGGGAACCTTCCTGGGTCACCACCCACCCACATGCCACCTGCTGAGACACTCTCGGTCCCACCTGGTCCTGGATTGGGGATCTAGGCAGGTCAGCCCTGCCTTGGGGCCTCCGCTAGAAATGATGCCCAGTGTACACAGGGCTGCCCCACCTGGCCGATTCCTGCCCTGCCCTGCCATGCCCAGGGGTCGCCCGCCCTGTCTGATGGAGTGGTGGGTGCAGAAGGCCCGGGCAGCTGTCAGGTAGGCACGGGTGGGAAGCCAGGGTGCCTGTGGTGCAGACCATGCCAACCGGCTGAGGTCCGCTAGGTGAGGGCAGATAGCGGGGCATCAGGTGAGCGGGCCCTGATTCTTAAGGGCGGAGGAAAGGGCAGAGGACCCCAGAAACAGCTGGACAGTGTCATTTTCCCATCTTGACGTCAAGTATGTCTGTAGTGTTCTGGGCACAAAGGGCCTTCCTTTCCTGGAGACTCAGTACCACCCACGTCCCCCACTGTCGCTCCCTCCTTCCCTGGCACCCAGCGCCCCTAGCATGGGCTCCTGCGGCTCCCTCAAAGGACCAGGATTTGGAAACAGCACCAGCAAGAGACCACAGCCTCCCCCAAGCCTGGCAGGGTCAGGCTCTAGGTGGGACTCCAAGAAGGACCAGGCCCAGAGGGAGCCTCCAGGAGAAGCATGCCCTGGCTCCCCTTCCCGGGTGGGAAGACCCTGACCCTCCGGGTCCCCCACACTCTGTTCTCTGCTGCAGACAAGATTGAGCAGGAGAAGAAGGAGCAGAAGGAGATTGACCGCCACATGAAGGACCTGGACAACGACCTGAAGAAGCTCAACATGCTGATGAACAAGAGCCAGTGCAACTCCAAAGAGCTGCAGCAGGACAACCTGGTGGCCGAGAACGAGTTCGTGCGCTCGCTGAAGGTCAGCACCCTGGTCCCCTACGACCCCCACGGGGCGACGGAGGGCCAGCCTACACCAGGGCATGCGTGTCCTTGTTTGGTGTCCTCCCTCCAGTGCTGCCCTGGGGTCATTTCCAGGGGGATCAGGAGGCTGGCCGGCAGGCCTCTGTGGCCCCAGCGTCTGTGTCCCCACCCTCCCCTGCAGGCCGCCGAGAGAGAGACCATTGAGATGCAGGAGAAGCTGGACCAGCTCCAGGAGGACAAGGCCACCGTCCTGAACAGCCTGGTGGAGGCAGAGTGAGTCCCAGGCGCACCGCGTCCCTCCGAACGCCACCCATCCATCAGGCCCACCCCACTGCTGGCTTCTGGTCTACCACTCCGGGTGGCAGCCCCTCTAGCCAAACCAGCTACCGCTGCAGATCGGGCGTTTGGTGTGAACTTGAAAACACAGTTACTTCAACGGTGTCTGGTTGTAAAAGCAGGCACCCAGCCCTAAGCCTTTCCCACCTGACGCGGCGCGCAGAGCCGGAGGGAAGCTCTCTGCCCTTACCTGAGAACTACACGTGGATACATTTCTTTCTGGTTTGGTTTTGTTCTTAACAAAAAATGTTTCCCTTTTGGCCCGGCACTGGGGTGCACGCCTGTGATCCCAGCCCCTCGGGAGGCTGCCGAGCGGGATCTCAAGTGTGAGGCCAGCCAGGGTGACTTAGGCCAAGGTGTGGCTCAGTAGAGCGCCCTGGGCTCGGTCCCAGGCCTGGGGACACGTGCCCCTCTGAAGCCGCCGGCTCTTTTCACTGCTGTCTCCACACCAGTGACTGGACCCGCAGCTCTGGCGCAAGGGTGCCGACCGTCAGGTGCTCGTGGTTCCTGTAACTGGCCCGGGGAGTGACGGCAAGCCATCATCCGTTCCTGCGATTTAATGTCTCCACACATGAAGCCATCTGCGCCAGCTGGGGGCGGGTCCCCTTGGTGACGCTTTACGGCTTCTAGGCCAAAGGTCTACAGGCTTCTTACTCCCCCTCAGGTCCTCTTCTATCCAGGGCATTTGCTTCCTCAGCTCTAAAGTCGTACTTCCACGTTCTCGCCCTGTCTCCCCATCTTTCTCTCTGGATCTGTTTCTCTTCCTCCTCCTCCTCCTCCTGTGACCCCCACCACCCCAATTGCCAGAGGCTGTCTGTCTCAAGGGTTGGCAGATCTCTTCCGTTAGGGGCCAGAGAGCAAAGACCCTGTGGGCCTCGCGGCGTCTGCCCTCCCAGCTTGACCCGTGTGGGGCCCTGGAAGAAGACCCCCGTGTCTCCAGCCCTGACTCTGCTTCTCCTCCCTCTGAAGGCACCAGATAATGCTGTGGGAGAAGAAAATCCAGCTGGCGAAGGAGATGCGCTCCTCGGTGGATTCCGAGACGGGGCAGACGGAGATCCGCGCCATGAAGGCGGAGATCCACAGGATGAAGGTGGGTGGGACAGACGCCAGCCCGTGATCAGGACCAGGCCAGGCTGAGGCCCTGGCTCCCTGGGCCCCGTGGGGACCACACGGCCACCCTGGCCAGTGGCAAGGCCTGAGGTTCCCGGGGAGGACCCATCCCTCCTGCGCACGACTGCATTCCAATCAAGCACAGGCTTTGCACGGGCCCGACCCGCCTCACCTGGGGCCCGCCCGCTGAGGAGCTCTGTCCTCCTGCTCAGCTGAATTCACCAGCAACACAGGACACACACAATGACATGTCCTCTTTTTTGGTGACGGGGCTGGAATCCAGGCAAGCACTCTACCACTGGGCTATATCCCCAGCCCTTCTCATGAATTTCGACTTCAAGACAGGGTCTCACTGAGTAGTCAGGGCTGGCCTTGAGCTGGTGGCACAGGGACACATGACTTCAAGACACACGATTTCATCCGTATTGCAGCAATCAAGGTACTGCACCTGACATTTGACAGACAATTTCACAACGCACTACTGAGACGCATCCCACTGTGGGACAAGAAGAAGCTCACACAACAAAGGCTCAGAGAGCCATCTGGTCCTTTCATTATTTTTAAAGGCTGGCAATTAAATCATGTGATCAATGAGCTTCAGGTTCCAGCCTGAAAGATAAGAAGGAAAGCAGTAAGCCAACTTGGGCCCACCTGCAGTCCCAGGGGCTTAGGAGGCTGAAGCAGGAGGATTGCAAGGTCAAGGCCAGCTTCAGCAAGTTAGTGAGACCTTGTCTCAAAATTTAAAGATCAAAAGGGCTGGGAGTGTAGAGTTCAGTGGTTGAGTACCCCTGGCTTCAATCTCCGGTACCACCACCACCAGAAAAACAAAACCAACCCAAAAGTTGATAGAAATAAACATGACCACTTCTACACTTTTACAGTGCCATTTTAATTACGGACTCCTCTGGCTTATGAGTTATTCTTCAGTTCAAATGCTTGTGCTACTGATGAGTTGTTTTAAAAATACTCTCTTCAATTGTGTTCCAAACCATAGAAGCCATGTGCTTGCTGCAGTGAGCCAGCTCCCCACCCAGAAGCAGAGAGAAAACTCTTCCCACCCACCAACCCTGCCTGTTAGGGCCACCGAGTGAGCCCCAGAAGCAAGGGACCACTCCTCTCGGACCTCACCCACACCTCCTGCCCTCGGGACCTTTCTCCTTAACAAAAATAGTGCACCTTTAAGCCCACAACTCATTTATTTTAAATACAGACATAAGCTGTTCTTCAGAGTCACAGACTGAACTGTGACTACCCCACAATTAACTGACGCGCTCTGAGCTGATGAAAACTCAGGTGCGGTCCCTGCCCCAGCACACTTGTACATGAGCCGGTGCCGGGATCCAGCTCAGCGTGGCTGCCGCCGTCTCCCTCATGACCACCAGCTGACCCTGGCACACGTCCCACACTCTAGAGGACAAGCAGAGTGGATAAGACCACCAGCCGGGGCGGTGTGCCCGCCTCTGACGCCAGGGCTGTTTCTTGACCGACGTCCCACACACTCACGATGTGTGAGAAAGGCAGGGACAGCCCGGCCCGCCGGTGTCTACCTCGGCACGTAAGCCCCTTCCGCCTGCCTTGGAGTGTGGGGACCCTGTCTGGCTGCTGCCGAGGTGCCCTCCTGTCTGTAAGGGACCCTACCTGGTGCAGTCCTGGGTCTGTCCGCCTCTTCTTCAGTCTCCAGCACCTTCTGCCTTCGGCAGCCAGTTCTCGGACCCGGGACGGGTTCTCCAGGAAGCAGATCCAACAGAATATCCCACCGGCATGCACCGCCTAGCGGGCGGGTACCCTGTCAACGCGAGTGCCCGCCCCCGGGAGGGTGGACCTTCGCAGCTCACTGATGCGAAGGCCAGGCTCTTGCCAGACGCCCTCACAGACCCACCCAGAGGTCATGTCCCCCCCGATCCCTGGGCAGCCAGGCAGGTATCTGACAAAAACTAACATCACACAACCTTGGGATAACATCCTTCCCATCGTCCCATGCACTGAACTCCTAAGGGGGCGTTCCTGGGTCAAATAGCAGGTTGATTATTTTTTTGAACACTGTATTTATTTACCCACTCAGTGGTGCTGGGGACAGAAGCCTGGGCTTCCTGCAAGTGCTATGCAGCTGTGCTGGGTCCCCGTCCCCAGAATTCCTGACTGTAATACAGCCTGCCAGGTTTGTTTTTCAGGAGTCACGTGATGGCAGTGATGTCCCCACCAGCTCCAACTTCAGGGTGTGGCCCGTCTATCCTGGTTTTTCTTGCTGCCTTTTTTTATTTTCTTTTTTTGTACCAGGGATTGAACCCAGGGGTGCTTAGCCACTGAGCCACATCCCCAACCCCTTTTGTATTTTATTTAGAGACAGGGTCTCCCTGAGTTGCTTAGGGCCTCACTAAGTTGCTGAGGCTGGCTTTGAACTCGCGATCCTCCTGCCTCAGCCTCCAGAGCTGCTGGGATGGCAGGTGTAGCCGCCACACTGCCTTTTGTTTTCTTTTCCATCAGCTTCTCTAGGCATATCTTTACACCTGGTAAAACGTGGTTACCTTGAACATATAGTTTGAGCCAGGTGCCAGTACACCTGTGTTCCAGCTATGGGAGGCTGAGGCAGGAGGATCACAAGTTCCAGGCCAGTCTCGGCAACTGAGCAAGTGAAAGAGCTGGGAGTGCAGCTTAGACTGGAGCACCCCGGACTCCATCCTCAGGACACTGGAGAAGGAAAACTCACTGTGCAACCGAGCCGATCCTGACCCGGCACCCACCTGCATGGCCACGGCACCACGGAGACCTGGGCGGGCTGTAGTTGAGAGTGTCCCCAGGTGCTCTGTGGTCGATCCTCCACAGTGGCACCCATCCCGGCTCCGGCCTCCACCTGCTTCCCTCAGTGTCACCGCCTCATAATGCCAGGGCGCCTGGTCCCGGGATGTGACCAGGTTGCATCTGGGACTCACCGGGCTCCCCAGCCTCCACCTGTCCCTCGGTCTTCTCGCACTGCGCCTCTTCTTTCGGGGAATGTTCACACTGCCTCCACCGCGCCCGCCCCCCAGACTCCTCAGCCTGGCTGCGTCCCCGCCTGCTGCGAGGAGGAGCTGCTGCAGGTGGGGGCTGCTGTGGGTCGCTGCCCCGCACAGCCCCCCTGTCCTGTGCCCCAGGTCAAGCACGGGCAGCTGCTGAAGCAGCAGGAGAAGATGATCCACGACATGGAGCTGGCCGTGACCCGCAGGGAGATCATCGTGGCCCAGGCTGAGGGGCAGAGCAAGATTGACAAGAAGGCGGTCACCCGGACGGACTTCCGCCACAAGCAGATGGAGCTGCGCAGGAAGATCAGGGACGTGCACAAGGTGGGCAGCAGGAGAAGGCAGGGATGCCACGGCGCTTGCCCACCCCACCACCCCGGAGGACCCCGGAGGTTTTTCCATGTCCCTAGCGAGGCCCCAAGAGTCACTAGCCCTTCTTCATCCCCTGGAACCTGCACTGGCCACCAAACGCTGCCAGATCCTTGTTTGCCTTGCTAGTGTCCCTTCTGATGGCATCCGTGGCTCCTGCCGGGTGCTGCAGAGGGTCTCTCTCACTCCCTATGCAGCCTGGCCCTGCCCTGGTCACAGCTGCTGGACCGTCCCTGGTTCCCTCCTCTCTGCAGACACACCCACGAGGGGGCCCGGAACTGAGGAGCCCCCACACCCACGTCTTCCACGCAGCCCTGCCCTCCCTGGTGTGCGGGGGGCTCGCCAGGGGCCTGGCGTCCTCAGGGCACCCCCCCGGGGCACATCCCCCCAGGGCCGCGTCTGTCTGAGTCCCCTTCGGGAGTCCTCCCCTAGCGAGTGTCCAGCAGTGCCTGGCCTCAGCTGGCAGCACGCAGGGGCGCAGAGGGGTGCTTGTCTCCCAGGCCAACGAGGAGTGCGCCAAGGCCATCTCAGAGCTGGAAGAGACCCAGAGACTCGCGAGCGGCTCCCTCATGGAGAAGCAGGAAAAGCTGTCCATGATGCAGGCGGACTACGACACGCTGGAGGCTGACCTCGGCCGGCTGGTGGCCCTCAAGCGACAGGTAAAAGCCAAGAGGCCAGTGGGGCCCAGTGCCCTGGCAGAGGGGTGTGTCACGTGCAGGAGAAGGCTGCGCCACCCAGGAAAGTCCTGTCCAGGTCCAGTTCGGCCCAGGCCGATGGCAACGCCAGCTGCTCGCACGTGTGTGGCTCAGGGATTTGTTCACTTAGCAAATGTGGATGGCTGCTGAGTGTGGGCTGGGCACCATCCTGGGCACCGGGAAGGCAGGACAGAGCGAAAAGACAAAGCTCCCAGCCCAGCCCTTCCTGGAGGCCACGTGCCGGGAGCAGAACCCGGGCTGAACAGACATAAGGAGAAGGGTGTGCTTCACGTGATGAGCTCCTGAAGAAAACCCAGCGGAGGAAGGGGGTCCGGGCATCAGGGTGGAATGGAGGACGGAGGTTTTGAGTGGGATGTTCCGGGAGGCCACACAGAGAACAATGGCATTTGAGTTGAGACTTAAAGGAGGCGAGGAGGGAGGGAGCCACCCTAGGCAAAGGGGACAGTCTGGTAAAGAGGGACCCACCTGATCTGTGTGTCGCCTTGGAGGCGCACGATCCTGGCTGTGGGCCTTTCTCTTGGCAACTTAAGGGGGAGACAGTAAAGAGCTCCCGGTGAGGGTGACGTGGTATTTGTCAGGATCCCCCCCGTTCTTGGAAAGTGTGGGGTCAAGGGTCAAGGGTAGACACAGGAGGCAGCTGCCGGAGGACAGTGTGCGTGGACTAGGGCAGCTACCCAGGGCAGCTGCTAGATTCTGCATAAGAAGTCAGAGGTCCCCAGCGGGTTTCCTGCTGGACTGACTGGGGTGAGGTGGGGGTGCAGTGCGACTCCAGGGACTCCACCAGGCAGGTCCGGTGCCAGGTCCCGTGCCAGGCCCGGCACAGCAGTATCAAAGAGTCTCCCTGCTACGGGCGAACACGGCTTCCCCGGAAGGGAAGGCCCGCGCCTTGAACTGGGAGACTCGGCTTTCTGGGCTTGGCGTTCCTCCTTGGCATTCCCTCCCCTCTGCAGTGGGTAGGGCGGGTGTCCTCCTGCCTTGCACGGCCTGACCCGGGGCTCTTTCGCACCCAGAACCTTTCGGAGATTGTGGCCCTGCAGACTCGCCTCAAGCACCTGCAGTCTGTGATTGATGGGAAGTATGTGTTCCTGTTCCGCTCGAAGAAGGCCCAGCTGATGGAGCACCGGCGGCTGAGTGACCGGCTGGGCCTGCTCAGCACCATCCTCGCCCGTGTGCAGGATGAGTACCCCCAGTTCCGGGAGGCCCTCAGCAAGGTCAGCCAGAAGATCGCCAGCAAGCTGGAGTCACCAGGGCCCACCTAGAAAGCTCCAGGACCCCACCTTCCAAGGCCCACCCCTGAGGAAGACCGCCAGAATCTGTTGACCCTCAGGGACTTGGGATCTTCCTGTGTTCCTAAAAACATGTGCCCCTAGAAAGATGCTGTGTGATGGAATGGAGAGGCCAGCAGGAACTAGTTCCCAGCCACTGGGCAGCTGAGACCGCGCACCGCCCAGCGCTCCCAGGTGCCCCCGCGAGCGGGCTGCCTGCTTGCTTTCTACTTGCACAGAGCACCCTGTCCTTTCTTGGACTGATTCGTCCAAATGGAAGTCCAGCTTTTGGCAGCTCCCCAGTCTGCAGGTGCTCCCTGGCACACTGACCCAGTGGGGGTGGGGGGCAGGTGGGGTAGAGGGGACCAGCAGGAACCAGGAGCAAGACTGACCAGCCAGGCCATGAAGGCCACTTCGTTCCTCGGTGCTTCTGTAGGGCACATCTGGAAATCCACCAAGCCCCCTTCTTTCCAGTGTTCCCACCCACAAAGAAGTGTCCCCTTCTCCTGCCCCCACCTCCCATTGTGTGTTAAAGTCAGATTCACAGTGTGCAGGTACAAGTCAGGGCTCTCAGGACTTCCAAGGGAGGTGCCCAGCAGGCCACATCGGGCCACGTCTGCCAGCCTCTCTCTCCTTCGTTAACTGGCCCTTTATCCCTGCCCTGATTTTCTGAGCACCAGTTACCTGTGGCTTCTCCAAAGCTGAAAGGGAAAATGCTTGATGAAATAATTTCACTTTCAAATTTTGCAGCTGAAGAATAAAAACAATCTTTCTGAATATGGGAGTGAGGCATATGTATTCTAAAACATTGCAGAAGTACAGAGCCACGAAGCAGGCCCCGGAGGTCTCAATCCCCCACCAGGGGAACCGCTGTGGGTATTTGGGCACCTCTCCTTACTTCCTCTGGCAAGTGAATGCTGTACTGTGCATTCAGTTTTTGCATCCCACGCTTTAAAGTTTGTTTATTTCCATGTAAGCATTTTCTTACTTTAACAAAAAGACATTTCTCGTCGTTTTTGATGTTTTCACAATCGCAGGGTTAGCACGATGTCTGTTCCTCTAGGGAATAAGTGCAAATTGCTGGGAGTTGAAGGAGCCTGCAGAGTTGGGCTGCTTTGGACCTGCCAGCCAGCCTTTCCGATGACGCCCTCGGGCTGGTCTGCAGGATGCAGTCCCTGGTGCAGCGTGCGGCTTGGCAAGAGCCTTACTAGCCGCGGGAGCGGGACCAGGGCCTGGGCTGTGCCCACGAGCGCCGCGCCCGGTGTCTGGCCCGGTAGGGACAGACAGCCGGAGGCAGGACGCTGGCAAAACGCGCTCCCGGGGACACCTGTCCCGCGGGGCCCGCGCCGCCACTAGGTGGCGCAGCGCCACGCGGACGCGCGCCTGGCCTCGGGCGCCCGCGCGGGCGGCCGTGACACGTGACCGCCGCGGCCCCGCCCCGCCCTCCGGCCACGTGACCCGCCTCCGGCTGGGCCAGGGGTTGGCGCTGGGGCGGGCGTGCGCGCGGGTGAGCCGCAGCGGCCGACGTGCGCGCAGGTGAGCGAGGCGCCGTTGGAAGCCCGGCAGTGGGCGACTTCCCGGTGGGGAGAGTCGGGCAGTGTGGCGCGGGCGCGGGGAGGCCCGGGTGGGCCGAGGGCACCGCGAACCGGCCCCAAACGTGGACTTCCCGCCCAGCCCCGGCCCTGCGCCTCGCGGGGAAGCCGAGGCACGGGAGGCCGGGAACCCGGCGCCGCGCCCAGAGCCGCCGGCCCAGGATCAGCTGACGGCGCAGCTCCGCGGGGTCAGCTGGAGCGCCTGACCTTGAGCTCTTCCCCATTTTCTCTCCGCATTGTGGAACTGAGAGGTGAACCGGGCCCTCCTGTGCAGGCCAAGGGCTGACGGTCCCCTTTTCCAGGACCTCGCTTCCCCGCTGGGCGTGTTGCACAGACGCCTGTGCCCGCTGTGCCCGCGGCTCCTGAACGACAGATGCAGCGCAGACGCTGCTCTGCTGGGATGTCCTGGAGCGTGATGGACTCAGAGTTCCCTAGGTTGAGTCATGATCACCTAGTGTCACATGAGTCTAGCAGGGCCAGGTGGAGCTGAGACCTTTCAAAGTGACCTTTGGTCTTTCTGGCTGCTTCCTGGGACACAGCTTCTAAAACCCTTGGAAATTGAGACTGATAAGCCTAAGAGTGATGAGCTTGCTACCGAGGTGACTGAAGGCCCCTAGATAGCTTCAGGATGGTGGCTGGTCACCAGAAGGACCCGTACTTGATTAGAGTGAAAGTTGAAAGTCCCCACCTAGCCACCCACCTCCCAGGATGGCTGCAGATGGAGTCAGTGGCCAGTGACCAGTGATTTATTCAGACACATACATAATGGAGCCCCATAAAGTCCCCTGAACTGGTTCAGAGAGCCTCCCGGTTGGTAAAGGCGTCAGAGTGCTGGGATGTGGTGTTCGGGGACTCTGCCTGCCCCAGCACACGGTGCCCTACACATCTCTTCCATCTCCCAGGGCCTGAGTTACATGTGTAACAAAGCAAAACAATTAAGTAAAGTGCTTTTCTGAGTTCCATGAGCCGTTCCCATGAATCCCCTGACCTGAGGGTCATGGGAAAGCCCACGTTTATTGCCAGTCAGAAGTACTGAACCTGAAGCCTGCAGCCTGGGACCTGAAGCTGGCATCCCAGGTGGGCCTGAGCCCTTGGTTGTGGGGTCTGCCCAACTCCAGGTAGGTCGTGTCAGAATTGAACTGGATCCCAGGACCCCAGGCTGGTATCTGGAGAGCTGGAGGGTCCATCAGTGAGAGAACTGAGTATAAAAACCACTGTACCCAGAGAGCCAATTCACCAGGAGCCCCTGAGGCCCCAAGTGTTGCCGATGGTCACAGGGTTCCCGGCCCACCCTTCTGTGATCAGGAGGGTCAGGCTGCCTGGGTACCCACATTCACCTCTGCTGGTGCGGGACTACCCCCACGTGTCTGTGTTTGGTGGTGTGGGGCACCTACAGACCTCCCACAACTTGGGGCTGCATTGGCTGAGGGCCCCAGTTGCTGCGCTCTGAAAATCCATCCCTGTTTCTGCCCTGGGGCCCTTTCCTGGGAGACCTAGACCCCTCTGATGACCAGTTGTGGCTGGAGAGACCCCCTCCCAGTGGCCTTGCTGCCAGGACGCCTCAGCCCACCCCTCTCCCTCTCTGGGGTCAGCCTTGCATCTGTGTGGCAACTCTCCCTGCCTCCTTGCTGCCACCTCACTAACTCTCAGAGAAAGAAAAGGACTTTTCTAATAAAATCCCTAACCACTAACACAGCCCATCACACGGTATCGGGGGCACACGGACAAAAACCAGGAGGGTAACAGCCACCAGCGCCCCATGGGACTCCAGGGCCAGCGTGCCACAGAGCACGTCTCTCCCCGTGCGCTGCAGCGAGGGCTGGAGGGGCTCTCAGTGGGCAGGGGCCAGGGCCTTTCTCTTGTGGCATGGCCACAGAGACTGCCATGCCTGAGCCTTCTCACTGTCAGCAGGAAGGGACCAAGGGGAGGTGGCAGGGCCCTGGGGCACAGTTTGCTGGCCCACACTAACAGCCTGGACCCAGCCTTCCTGCAGGAGAGGGGGTCCCTCTCGCTGGGCCTTCCCTGTGCTTGTAAGTGCATTTCCATTGTGACTTTAGAAGACTCGGTGGGAGGTGAAGTGGAGTCCCGTGATTTGTGCAAACCTCTCCCCTTGGTCTCCCTCCTCCCACAGCAGTCTGCACAGCGCTGCACCTGCCCGCGGCTGCCTCTGAGGAGCACCTCCATCCTCGCCTGCTCCCGGCTTCCTTGCCAGGACAGGACACCTTCCTGCACCTCCTGGGCACTGCTGGGCCGTCAGTTAACGAGGGGCTGGAGGTGCAGCTGGACGGTGGAGGCCTGGGCTTATTCGCCAGCACCACAGAGAGAAAACCCACCCGCGGCCGCCCGCCCGCCTCCTGGCTGAGCCGGTCCCTTCTCGCAGCAGGTCTCCAGGAGCTGCCCTGCTACCTCCAGGCAGGCAGGTGCCAAGCATGCACGCCAGGTGGCCGCCCTGCTCCCGTGCCCTGACGGGGGTCTGCGCCCTCATCTTCCTGGCCACAGCTGCCCTCCTGGGGCACGTCCTGCTCTGTGACTTCCCAGTGGAGGAGACGCCCCCAGCTCACTGGCCAGAAGCCAGCTGGCAAGGCCGCCGGAACACCCAGGAGCACCCTGGCTGGCCCAGAGCAGCACCCTCACAGTGCGCCATCCGCCCGGACAGCCGCTTCGACTGTGCCCCGGACAAGGCTCTGACGCAGCAGGAGTGTGAGGCGCGCGGCTGCTGCTACGTCCCAGCCAGCCGGGGCCCTCGGGCCACCCTGATGGGGCAGCCCTGGTGCTTCTTCCCAGTCGGCTACCCCAGCTACAGGATGGAGAACCTGAGCACCTCGGAGGCCGGCTACACAGCCACCCTGACCCGCGCCACCCCCACCTTCTTCCCCAGGGACGTCCTGACCTTACGACTGGACGTGCTGATGGAGACTGACAGCCGCCTGCATTTCACGGTGGGCAGGGGCCAGGCCTGGCAGGGGCACAGAGGACAGAGCGTGTGTGTGGACAGCTGACCGGGGTACATTTGTGGCACTTTGTGCACACCCCAGCCAGCAACCAAGGTGTGGGCGGAGCAGCGAGGCCTTGCGTGGCGACAGGTGCTCCAGAGGCAGGCACAGGGCCGAGGTGGGCCCCGGGCGCCCCAGGAAGTGAGGCCTGACATCCGTGGGCGTCTGCAGGAAGAGTGCCCCTGGCAGTGGGCGGTGGCACCCAGCTGCTGCGCACCGCCCAGTGGCAGGGACGTCCCTGTTGTTCCCTGCTGCCCCCAGCCCCACGCGGTCTGCAGCACCAGTGTCTGCAGAGGTGAATATTTTTAGCATAAGGCTGTCCCATGCAAGTTTTGGGACATACTCAGCATGGAAACCGTCTGCTCTTTATCAGAAGTCCCCGTTTATCAGGTGTTCTGTATTTGACCTGGTGGTGTCCTCCTGGCTCTCTGAGGGGGAGACTGAGGCCCACAGCAGTTCATCCAACTGCCCATGCAGCATGTGGCCTCTTCAGACCTAAACTGGCCACCCTCCTGGAGTTGTGTCCATGGAGAGTGAGGGATGGTGGGAGGTGCTTCCGGCCCACAAGGGACTTGGAGACCACTGTCCGTCTCTTGCAGATCAAGGATCCTGCTAATAAGCGCTATGAGGTGCCCTTGGAGGTCCCGCGGGCCCACGGCCAGGCACGGTCCCCACTCTACAGCGTTGAGTTCTCCGAGGAGCCCTTCGGGGTGGTGGTTCGCCGGAAGCTGGACGGCCGGGTGCTGTAAGTTGAGTGCCTGGGCCTCAGACCGGCAGGCGGGCATGGTGGCCACATCCTCAGGCTGGAGCCCCTGGGGCGCAGATCTGTCAGCGAGGTGGACGGCATTGTCCCCTTGGCCCAGGGCCCAGCCCCTCGGGCCTCCTGGAAGGCCCGGGCACACCCACTGAGACCCGCCTGAGGCCTTCTCCCGGACCCTGGCACGAGCCCCGGCCGCTCTCAGACGTCTCCCAGGAGGGGCACCCAGCCTAGGACCTCGCCCGCAGAAGTTTGGCGCTGTCTGCAGGCACTTCCGTTGCCACAGTGGGTTGTTCCTGGCATCTCATGAGGGCAGGTGCTGACCAGCATCCTGCAGTGTCCAGGAGACCCACCACAAAGGGTGGCCACCAAATGCCAGCAGTGCCCGCAGAGAGCGTGGCCGGGTCCAGAGTGGCACCCCTCTGGTGGCGTGCGTTGCCAGGCCTTATCTTACTTATCAAGTGCTTGTCACTCATCATAGGCCAGCACTAATCGTTGAGTCATCTGAACTCTTCCGTGACAGAGGCAGGGGACTGGCAGGAGGTGACGGAGCCGGGCCCTAGCATCCCTGCCATTGTCGCTTCTCTGCCTCTGTTCCTGGGCACCTGCGCTTGTTTGCGTCGGCTGCTGTCCTCTGCCTGTCTGGGCGGTGGGCAGCCTCTCTGGATGTGCCCTCGGCGGCTCTTGTCCCTGGTTGCAGGATGCTGAGGCTGCTGGGGCCAGCACGGCGGAGCTGGCCAGGACGTGCAGCCCTCAGCCTGCACTCCGGCGGGCCCAGGTGGGCTGTCAGCCAGGTGCAGGGAGCCTGCTCTCCCGCAGGCTGAACACGACCGTGGCCCCCCTGTTCTTCGCGGACCAGTTCCTGCAACTGTCCACCTCCCTGCCCTCCCGGTACGTCGTGGGCCTCGCCGAACACCTCAGCCCCCTGATGCTCGGCACTAACTGGACCAAGATCAGCCTCTGGAACCGGGACTTGGCCCCCACGGTAACTAACGCCGGCGCTCTGGGTGGGTTGTGGGGTCTGGTGTTCGAGGCTAAGGGTCGCCTCCTGCGTGTGCAGCCCAGTGCCAACCTCTACGGGTCACACCCTTTCTACCTGTCGCTGGAGGAGAGCGGCCTGGCTCACGGGGTGTTCCTGCTGAACAGCAACGCCATGGGTGAGTCCCCTGCCTTCCCCGGAGGCCGGAGGGCACGAGACGCCTGTCATCTGCAGAATGGGGCTGGCGGGCCCTGCCCGGCTCTGCGCCCCAGTGCCCCCCCAGGAGTCCTGGGCAAACCCCGGGCCTAGCCGCCAGCTGCCCTTCTGTCCTCGACCCCCACCCTGCCAGTCACTCCCAGGCACCTGTGGGAAGAACCGCCCTCTGGCTGCAGTGGGCCCCTCTGTGGGTGCCGGGCCCCTGGGTAGGGTGTTTGTCCCTGAGCCCAGGCCACTTCCCCCAGACGTGGTCCTGCAGCCCAGCCCGGCCCTCAGTTGGAGGTCGACAGGAGGGATCCTGGACGTGTATGTCTTCGTGGGCCCAGAGCCCAAGAGCGTGGTGCAGCAGTACCTGGATGTCGTGGGTAGGGCCCGCGCCCCGTCCTCGCCCCCCCCTCCTGTCCTCCCCACCCTCGCCAGGAGTGTTGCCTGCAGGGTACCCCTTCATGCCGCCGTACTGGGGCCTGGGCTTCCACCTCTGCCGCTGGGGCTACTCGTCCACCGCCACCGTCCGCCAGGTGGTGGAGAACATGACCAGGGCCCACTTCCCCCTGGTGAGTGGAGGGTCAGCCAGGGCCGGGGATAGCCAGGGTCAGGCACAGCTCCTGGACCCCAGGTGGCTCCTGTACCACAGGACGTGCAGTGGAATGACCTGGACTACATGGACGCGCGGAGGGACTTCACCTTCAACAGGGACGGCTTCGCAGACCTTCCAGCCACCGTGCGGGAACTCCACCAGGGCGGCCGGCGGTACGTGATGATCGTGGTAAGTGTCCTTCCCACCAAGCCACCCGCGGCTCCTGCTCTGGGTGGCCTGTTCCCGTGCCTGCCCTGGTCACCAGGGACATATTCTGATTCTTTTCCATATTGAGGGGACATTAAGAAGGCCACAAGCTTAGTTCCTGGTGTCCAGGGTCCCTGGAAACACCCATCTCCTGTTCAGGATTCTTTGGGCGTGGGTGGCTTGAGCTGCCTTAAGGCCACAGGCAGGGGTACAGTAAGCGCTTGGAAGGGAAGGGCTCGGGGAATGGGACACAGGACAGCCGTGTCCCCTGGCCAGCCTCCTCCCCGGCCCAGCTCTGTCTGCATGGAGGGAGGGCATGTGTGATTGCCCAGCCCAGAGCCTCAGATGTCCAGTTCAGGAGGTGGCCCCATCAGGGGTTCAGGCCCAGTCCTCAGGAGGCGGGAAGTGGAGACCCCCTCCAGTGGAGGACGGAGCAGCGAGGGGCTTAGAGCTGAGCAGACCCGCCCTCCAGGTAGCAGATGTCAGCAGCCCCCTCAGAGGGCGCGAGTGCAGACCATCACTATGAAAGAAGTAAATGAGCTGGGTGTGGTGGCTTGGGAGGCTGAGACAGGAGGATCACAAGTTCAAGGCCAGCCTCAGCAACTTAGCAAGACCCTCTCTCAAAATTTAAAAAAAAAAGTGGGGATGCAGCTGAGGGGCAGAGTGCTTGCCTGTGTAGCACCGTGGACGAGGCCCTGGGCTTGACCCTTAGCCCTGCAATAAAAAAGAGTGCCTGGTCCCTGCAGAGATGCTGGCAAGCCGGGGGAAGGCTGCGGACACGGCCCTGCAGCCGGCCGGCCCCATCCCTGTCCACAGGCAGCCGCGGACACACTGGGCGTGTTGCACGTGTGCCTGGCTCCACCCTGCCTCGTTTGCTCACCGTTGTCCCAGAGGGTGGTGCCAAGGCATTGGGCCACGTCCTTCCATGCTGACCTGTTCCTCTCACCCCCAGGACCCTGCCATCAGCAGCTCAGGCCCTGCTGGGAGTTACAGACCCTTTGACGAGGGTCTGCGGAGGCGGGTTTTCATCACCAACGAGACTGGACAACCGCTGATTGGAAAGGTAGGTGGGGGTCTAGGTGCTCAGGCCAGTGTGACTGGCAGCTGTTGAGGAAGACCGCGGAGTTCCAGAGGTGCCCGTCCAGGGGCACAGTGGGCGGGTGGGTCACAGCTGGGGCAACCATGCCACTTGACAATCAGCCCCGATGCTTCCATCATGGCGTCTTAGGCTCCGTGGGAAGCTGGCCGCTAGGCACAGCCCTGCAGACCCTCTGGGAAGCCTTGGGGTTCTTCTTGTCCTCCTGGCCCCTGGGGCCTCCTGAGTTCCCCAGCCTTCCCATGGGGAGCTCAGCAGAGTCCCAGCCAGCGCGGGGCCAGAACCAAGAGGAAGGGGGACCCCAGCGGAGGGAGGGGCTAGCCGAGACTCGCAGGACACAGAAGCGAGAGACCGGCCTCAGGCGGGGACCTTCGTCTGACAGAGCTTGGAGCAGTGTCTTCTGACGCTGCTCACGGTACAGTGGTACCCTGCCTGGACGCACACGGGCTGGGCCCTGGCCCTCCAGCCCCGGCTCACACCTGCCGCTGACCTCCCGGGCTCAGGTCTCAGGTCACAGATCTGGACGTTGACCAAGAGAGAGGCTGCGAGGTGCCGGAGCTGAGATGCAGCAGGGCCTCGGGGCAGCCTCTGGCTGGGTGGGGTCTCCCCTCTGGCCTCTCGTCCAGGTGTGGCCCGGATCCAGTGCCTTCCCGGACTTCACCAACCCTGAGACCCTTGACTGGTGGCAGGACATGGTAGCTGAGTTCCATGCCCAGGTGCCCTTCGATGGCATGTGGATTGTAAGTATGACCCCCGCCCCGGGTGACCCTGGCCTGGGGCCAGCCCCACCCTCTGCACACTGGCCCCCTCTTGCAGGACATGAATGAACCCTCCAACTTCGTCAGGGGCTCTGAGCACGGCTGCCCCAACAACGACCTGGAAAACCCCCCCTATGTACCTGGTGAGCCGCACCTGCCCCCGGGGGCCTGCTGGGGGTGATGGCTCAGATCAGGGCTTTCCCTTCCCTAGTGTGGGCGTCTGAAAGCTGTCCTTTCTGAGAAGCAGTGGGTGGCCAGGAGAGGTGGACATGAAGGCTGGGGATCTGCAGGGCCTTTGGGAATAGTGGGGGTGGCACAGGGATTGCCCCAGGTCCGAGGGCCACCGCCATGAGCAGGCAGGGGCAGGCCCATGGGGGGCAGGGGCAGCTTCAGGAAGTAGCTCTGGGGCTGAGCTGAGGAGGCAGACGCCAGGGGGCGGGGGGCGGGAGGGCATGGACCCCCACCCGGGAGGAAGCACCATGGGAACAGCCCCCTCTCCTCAGGCGTGGTTGGTGGGACCCTGCAGGCGGCCACCATCTGTGCCTCCAGCCACCAGTTCCTCTCCACACACTACGACCTTCACAACCTGTACGGCCTGACCGAAGCCATCGCCTCCAACAGGTCAGCCCTGGCCTGCAGTGCCCTGCCCTGGCCAGCCTGTCCCGCCCACGCTGACGGCAGAGCCAGGGTGCAGAGAGGAGGGGAGTACACTCGTGCCCCCCGGGGCCGGCGAGGCTCCAGCGCTCCTGCCCACTGTCACCCCCGGGCCTGGAGCCAGACGCCTGGCGCGTCCTAAGGTGGAGCTGCACTGGCAGGGGCCCCGTGGTGCCGACCAGACTGGGCGGCTTGACTGGAGGCAGAGTCGGGCTGGCCGGGGCACTGCTGATGTGCCCAGCAGAAGCTGGCCGTCGCCTCTGTCCCTGCTCTGCAGCCTCCGTCTGTCTCCCGTGGCCAGTCCCTTCTCCCCATGCCACCCACCTGCTGCTGTCCCTGCTGCTTCGCCCCGGCAGGTGGCAAGGGTTTTCCCGTGTCCCCTGCCCCACCCAGGGCCCTGGTGAAGACTCGGGGGACACGACCCTTCGTGATCTCCCGCTCAACCTTTGCTGGCCACGGCCGATACGCTGGCCACTGGACGGGGGATGTGTGGAGCAGCTGGGAGCAGCTGTCCTACTCTGTGCCAGGTGAGAGCGCCTCTCAGGAAGAGAGTGGTCAGAGGGCCGCGTGCCCCTCCAGGGCAGCTTGGCCCAGAGCTGGTTCTGGGCTCAGCACAGTCCAGATGCGGCTGCGATGCGAGGCTGAGCCAAGGGGTCCCACCCACTTGTCCAGGGAGCTGGGACTCAAGTGTGTCTTTCTGGGCACACAGCTCTGCCCAGACGGGTCTGCTTTGCTCTGCTTACCCGGATATCAGGAAGCAGTCCACAGGACAGGCTGCTGGCCCCAGGTAGAGGCATGGGCCTGACCCTTAGGCAGAGGGACGATGGCAGGATCTGCACCTGGGCCGCTCCAGCAGCCTGAGGCCAGCCGCCTCCCTTTCCCCAGAAGTCCTGCAGTTCAGCCTGCTGGGGGTGCCCCTGGTCGGGGCGGACATCTGTGGCTTCCTGGGCAACACCTCGGAGGAGCTGTGTGTGCGCTGGACCCAGCTGGGGGCCTTCTACCCCTTCATGCGGAACCACAATGACCTGCACAGCCTGGTAAGGGCAGGGTCCCGGCCCTGCCATCTGTCCCCCGCCAACGCCGGGTGGCCAGGGAGCACTGGGGCCCACGGGCGGACCTGCTGAGGGACCCCTGGACTCCTTTGCCCTTCTCACTCCACACAGCCGCAGGAGCCCTACCGTTTCAGCCAGGCGGCCCAGCGGGCCATGAGGAAGGTGCTGGCCCTGCGCTACGCGCTGCTGCCCCACCTCTACACGCTGTTCCATGCTGCCCACGTCAGGGGGGAGACCGTGGCCCGGCCCCTCTTCCTGGAGTGAGTCCTGGGCGGGGAGCGACGACCCACGTATGCCCCCGGGTGGGAGCTGACGGGAGCCGCAGGCACCAGGGCAGCCCGTCCCACTGCACTGTGTTCCCAGGACCCAGCCGAGTGGGACCCGGTGCCCCCAGTGTCCCCCAAGGTCACGGCTTAGTGCTGGACCATTGGGAATATGGGAAAACCCAGGATGAAGAACAGTGAGTGCCCAGCAGGCCAGCCAGATGGCAACGCAAGGAACGAGGTGGACATCATGGGTCCATTGGGCTGGCTTAGGGAGGACAGCTAGAGACCCAGTTGTCCCCAGCAGGACTTGGTGCGTCCAAGGAGTTACCTTAACAAAATTGCACCCTCGATCAAGACCAAGGAAGGATCCGGGGACGGTGGTGGGTCAGTCTGCAGACATCAGTGTCTCCCGCCCCCTCCACCGTCCCAGGCGGATTCAGCTGTGGGAGGTCAGCAGGCGAAGCTGTGGGAAAGTCCACAGGGAACACGGCGACGCCCGCCAGGGCCCCAGCAAAGGAGCGCTTTCTGAGCATCAGAGCAGGAAGAAAGGGGAGGAGGTGGAATTCAGTGAGAGAAAGGAAAACTGTTGAATGGGAACAGGAAGAATCTCGGAACGTAAGCAGAAAATCAAGTCTGCTTTACACGTCAACTGTAACGGCAGAAAGCCGAGAAAGCGCTCGCTGTCAGGATGTGACGAATTGTCACTGTTCCTGTGCGTTGAGAACGCATGCTCTACTGTAAGACCGGCATTGACCAAATAGAGGGCTAGGGCAGGACTCAGTGGCAGAGCGCCGGCCTAGCCTGTGCAGGCCCTGGGTTCAATCCCCAGCACCAGGCCAGGCACGGTGGTGCATGCCTGTATCCCAGTGACATGGGAGGCTGAGGCAGGAGGATCACAAGGTCACGGCCAGCCTCAGCAACTTAGAGAGGCTGTAAGCAACTCAGTGAGACCCTGTCTCAAAAATGTGGCTCAGTGATTAAGCACCCCTGGGCTCAATCCCCAGTGCCAAAAAGAAAGAAGGAAGGAACCACAGCAGCTGGGCTGACAGCAGGGCACGTGCGTGGCGGTGACGCTCGCCAGGGCTGTGACGTGGTGCCATCTGAATGACTTCCTTACTGTGTTCCGTCAGTGTGTGGTGGCCTCCCTGGGCTTTCGTAGACGCCCTGATCTACAGCAGCCTCGTCGCTGACACTCCCTATATTCCAAGGCTATGAAACGTGGCTGCCCCCCGCCCTGCCATGGCTGCCCCACGGCCTGTCCCCCAGTCCTGTGCCGGTCAGACTCAGGACTGCCTGCAGGGTGTCCTTCAAATCCGGACAGCAGGTGTCCTGGACAGCGCCTGCCGCCATCGGTGTCCAGTCTTGCTGTCCCGTGCCAGCTCCGTGTCTCCAGGTGTGCTTGAGGGACTGGTGTCCTGCTCGGCCAGAGGGCCGTCCTTGGCAGGTCTGCGCTGGTGAACGCTGGGCTGCCGATGGCCGCAGAGGGCGGTTCTGCTCATCAGCACCTGGGGCGGCCCTTCTTTTGTCCCAGCCTCCCTGGGCCTCCCCAGGCCTCCCGGGCCTCGACCTCCTCTCTCGCTTCCTTCGGGTCCTGTCTTTGGCTTTCACGGGCTGGATCGTGGCGTGTTGGGCACCTTGTGTCCACCCTTTGGAGTTTGTTGAGCTCCTTGGATGCGCAAAAGTCCTGTTTTCCACCAGGATGGGTAGCTCAGGGGTAGCGCACCAGCCTGGCCTGAGGTCAGGCCCCGGGTCTCCTCCCCAAGCTGCAAGAAGTGTTTCTTCATCTGATTTGGCAAGTTTTCCTCTATTTCCTGACGTCCGCTCCTGCCCCTCTCCTCTGCCTCTGGGACGCCCACACCTGTATCCGTGCTGGATCTGCCACGGTCCCTGTGGCTGTTGGCGGGCCTCCCTGCGGTTCTTCCCGTTCTGACGGGGCGCTCTCCGTAGACCCACCCTCAAGTTCGCGTTTCTTTCTTGGGCTTGCCCGCCCCTCAGTGGGTGTCCTGTGAGCCTGCTCCGCCCGTCTGCAGGGACCCCCGCCCCTCAGCGGGTGTCCTGTGAGCCTGCTCCGCCCGTCTGCAGGGACCCCCGCCCCTCAGCGGGTGTCCCGTGAGCCTGCTCCGCCCGTCTGCAGGGACCCCCGCCCCTCAGTGGGTGTCCTGTGAGCCTGCTCCGCCCGTCTGCAGGGACCCCCGCCCCTCAGTGGGTGTCCTGTGAGCCTGCTCCGCCCGTCTGCAGCGACCCCCGCCCCTCAGCGGGTGTCCCGTGAGCCTGCTCCGCCCGTCTGCAGGGACCCCCGCTCGGCGGGTCAGGCCCTCGCTCTGGGAGGTTCTTCAGAGCTACTTAAGAAGCCGACTTAGGATGTGCCTGGAGCCCAGGGCCAGGCTTCGCTGGGGACACCTGGGCGACCTGGGCCACCCTCCCTGTTCCCTGGCACATCTGGTCACTTTCCTTTCACACTGGATGTTTTCAGTGCTCGGTTCTGGAATCCGATTCCGCGTCCCTCCGCCAGGCAGTCCCTCTTGCTGCCCTCCCTGGGCGGTGGTGCTTTCCCTGAGTAGGCGCTGTGCCGTCGGTTCTCTGTCGTGTGCGGCCGTGGACGTCTGCCCAGCCAGCACGACGGGACGGCGGGTCTCCTTGCCTGGCAGCCTGTGTCGGGGCACGCCCTCCATGCCGGCCGGGCTGAGTTCCTGCTCTTACCCGGGGCCAGCTGCCCGGGTGGCTCCTGGCTCCCCTCCAGGTCCTCACAGCGTCGATGGCCCCTTTGCTGTGTTCTCGTTGCTTTCTCGGAGCAGGAGATGGGGCCTCGCTCCTCCTCCGTCATTCCCGTCACCCAGGAAGCGTCTGGACAGGACACTGGCTTGAGAAACGTGATGCCGCCGAGAAAGTGAGCGTAGCCAGGGCTGGCAAGGGAGTGGCGGAGCGGAGCGTTCAAACACGTGTCCCTCCGGGGAGACGTGGTGACTCGTCGGCTTTGCAAACGGAAACCTGGAAGAGGCCATCTGACTCGGGGTCTCCAGTGTGCTGTGCCTGGCCCAGCCCTGGACGCTGCCCTCCCTCCAGGAGTAGGAGAGAGGACGCGGACCAGGCGGCGTCACGGCGATCTCGGTTAGGAGAAGCCGTCCGAAGATGGACAGGGACCGTGCCAGATGTCAGTCCCTGCTGCCTGTGGTCGTGGGGTTGGGGGCTTTCCTGGCTTTGATCCAGTGGTGGATAAACGGGGGCACCACTTTGATGATCAGAAAATAAGTGAGCGCAGTCCAGTCGGGGATGCTCCCGATGCCTCCGCACAGCCACCTCCGCGCTGGGCCCCGGCCCCCTGAGTGTGGGCCCCAGCGTCACTTTCACCTGCGGCTGGAATCAGCCTCGCCACAGGCGACCCCAGGGCTCCGGCTCCGTGGCTTCCCGGAGATGGGAATTCTGGATCCCCTGAGCCTCCCGCAGCTGAGCCCCCGACTGCAGAGGGCCCGTCCCTGCCCACCCAGCTGCCAGGCCCACATGCCCGCCCCTCCTCCTTGAAGGTTCCCCGAGGACCGGCGCACCTGGGACCTGGACCGCCAGCTCCTGTGGGGGGAGGCTCTTCTCATCACGCCCGTGCTTGAGCCCGGGAAGGACGAAGTGACCGGCTACTTCCCTTCGGGCACCTGGTACAACCTGCAGCTGGTGAGTCCCAGGACCCTGGAACCCGCCTGTCACGTGACGGGTTCAGGAGAGAGGCGCACCTGCCCCTGAGTCCTGGGTACCCCCCACACAGCCACCCGCTCCCCACAGTCGCTGTCTCCAGGTGGGGAAGCAGGCCTGCGTGGAGGACCTGCCCGAGTCCCACACCACCACGGAGGCCCTGCCCACCCCAGGCCCTGCTCCAGGCTCTCAGGCTCTCCTGCCAGCATCGGGGTCCCTGCAGAGAGCCCCAAGTCTGCCCAGGGTCACACCGGGCCCCACACGGAGCCCGTGGGGACAGGAACACAGCTCCCGGAGACAGCCTGGGGACTGGGGCAGGCCTGGGACCCTCTGACACAACACCTGCCTCCAGGTGCCAGTAGAGGCCCTTGGCGGCCTCCCAGCTCTGCCTCCAGCACCCCCCAGCCCTGCCATCCACAGCAAGGGGCAGTGGGTGACGCTGCCAGCCCCACTGGACACCATCAACGTCCACCTGCGGGCTGGGTACATCGTGCCCCTGCAGGTACTGGGCCGGGCAGCTGAGAGGAGGCGTGGGGTGGGGGCGGTCAGGTGGGAGCCACTAGGAGACTGGCGAGGGCGCCGTGTGGCCTGCTTACCTCAGGCACTCCAGCCCCTGGGGCACGTGGTGGCACTTGAGGTGGGGACAGACTCGGCTGACCTGCCTGGCCTTGGCCAGGGTGATCACTGTGGGTGTCCAGTCTAGTCTGGCCCTTGTTCCCACTTCTTCGTAGCCAGCGCTCAGTTGCCCCTATGGTGGAGGCCACCAGGGCTGGGGCAGTGACGTGTCCACCCCTCCCAGGGCCCTGCCCTCACAACCACCGAGTCCCGCAAGCAGCCCATGGCCCTGGCTGTGGCCCTGACCGCGGGCGGCGAGGCACAGGGGCAGCTGTTCTGGGACGACGGGGAGAGCCTGGACGTGCTGGAGCGCGGGGCCTACACACAGCTGGCCTTCCTGGCCAGGAACGTGAGTCCTGGTGGCGGGCGGGGCGCCCGGCCCTGGTCCTGGGGAGGCAGGTGGGGTCCTGATGGCCCCCGCCCTGGGTGCCGGGGAGGCTGCTCTGGTGGTGCCTGTGCTGTCCACCGACGCGTCGGCTCTGTTCCTCTGCACTGGCCAGAACACCCTTGTGAATGAAGTGGTGCACGCGGCCAGGGAGGGGGCCAGCCTGCAGCTGCGGACAGTGACCCTCCTGGGGGTGGACGCGGCCCCCCGGCAGGTCCTCTGCAACGGAGCCCCTGTCTCCAACTTCACCTACAGCCCCGACACCAAGGCAGGCAGACCATCTGGGGGCAGGCGGGAGCAGGGGCACCGAGGACCCGTGACCCGGTGCCGTCAGGGAGGCAGAGGGAGCTGGGAGGGGGTGGCCACGTCCACTGGCACCCTCGGGCAGACAGCCTCTGCTGGGAGCCGTCCGGCACTCAGGTCTCCTTTTCTCTTCCAGACCCTGGCCGTCCCCGTGTCGCTGGCCATGGCTGAGCAGTTCCGCATCAGTTGGTCTTAGCGGTGGCCTGGCTCCTCCCAGGAGGCCGCTGTCCTGCAAGGCCCTGCTCTGGCTGCCGCCGGCCACGGGCAGGGAGTGCTGACCACGGCGGCACTTGGGGCCTGTGCTGGTCCCCCATGTGTCCAGGTTTCTCCTGGACCTGTGCTTGTAGTGCTCTCAGGGCCCCTGAGTTCGGAACACAGCGAGGCTTGTCACCGTGTGCAGCTGACTGTCCCCAACATCAGAGAAGGTGGTGCTCCGGATGGGGACGTGTACCAGCACCAGGGCTGGCCACACTGCTGGGACTGCAGCTGAGACTCGAGAAGGGACTGAGCTGGAGATGCTGGAGTCCAGAACTTGGACGCTTCCTCAGAAGCGTGACTACTCCTAATAAAAGGGTCTCTGGAGCCAGCTCCTGCGTCCTGGGGCACGAAGGGAGGCAGCCACACTCGGAGGCCCTGGAGCGTCCCACTTCTCAGGCCAGCATGCTCTGTCCCCATGTCACCTCAGGCTCCCACATGCCTCATGTCCCTGTCACTTGCACATCCCATCACCTCACATCCCCATACCACCCTTCCTGTCCCCAAGTTGCCTCATGTCCCCACATCATCTCGTGTGCCCACATCACCTCAAGTTTGCTCTCCATCTTGTGGTCCCTTGTCACCTCATCTCCCAGTACCCCCAGCTCTTAGGCAGGAGAGGTCTGGCTGGGCCTGGGGCCATAAGGTGGTGTGCCCCCGTGCCTAGGGCTGTGGACAAGAGGACCTCAGAAGGGGCTTCCCAGGAGTGAGGCCCAGGACCTCAGCCAGAGGCCAGAGACCTGTCCTCAGGTGACAGGAAACATTTGGGCCCAGGGTTGGTCCAGAGGAAAGGAAGCCCATTTTATTGAGGCCACAGGTCAGCAGAAGTCACTGTGGTGGGCTGGGCACGCCTTCAGAACATCTGTCATGTGACCTGGTGGGCCGTGCCTACCTGTGTGGCCTCGGGGACTTGGAGTCAGAAGTGCAGCGAGTCCTGCACTGACCTGCAGCCCTGCTCGTCAGGGCTCGGGGACATGTCCACAGGAGCAGAGGGATCCTCGTGCCCCCTGCCACTGCCAGTGGGGATCCTGTGGGACGAGTCACCTGGTACCAGGTGATCATGTAGCAAGGGGACAGTGGTAGTGCAGGTGCTCCGAACCTGCTTCCCAGGCAAAATGTGGAGGTGAGGCGACCACGCCTGGGACCCCAGCAATCCAGGAGGCAGGGGGACAGCAAGTACGAGCGCTGCCTCAGAATAGATTGTGAACAGGGCTGTGCTGCTCCTCCATCATGTGAAACCAAGAGAGCCCGGAGGGGCGCTGCGCCTGGGTCCAGTCCCAGTCCTGGGGAGAAAGGAAGAGAGGTGCTTTGGCAGGGATGCAGGGGCAGGGCGAGCTGCCCACTGAGCACCACAGCCTGTTCCCGGGGAAATCCCATGGAGTGGGGGACGGGTCCAGGAAGGCCCTCCCTGTGTGCCCATTCCTCCTAAATGCCCAGAAAAAACAGGACTGGAAGGGGAAGAATGGCGGGGAGCAGCCCCTCCCAGGCAGCACCTCCAGGCCTCCGGTCCCCAGCACTCTGCATCTGCCAGAGCAGCCGGGAGGGGCCGTGGCATCCTCACCCGTGCCACCACCCTGCCCTGAAGGGCAGCTGTGGCCACTGGCCCTCACAGGACCTGACCCTGCTTTGCAGGGTGCTGGGAATCCAGGAGCTTGGCACCCTGTGGTGTCCCTGGAAGGAAAGGGATGGGTGGGGCGGGTGGGAGAGGTGTTAGCCCTGTCCAGAGAAGCCAAGGGACCGGGCCTGCTCGCACGCTGGTCCACCCTGCACAGCCTGTAGCATAGGACTTGGCCCGCCACGGCACGTAGGGGCCAAGATGTTTCACCTTCAATGAACTCAGCTTGCCACACTGACCAGCTGGGATGTGAGTGGAGCGGTCCCTGTGCTGGACGCGCCCCAGGGCGCCCTCTGGTGGGCAGAGGGTGACCCAGTCAAGGCTCAGCCCCTCCTGTCTCAGCAGTCTCCCGAACAGGCCCCGGGCTCCAGAGGACAGACTCCAGCCTGATGTCCCTGGCCACAGTGTGCGTGAAGCCAGGGGCGGGCATGCAGCCCACGCAGGCTCTCAGAGGGCCGAGTGTCTCAGTTTGTGTGGGTGGTGCTGGGGATGCAGCCCAGGGTCCAGCGTGAGCTGGGCAGGTGCTCTACCATTGAGCTCGCCCCACGCCTTGAGGTTCTCATGACTCCAAGGGGGCCGCAGCGTTCATGCTGTCCAAGACTGCTGCTCCTGAGACGGGCTGCGGTGTCCTTCCTGCTTGCGAATCAACAAGCATTCCTTTTTGTCCTGCCCGTGAGGGATGGATGGAGAACTCAGCTGGGGACAGAACCAGCCACGCCTTAAGTGTGTCAGTGGCCTCAGACAAGGCCCAGCAGGTCCTCCGCTCTGAAGCCATGCCCACAACAGCCCCTAGGGTGTCTCAGCCACTTAGCAGCCAGTCTTGGTGCAAATCAGGAACGTCAGCTGTCAGCGTCGCTAGTCCAGTGGAGCAGAAGACACAGAACAGCCATCTGGTCCTTGACAAAGGCACCGAAACACTGCAGGAAAGACAGCCTTTGAGCGAATGGTGTGGGAAAGCTGGGACTCCGTAGCGGAAGAAAGACAAGGCCCTCATCTCTGGCCCTGCACAAGTCAACTGGAGGACCCCCAATCAGACCAACCTATGTCGCTCCAACACTCCAGCAATGACTTTCTCAGGAGGACCACTGAAGCCCAGGAAATAACGCCAAGAGTTCACAAATGGGACGGCATCAAATTCAAAAGCTTCTGCACAGCAAAGGAAACACTTAGGAACAGAATGGGGGGAAATCTCTGCTAGCTACTCCTCTGACAGAGGATTGATACCCAGAATATACAGAGAGCTCAAAAACTTAACACCAAAATAAGTCCCACAAAACCCAATTAATAAATGGGCAAACAAACTAAATGGGTACTTTTCAGAAGAAATAAAATAGCCAACAAATATATAAAACAATGTTCAACATTAACGATTAGGGAAATGCAAATCACAACTACACTGAGGTTTCATCTCACTCCAGTCAAAATGGCAGCCATCAAGGATGTAAACAATAATCCAAGCTGGGGAGGATGTGGAGAAAAGGAACACTCACACTCTTAGTGAGTCGTAAATTAGCGCAACTGCTATGGAAATCAGTATGGCGATTCTCGAGAGTAGGTGTGGAACTGCTGTATGACCCAGCTATCCCACTTCTCAGTACTCAGTCTGAAGAATGAAAGTCACCACACTACAGCTATACATGCATACCCATGTTTATAGCAGCATAATCCACAATAGTCAAACTATGGACCCAGCCTAGGTGACCATCAATGGATAAATGGATAAAAAAAAAATGTGGTATATATACACAACGGAGTTTAATCCAGCCACAAAGAAAAATAAAATTATCATTTGCAGTAAAATGGATGGAGCTAGAGACCATCATGTTAAGCGAAGTAAGTCAAACTCAGAAGGTCAGGGGTCATATGTTTTCAGTCACATATGGAAGCTAGAGAGGAAAAGGGAAAAGTGGGAGTGGATCTCCTAAAAATTAAAGAGAGATCAGGTAGAGGACAGGGACTGGGGAGGGAGGTGGGGAGAGAAGAGCCAAGTAATATAGTGTATCATGTACATGTACAAATATATAACAAATCCCACCATTATGTACCACTGTAACGTACCAATAAAAATGTGGAAAAATGAACACCTCTTCTGTTAAAAAATGCTGAAGCTGTGGACTGGGGATCTGGCTCAGTGGGTAGAGTGCTTGCCTCACATGCACAAGGCCCTAGGTCAATCCCCAGCACCGCAAAAAAAAAAAAAAAAAAAAAAGGGAAAGAAAAATGCTGAAGCCAGGTGCGGGAAGCCTCTACTCCCGGCAGCTCAGAGCCTCAGGCAGGAGGATGGAGGCTCAGAGCAACTCAGTGAGACCCTAAGCAACTTCGTGAGAGCCTGTCTCAAACTAAAAATAAAAGGACCGGGAATGTGGCTCAGTGGTGGAGTGCCCCTGGGGCCAATGCCCAATTCCAAAACAAAAACAGAACATTGATATTGCTGCAGTAACGCCCCCAGTGGCCACTGTGAGCCTGAGGTCCTTGTTCCTATTCTTCCTGACCATGCAGAGGCCCAGAGTGGAGCCATCTGGGAGGACCCCTTCCGCAAGCCTAAGAAGGCCCAGTGGCCTCTGGGATGGTGGCAGATGAGGGGTGGAGAGGGAAAGCCAGGAGAGAGGACTGAGCATGGACTGCTGGGTGGTCCACAGGCAGGACGGGCAGTGAAACACAGCCTGACCTGGGCAGCTGTCACCTGATGCGAGGGGCAGGGGCTGTGCGGAGGGCAGGATGTGGAGCACGGATGTGCAGTCCCAGCGCCCGGGGGCTCAGCCTTCTCACGCCCCAGGCATATGTGGAGACCCACCTGGGACCAGGTTCTGCCCAGGCGCTTGGTGAGACAGCAGTTACACAGAAGCCCACCTGCGGGGCTGGGGAGATAGCTCAGTGGGTAGAGTGCTTGCCTTGTAAGCACAAGGCCCTGGGTTCCATCCCCAGCACCAAAAAGAAGCCCACCTGCACGTGCCCACATCACACAGATATGGTCAGTGGCTGTGTTCTTGTCAAAACTCAGAACCAAAGCGTAATTGCTCTGCCAACCCAAGAGAGAGCCAGGAGGAAGCTTCTCACAACCCACAACTGCCCAGTGACCGGCACAGAGCTCTGCCAGAAGCAAGCCTTGCAGAGGCCACCGGGTCCTTGTACAAATAGTACTTATTCATGTGCAGTGCGGGGACTGAGCCAGATCTCACGCGCTGAGCAAGTGGTCTCCACTGAGCTGCACACTCAGCCCCTTCCCCTGCGGTGCTGGGGACCCAACCTGCGGCCTGAGCAGACAGGTGAGCCCTCCTCCCAGCCCAGCCCTCAGTCCTGTGCATTTTTCAGTCTTGCTGAGGTCCTCGGGCTGGCCTCCAGCCTCGGCCACGCTTCTTTAACACCTTTGCAGGGCCCTGTGCACTCTAGGCAAGTGAACTGGGGTCAACCTGGTGGTTAATCACCGTGGCCTGGGCCATCACCTCAAGGTGGTTCATGGCGTCCTCGCGTCTGCCCTGAGAACACCCTCGCCTCGGCCTGCTTGAACACGCCCTGGGCCTGCGGTGGCCTCACCTGTGCTGGACAACTTGGGCAAACGCTGCCAGGTGACAGGGAGGTACAGGTCAACGTCTTCCACGTCAGACGAGCAGCGCTGCCTCCTGTCCACACCACCTCTGGGAAGGCCTTTCTGGTGTCAGCCTCCAGGGAATGGGTGAGATCCCACTGCGGCTCCTGACTATGCCTTCCTGGCGACCACTGCTCACGTCATCCACAAATCTTCCTGTTCCAAGTTCGCCTATTTTGGGCTGGGCTGCTTGTCTTATTGAGTTATAAAGAATACATTCATTTTCTGTTGCTGCTATAACACTATCACACTCTAGTAACTTAAAATGACGACTGTCTTGCCAGCTGTGCAGGTCAGCAGTTTGTCGGGTGTCCGCCTGGCTTAAATCTAGGTGAGGAGGCTGCTTCCCTCGGAGGCTTCAGGTCCGTCCCTGCTCCTGCCGGCAGTCAGCAGAATTCTGTTCCACACAGTTAGCAGCTGGTCCTTGCTGTTGGTCAGGGTCCTTCTCGGATTCCAGAGGTCACCCCCAGACCTCGGCTCCTGGCCCCTTCTTCACACCCAGCCAGATTCCCAGAGCCCCGCTGCCTCTTGGTCCAACTGCAGCCTGCGTACTTCTGACTCGCACGGCTTGTGACTGGCCACGCGGGAACCTCCCACCTATGTGTGCAGTGCAGGTCAGGTCGGGCGTCACCTGGATTAGTCTAGCTCACGCTCTCCTCGCACCTCCTCCCATCCTGTGGTCTGCTCTCCTGCTTTCACTAAGTGTCTTCAGAGCGACAGGCAAGCAGCACCTCCACAGGTCCACTGTCATTACTCACCCTATCAAAGAAATTGTGGCCAAACTCAAAGCCCCCGATCTTTCCTCCACAGATGGTGCTAGCCTGCCTCCTCCACGTCACGCATTTCATGGTGGTTTCCGCCTGTGGCGTGACGTAAAGGAGTAGGGGGCCTGCCCAAATGACCCAGCAAGTTCCTAGAGAAGCTGATGGCGCCATAAGAAATAGCGTTTATGGGAAAAGTTTAAATGTTTAATGAAAAAGACTTAGAGCAATGCATTATTTACATGTGGATAAGAAAAAGTGGCAGAGTCCCCAGCTCTTCCTGGGGGCTGTAAGAAGAGTTCACATCAACCCCATTAAATAGAAGCTGCTCCTACAGAGTTTCAAACGGGTGTACAAAACAGGTCACAGTCCCAGTTCATCTTCAGCACAGGGGTAGGGTCTTCAGATCAGGTCAGCAACTGAAAGGGAAGAATGACAAGATTAAGGCCACTGAAACTGGATGGAAATCTGTGCGTTCCACGGAGGCTCACGAAGACCTCAAAACAAACAAAACCAGGACTCCGGTGCCCAAGCCAGAACAGGGCGCCCCTTACCATTCATAGGCATCTCATCGATCTGAGTGGAGTAGTACTGCTCGATGTCTCTGAGGATGCGGATGTCGTCATTCTTCACAAAATTGATGGCCACACCCTTCCTGCCGTATCGACCAGATCTCCCGATTCTATGGGGATAAAGCAACTGCTTTAGTAAAGACAGCCAGGTCTCAGGTCGGCAGGGGCGGGAGGCGGAAGGCTGGCCCACCTGTGTATGTACAGCTCCCTGTTGTTGGGCAGGTCATAGTTGATGATGAGGGACACCTGGGGGACATCCAGCCCCCGGGCCCAGACGTCTGTGGAAATGAGCACTCGGCTGCAGAGAGAAAGGGCCATGAAGACGTGCGCCCGAGCACTGCATCAGACACACGGCCCGCGCCTCCCCAAGGGCTGGGGGAGTGTCAGAGAGCCCCGTCCAGAGGAGCGCTGGCCTCGCCAACCACTGAGCTTGTGCTCTGATCTTCAAAGGGCACCTTTTAGTACAGTGATTTGTCTAAAGTCAGTTCTTTACCAATAACTACTTACATTTTTTTTTTATTTTGCTTAGAACAATTACATTAACAGAACTGCACTGACTGGGTTCAGTGGCTACATGATCTTCTCAAATTAAACCCACACCACCCCCTCAACGCTACAGCACCTGACACATCACAGCGGTGCTGGCCACAAGAGGCCGGAGCCCACAGAGCACCTGAAACTGGTGAACCGAGTTGTGCTAGAAGTGCAAAATACACACCAGACTTTGAGATTTGGTACCCAAAGAACAGCAAAAAAAAATCTCAGTAATGTTTTTAATGCTGATTACATGTTGAATCAATACCACATATTGGGTTAATAAAATATATTAAGAATCGACTTCACCTGTTTCTTTTCATCTACACTAACATGGTTACAAGAAATTTTAATTACACACCCAGCTGGACTTGTTTCCACTTCACAGTGCTGGCCCAGAGGCATGGAGTGCCCAGCGAGAGCCCACAGGCAGGAGAAAGGCCAAAGCAGCAGCTAAGCACCTCCAAGTCCCACAAACGTCAACAACAAAGTCCACATCCGGACTTGGCAGAGATGGCCAAAACCAACTCAAGGAGAACAGACCAAGAGGGCCGCCAGCCACACAGATGTGTTGGTGGCCACGCCTGCCATCCCAGCAACCCAGGAGGCACAGGCAGAGGCATCCAAGCTCAAGGCCATCCTGGGCAGCTTAGAGGACTCTGGTTAGAAGAAGCCAGCTGCCAACCTCAAGTCTCTCAGCAAGCGTCTCAAGGCATCGAAGGAGACAATTCCAGACAAACCAGAAGAGAAGATTCTCAACCGCAGACCCAAACTAACACAAACACAGCTCAGATAGAGTTCAGAGAGGAAAAAATAAAACAAAGCAAAGAGTAGCAGCAAACAGGCCTAAATCTAAATAAATTTTGTTACATAAAGCAAAAATACTCAGTGATCGCCAGCCCTGCAAGTAAGTATGTATGTATGTATGTATGTAGGCCAAGACATGACAATAACCTTAGGTTTGGGGGTAAATGAAGCTAGTACTTGAAGGTCCTCATGTTATGTGGAGATACAGTAAAAGAAATAACAACATGCCAAGAACACAGGGCAAAGACGTGAGGGCGATCTGGCTGTGACATCTGTCACCCCATTGATCGCCAGGGTTGATTCGGCTAATCTGGCTGGCTAGGCGGGTGTCCCCTTCCTCCCTCACCGCTCCATGTGCGTCCCTTCTGAAGCTGCGCACTCGGTCAAAGAGGATGACCTTCCCCGATAGAGGAGGACCGTTCTTCAGTCAAGGGTATACAAGTAGCTGCACTCCCCTGCTAGAACCTCCAAACAAGCTCTCAAGAACACAGGGCATAGTACAATCTCTGGGATAACTACTAAAAGTAATATTAAGAAATAAACTTCTTCAAGGAGGAGAGAAAAATAAGTTCCCCTATAATCAGAGTGATCTGAGAGACTGAGGAAGGAGGATCATAAGTTTGAGGCCAGCTCAGCAACTTAGCAAGACCCTGTATCAGAATTTTTTAAAAATTTGAAAGGGCTGGGGATGCAGCTCAGAGGTACAGCACTTGCCTAGCATGCATGAGGTCCTGGGTTCCATCCCCAGCACCACAAAAAATAAATAAGTCAAAATTACAAAGAGAACTAAAGGGGCTGGGCTGGGGCTCAGAGGTGGAGGAGCGCTTGCCTTGCACGTGTGAGGCCCTGGGTTTGATCCTCAGCACCACATAAAAATAAATCACTAGAACAAAACGAAACAAATCCCAACTGTGAGCTCCAAGAAACACCTCTGAAACCCAAGGTCATGACAATGCAGAAGATGGGACAATGTGCAGACGACATTGGTGCAGGCTGCCAGGGCACCAGCCCCAGGACACTGCAGCACAAGGGAGTCTTCAGAACGCAGCTCTGAACGGATGCGCGCCGTACACGAAGCAAGGCTCTCCTGAGGAAGGCCTACCCACGGCAGTAGAGAGAGCGGGGACACGACTGCAACTGAGACCTAACGGGGTGCGTCCTGCTCAAGGACACAGAGACAGCCCCATGACCCACGCTGGGCCACAAAGCACGTCTGTGGATTTCAAAGAAACCAACCACACACGCAGAGTCTCTGACCACAGAGAAATCAACTAAAAACCAATTACTAAGATATAAAATGAAAGTCCCCATTTATTTGGGAAATAAAACTAGACTAGACACTTCTAAATCAACCTTAACTAGTTAAGGCCAGTTATCCCCTCAACCTAACTCACCGCACCAGCAAGGCAGTTCCACTTACCAGGTAAACTGCTCTGTCACTATCACCTCCCAGTCTGGGGGGCAATGGAATTCAAGTAACGACCACAAAGTGCTCAGCACCCACCACTGAGGACAGCCCCACCACCCTGCCCAGCACCACCAGCATCAGGTGTCAGAAGAAAATGCTACAGACCTGGCACCGGACCGGAACTCCTTCATAATGGATTCCCGCTCCTTCTGGGGCATGTCTCCGTGCATGGAAGACACGGTGAAATTGGCTTCCCTCATTTTCTCTGTCAGCCAGTCAACCTACAAATCAAATCAGCAATGTGTACTCAGGGTCTGGCTTCCAGGTTTTGCAGAACCAACATGAACACTCACAAAGCAAGTGCTGTGGCGCTCAGACTAATCTTAACTGAGTGTGCAGCTATCTGCCCGGCAAACACTGAGGCTCAGCCGAGAACAGGCTTGATTCACTCACTCCACACAATGACTCGGGAAGGGGACGAGTCTGTTCTCATCTCAAGTTAAACCCACATCTTTTCTGGAAGGCAGCCCCACTTCTTTTCCTGTCATCCTCCAATGCTCTCAGCTCTGCCTACCCTGCACACCTGGGGGCCTCGGCCTCCCAGGTCCTGGGTACCAGACCTAAACCACTGCCATCTCAATCTCGAGGGGCAGAACCAGCGTCAATATCCTTTTTTCTCGAGCTGAGTTCTTGCCATGGTGCCCAGCTGGACTCAAATTCCTGGACTCAAGCAATCATCTCGCCTCAGCCTCCCAAGTACCTGGGACCACAGGCACACCACTGAGCCATTAGTATTTGTGTAAATAAAGTTTAACTGCCGCAGAGCCAGGCTGTTCACTTACCAACGGCCTATGGCTGTTTTTGCACAGGGACCTGAAAATCCACAAAGCCTAAAATAGATACGGCCTGTACCTGACAGAAATGCTCAGCCTGAGTCTAGGAGACCCCACCTGCAGCTCCCACAAGACTCAGCAGAGCCAGGCTGCGCACCTTCCTCTTGGTGTTACAGAAGATGACCGCCTGGGTGATGGTCAGCGTGTCATAGAGGTCACACAGGGTGTCGAATTTCCACTCCTCTCTTTCCACTGCCACAAAAAACTGTTTGATGCCTTCCAGAGTCAATTCATCACTGTGGACAAAGACAAATCCTGTTACCACTCTTCCAACTAGGACTTGGGGGCCACAGGCCAAGCTGCAGGGAGATCCAAGGCCACCACCCCAAGAGCTTGGTGCCTAGAGCACTGCCCCTTCTGCCCAGCCAAACATCCTACTGGTCACCCTTTCTCCCACTCAGGCCTACATTTTGCATCTGTCTGAATGTCATGGTTCCCCAAAACCCACTATTAATAACTAAGCACCAACAGCTCATTTTTAAATTTGGAATTACTGGGTCAAAGGGCACTATAAAAGCTGAGTGTTACAATAGCAGGGTTTCCAAAAAGGCAATCAAGAAGGCATGCCTACCGCTTCACCAGGATGCGGATGGGGTCTGTCATGA